>NC_134460.1:150221298-150945048 GCF_047948215.1 Lycorma delicatula | reverse complement strand
AAAAAAAAGGTTAACTAGAGCTTGATACTGCTAAAGTGTTTTGAAATACCATTTCTACTGAAAGACATAAGCTTATTTCATAATTTAAGAAAATAGCCCCTGATGATGAACAGTCTATATATCTGGATAGCTAAATATTATGTAAACCTATTGCGTGCCATCATTCCTTTTTTTACTTAAGAATTTTCATTAGTATAAAAATTATTTAAGAACAGAGAGGTGATTATTTTCAATATCAAGTACATGCTCTTAATGTAACTTTAATACCTCATTTGTTACATATTATGGACACTCACTTTTATGCGTCATTTTTCATGTTATTGGTAAATTAATTATATTCAATTAACTCTTGTTTATAACAAATAATAAACTTCAACTGTATATTAATATTTAATTCAACTATTAATAAATATTTTTATTATAATTATCCAATAATAATAATAATAATAAAATAATAGCTAAAAATACTAATTTCATGTCTCGTAACAATAATTTTCTCAACATTTTGATTTTCAGACCATTATAGCATTACTCCTCTGCACTCTCTATATAATGAAGTATACCTTTTGTTAAATTTAACCAAAACATTCCTTCTAAAAAGAAAATATTTGCTTGGTAGTAAAACTATTTAGTGATGCAGCTTAAAAAAAACACATAAAAAAAATTAGACAGACCAAATTCCCATAAATAAGAATTTTACTGTATTAATAAAGGTGATTCAAAGCACATCTTGTTGGAGGTTTCTCAGCTTGCAGACTCAATAAGTGTGGTTGTATAACAAATAATAGATGTTACGGACAAGTTAATAACAAAAACATTATTCAGTGTGTACAGAAATAAGTAAACATGGATGGAAATCTTTATACTTTCAGAAAAACATCAAATTTGGCTTTTTGAAATTTATTTTATTATTAAACTAATAAAAATCATTATTTAAAAAAAATAAATAAATGAATTCTGTCATCGACCAAGTATCAAACAATATATTGCTACCTGACACTTTCAAATTAACATTTTTGTTGTCTGATTTAATAGTATTTAAAGTCTGCAGCTTAGGAGGCAAAAATAGAAATACCATAACCTTATAAATTTGGTAGATAACCATAATCATATTTAAATTCAGGAAACTAACATAACTTTACTTCCTTTAAAAGAAATTAACAGTATAAGTTAAACTTATACTGAATAAAATGTAAACTTAGTTTAAGCACTCAGATTCTAAGCGCAAATGCCCAAGAATTAATATCCTAACATTATTAAGATCGCCAAATAGAAATAAAATATGAATAAAAACATTTATTGTTATTTTCCATCAGAAATAGTAGTTATACTGTTATATATTTTTTTTTTGTTAAATAAAAAATCAGTAACTTATACAACTTTTGAGAACTATAAAATTTGCTGTTGTAAAGATTCCTTTATAATACTTTACCTTGATTTTTACAAAGTTACACAAATTTTTAATTATCAATTAAATTAAATTAGCAGATAAATAAAATTGTTTTTTATAATTTTTTTTTATTGTCTACATACTAAATCGGCATATATTTCGTTAAAATAAATAAACACTATCTTAAATTATAACAATCACAAAAGTCAATCATTTTTTGTTTTAAATGATTTTAAGTTTTAATCGTCTAAGTACACAGAATAATACTCATTAAGTAGTTACTTCGATTTTATAAGACAAATTGCCTATTATTGCTGCCATGGATAAAAATTAAACCTAGTACAGTCTTTAAGTACTACTACATTAAACAAATACTAAGGCCTCCTTACAATGTATCTTTTCTTTCTACCAACTTATTTTTAGCACCAAACCACTTTTATATAAATAAAAACGCGAAAACACATTAACACTTCACTCCACGGTCTTAATAGTATTTTATAGTAAACTTTCACAGAAAATAGGAACAGGCTTACATACACCTCTATCTATATTTGCATTGTCTTAACTTTGTTGAATTTAAGGCTAAAATATTTAAAAATATAATTTTACCTAAAAAAAAAAAAAAAATTATATTAACTTACGAAAAAATCCTCCTCTATGAATCATGAGACCTTGCCGTTGGTGAGGGGGGGGCTTGAGTGCTCAGGTATACAGAGTAGCTGGACTGAAGGTGCAACCATATCGGAGAGGTATCTGTTGATTCCAGACTAAGGAATGATTCCTGAAAGAGGGCAGCAGCTCTTTCAGTAGTTGTTAGGGGCGTGAGTCACAATGATTTAAACGGCCATATCAACATCACTCAGTCCTCTGAGTACTGCCCAGCTGAAAGCAATGGAAAACTACAGCTGCTTTTTTTCCAAGAAAATGTGGCTCTCTGCATTTTCATGTAGCAATGATGGAGGCGCCTTCCTTGGTAAAATATTCCGGAGGTAAACTAGTCCCCCGTTCGGATTTCCGGGTGGGGACTACTAAGGAAGGGGTCACCAGAAAATTAAAAAATAACATTCTACGAGTCGGAGCGTGGAATGTTTAAAAAAGGTTGGTAGGCTAGAAAATTTAAAAAGGGAAATGGATAGGATAAATGTGGATGTAGTAGGAATTAGTGAGGTTCGGTGAGAAGAGGAAGGCGACTTTTGGTCAGGTGATTTTAGAATAATTAACTCAGCTTCAAATAATGGGCAGGCAGGAGTAAGTTTCATAATGAACAAGAAGATAGGGAAGAGAGTAGAGTATTTCAAAATGCATAGCGATAGAATCATTTTTATAAGGATAAAATCAAAACCTAAACCGACAATGATTGTTAACGTCTATATGCCTACAAGCGCCCATGATGATGATGAGGTAAAGTGTGTATACGAAGAGATTGATGAAGCAATTAAACACGTAAAAGGAGAAGCTTGAGGAAGAGGAGGTAAAGAAGATTTTTCAGGAGGACATCGCAAGAGGTCTGAGTAAAAAAGATAAGGTAGAAATGTAGAAGAAGAATGGGAGAATGTTAAAAAAGAAATTCTTAAATCAGCAGAAGCAAATTTAGGCGGAATAAATAGAACTGGTAGAAAACCTTGGGTTTCAGATGATATTTGCAGCTGATGGATGAACGTAGAAAATATAAGAATGCTAGTGATGAAGAAAGTAAAAGGATTTTTCTTAATTGCCGATAGGCAATTAAGAAAAACAAGAAGTGCAAACTGGCGAAAGAAGAGTGGATTATAGAAAAGTGTTCAGAAGTGGAAAGAGAAATGAACATTGGTAAAATAGACGGAGCATACAGGAAAGTTAAGGAAAATTTTTGGGTACATAAATTAAAATCTAATAATGTGTTAAACAAAGATGGTACACCAATATATAATACGAAAGGTAAAGTCGATAGATGGGTTGAATATATTGAAGAGTTATACGGAGGAAATGAATTAGAAAATGGTGTTATAGAGGAAGAAGAGGAAGTTGAGGAGGATGAAATGGGAGAAACAATTCTGAGATCTGAATTTAAGAGAGCATTAAAAGATTTAAATGGCAGAAAGGCTCCTGGAATAGACGGAATACCTGTAGAATTACTGCGCCGTGCAGGTGAGGAAGCGATTGATAGATAATACAAACTGGTGTGTAATATTTACGAAAAAGGGGAATTTCCGTCAGACTTCAAAAAAAGTGTTATAGTAATGATACCAAAGAAAGCAGGGGCAGATAAATGTGAAGAATACAGAACAATTAGTTTAACTAGTCGTGCATCAAAAATCTTAACTAGAATTCTATACAGAAGAATTGAGGGGAGAGTGGAGGAAGTGCTAGGAGAAGACCAATTTGTTTTCAGGAAAAGTATAGGGACAAGGGAAGCAATTTTAGGCCTCAGATTAATAGTAGAAGGAAGATTAAAGAAAAACAAACCGACATACTTGGCGTTTATAGACCTAGAAAAGGCATTTGATAAAGTAGACTGGAATAAAATGTTCAGCATTTTAAAAAAATTAGGGTTCAAATACAGAGATAGAAGAACAATTGCTAACATTTACAGGAACCAAACAGCAACAGTAACAACTGAAGAACATAAGAAAGAAGCCGTAATAAGAAAGGGAGTCCGACAAGGATGTTCCCTGTCTCCGTTACTTTTTAATCTTTACATGGAACTAGCAGTTAATGATGTTAAAGAACAATTTAGATTCGGAGTAACAGTACAAGGTGAAAAGATAAAGATGCTACGATTTGCTGATGATATAGTAATTCCAGCCGAGAGTAAAAAGGATTTAGAAGAAACAATGAACGGCATAGATGAAGTTCTACGTAAGAACTATCGCATGAAAATAAACAAGAACAAAACAAAAGTAATGAAATGTAGTAGAAATAACAAAGATGGACCACTGAATGTGAAAATAGGAGGAGAAAAGATTATGGAGGTAGAAGAATTTTGTTATTTGGGAAGATGGACGAAGCAGGAGCGATATAAAATGCCGAATAGCACAAGCTAAACGAGCCTTCAGTAAGAAATATAATTTGTTTACATCAAAAATTAATTTAAATGTCAGGAAAAGATTTTTGAAAGTATATGTTTGGTAAATAGTACAATAAAGATATTGTTGTCAAAGATTGAAAACAAGTACTGGATCATTGTTAAAAGTTACACTATTGTTAAAAATTTTGAATACTACCCGGTTAAGAATAGTAGATTTTTATTTTAAACCGATAATCAAGGAGAGAATAATATTCTGTTAGTAAGCCTGGAATGAGCTTGTTGTACATGACAAGTACTTGTACATGAGGAGGGCTATGATACTTTTGGGAGTTACTGGTGTTCTCACATTAGAACACTCATAGTTCTAATGAGAGAACACATAGTTCTCAACTTGGTTGTAGTTTTTATCAAATATGTAGGAATAAACATTGTTCTTTACTTGCTACCCACAAAAGCATCCAAAAAATTAAAGATAAAAGTAAAGAAAGTAGTTTACAGAAATTGTACAATAATTCATTAAGGTTCCTTAAAAGAATATTTTCTTCGGTGGTATCAACATGCAACAAGTAGATGAAGTATAAATACAAATTTAATTCATGGAATGCGATAAGTTCTATATATCCATTATTCAGTTTCTATTATTTTAACACCGTATAATTTTTATTTAATTGTCAAATCTTTATAACAATTTAAAAAAGAAACAATAAAATATACTTGCTATTCCTAAAAATGAGATAAATAACCTAAATACCTAAAGGTATCAAAAGCAGATTTTTTCAAGTAAACAGTTTTTAATCAAACATCACATTTTTGGAATAGAAAAGAATTTTTTGAATTATCTTCATCAGAACTGGATTATTTCATACATTTCAGATTCATCTCTCATTTGTAAATGTATTTGGGGTGTTAGTACTTAAGGAAATAAATAAAACTACCTCTTTGATTAATATAATGGTAAATAATATTACTTATCAAAGTTTAGAAAGCTCAGTTAAGCAGGGTTGTAGATGGATTCTGACTGGCTTCTTGCTACCTATGGTGACCTGTCATGGCTCTCTATCCCCTCCAATGTTTTATGAGCAGTTTCAGCTCTACATTAGACACCTCATGTGGAAATACTGCACATTATATGTTAATTTTTTCTAAACTTTGATGGGTAATAAATTACAAAAGAGAAGCATAACAACTATACAAGCAGAAAAAACTAATGATGTTTTTAAAAGGTGATGTAAAGCAGAATGTTGGAAATTAGATGAAGATGAAATTAGGCTGAAAAAGTATAAACTAAACTGACTTTGATCGACGGAAGAAATTTGATGATTGTGAAAAATATGACGTGATGATGAGATGATATGTGAAAAAGGGTAAGTAAGTTATGGCCTTAACTGAATTCATTCTGATTTTGATTACGTCGGTGCAAGAAGAAATACTGATAGTAAGTTAAACCTTTCTTACTTTTAGGATTCCTGTAAGGGAAGATACAGTCCTGGAGAAAACAATAAATATCCCAACCTAAGGAAATGCCTTTGCGTGTTAATCATATCTTTTCTTCAACCTCAGCCTTCACTAATCTTAAATTTCTTTTCATCTGGATAAGAGTACAATGGTAAGGTTGATAAGGTCAACTGCAGCACTGCATTATTTGGAGGCCATTGGTAAAGTTGTTTCTGGAATAGTTAGGAAAATACTGACTCTGGGTGTGAGATAATCATTAGAAATCATAAAACAGATTTACAGAAGGAAAATTTGTAGATTTACACCAAAATAGTATACCTAGTTTGGGCTGAAACATATGTTTTTATAATGTTGCTCTCCATTTTACCTGCGAAGGTACAATTGTACAATTAAATAAACTGTTGATTAAAATAAACTGGTTTATAAACCCATTCCTTGGAGAAAATATGCTAACTATAATAAAATTGATGTACATTTCCATTTGGGTAACTAGAAAATTAAAATATATCCACAGATATTTTAAAAATAAACTCTAATATTTAAAGAGATATATTCTTGATTGTACATTTGTGTATTTGTAAGGTAAGATTTGGATTCACAAAAAGGCAATTAATCACATCTAATACATATTACCAATCTCCTTTTGATGAATCCTTGCAGAATCCCATTTGCAGATCCTGATTAACAGGAGTTGAATAAACCATACAATCATGAAACTTTTTATCTAAAATAAAATAAAGGTATTCAGATAGTACTAGTAGCAATACTTATCATTAAATTGAATATACTAGGGAAACACTTTTTGAATCCTTTGATTCACGAATGATCTCTGGCGACCTGATTTTACAGAATTAATTTTTTACTTTTTGTACTTATAACTTACATGTTAGTGGAAAAGTTAGTACCTTGAGTTGCCTAATGTAAAAATTATATGATTTGTTTGTCTAGTTTTATGTACAAATCCAAGTTTATTTTTCAAGTTATTTCTCTAAATATTTCTATTTTATTTCTTTGAGATACCCAAGATAAAAAATCTTGTATTATGTTTTTAATAAAAATGAGTTCCTGTAATTACTAATGTTATTGAGAATAAATCTGCCTTGTTCTTTAATCATGCTGATCTAAATCTTTTGGAAATTTTGAAGAAATGATATGAAGTCCAAAAATTTGCGATGTGCCCTGTTATGTTACAGTGAACGCACGATGCAGAGTTAAATGTAAATACTTTTTATATTTGTTGTTTCTGTTTTGTAATTGTAAATCATTTCTTGGTAGTAATTTGGTACACAGCGATTGTTGCATTATTAATGCACAAAAGAATAATTTGTTAATTTTTTTTACAACTTTTGATGGTTTACTTACTCTGCATATTTTATCTGTAGTTTGTTCATACAAATCGTATTCTTTTTAAAGTAGTTAAAATATTAAAGCAATAAAAACAGAAATTGTATAACATTCTGTTCCTCAAAAGAGTAGCAGACTCTAGACCACATGTTTCAACATTATTTAGATAAAATCTGTTACAAATTGGCCACAGATTTTTTGGCACAAATATTGAGTTTTTTGCATTTTCTGACCAAGGGATCCCAAAAAACAAAACAGAAAAAATAGCAGGTAATGCTTATATGTAGAACATTACCCCCTAGCATTAGTAGATATGTTTGACTGAATAAACTGATTTTGATGAACTTTTGTACAGAAATTCGTATATATGGGGCAATTTGTGGGTAAACATTTTGGAGTCAATAAATCCAAGGGTTGGATAGGGGGTTTGGGGGTCAATTAACACCAAATTTTGCAAATATAACTCCACTTTATATTAAGCTCAATATATGATATCTTACAATTTAAAAAACAATTTCCCCAAATTCAAACAGATAGCTTTTTATTTACTGAATATTTTTTAACAGATAATTCACCCCATCCCTAAAAAAAAGAAATCTTATATAACTTTTTATAGGTTGTACATTTTTTTGTAGGTTTTTTTTAGTTTCTTCCATTTAATACAGTAAACGTAGAAGAATCCAAAAAAATGTTTTTGGAAGAAAAAATATAAAAAATACCAATTTTTGAAATCTTTAAAAGTCTTTTTTGGTTTATTAAAATACAAGATGATAAATTTTACAAAAAAACTTCATCATAATTACCTCCAAACCAGAAAACAAATCTTAGGAAACTTTTTTCATGTATAATTATTTTTTCCCTACGTTAGAGTAAATAGGAAATGCAGGAAAGTATTATAACTGTTCTTTTCTTTTTTTTGTTACTTGCATACACCATGCTTGCTTGTTTTTGAAATATCAATCAAATATCCTAGTATTCTAGGAGTGTATTCTAACATAGTGCTAGGAGTTTTCAGCACTCGTCTTCACTACATAATTCAGTCAGTTGTGCACCAATCCTAAGCTTTGTAACAGATTTCAGAGACCCACAGGCTGTTATCAAGCATATATTTATTAGAAAGGGAGGAACCTTTGCAAAGGATTTACCCCCCTCGTTGCATTTAACTACAAGAAACCATACATTTGTTAACTTAACTGGTACATCTCTTGTATCCATTTGATTAGATGGATCTTCAGCTGACGCCAATCGAAGTCTCTTCAAACTCCCTGGTTAGTTGTTTTTTTCAAGTGGACCAACAATCACTAAAAGATTTTTATTTGGAACTACCATGTGGTCTCCATGAGTACCGGTGATTTTACGACCACTTCAGCAGAGCATGCACATACTGCTGAAGTGGTCGTACTGCTAGGGTTTATTAAACCCCAGCTTCACGCAACTGCCCAGAGAACATCGTTCAAGACTCACTTTTTACTACCTTATACAAAATAAAGGAAATATTGTGATCACAAAAAATTTCAGTTTTCATATTTCAATGGAAATATCCATTTTGACTAGTTTCGGCATGATGTCTGAATGTAGGTACATATGTATCTCGCATAGCTCAAAAACAATTACCTGTAGGATGTTGCAATTTTGGATTTATAATTGTTACACTATCTAGTGCAACTCCCCTTTTGATTGCAATCGACTGAACCAAAAGTGCCCAAAATTTGGATTTTGGACTTTTTCTTAACTGTAGTAATAAGCCCCATTGTATGGTTATACTTTCTAAGTATGTAATAAATACATACTTAGAAAGTATAACTTAAATAAAAACTTCTAATTACAAATGTAGAATTAATGAAATAGTAATAAATAATAAAAAAAGTAATTTTGATAATAAAAAATACAACCTTATTTTTCCTGATATTATTCTGTTATTAAACCATATTTGTAAATGTATTTACTGACTATTATTATTTAACCAGTCATTAATATAAAATTAATGATCATGTCAATCAGCAATTACTGAAATTTAATACTTGAAAAATATATATATATATATTTAAAATTATTTACAAAAAATCTTACATACACAGCAATAATTTAGTTTTTATTATTATACAACATTTTAAAATTAAACATTAACGTTATTATTATTACCATAAGTAGTAAAAAAAAACCACAGCAATGTTTAATACAAAAATTAGCCAACATTCAAAACTATATCAATAATTAATTAATTAAAGTAAACAAAACTTTTAACTTTATATCTAAGGGAAGTTTCTACCTTGTCAGATAAAAAATTTTTTTTATAAAATATATATATTTACAAAAATAACTGTAAATTTTCGAGTTGAAACTTGTAATATTTCCAACATTATGAATCAATGTAGTAGAGATGCAGGTAAAATTTCAGAGCATGATGAGTGACCTGGCATCTCAAATCTAAGCCTCTTAATAAACAGTACAAGGTTTTGGAAAAGATAGGACAGCCATAACCTAAACAGGTCTGCAGCTGTCCTACCCTTTCCATAATATGTTTTTACTTTGAACAGAATATATCGAGAATATAGTAGAAGTATTAGAATAATGGTTTCAGACACACATTTCAAAGTTTTTATTTCAGTATATTTCAAAAGGTTAGTAGCAAAGGACGCTCATTAGAGTTTTTTGTTTATTTTCACGGTTACAACATTTTCTGTTAGTATGAAAGGAAAAAGTGAAGGCAATTCACATTTAGTACAAAAAATAAAATAAAATTTTTTTTACAGAAATCAACACATGAAAGAAAGAACTGTCAGTACTTGGAACAAAAAAAATTAATAAAGATTTGAGGTCACTGTCGATAACATGCATGGAAGTATAATATTACACACTTCACGTTTGTTTATATATTGAAAACATCACTAAAGAGTAAGAAATGTGAAAGTGAAGTGAATCTTTATATAAAAGCAGAACAAGGCTTTGCATTCAAGATCAATTTGACTGTGAACTTTATATGCGTTTTACTCTAAAACATAATCAAACATTTTGAGAAAAAAACAATATTTTTGTTTATAGCCATAACTCCGCAAAATTAATTTTTTAATTCCATTGAAGTCTACTTTTGTGTTGTTTACTATTTATAAAACTTTGATTTCTTAATTTCAGATAATTCCTTCAATAATTAAAAATTCCACTATCATCCACCACCATCAAGTTCAGCAATAAGCCCACTTTGGCCAGCTCTCCTTACCTTTGTATTGATAAAAAAATTTTGTGAATTTTTTTTACTCAACTACTTTCATTCAACTATTTTTATTAGTTTTTATATATATATTTTTTAAATTGCCCATTTTTGAGGCATAGAGGTAGAAACATCCCTTAACAATATATGTAATTATAACGTAAATTACATCCCTTAACAATATGTATAAATAAAATTTATTATAACAATATCTTATAGTATTTTCTTTGTCTTTTTTTCTGCATTCATATTTAAAATTACTCAAAAAAATGTATATAACTGACAGGCTAAACGTTCAGGGCTCACTTTGCTCGCCTGACTATCTAGCCAGGATCCTCGATGTATACGTATCCTCATGTTTTTGAGAATATTAAGTATTTTACAGATATTCATTAAAGAAAAAAATATTAGAAACTTTACTTAATTACATTTCTGCTGCCATTGTGACAAAAATATAATGAAAAAAAAATGGTTAATACATTTATAAGTATGTAAATGTATTAATTAAATATGTATGATGTATGTATCATATTAAATACGTTTTAAGAATCATAGTGCTTCTATACTTATTTTTATGAAATTAAAAAAAAAATGTCTACCCATATTTATTTTAACAAAATGCAAAAATAATAAGTATAATAAATGTTAACGTAAATAACGTACTGTTTATAGTACATAATACAATTTATTATAAAGTTGTTAGTTCATTTTTTCCCGCTAGATGGTTACTATTATCATTCACAATAAAAATCTGAGCATAAATAGCAAACCAATGCACAATCATATTTTTTTATTGGAGAGACAACTGAATTACTGAGAATTTTGTAATATACATTCTACAGTGCTGCATATTTTGAAAATACAGTTCAAATGAATTAACAATTAATAAGAACTTACTTTATTAATTTTAAATAAAATAAAAATTAATTAAAAAGATTTATTTCAAAAAATGAAACTGAATAACCTGAAAAGTATATTAAGTATATAGCAAAAAATCCTTTAGCAGAAAAATAATCCCTAAAATTGCGTGGAGGTTACATTCTAGTAATCATTAAATAAATTATATTAGTTAAATGAAAATTTGGAATTTAGGTTATCATACTTCAGCAAATATATACAGAGTAAACCATGACACTCACAGATATTATATCAGGTAAAATATAGGCAGTACTGGTAAGGCATACTAATCAAAGGTTAATGGGCAAGTAAATCGCTTATTCCTAATAATTATACATCAATATAAATTTGTATAACGTATATATTACATTCAACTCAGAAATAAGTTGAATGAGATTCGAGTTGAACTCAGAAATGAATCGGACCTAAGCACTAAAATATACAGAAGATATTCATTCCTTAAAGATTAGGCATTTTCAGGGATTACCTAAGATTTCATAATTTCTTACTTCAAAAATTAATAGTATATTCTGAATACTAAAAAGCTGATATATCAAGAAGTTATAATTACTTTGTTGAGTCTCCCATGAAATCTTGAAATTCATGAACTTCTTGTAAAATGCAGTTACCTCTAAAGTATGACCAATTAGCGAAAACCTAATGGATATCCACCATTCAGAGGTTATAGCAGAAGTATTGATGTAAATACTTTTGTATTTAATTTGATCTTGTAATATATGATGAGATTAATAGACATCTTTTGAGATTTCCACAGTTTCATCTTTTTTTAAATGTTAGCAAACATAAAATATTTTGACAGATCAAGATTCACAGTTTAACCATTTGTCCCCCTTTCAACTGAAAAAGAATAATGAAGAGAACCAGTGTATTTAAGTAGAAAGATAAAGAGTAAAGATTTTTTTTCTCTTTTTTCAGGAGAAACAACTGAACAAATCTACTGTGTTTTAAAACTTTTAGCATTAGTTACCGATACAGAATACCTGATATCCAATAATTTCTTATTTTAATGTTAAAACTGTAATTCAAATTCTGAAAGGTTTTGAAACATCAGACTGAAAATTTTATATTGTCTTTGTTTAAAGTTTTATACAATTGAAGCCAGAGCCTTATATTTTAAGTTTCTCGGATGAATTAATTTTAAAACTAATTATAGCTCACAAAAATAAATTAAACTGGTAAGAAATTACCTGCCATAAATTACATAAACAAAAGCTGTTTAATACATTAACAAAACTGAGTTGCAGTCAATGAAAGATAAATTATTACATGAAACACACACACAAAAGCAAATATACACAATCAATAGAAAATACCTCATCTAAATCTGAGTTACAAGTCACTATTACACAAAATAAATAATTTTAAGCTCCTTTGCTTCTTAACTTCTTTATTGTAACTAAAACTTTAAAATTAAATATATAAGAATATTCTTTACTTAACAACCATATGTGTTCTAATGAAGTCTGTAACTTGAATTGCATTAACAGCAGATTATCATCTGACTACTACTAAGAATATTAATATAAACAGTATCTGAAAGGACTCCATTAAAGGAACCAATATTAATAAAGACCACGTGTCCTTTATTTTATTAATAAAAAAAAACAGTCAAAAATATTTGTCTTTGTTGTTAACAGTGTAGCATCATAAATTGTATCATTCTTTCATTGTTAGTGAAAGTCTGTAAGAAATTATGAGAGCCTATAAAATTAACAAAATACAGTTGTGAAAAATACATCTATTTCCATGTTAAACATATTAATAATTTGATATTAAAGGGCATATTGTTATCATTCATAAAAATAAATCCAATTCTATTTTCAATTTGTCTATTCTTTTATAGCAGTTAACAACTGCATATAAGGTAATGGTATAAAGTAGTCTCCAGAGTTTCTACGCTCCTCTATATCAGAATATTTATCACTGTTAATGATAAATTATCTAAACGAGCGTCAACAAAAGCTTTTAGAAGTTGAAGATACTGCTTTACATCATTATTTTATCGATAAAACATAACTGCTACCAAACAAATTTTAAAAAAGGATAAGAAATATTTTTTCTCAATAATATTATCAGTTAATAAAGTGCGTTTACTCAAACTGTTGCTGATCAAAATTATAACTCAGAGCTGACAACCTACTATTAAGACTGAAAGGGAATGCTACTTTTTATTTGAGTATACAGAGAAATCAATGTTCAGGGATTTGTACTGGAATCACATTTCCGATTTCACATGGCAGATGCTACACAAAGGCTAAACTTTTACAAAGGCAGTAAAGGCAGCTACTTTTACAATGATTTGAATACTAGATAATAGATACCGGTGCTATATGGTGATTGGGTTTCAATTAACCATACATCTCAGGAACGGTCAACCTTCATTTACATTCACATATATCATCCTCATTCATCCTCTGGTTCCAGAGACTAAATGGAAAAAAGAAAAGATGCTTCACAAAGAATCTTTGCAGTGTCAATCTTCATGGGCACTGCTGCTAGAGAAAATAATTAGAAGATAAAATATTTTACATAGGTACTTAAAAAAAAATTTATACATTATTTTAAGATGAAGCGACAACAAATGAATCAAATTATGAACTTATTATATTTTTAAATATAAGAGTAACTGCTATAACTATCTCTCCCAATTATAAGAAAACCTTTCTAATCCGAATAATTTAAAAAAATAATAATAAATACTGAACCATAGTGTTAGTATGTCACAGAATATTCTTTACTTAACAACCTTATGTGTTCTAATGAAGTCTGTAACTTGAATTGCATTAACAGCAGATCATCTAACTACTACTAAGAATATTAATAGAAACAGTATCTGAAAGGACTCCAATAAAGGAACCAATATTAATAAAGACAAATGCCAATGAATTAGACAACTTGGAAACCAATATAAATTAAATTGTTCTATGCTTTATTTTATATTTATCTTTGATAGATTAACTAAAAAAAAATTATTGAAAAGGAAAATAAATAGAATACAAATTTTATACACATATTTAATCTGTATGTGTAATTATAAAAATTGAACTACTAAAATGTAAGATACCTCCCTCCTGGTTTAAAAAAGGAAAACTACTATGGGATTTGAAATCCTGAATTACCAATATTTATTACTCGTTATGTTATATTTATTAATAATGGCTACTGGACAAGACTAATTTAAATCACAAGTGGAATTTACTGTATTGTAAGGTGTAGTAAAATTTCAATACAAACTCTTTATTTGAATCAATAATTTATTTATTTGTAACAAAAAAACATTTCTCTATAGAACAGATAACCAACATATTTTTACACTAAAAAAAGTTTATTTAAATAGATGGGAGTGACTTCAGTTTCTGAAATATTAATTATAAACTAATCTGTATTAAATCTACGTAAAGATATTTTATAATAAAAAAAAGTACTTTATATATATATATATATTTCTCCAAAATGAAAAAAAATATTTTCAGATAAAGATAATACATAAATTTTAATTATTCATACAATATTACAGTACTAGCTGGCCCAACAAGTAGTATATTTTGTTATCCTATTTAATTTTAATTTTATCATAAGACGTCATATATGTAAATTATAAATTTGAAAATTGTTATATTAAATTTTATATGTTATATATTTTTTTATTATTATTTTAAGTTTAATATGTAATTTGATAATAAAAATTTTATGAAGAATTACAACTTAGAATGTGGGTTCCCACGAAGGTACTACTGTAAACATTATGAAAAAATAAGGTGAGTGTCATTTTACTTTAATTCTGTACTTACGTGGATAAAGTTGAATTATATACACACTATTTAGTTCAGTATAAATAGTATAATAATAAAATATGAATTCAGAAGTCACTGATGGGCTTATACATATGTAAAACTGGCATACTTTAGTCGATTTTTCATGTTTTTCAAATTATATTCATTTCTCTAATATTACATAGCAAAAAATAAATTTGATATTTAAAAAAAAATTTAATTATATTTTTTTTAAGTACTGATATAACCGTTGATACACAGTGGTAAAACAGTAATTTTACATGTTTATAAATAAATGAATTGAAAAAAAATATTTTAATACGTCACCAATAAAATTGATAAGTAAAATATATGTAACCATCTTTTTCTTAAAATTAAAAATTTCACATCAACATAATAAATGAGAAATTGTTGGGAACTGTACATATTAAAATTAAAAATTAAGTTAATTTTTAAAAAAAATTTGTAAGTACAATATTAATTGAAAAGTATATGATCATTCATGCCAACTGTTTTTCTTTTTAATCAATACTCTTTTTTTATTTTTATATATATGAAACAAAAATTTATTCATATTTTTATAAACAATTATAATTATTTTTCATTAAATCACAGCCTGTATTTTTTTTTTAATATTAATTTAAAATACAATCTAATATTAATTAAACAATTATCCTAAAATAAGTTAATAAGTAATTCAATAAACACACATTTACATGAAAATTAATTTTAAAAATACACTACTTATATCCACATCAGAAAATGTGGATATGTTCTTGTAAAAATAAAAGTCCTCCTTATCAGTAAATATTTTATAAATCTTACATTAAATACTAGACCTGACAACAAAATTTAATTAAAAACAAAAAAAGAAGAAATTTACATTAAACACAGAAAACCTACAACAATAGTTTAAAATATATATAAAGAAATATGTATACATGTTTATTTGTCTGTTTTTAAAGGCTTTTAATTTTTTTGGTTATACATAATTAAATACAAACAAAATAAGTTTCCCTTGCAAATTTTTCAATATTTTTTTACATACAAGGGATTTCTTGAAAGAAAAACAGGTTAATTATAAAAGTTAAAAACATGTAAATATTATCGATCAACCTTTATTGTTTTTTTTTTTTTTTACCAAAACCAAAACACATTCATTAGTCATCTCCTCTTGATAATAGCAACCAATATCGAGGCGTGTGTCAAACTTATTCATGAACTTTGATAATAGTCTTGTTGCACTTCTACTCTAGTAGATCATTTAACCACCATGAAAAAGCTTATTTTAAATAATCATCACCTACTTAACTGTTACCACCCAAAAATTTCTATAATTATGTGAATGGATAGTTGCAGTCTTCAGAACTGTAATATACACTATGATAAATGTTTGATAACATTCCATGAGAGTCAAAAAGCTAATATATAACTATTCTAAGTTAAGATAGTACAAAAACATTATTGGTGTTTCTCCCGTCTCTAAATGCTCATTTTCTGTAGATAAGTTATTTGTTTAATACATATATTTTGTTTTTCTACTAAAATGTTCCTTAAACTTTCAGTTTTCTTCCCTTACTCCTCAGAATTTTCCTTAGAGTTTTCTGATTACAATTCATCTGCAGATTTGGGTGTTCATCTTCAGAAACTCGATTGGCATATGTGAAGTGGTATGGGCAATGCTAGTAGGGTGATGGTGTGCTGCGTTCAAGGACTGATTAGAAGCAGGAATTCAGTTGGCTTATTGTATTCGTGTAGTTACGTTGATTCACTGTACATTGTTACTGATATTTATTAAACGAAATATAACATCGACATCTTCCAAAGATGTGCATTATGTAAAATCATATGCAATTTTCAAATACAACATAAAGCCCTACCGACATTGAAAAACAATTATTAGTTTTAAAACCACACTCATATCTGCAGATAAATTGCAATAATGAAAATCTAAGAAAAATTCTTAGTAGTATAGGAAAACCTATACTTTACTTTCATCTAAAAAGATGAAAGTAAACTGAAAATAAAAGGAAAATTTTAATAAAAAAATAAAAAAAACATATTAAACATATACATATTAAATGAATAGACTGTCTAAAGAAAATAAACATTTACAAATGGGAAGGAAGACCGATTTGGATGAATCTTATATTCACTTACTTATGGGAAAAGTTATGGTTGCGCCAATGGCTCAAACAAAAAGGCTCTAACACAGGAGAAATTCAAAATGCTCTTTTAATTTTAACATTGTGCCAAAGAAAAAGGAGAATACCAGTACTATATGAATGCCGATAATTACAAAAAAATGACAGAATAAAGCTAATCCCAAATCTTCCACATCGATCGGTTTTTATAATAGATAATGCTTGGTACCGAACATAAAGTTGTACAAGGTGTCAAATTCAATCGGCTAAAAACATAAACTGTTATAGTGGTTTCGAGAGAGAAATGTTCTGTACTCAGCAGATATGTTAAAAACATAACTGTACGAATTAGTGCAAATTAACAAACCCAGTACGGAGTACTACTTCGATAAAATATTGCAGGATCACGGTCACAACATAATAAATAAGATTGCCACCCTACCGTCCTGAAATTAACCCAATTGAGTTGGTTTGAGCGAACATAAAGTCAGGTAGCGAACAAAAATGTCTTTCATTGGAGAAATATAAATGATATAAAAGAAATTCCTGAGAAAAAGTTTCTGAACTGCCAGTGGAATGTTGGAAGCAATGTTGCAAACATGGACTAACAATAGAAAAAAATTATGAAATAGATAGAGAGTTGCCGACATGCAAACTGACAGCACCAATGAGTCATACTCATCGAACAATGTGAGATCTGATGATATAGATGGGATTGAGCCGCTTGATTAAAAAATCCTTATCTACCCTAATTACCTGTTAACTAAATAAACAAACAAAAAATTGTAAAGAATAAATGAAATTTCAAAAAGAAATAAAAATTTTAATTGTATAACTAAAAAACTAAATAATCTAGCAATTAAAAAAAAAAAAAAAAAAAAAAAATATAGTTGATTGAACAACAATAAATATAAATAAAAATATCAAAAGGGAAATAGTTATGTATCTGTGAGCATTCAGTGCACTGTTGAGCATATGCATGTACACAATACATACTTGTGTATGTATGTGTGTGTGTGGTCGACCCTTTGTTCCACCTAGCAGTACATACCAACCATCACCACCCTGCGCATTGACTTGTATGTTTATGCTTTCTTAACTTACAACACTTGTAAATTTTATATTAATTTATTTGTAGTCGATAAAAAACCACAATATGACCACAGTGCTAATGAAATTTTTTACCTTATTTTACAATCTCTGCACGTCAAGTCATTGGTTATGATTGAGGATCATCCTAAAAGGTGTTTTATCATATTTATTAATTCTACTGTAATAAAACTTATAATTCTTTAAATAATCATAACACAAAACCTCAAAATCGTGCCTCTGTGTTTTCGTTCAAATACATTTTATAAATTCATAAACTATACCAGAGTAAAATTTCAACATTAGTTAGTAATTCTGTTTTATCTTCTTAAAAATAACAAAACACATAGAAAGTGGTAATCTACAATAAAACAAACTGGCTGACCATGAATCCAAAGATTTAAATTAAATTTACCAAATTCTACAAAATAATTTACTAACAGCTGTTACTTCCTTCTAAGATAACCCTTGTATGTTGGTCGAGTTTTATCATATATTTACAAAAAGGTATATGTATATATATATATATATATATATACTATAAACATATAATATATAGTATAACATACTATATATTACAAAATGTAGTTAGTGTGTTATAAAAAGGGAAATAGATATGACATCTACAAATAATATAAACAATTCATTCTAAGCAAAATAGATGATAGTTTTAAGCAAAATACAAAAGTTTTTTTCTTAATGTAATTTCTTTTTCTTCCTATTTTTTTATAGTATTTCAATATTTGTTAGTGTAATATAAACTCAAGGGATAGTTTAAAACAAAACATTTAAATTATGTTGACAAAAACTGAATTATTAATATCTTTTTGGTTAATGTTGGCTACTGGTTAATACAGGAGTTTTTTTTTTTTTATTTACTTTAAAAGTAAACTAATAACTTGCAAATAATTTTATAATTTCACGACTGCTGGAATTATAATACTTCTATCTAATATAATTAAATATAATTGTTACGTTTCAGAAGTAAAAGGATTTTACATGCCAACTGAAAAATTAAAAACAATTATTTTTTTCTAATGGCTTTCCATTACTTAATATTACTTGTCAAATGAGTGTCCTGTATTACTTAAGAATGAGAAAAATATTTCTAGTACAGTTCTGCTAGTTAACCTCGAGAAATAAGTATTTTAAAATGTATCCTTTATACTTCAAATTTTTAATGTCAAATTTTTCTTCATAAAATAGCTTATCATTGACATAAAAGGATTATGCAATTTATGAAGTGAAATATTTTTGAAACTAAAAAGAATTGATAATTCTAACAAGATTTACCAAGCACAATTTTTCCAATAACAATCTGTTATAGTTACCAAAAAACATGTGCTGTATTCTAAACAAGTAATCAGTGTACTTGTACATTTTTTATGGAAGAAGCTAAAAAAATCCATTAGACTTAAATAGGAAGACTAAATGAGAAAAAAGTGGTATTCTATTCAGAAGAAATATAAATATAAAATTAAAGCCACAAAACTCAGAAACATATAGTAGTGTATCTATAACATAACTTGATATAACTTAGAATCTAATTAGATAAATCTATATATTCTATGACTTCTAAATCATATATTCAGTATTTTTAATTGAATTATAGTTGAAATTGGGAGGTCTGGCTTTACCAAATAAGTATGTCATCTATTTGGTTTTTTGTGGAGCCACAAGACACTAAACAATAATTAAACAAGCCCTTGAATTAGTCCTCAACAGTTCCCTTCTCCTCCAGATCACACTAAGAATGCACCGGCTTCATAAGTCCTAGCAACCTCTAAGATACAGTAGGGTCCAACATACATGAACAGAACTCAAAATTAAGAATAAGAAAAAGAGTCGATGGATGCAGAAAAGACAATCTTTTCATAGATGATAGCTGAAGATTTCCTTCAAGTCATGCACAGACATCCCATACACGACATCCTTGGACGATCAGAAAGTTTCACCCAAAACAGGATTTATGCTATAAAAAAATGTATATTCCTCCAGAAATTAAACAGCCACCCAAAACAAATAGGATTTGACAAACGTATGATTTTGCCCATCCCAGAATTTGTGACCAGTCGAAGTAACAGATCTAACTATAAACTATACATTGAGAAGATCATTAAAGTGATTCCATTCAAATAGAATTGAATAACAATAATTAAGACCGATAACAGTAGATATCATCAGCACAATACTAACTACAAGAAATGAAAAAATATAAATAATACCTTTAAAAACAGTAATTTTTACAATATTTTTAACTGCATAAAAAAAGGCGATTCAAATTAATATAATTAATCCCGTACTTCTTAACATTACTTTCTGTTTAAATTAGACAAAAAAATTAGATCTTTCAATTAAATATAACTACTACAATAATTAAATCATAAATCTATATAACTAAAATTATATCAAAGTTTATACAGCAGTAGGTTTATTAACTACAGACATTCATAAGCCAAGTAGTAACAGATTAAATGTAAAAATAAACAAGTGATTTTTTTAAGATTACAAATAGTCTTTTGTCTACATAAACTACACAACACTCAATGAAGGAAAAATTAATAACTGCAGTGATATTTACTAAATGTAATTCAAATTTTTACAAATATAATGCATACAATATAATACAAACATTTCATTGTACGTACAGAATATCAAGACGAGATCCGACTTTAACGTCAGGTCTTACTCGTGTTACAAAGCATTATCTCAACTAACAAACTATATTAATATTTTTAATATTCTATTTTAAAAACATGAACATAATTTGCAACTTCTTGGAAGTATTCAGGTCAGTACACAGACACATTTATTTGTAAATAAAAAATTAAACTATAAAATTTGAACAAGTACTTAGAAATATTTTGTACTGAAATATGTAATTTAAAACATAATGAATATTTTATTTATTTAGTTTAATTTTAATAATTAACAAAATGAACAATTTACATAAATAAAATGAAAAAAGAAGAAAAGTAACAAAATAGCTGATTGTGATCGATTGGAACTGAAACTAAAATTTTTGAAATGAATGTTTATAAAATTCACATCGATGTAAAGTAGTTTTTAGAAAAATAAATAACAGACATTTCTTTAAGAAAAAATTTTGTTCAATAAATCAATTAATATTGTTAGGAAGATCCTGAAATTCAAATCAGTAGATAGAACAAACTGCACTAGTGAAACTTTGACAGCTAAGTTTATTTTTTTAATAACAAACACGGGATTCTTCTACCCTTCCTCCTGTCAGCCACTTTTATAAATTTTTACTTTACTTACAAATAATTTCTCTTCAAGCGATACGCAGACATCCCATACCTGATATCCTTGGACGATCACAAAGTTTCACCCAAATCTATACATTATCTTCAACTCACAAGTTATTTCAAACAAGAACTGATCCTAAATAATTAATGATAACTAATATTTTATTATTCACTTACTAACAAATAACGAATTGTTGATTTTTGGAAGTTCCTAATCATTCTTTCAATCTAAAAGCAAATCCAATATTTTTAAGATATAAACGTATTTGCAAACCTTTTTCAGTATAACTAGTTTCAAGGCCACAAAGGAATAATGTAAATGTACACTTTTTGATCTCGACTAAAAGATATTTGTGATATGCAAGTTTTAATGTAGAATCTTTCTCTATACTTTGAAATGGGAAAAGAGATAAGAATCTTAAGTCGTCCTTTTTAATAATACCTTTAAAGGAAAGAAAGATGGGCAACCACCACACCTGTGAATGTCAGTAAGAAAGATGAAGGTCCAACTGCTTTTCAGTTAGTAAAGTCAGCTTTTGTTTTAATGTTATTTACTGTTATATTGTCTGGCATGAAAGCGAGTTAGTTTATTTTTTCTTCTATATTCTTTTATATTACAGTTAGCTTTTTGTTTATTTTTTAAAGGCATAATTTATTTTTATGACAGATAACTATGAAAAATATACAGGCGCTAGTACCAAGGAAAGGAAACTCATTACGAAAATTACATATCTTGATATGTAAAAAAAAATTGAGGTTAACTAGAGCTTGATACTGCTAAAGTGTTTTGAAATACCATTTCTACTGAAAGACATAAGCTTATTTCAGAATTTAAGAAAATAGCCCCTGATGATGAACAGTCTATATATGTGGATAGCTAAATATTATGTAAACCTATTGCGTGCCATCATTCCTTTTTTTACTGAAGAATTTTCATTAGTATAACAATTATTTAAGAACAGAGAGGTGATTATTTTCAATATCAAGTACATGCTCTTAATGTAACTTTAATACCTCATTTGTTACATATTATGGACACTCACTTTTATGCATCATTTTTCATGTTATTGGTAAATAAATTATTTTCATTTAACTCTTGTGTATAACAAATAATAAACTTCAACTGGATATTAATATTTAATTCAACTATTAATTAATATTTTTATTATAATTATCCAATAATAATAATAAAATAATAGCTAAAAATACTAATTTCATGTCTCGTAACAATAATTTTCTCAACATTTTGATTTTCAGACCATTATAGCATTACTCCTCTGCACTCTCTATTTAATGAAGTATACCTTTTGTTTAATTTAACCAAAACATTCCTTCTAAAAAGAAAATATTTGCTTGGTAGTAAAACTATTTAGTGATGCAGCTTAAAAAAAACACATAAAAAAAATTAGACAGACCAAATTCCCATAAATAAGAATTTTACTGTATTAATAAAGGTGATTCAAAGCACATCTTGTTGGAGGTTTCTCAGCTTGCAGACTCAATAAGTGTGGTTGTATAACAAATAATAGATGTTACGGACAAGTTAATAACAAAAACATTATTCAGTGTGTACAGAAATAAGTAAACATGGATGGAAATCTTTATACTTTCAGAAAAACATCAAATTTGGCTTTTTGAAATTTATTTTATTATTAAACTAATAAAAATCATTATTTAAAAAAAATAAATAAATGAATTCTGTCATCGACCAAGGATCAAACAATATATTGCTACCTGACACTTTCAAATTAACATTTTTGTTGTGTGATTTAATAGTATGTAAAGTCTGCAGCTTAGGAGGCAAAAATAGAAATACCATAACCTTATAAATTTGGTAGATAACCATAATCATATTTAAATTCAGGAAACTAACATAACTTTACTTCCTTTAAAAGAAATTAACAGTATAAGTTGAACTTATACTGAATAAAATGTAAACTTAGTTTAAGCACTCAGATTCTAAGCGCAAATGCCCAAGAGTTAAATATCCTAACATTATTAAGATCACCAAATAGAAATAAAATATGAATAAAGACATTTATTGTTATTTTGCATCACAAATAGTAGTTATACTGTTATTTTTTATTTCTTATTGTTAAATAAAAAATCAGTAACTTTAAACAACTTTTTTGAGAACTATCAAAATTGCTGTTGTAAAGATTCCTTTATAATACTTTACCTTGATTTTTACAAAGTTACACAAATGTTTAATTATCAATTAAATTAAATTAGCAGATAAATAAAATTGTTTTTCCATAATTTTTTTTTTTATTGTCTACATACTAAATCGGCATATATTTCGTTAAAATAAATAAACACTATCTTAAATTATAACAATCACAAAAGTCAATCATTTTTTGTTTTAAATGATTTTAAGTTTTAATCGTCTAAGTACACAGAATAATACTCAATAAGTAGTTACTTCGATTTTATAAGACAAATTGCCTATTATTGCTGCCATGGATAAAAAATAAACCTAGTACAGTCTTTAAGTACTACTACATTAAACAAATACTAAGGCCTCATTACAATGTATCTTTTGTTTCGACCAACTTATTTTTAGCACCAAACCACTTTTATATAAACACATTAACACTTCATTCCATGGTCTTAATAGTATTTCATAGTAAACTTTCACAGAAAATAGGAACAGGCTTACATACACCTCTATCTATATTTGCATTGTCTTATCTTTGTTCAATTTAGGGCTAAAATATTTAAAAATATAATTTTATCTAAAAAAAAAAAAAAAAAATTTTATTAACTTACATAATAAATATTAATCTACTTTCTTATAAATGTTGCACTAAAATAACGCAAGAATTCTAGAAAAATAAATACCTAACAGATTTTCTTCAAGGTTAGTGCATTCAAATTGATCCGATTAATTACTTGATTTTAAAAAATAAGCCTATTGGAATAAAACTAAAAACATACTACAAACATTCAAACACATTTATAAATACACACCCATACACCAGTTGCACGCACTAAGAATATGCACACACATTCACATAAAATAAACACATTAAAAGCGCATTAGGTATCATGACTCTCATTAGTATGGCAGTTGGCAAATATCAAATTACTTCTTTTCTTTGTAAAGGCAGTATAAATTATACATATACATATATAATTTTAAAAGAATACAGCATACAATCTGGAATGTACACAGAAAATAAAATGCTGTATTTGAGACACTTGCTTTGGTATAACAGCCTGATTTCTGTAAGAATCAGATCTATTAAAATAAAATAATTAAAGATAAGACAAGCAACAAACAATCCAGCAAAATTCACTCTCTCAAAAATTAATAAATTAAATTCCAACAATAACAATTGCAAGCTCAAATGCTGCAGAATTTCAATTTTCATCAGTATAAATCATCACCAGGAAGATCAATTCCTGACAAAAGATTTCTGTTTTCTTTTTTTTATATTTTTCAACACTACGAGGTTTCCGAAAATCAGGCTCAAAACAAGGCTGAAACAAACAACAGTGGAATTCTTAATTATTACTTTTATAAAATAAAAACTAATTTTTCAATACAAAATAAAAAATTATAATGATCATTTTCAAAAAACTTAATTTACATAATAATATAGCTAATAGATTACACATATACTACAATTGGAAATATGACTGCTAAACTGGACTTAAGGACAACTGGTTTGTTCATCTTAGTTGCTGTTCCTTAAAATCATTAAAACAAGAATCATAAAATTTTTAAATAACAAGACAATCATAGTCGCCACTTTTTAATATTCAGAAAGCAATAAAGCTTTTGGATTTACAAAATATAATTCCAGTGAAACTGAAAAACTGAACGACTAGTAAGAATTGAAATTCACCAAAAGAGTTGAAAATCTAATATGAGAATAGTGTAAATATACCAGGAGAAAAATAAAAATGTTTTGATTTATTGACAGCATTGTTTCTGGCAGAAACCAAAAATTCAATTTCATAAGGAAAGAAATTCAGTTTGGGAAAAATGAGAATAAAACAAATATACTGAAATAAATGAGGAATTAAATAATAATACAAGAAAACATAATACACCAAAAATTCTAGAATTTTGCTATTTAGGGTATAAAACTATGAAGATGGACAGAGTAATGCACACTTCGAAAGCAGAATGAGACCAGCAATGAGAGTTTTTAAAAAGAATTAAATATAAACCTAAGAATTAGAGACGATTTTGAAAATATTTTTGTGTGGAATGAAACACTGCATGGCAGTGAATCATGGATAGTAAGATAGCAAAAGGAAAAGAATAGAAGCATTTGAAATTTTGTGTTTACAAGAACTTAATCCTTGTCTCCCAAAACCATGCAGCAGATATATATATATATTATATACGAATTCAAAATGTACAAGCAATATCTCAGTAGTTAAACCCTGAGGGATTCTGTCACTCTCATGTGCAAATGCAATTGTTGCTTTAAGGGTATATAAACTATCACTTGCCTGGCACTGTGGCATGCCAATGATAAGCAATTAAAATAATTAAAAATTTTATTGCGCCTTTCTTAGTGATGCTTAATAATGACAGCATCATTTGTAATGCTTTGTACCATTATTCAGTTCAGGGAAAGATGGTATTTCAGTATAAGTTATCTTGTTGCTCAATACGGTACACAATACAGTTTTATAACTCATTTTGTAACAATTTTATTCAGTTTATTTTCATCAGTTTTAATTAACTAATTAACCCTGTGTTTTTGTACCAATCAGGTTTAGTAATGAATGATTCTGTCGTGAAACATAAACCAGTAAAGTAGCTCTGAAAAAAAAATCAGCATTGTATACAAAACCTTAAAACAAGAAAATCCTGAAATTGCAGTCAGAGACATTGCTTGGAAAGCAAGTAGTACAACAGGCGTTAGCGAAAGAACACTTTTTACTACAATAAAGAAACTCAAATTGATGGTAAACATGTTACCCGTAAAAAGATTCGAAAGTGTCCAAAAATGATTGAAAAGTTAGACAATTTTATTAAAATCCTATCAGGAAAAAAGTTAATACATTTTATTTCAATAACGAGCTTCCTAAATTGAATAAAATATTAAATTCTGTGAATACTGATTCTGAACTGCTGAATCTTTCTAGAGGTACATCACTACATCGTGTTTTAAACTCAATGAATTTTCAAAAAAAAGAAGCGAGCAGACGACAGTAGTATGAAAATATTACTGTAGATAATATACTGATAAATTTGGGAAACCAAGACAGTAGTTCAACAGAAAGCAACTTATTATGTATTAAAGAAATATATTGAGAGGTGAACTATTTTTTCCTCTTTTACTTGATGAAATTTTAATATAATGATAATGTACTTTTTAAAAATTGTTTATTTTTAAGATAAATATATCACTATCACAATTTTCTAATTTCCTTATTTCAGGTTTTTTTACTTGGCAAGTATTTTTTTCAAACAGATTGCGCTAAATTTAATTAGTATCATCATACTGTTATGTAAGTATATATATATGTATATATGTTTGTTACGTTAAAAAATTCTCTTACAAATTTCTTTCTTCTTCTATTTGTCTTTAGAAAGCTTAATTTCAGATTTTATTTTAGGAAACTTAATTTCAGATCTAATATTCAATAAAATCTGAAATTAAGCTTTCTAAAAACAAACAGATGAAAAATTAAATTTATGAGAGCATTTGATGAGAAAACTATGTAGGTAGATCAAGAAGATAAAACGAAAATAAAAACTAGAATATTATATAATAAATAATATCATTAACAAAAATGCTGCTGTGTTGCCAGTGATTACGTAGAGAACCAGATAAAATATATATTAAAAAATTTAACCTAATCTTGTCATATTATAAGTTTTTATAATCAGATGACCATATTTTCAAGTTAGCCACTGCAATACAAGGTTGCTTACCAGCCAGTTCTGTATAAGAATTAAAATTTAACATGATCAAGGATTTTGTAATTACAAAATGGGGCTTAGTTCAGTAAGTAGATATAAATTAAAATAAAAAATAATAAATTTCATTTAACTATAAAAAAATAAAATACTGTAGATCTAAATGAAATTTTAAAAATACAAAAATGAATGACGAAGCAATAAAAACAGCTAAATTAAAACTTAGCCACTAAAGTTGTCAGCAGAAATGGCAAAGTTTTATACAAAGAGAAATATATACTTAAAAGGTAGAAGTATACAGTAATCTAACAGAAAGTCAAATGACGTTCCCATAGATCAGGTTGAGGTGGAAGAGTATATAGTAGGGACTGCAATTGTAAAATCTTAAGTTAAATAAACAAATATATAGATGGACAATAGAAAGCTGTAGGAATAGATAGCACTGTCAATAAAATAAATTAAGTGTCTTAATGGAGGGATTACAAGAGATGGTGAAATTATACAATGTAATCTACAACAGTGGGGTGTGGCCGCAAGACTTTCTTAATTAACAGATTCCAATTTTCAAAAAACAGTATTAAAGTTTCAAAATTTATGTGGCAATTAATTTTATTTTTCATTCAGCAAAGATTTTTCTGTAAATTCTGATCAAAAGACTGAAGGAAAAATTATGTAAATTGTTACACAACAATCTGAATTCAGGAAGGAAAGAAAGCAAGGGATGCAATCCGGCTACTAAGAATTATTGTTGAAAAGTATTTGGAGATTGGTAAAGGATATATTTAAGATATAAAAACAGCATGTGACTGTCAAATGGAAATATTAAGAACTCAAAGTACAGATTAAAAGACAAAAGATAAAAGAACTAACCGAATCAGAAAATGGCCATAAAAATAAACACAAAAACTTATAAACAAATACATTCATAAGAGAGGAAAAAATTGTATAAGGTTGGCAAGATGATAGATGGTTATTTTTTTTTTTTGTTAGGAAATAAAACTATCTGTGTTTTAACTTCTACATGAAGCACAGAACATTCGAACAGATGATTATAAAATTAGAAGATGCTACGGAAAATTATTGAACAAAAATGAATGTTAGGAAAGCTAAAGTAATGACAATAGGAGACACAATAAGCTACCAATAACTGCACAGTAGAAGTAAAGATTTAATAAATTAAGCAATAGTTACGAGGCAGCATGGTTAACAGAAGATTGCAAAGTTGAAAACAAGATAACAATGGCTAAGTATGTGTTTAATAGAAATAGTTATTACATAGTAAGAATGAAAGAAGAGGTTTTTTTGGATTTTTTTTATTTTGAGTGTTCTTCAGTACAGATGTGAAAGATATGCACTAGAAAAAAAGAAAAGGTAAAGGCATTTAAAATGTGGGCATGGTGTTAGGAGAAGATTAAATGAGTAGAAAAGTGAAGAATGAAGAATAATAAGGAGAGTTAATGAAACTAGCAATAATGTTCTTAATAAGAACATTTCAAAATGGGAAAGCTATAGCTTGGGACCTTACATCAGAGGAGGAGTACTGATTAAAGCAGTGCTAGAAGGATTAGTAGAAGATGCAGAATAAAGGAAGGAAATCAGAAAATAGTAAAAATTGAAGATAATTTAAAAGGAAATGGGAGCTATCAGGATCTTAAAACTTTTGGAGGAAATAGGAGCAAATGATATAAGTAATTTAAGTTAAAATCAAAAATATAAACATAAGAAACTAAAGAAAATTTAAAAAATTATGTTATAATTTAACAGAAACAGTTAGAGTTATATTAGATATTATTTTAACTGATGACTTGAGATTTAATTGTTTTTAAGTAACAAAAGCAAATAATAAATAAACATATTTAAAATAAATGTTTAATAAATACATTTTTACAGTTATCCATATCTACTATTCATGCAAGACAAGTGTGTGAATTATATGTGTGTGCACTCACTCATGCATACACATATGTATGAACATGTGCATATCCAAAAACACATGTTTTTTGACAGAAAATACACATAATTACATGTAACACAATAAGAAAAACACATAATAAACAAGAATAAGAAAAACACATAATAAACACTTAAAAATTCTATAAGTCTAAGCAAAGTAAGGATCTTTTAAGCAATCTCAAAAATTACACCAATCAGTAATCTTCAATTAATATTAAATAAAAAGCTGTATTACTTACGACACCAAGATCATTTTTAATTATAAATAATAAATTTATACTTTAAACAAAATTAAAAATAGCGGAGGAGAATTTTGATTTCTAAGTCCACAGACCTTTTTGACAATATATACTGATAGTTTGTCTTCTGGTTAATGGTTTTACTATTATGTGAGCTTATTTGGTAACATGTAAGGTGGTTAACCATGAGAAAAAGTAGATTCAATCATGGTGACCACCCTTAAATCCAAGCAAGTGTTAATAAGTCTTATCGGTTTATCTTTATAATCACCAAATAATATTGACCGGGTAGACTATAAGGTATATTTTTTTAAATTTCTGCAAAGCACATCCAATATAGTTAAATTGTAATATCCAATGAGTGATGTAATGTGGGAAAATTAAATTTCAGATACAAGGAAATTCTGGAAATGAAAATGACACTATTTCATTTTACAATTAGTAATAGACTTTAAAATTATTTCTGATGGAAATGCAAAATACGAATACACTTGAACAAAAAATAATTATTATCATTATCTTCTTCACATAACAAATTCTACAACATTTCTAGGTTAAATCACAAACTTTATTGTCCAATATTTTCACTTCTCTTTATACCTTCAAATAATTCTAACCCTATATACTTCAAGTGAACTTTCCCTTTTCACATACACTTGTCCAAATGAAAATTAATTATTCATTTTATCCCCACCCTTGCCAAAAAAAAAAAATCATTATATAGATCATATACCAATACACTGATTTTATTTTACTATTTCAATTCGCCAGCGATTCCAAAAGCTCTCTGTTGAAAGTTCTTCAACTTTCTAAAGTTTCTAATCAATAAAGTACATTATAAACAATAACTTAATCCAGAATTTACACAATAAACCTACTGCACAATTTACAAAATAAATACAATTTTATATCACAAGTAAAGATACAGAATTAAGAAAGAAACTTAAGCAAACAGAAAAAAGTATCCCATTAAGACATAATGTGCCGAAAAGTCAAAATAGTCAAATAGAAAGGTGCTTCATTATGCTGTGTGGCATTCATTTATATAAACATTTATTTTACACTTAAATAAATAAATATGTTAGTAATTTTTTACATAAATAGATATATTTCAAAGAAGTAAAACAGTTTCAAACATATTGTGAAATGATTAGTCTTAATAATTAAGAAACTACTTCATAAACTTTTATGAATGAAGCTTTTATACCTTAGTATTATATATATAAACTTATCTTAGTGATAAAAAATAGTGTTTTAACTGCTATCCATAGTTACCATATACATCAGTTTTAGAAAATTTAAAATTCATTAATTAATAACTTTCCTTGAATTATAATTACGATATTTACATTTCCTTTAATAAGATATTTTATGTAAATAGTTTCATCGTATTAGGTTTGTTCAAAAGGTTTTTAACTAGTTGCACACCACACAATACTACTGTAACAAAAGGCAATTGCTATCATTATGTATCCTATTGAAGCTGTGTAAACTGTTTTACTTCTTTGCTTTGTATTTTCCACCATGTAAGAACTATACAATATATTACAAAACATCATAAGAAGAGTAGAAAGCGACAGAAACCAAAAGAAATAAACCCAAAAAGTCTAACTTTCTTTTATCTATAGCTCTGCGCTTACCAAGAAAAAATAACAATTTTCTTTGTTATATTGCATTCTATGACCTGTCAGTACTTAAAAGTCTGGCTCCCCTTTTCTTGCCTAAACAATTAAAAAGAATAAATGCAAAAAAAAAAATAATTAGAAAATAGTTTTCTTTGGGATAACTTGATAAATATCACTTAATATAATAAATTTTGAAGCAAATATTTTACAACAGTGATACTGACTCCCATGAATATTAGATACTAAAATCAACACCATCCAATCACCCAAAGTAATTCCATAAGTACAATTGAAAAATTCAATGTTCTAAGAGAATTAAAAACAGAATATTCCTCAAAAAATTGGTAATGATTCATGTTACTTCAAATTTCAGTATTAAAATTCCTGTATTTTATTTTTTCAAATTCCAACAATATTTCAGAAGTAATGGAATCATAAAATCACTGTCTTGCCTGAGATTTAATAATAAATTAAATCAACGTTATTATTTTGAATAGATTTTGTTTGATGTTACTCAGGCAATTACATCTCATATTTATTACTATAATGAACCATAGTTCATAATAGTAATAAATATAAAACCATATCCTACCCTACTAAACGGCATTTGTATGTGTGTGTTCCTTAGCTTAGCACTGAAATGTACTAATCACTAGTGGAAAATTCATTAATTCATTAGTACATGTCTCGTAGTGGTCAGGTGTATACTTGTTATATTATTACATATCAAAATACATATGTATATAAATATATATATATATATATATATATGCAAAATATATATTGAAGGTTTGGGAAAATTTAGTACTTTTTAACGAGATCCGAATTTTTGGAAAAAAATTGCAAATATTTTGAAAACGGTCGGTCCTAGTGCTGTGAAAATTTTTTTTGACCCCTCTTGTTATTACCCAATCACACCCAGTGGTACAGTCAGATGATAATATTTTCAAGGGCACTGTTCAGAAATCGGGGAGAGGGTGCCACTGTAATATCTCGGCAATCGCTCATCCGATGTTCACGATTCAAATGGCATATGTATCCGCAGGTGTTTTAACTATTGTTAACTATTTAACACATCAGGTACACTCTTGATCAACCAGTTCTTGGTTATCTGAAACTTAAATCATTTAGCCATATGTTTTGACTGCATTCAGCCAGCAAAAAAACCTACTGATCCGATCTTTTGCTAAATACACTCAAACCAGTGCGCTAGCACAGCTGTAAAGTATAAACTTATAAAGACTAAACAATAGAAAAAATATATATATAAAAAACTTTTTTAAAACCACTCATATTTTAAGTAGAAAATAAAAAATATTTTTAAAACACCACTCTTAAATTAAATGCACCAAAATGTAAAAAATAATTTTAATAAGTGGTATCTCAGAATAGAATTGACAACAAGCTTTCGTAGTGATATGTAAGATTATGTGAATGTCATAGCTTCAAATTAAAAAATTTGACGTTTTCGCCAATTTTTTCTTATGCATGATGAATGGCCTAAAGACTTGGTTGCAAATACGCATACAAAAAAATTGGCAAAAACATCAAATTTTAAATTTGAAGTTATGATTTTCACATAAGCTTACAATATCACTATCAAAGATTTTTATCAAATCCATTCTAAAATACCGTCCTAAAATTATTTTTTACCTTTTAGTGCGTTTAATTTAAGTGGTGTTTTAAAAAATTTTTCACATATTTTTTATTTATGCGATTGTTTTTCTTCATAGAATAGTGAACTATAACCAAAAAGTAGGGACCAGAATGTACCGATCACTAGCGGAAAATCCCGATTCGTTAGTATCAATTTCTAGAGTTAAATTTTGAATCTAACTTTCGTTATATCAATTTTCATCATTAAAAAAAAAAAATTGTTACACATGAGATAATCAATTTTGGAGATGCCACCCGTCCATAACACCCGTCCATAAAGCCTTGCTGCAGAGGCATGCTGTAGGCACAGCCAGCAGCTAGTATCTTACATAAAACCAGCCCACCTTTAATAAAGATTCAAAGCTTTCTGTTCAGAGTGGAGGCTCGAACGTTAAATGACAGTATCAATGTCCTTAAATCTATTGAATGTACAACATTCAGTCAAGGCACCATTTGTTCATAAAATTTTTCTGAGTTGTGTTACTCAACACTAATAGACAAAAAAGGAGTAATCAAGAATAATATTGTTTTGAATTCTATTAAAAAAAATAGTGAACAACTGATTCTATTTTCAATGTTAATATAATCATCTGCTTTCCGTTCAAATTTCCAAAGTGTCAGAAAATTATGGCAAGAATATATACATTTTCATTCATAAATAAACTGGTCGAGTTCAATAAAAAAAAATAATAAACCTCACAATTCTTAACATGTTCCTTTTTGTAAGTGAAAATAATGACTAAAATAAAAACATTCTAAATGTTGGAAGATTTCATTTGTAAAAATTCATGAGCTATACTCTTACACCTGTCAGCTGTTATAATTTGGGCTTCAAATTGGGCAGAAAAGTGTCACAATTTTTCCTCATAGAAAACATGGAGATTTTTGTATGGTGCTTTGCAAAATTGTATTAATAATCTTATTCACAAGTAAAATTTGATCTTATTCAGATAAAAATTTGGGAAATCTGTTAAATTTAATGTAAGTATCAGACCTGTCCACTCCATTAATCACAATTAGCTAAATTAGAACAAAATGTGTTTGAACTGAGTTTCAAGACAGTTGACTGAAAATGCCTTGAACACTTGAATTTACATTTGTAGTGAATTTAAACAACAGTTTTCACTGGAAAGCAATGTTTTTTTAAATCGAATAATAATTTGTGATGAAATCTGGCTTCATCATTTTAAGCTAGAATACAAGGCCCAAATTATTGCAATTATTTGGAAGAACATGTGAGTACTAGTGTAACATGCTACAAAAAGTCAAATTTGCAATACGGAAGTAGCATCCTGGTTCTCTCAAAAGATGTAATTCTTCAGCACAATAAAGCCCATCTCCAACCACTAAAAAGACATGGGAAGCTATTCAAAAGTTGGCTAACGAGATGTTGCCACATTTACCTTACAATCCGAATCTTACATCTTTTTTTGTCCTCACAAAGAGTTTTGTGAGTTTACCGAATACAGCAACAATGAACAAGATACAATAATGAATATGTTCATTAATAAAATAAATGAACAAAGTCAAAGAATGATTTTAATCAAGAATGTGTTACAAGAATGGTTAAAGCACTGAATTATTTATTATTGGAATAAGAAAGTTCACAGAAAAATAGTTTAAGTAGCTTATGTAGCTGGGGATATGTATAAAAAAAAAAACAGGATCAGTTTCATAATACTTAAATAAATAATAATTTTCTAGTCATTTATCTGTTTAATTATTGAACACCCTTCAATATACAGAACACTAAAAAAAAAAAAATTGAAGTAAAGATACACAACAGAGTACAGTGTTCACAACAATTAAAATAGAGTAATTTATCTGTGCACATGATGCAAAGATTCAAGAATTATCCAAATGAATTTTTTTACAACCAAATATAAACATCAATATATATTCACAGTACAAGCATTAAAAAAGCTGCATACTAATTCAATGATTTAAAATAAAGAGATAGCATATGTCCTAGGTTTGTCTTGCTTAGCTCCACAAACTCGCATGCATAACTAACAAAGGACTAATTAAGATTTCAAAAAGCAAACAACTATGGGAACTATGGGAAATTTTTATAGAAAAATTACAGAAAAAAGTTTTCAAAGCACAGAATACAATAAATCACAATAACAAAGGTTTGTTAAGGGACTAACCAACATACAAACATAAACAAAAAAAAAACCCGAAAAGAGCAAAAAAATAAAAGTAAAAATCCATTATTAGAAATAATGAATAAAACAAATAGTGAATGTGTGTGTGTGTGTGTGTGTGTGTGTGTGTGTGTGTGTGTGTGCGTGTGTGCGTGTGTGTGTGTGTGTGCGCGCGCGCGTGTGTGTGTGTGTGTGTTAATAACACTGTGTGTTATAAACTCAGCAAAAACAATTCTTTTGTTACTGTATTTGTCCATATTCCCCTCTGTACTAATATCTCAAAGAGACATGAAAAAAAACTGTTACCACCAAGAACAGTACAGAATACGATAATGCTTCCTATCTTATTTGGAAAAATTTTAACTGATGATCAGGGAAAACCACAAAAGCACTATTAGAAAAAAAATAATAAGCATAAGGTAGGAAGCACTATCGAATTCTGTACTCTTGGTGGTAAATGATCTTTATACTTTTGTCTTTGATATATATATATATATATATATAAATATATTAATATAGGCAATTAATAAAGGTCATATTTTTAAGTAAAATATGTTTTTTGATTATATTTAATTCTGTCCAATCACAAGGAAAATAAACTTAAAAAATTACATTTAAATTAATTATTCACATATATATATATATATATATATATATATATATATATATATATATATATATATATATATATATATATATATATATATATATATATATATATAATAATTTAGTAAAATTGATTTTTAAATTGTCCATATTTTCCTCTGTACTAATTAACTCAAAACAAAAACAAAATTCAGCAATTTACCACAGTACAGAACCAAATAAGAGTTCTTACTTTATTTTTCATTTTTATTATTCTCCCTTACGTATCATTTTTGATGAATTCCTAATCATCAGTTGATTAAAATTAAATTTCAAAATTACACATTAAAATACAAAGTTATTACATGTATAAAACATGTGGTCGAATAATTAATTGTCTTTTTAAACATATTTGTGGCTAGCCGCTGGTAGAGTATAGTGCTGTATTTAGCAAGTGAGTACCAGTGGTGTACAGAGAATTTTGTTACGGAGTGTCATTATTAAAACTGTTTACAATTGACATCAGTATTTTAAATTTTGTGTGTTATTTTATTATTATTACTATGATCATTATTATTATATCATGCTATGATATATTCATTTTATATAATATATGATATAATTTTATATAATATAATATATGATATATTCATTTTGATATGTTCAAACATATCATAATCATAAATACTCTAATAAAATCTATAAATTATTTTTTTCACAGTCTTAGGCTACAATTTTTTTTAACAACTTTTAACATCTATTTCATTCTGAATAATAAAAATGCTTGTGCCAATGCCACATGTCTTTACTACACTTAGACTACACAATAATTATACATTTTAGTCAATGGTTATTTGTATACGATAGATAAGACACTTTACATAACATATAAAATCCATGGAAGCAATCAAATATAATGAAATACATTTAATTAAACACAATTTGGACTCACTGAGGTTGAAGAATGAAACTGGCACTGATGAATTCACATTGTATGAAGGAATTTGAATAAATTATTGAATGCGGTTGTCTTAAAAGTTCAAATCAGTACTCTACTATAGTGTATTATTGTTTTGAAAAATCATTGTTCAAAAAGAGTACTGGTAGTTAAATATAGCATTTATAATGTATGTGGCTTACAGTATGTACATTACAAATGTTACATTTGGAAATTTCAGCACTCACAATATAATGTCAAAACAACATTTCTTTTAAATTAGTTCATTTAACACATCTTCTGCAATTGGAGTGTAGTTTCTATATAAGTTGAGGAGTGCTAATCCATACAAATATGTATTTCCAGTAGAATTACGCATTGAGAAACATCGTTCATTTATATATGTGAACAATGGAAGTGCAGCTAATATTTCTAGCAAAGTGAATATATTTGGTATTATGTTGGGACTGCACATAGTTAACCCATCTATGGCCGTTTTCAGTTGGTCTCCCTTTTCAAGACATGCAATTCTTCCTTACCGTAATTTTAATCCATTACTCAGATCTTCCTGGCAACCACTTCTTATGCCACTGGTGTAGAATTCTGTGAGCGAAGTGAAAGCAGAAACCTGAGACAGAAAGTCTGGGTTTGTAGGTAAAAGGTACTGAAAGTCTTTCAATATTTCCATTTTGATATGCTTTGAAGGGTTGCAATAATAGGGTTATACAATTCCATCACTGCGGTCACAGAATTATACCTTTCCAACCAACGTGTTGCGAAAACTTGAGTTTTTCACTGCATAAAGCTGTAGTTTCCATTTCACATCACCGATTTTAAAACATGTTTGCCTTTTAGGGGTATTAAGATATTTGTACAGACTCAATATTGTACCCATACAGTTTTTAATTGCAGTTACTTCATAAGCACTGGATACAGCTAAGTTGAGGCTGTGTGCTAAGCAGTGGACATATAGACGACATTATTTCCTTTACATGTGCCTGGACTCAGTTTACTTTTCCTGACATGGACATAGCTCCATCATACCCCTGACCACAAATCTTATTTATGTCTACATTTAATAACGCAACTTGTCCAATATTGCCTTTATGATTCCTTTTCTGGTCAAATCATACAATGATATGAATTGTAAAAAGTTTTCCTTCACAGTGAAACTTTCATTATCAACGTAACTAATACACAGAGATAATTCTTCTAAGCCTGATATGTCTGACGTCTTATCGGTGAGAACAGAGAAGCAACTGGAGGTATTAAGTTCTTTCACGAAATTTTGAACAATCAGGTCGTTGCACTCTTCAATTATTTCATTCTGTATTCTAGGTCTGGTGTACTGTGCATTTCCAACACATAACACATTTTTTAATACAGTATCAGTCTTACTTGAAAAGTGAAGAAGACCCCTGAAATTGCTATCATTTTCTTCTAGTTCTTGGTCGACCTCGACTTCTATTCATCCTAAATCCCTCTGGCCTCGCACAGCGATACATTATTTCCCGCAAAACAAAAAATACTCTCAGTAATAGGAATAAGTTTTTTCCTGTTCTCCAGTTTCTTTTGAGTTGTTGAAGTATATATTAGCACATCTATAGACTTTTTCTTCCCGCATGAAATTTCGGTTAAGTACCGGCTACCTCCAAACTTTCTTTGCGATAAAGACACTTCTCATGTTCTGAAAATCGCTTGATGGCATCCTTCCAGTTGTCAAATTTCTCACTACAAAGTTGACCTAAGGGTTACTTGCCAGATTCAACACCGCTTCTTGGAGCAAAAAGTATACAAAATTTACAAAACTCCATTCCTTAAATTTGGAATATGCAAGCCACTTCCAACAGTAAAGCCATTTAAACTGAAATGGCAGATTTCTCTTTCCTTTTGTTAGAAAAATAAACCTGGATTTGGTTCCTAGATATTTTTCAAGACATCCAGTTTTTTTCATTAGACAAGTCTCTTCCTATGTAAACACCAATATCATAAGCGTGTGGTTCACTGGAATTTGAAATGTTGAAGCTTCCAAAAACCAGAACAATACACTTATCACTTCTAAATGATTCAACAGGTATATCAACATTATTGAGCGATGGTGATGTACATTCAACACAAGCTGAGTTTTCACAGAAGGGTTACTAGTTTCGAGAAGAACATTTGCGACAGCATCATCACGTTGTAGCAGCAAAGAAATATTTGGCAATGTGAAATTTTCACTAACATTACAACAATCGCTACTGATACATGACATTTTGCTAAAAAATTGTAAAACTGAACTTAATATTGGTCGCTTAGACATATTAAAGAACATGGAACGATAATGTGAAGTTTATATTTAAAAATATGAACTGCATAATGCACAAAACGTTAAACGAATGTTCCACAACACAATCTGAACTCAGACTAATGAGCGAATACCACTCGACAATGTACAATATTTCATATAAACCTCTGCCAATGCAGAGCTGTCCCGACAATATGTTTTACAACAAGTAATTTTATATGGTGTCGGCCTTATTTTATTACAAGGTCAGCATTACTATTGTACCTTCTTAATAAGTGGCACAGCTTTGATGGTCTTTCCTCTCTTTCAGTAGATGAGGAGGGGTATATGCTGACACCCACTGTGCCAGTGAGCGTACTGCCACCTTCTAAGAATGCTGAATGAAGGCTATTATGTTGTACATAGAGTGATGTACTGTACGTGTTATAGCTCCAAGTACAGGGATTAAATTATTGAAGATGCAAGAGCGGCAGACTGGATCTTATGTCAACAGATTTTGTTACTCTGAGTGAGAAATACAAGGAGAGAATTCAATGGATTTTTAAAAAGATACTCAAATACATATGTGTAAATCTATAGTATGTTTATTTTACAGGCCTAATATTAAAAAGTACTTAAATCTTCAAAAGGGGGAGTTCAAACCCAGTAACCCCCCTTATGTACACCCCTGGTGAGTATAGTGCTGTATTTAGTGGTGACCACAAAGATGTTTAAAAAATTTTAATTATCTGTAATAACATGGTATTTTAATGTGTAATCTTGAAATTTTAATTTTAATCGACTGATGATGAGCAATCCTTGAAAGCAGTAGCGATACATAAGGGAGAATTAAAAAATGAAAAAAAAAGGTAAGAGTAAGAGCACTGAACTTTGTTTTTGCTTTTGAATATATACATACTGCATATAAAGTAACAAAATTAAAAGAAAAGCATAATTATGAAATACAGTATATCATTAATCGAAGTAAATCCAGGTGGGATTAAAGGTGGAAAAATCCTTATTTCAATAAAATCCATCACTCATAAAAAAATTAAAAATCTGAATTGGAGTTGAACAGCTTTTAAAAATTTCTCCACCAGTCACACCATCATCTACAACACTACAAATGCTATGTGCCAGTTTGAACTTTCCTTAAATGTATTTAATTAATTAGAATGTGGCAAACATGGCAGTTACCTAGCAAAAATTATCTTTTTTTAGTTTGATGACAAAATCTTTGTAAAATTAGTAGGTTCATTTACTAACAAGAAAAATATATAAACAATAAAAATGAAAGTTAAGAGAAAATACTGGTTTCCTTTATACAACAAACATGCTTTAATTCCAGGTGTTTTTCTTCTTTAAAAATTATACATGGAGTATCAACCAAATTGCTGTTAATACTAATGGATATTATTACTCCATCAATGAATTTTAAATTAATAAAACAAAAAAAAAATTGATGGGTCTCTTGTTTATTAAGTATGATTAACAATATTTTAAACATATTTACGTGTATATTTTTAAACTCATTCAGATTGTATTAATCGTACTTTGTACGATTGTACAAACGATTGTTTGATTGTAGAAAATCGTACTGAATATTATATGATAAAAAATACTTCATACTGATAAGTTCATTTTAAATCAAATAGTATTGTTTAGTTATAAAAATATATTATTATGATTATATATTGCTTTTAATATAGTGACCGAAAGTATTGTCACTGAAATACAAAAAAATCTGACGAGAAAATTGTAATATTTTCCTGGCATTGGTTACTTACTTAATCTTATATAGTAGAAAAACAATTAAATATGAAAAAGTTACCGAAATTTCTTTTTTGGGGTGCAGGTAATTAATGATCAAGTTTTACTGTAAAATTATCATTATAAATTTAAATAAACCAAAAAAACTTTTAAAAACCCAAAACTTTTTCTGCTCCCCACCACCAAAATCACCTTCAAAGAATTTTTCTTGATTTTCTGTTTACTGTGTTAAATGGAAGTAACAAAAACAAAATTCCACTAAATTGTAAACCAATAATAAAAATAAAACGTTACCTAAGATTTCTTTTATGGGGATCGGGATGAATTATGAAAAGTTAAAACTGTATTAAAAGTTTATTAACTTTTAATAGTATTAAAGTTTAAATAAACACAAAAAAGTTTTAAAAATTAAAAAAAAAATTTAAACTTTGATCGGCTCCCTCCCCAATATCGCCACCAAAGTATTTGTTTTCTTCTTTTTTTTTTTGATCGCTTGCACTACTCCTAATCCTAGGAAGACAAAAAAGCTAAGCTAAGCCAGAAAAAAATTCTATCATTACTACTGAACAATAATAATATACAAAATATCAAATATATAAAAATGCAAAGTCAAAGTCACGGTGCAATAAAAAGTTTCTTTATTTAAAAAAGAAAAATCCATTACCATGATCGATAACAAACAACCATTACTGCACAAAATAAACACCTCTTTATCAATTTAACAAAAACAACAAACAAAAATTTGAAATAAATAATTATCCAAACACCACCAAATCATACAAACGTATAAAATTAAATCCAATAACTGAACATGAAGCGACTAAAATATTATCATAGATGTAGCATAAAATTATTAAAAAATTTGATTATTTTCGTAATACGTAATTACAGCTAACTGTTAAAAAGTAAAAGAAAAAAAACCAAAAAAATCAGAATAAATGCAACCAGATCCTTAATGATCTTAATGATACAAACAAAAAAGGCCCTTTTCATTATACACTTTTAATTAATAATTTCATTACAGGTATTAAATTTTTTTTTGTTTTTTATTACTATTTTTTTTATAGTTTTTAATAGAAAGAGTATTAATTATCAATTACATAAAATCTTAATCAAACAAGACATCATTATGTTATGTTACAGTAAATGCAACTCTTAGCAAAAAAAAACATCATTACAACATCATCTATAACATCATTACCAAAACTAAAATGGAGCACAATGATGCTAGATATTAGAGAATAAGTATTTTAAGTTCTTAATTTTAAGATTATAATAAAAAGAAAATATATAACTTCGCATAATAAACATTTTGCTTCATAAAACCAGATATCAGTACACAGACAGTAAGTCTATGTACAGTAAATTTATGAGCAACAGGCCCAACTTTACCATGTAAGCACCTCAGCTATTAGTTTGGTTTTATTTGCAATCCTTAGTCCTTTGACAGTTTCTCGGGCAAAGAAGGTCACTGCTCTGCTAAGTCTCAACAAAGAAATGGATACTTTTCTGGCCAAGAGATGGTTGGATAAACTGAGAGATGGTTCTACCATTACAAATGAAAGCAACCGATCCAATTTCAATAATACTCGCGCAAAAAAGAAAGAATAAAAAACAAAAAGGAGAAAAGCAAAAGGTTAAGCAACCATGAGATTTTACCTTTGTTCAAGGTAGATAGATAGTTTACAATCTTACCATGATCCTGCTGCAGGATAAAAAAAATACTTTTTAAAGTGAAGGAAAATCATTAAAATATAGCATGTATACCATCTATTGTATTTGATTAAAGCAAATGTAAATGAACAGTTATTTTGTAATTATAGAATAAACACAACAAAGGGATAATTAAAGCACCCGTGTTATTCTTAGAACTTAAAAAAAATTATTACAATTATACATATACATAAAACAAAAAACCTTACCGTTTCACAAATGTTCATATTACAACAATTCTCAATAGTGATTTCACACTGTTCAGTATTTTGTGGTAGTGACGTTAATGGTGTAACATTCTTGTTCACAATAATTCTTTTCTTAATACGAGGACGTTTTCTTAATGACAAAACCTTAAATCCAAGTACAGCTGACAATCCCATTAAAATCAGGCATACCAAAGCAAGAATACCTATAGAAATTTCATATAACTTTGTATTACATTTTACATATTCGCTACTCACTGACGGCGACAGTTCCATTTTAGTAGTATTATTATTTCTATCACTACTTACAAATTTATCTGAAGGACTCTTCAAATTCATAAAATCTGAACACCTGCAAAATAATGAATAAATAATGGGTTATTTTACAGACCGTAAACATTTTCACATAAGTTAAGCAAAGTTTTTGTTTAATATTGTTAAATTAGCTACAAGAACAAATTTTATTTATGCGGTGGATAAATTACATAAATATGTGCACAAGTATAGAACGAGGGATATCTGTAAAGTAAAGACCACTGGGAAATTGCTCTCCTTAAGGTCGGTGAACCTGTGTATTTCATAGCCATGCTACTAATGAGCACACTGCATTGTTGTCTGTAAGTTGTCGCTTTGTAGTATAATCGATGTTACAGCCAACTGTGAAATACATGGAGTCATATGTTTTTTAAACCATCAAAACATTAAGCCGGCTGAAATTCATAGGCAGTTGGTGCTGTGTAAGGTTATAATGTAATGGATGAAAGAAACGTTCAAAAATGGTGTGAAAGGATTAGAAATATCAGAATTAATGTGCACGATGAAGAATGTCTGAGGAGGCCCTCGATAATAACAGAGGACCTGTTGAAATTTGTCAATGATGGAATCAGAAAAGATCATTGCTCAACGATTTCTGACCTGGCCCTTCTTTTTCCTGGTGTTTCAAAGTGGCGATTATATAGAGAAGTAAAATAAAGTATGTAGTTTAAGAGAAATAAAAATATTTAAAGTTTTCAGAATAAGTTTTTTTTATAATGAAACTGTCTTTACTTTAGAGATAACCTCTCGTATAAAGCATAATAAAATCTTTCAAAAATTTCATGTTTTATTTTTTTATTATAAAAAAATAAAAATAAGTTAACTTTATCAAACCAGACAAGAGAACTGTTACACAGCTAACATAAGACCTTATTGTGCTTCTTTCCTTTAATAATATTATTATTTAATAATCTAAATGATTTATTAAAGATTACTTTAAAAAGGTTGTTTTATAAAAAAAAGGCACTTTTGCAAAAAAAATTTCTTAATAAAAATATGTACTCAAATCTTTTCCACTTTTCTTTTTATTTACTACTTTTTTTGCTCTGACCAAAATTTTTTCAGTTTTCATCTATCTATCCAGGCAAATGCTGAAGTATTTCCCTTTTTGTTTTCAATGAAATAAGCTTATCAACAATTCGATCGATATAATTTTTCTTTTCTAACCTGTATAAAGTATTTTTATGTTTACTGAAATATCATATTTCAAAATAATATTATATTATCAGAATGCTGTATAATATAAGGTAGAGCTCTCTAAAAGCCAGGTAGCTATGTTCATACCTTCAAGTACTCAAAGCTCAATCTCACAGAGTGTGTATCACCCCTAACAAGTATTAAGTCACAACCTTAACATTAAGACAAGTAAAGAACGATTTAAATCTGAGAAATATTATAACTTAACCTCAAGTTGAGCAATAAAAATAAACAAATAAATAGAAAAATGTTACTATAAACAAAAATTACATATATTCTCATGTTACTTTTTGACAAAGACCTGCACAAATTCATGTATTTGACATCAGTTTGTCTATTTCCTCTACAAAGAATGGCGTCGCTGAAGTACCTATCTGTCATCACTTTTGAAGTGTCAAGTAGCCAGCCAATTCTTCAATTTTGTGACCAGATGAAAATCAGACAGTGCCAAATCTGGGGCTTGAAAGGGGGATGGTAAGAAGCATGCAAATTAAATTTGTTTAGTAAACCCTTAGCGGTAGAGATGTCATATAAAAAAATTAATTCCCTTCATTAGCATCCATTACTATTTATTACGTATCACTCTCCCAAGCTATGTTAATGTTTCACAATAAATATCTGCTGTTATTTTCATCTTCATATAAACAAAATTCTTTTGATCCTATCTTTTTTTGAACTTGTTTTTCGAGTACATTCGCACATAAAAAACATTTTCTTTTTTGTAGCTGTGTAGTGATTAAAATAAAATAGTTTAAATTTCATATGCATTTATTTAAATTTGTTCTCATACTTCATATTGCTTACTGCTTAGAAAGAAAATCAACTTTTAACAAAAGAAGAAAAAGTACTATACCTGCAAGGTGAAGGAAGTTTTGCTAAAACTTCGGGAATTTCATGACTAGATGACATATCAATTATTTGTTGTTCATCAAAACCAGCTACCATTAAACTACAATGTGCAATACAAAGATGCTGCATTTTCACATGTTTATCACAGCGCTCTCCAGTGAATTCATCACTACAATTACACCTCGGTATCTTTTTATTATCAACTGAACAATCACCACCGTTATAACAATAACCAAGACACACATCGATATCACATCTTTCTCCCTTCCATGTTGAATTGCATTTACATACAGGTTTATTATTTATAATAACACAATCTTCTCCATGTAAACAATAATTATGACAAAGAGATAATTCACAATGATCTCCACTAAAGCCTGGTTTACATATACATTCACCGGATGATTCTATTCCGTTATTGAAACATAATAATTCTCCTTTTTCAACACTTTCACTCATACCCTCCAAAAGCTTATTTGTTTTATCTACAACCTCTAATATGTCTTCTTCAACCTAAGGAAGAAATAAGATCAATTAACACAATATATAATAAAAATAAATTTAATGCAAAGAGTAATAAAGAATAAATACACTAAGTCCTTTAATATCATGGTTTCAACTGCATATGAGGTCTGTTCAGAAAATAACAGAACTTTATTTTTTTAATCTTTTTATTAATTTTACAAATAATTAGTCCTTGTCCCCTTCAAAGTACTACCGTCACCTATTCACACACTTTTCCCAGCGTTGTTTCCACTTCACGAATTGTTAAGCTTCATTTGAAATGGCCTTTAAGGTGTGTGACAAATTTGTATTAATGTCATTAACAGTCACAAAACAGCATCATTTCATAACAGATTTTAATTTCAGAAATAAGCAAAAATCACAAGGAGCCAGGTCTGGCAAGTAGGGAGGCTGAAGGAAGACTGATTTTTGGCATAACACTGACAAATTGACAAAGCTGAGTGTGCGGGAGCATTGTCATACTGAAGGAACAATCAGTCATCTCACCACAACTCTGATCTATTTTTGCAAATTTTTTCACATAACCATTGTAAAACACCTTGACAGTATGCATGGTTCAGTATTTCAACTTCGAGGCGAGAATTCAAAATCCATGATTCCATTAAAATTGAACAGCCCTAGTATTAACTAAACGTAAACCAGATTTTCTCATTAGAAAATGTGATATATGAATCTTAGAATATGACTGAAATATTTGGAAATTAAATATATGAAGCTCACTTAATAAAGCCACATCACCTTAAGAAAAAATATTTTTGATAAAACTTACAGACACAAATCACATAATAATGATACACACAGAACTTTAATTAAGAACATGATCATCAATGTAGGCATGATATAATATAATGACATTAAACAAGGTCTTACAGGTACATTTAATCGCAATACTGACTTATTTATTTTAAGACTAAGAACATATCAAGTGAATGGTTTGATTCTAAAATAAGAACAATGAAATACTAAAAAGTTCTGTTTAAAACACTATTTATACTAAAAAAGGAAAAATGGATTACAGTAAGCATTAATAATATAATACTAGACTCATTAAAATGAACTGAATTTGATTTGTAGTAGATCAGACGATATAAAATTAATAGTTAACAGTCTACAAAAAATTACACAAGAACTCATCGATAAGAAAGATAAGCATGAAATAAAAGATGAATATCAATTTTAAGTTATTAAAAAAAAAAACAGAAATATAAATTTAAAAAAAAACAGAAATATAAAATGTCGTTAAAAAAACTAAAGCCAAAACTGCACAAATAATGAATTGTACATTTTTCTTCATAGGGATAGTAATTCACCAAAGGAGAAAACAACATTTGAAATGAAACTCTACTAGTTGCTCGCATAAAAACATACTAGAGGATCAACTGAATCACTTGTCAGTCTGTATACATCAAATCATTGAGTTAACTGAAAATGATATGTTCAAGAATGGCTTAATCAGCATTTTTTCAGAAGACACATAGATTATACCAACAAGGCAATGAAAATGAAAGATATTTAGTCCTGGAATATGAAATCCTTCTAAGCCAAAGGAACATGTAGCATTCTCGTTCTCTCTTCTCTTGAGTATAGGATTTGTTAGGCCAGGTTTCGCATCTTACTAAGGAAACAACCGGGCATTAAGAATTGGAACAGTAGTACTGTAAAAAAAAAAACCGAACATAAGAAGAGTACATTAAATAGGAACAGTAGGCATTTGGCAAGTCTTTCAAGGTCAATTGCGTAATGCCTGACCTAAGATATTTTAAATAAACTTTTTTTTAAATTTCTGAACCTGATGCAGTCTACAACACAAAGAATGTCTCAAGGAATAGTATCTAGGAAACAAGGTGTAACATAAAATGCCAACAACCTGTCATGCTTAATAAACCGGTTTCTATATTACTAAACTTCAACATTCTATGGAGTCACACAACAAGCCACTGACATTAGTGGCTAATGTCCAAAAAGGACATTCATATATCGACACAGCTAGTCCGTACGGCATATCTGATTCAGACTTATATAAAACAATACCAGCCTGAGGTGGCATGGAGTTCTCCAAATTTATGTATTTTATACTATAACCAACAGTCCAAAATAATTTTTGAGACATAGAATCAATAGCCAAATCAATTATATTTCCATTTTGTTCTGAAAATAAAACAAGTATAAATGATTACTTAATTAACACATCAACGACTTACTCACTGACTTTCACAAAAAAAAGCAGTTAAAGTAATAATTATTTTTCTTTTTTTTAAAGATTTTCATTCATATCAGAATGAAACCATGGCTCAGTACCAGTATTTGACCAAAACACAGTACGCTGTTAGACTAACAAAAAATCAATTAAAAGAATATAATTAGTTTAGATTACATTGTATCATGTGTAGGCTGAGTGGGAGTAGGCGTTCATTCTCCTCTCTCCGGTAGACCAGACCGGAGTCTGTAAATTTTGCACTCATTTATGAGTTATAACTTTAGCTGGGCTCATTAAGGGAACTAGGTCTAAATTTCGTTGCGATCAACACTTTTAGTGGGAAGTTGTTGTTATATTGCCTCGAATTGGAGACATTCATAAAATTGGCTCATTAAATTGTTAGAACTAAGTGCGGGGTCTTCGATCTGCGATTAGGTTTCTAGCTTAGTTCCTGAGAGCAACGTGGTAGCTTTAGGTGTCAGTTGTCTTCTTCGGAAGGCATAAAACTAAAATCTACTATCGGGGTGAACTTAGCGATGTAGATGTCCCTCGACATCTGCATCGGTGGCATCTCACGATGCCGGACTGAACACTGTGGAATGTGATCAGTTTGAGGGCAAGAAGATGTCCTCCGTTAAAGCCATTACTGGGAAGGAACGGAGGGGGTGGTGTAGCGACCTGACACGCTAAGAGGCGGGATCTTCTCCCCTCGGGGGGGAATCGAGATGTATCATGTGTAGGTCCCGTTAAAGCCCATCAAGGCTAGGAACAGGGTGGAAGGTGTGGTAACTGGAAGCGTCAAAAGGCGGTGTCTCCCGTACGGGATTGGGATGTATCATGTGTAGAAATTGGCTCTATAAAGTGTAGAACTAGGTGCAGGGTTCGTGCTTCTACAAACTCGGTTAGCTAATTCAGAGGGCAATGATGTAGGACATTCAAAATGTCTGGATGAGGTCTGCAGCAAAGGCAAAAGCTGAGTTTAAAAAAATCATTGATGTAAATGTCTACAGAGGCATTTACATCGGTGGCATCCCAACAAGGCCTAGCTTATTAGTATAAGATGTAAAAAGTTAGAGAGTGAAAGACAATTTCCATTAAAGTCCATCAGTGCTAGGTAGGGGGGGATGGTGACCGGAAGTGTCAAAAGGTGGGTGGGTGTCTTCCCTCCCCTACGGGTTGGGATGTATCATGTGTATAAAACAAATTTTTACAAGCAATTATGTGTATGCACATGAATTTAATAAATTTATTGCATTAGAAAATAATGAAATTTTTAAATAAATATCTATGAAAATTTACACATCAGTAAAATATTTGGTAACAATATCATTAAAAGAGTTTACAACGATTAATTTGTGGATGATTAATTCATAACTTAAGTTTTTTGAGATGTAATATTAAAGTGTGAGGTGATGTAAAACATTTTTTATACTGAAATCTTTTTTGCATGTGAAAAATGTCATATATAATTGGGGCTAAAACCATCTGGAGTAAATTTTAAACAACTTTTTTGAGATCCAACAATGTTATGTTATAGCCTGATGAATATAAAGAAAAGACCAAGATGAGAGTGACTGCAGGAATTGTGAACGAGCAACTAAAGCATTTTCAATATCTGGACAGTGTTTTGACATATGGGTTTGATAATGATGTACTTGAAAAACTTAACAAATTTCAGAAAATATGTGGGAACATACACAGAAAGCTAAAAAATATAAGATACACATATTAAATTTTATAACACGATAGCCACCCCCACTCTATTATACAGTAGCAAATTGTGATAACACACCAAAAAGCTGAACAGCAGAATTCAGGTGGTGGAGATGTGGTTTTTACATAGTGTATATGATACATGGAGGAATAGGATCAAGAATTTAGATATATGAAGAGAGCTTTCAGTACAATGTTTACACAACAGAATAAAACAAAATATACAAAGGAGGTGCTACCACTGGAGTAGGATGACTGGGGAGGATTCCAGCAGCTGCCTTGGCTTACCAACCTGAGGGAAGCAAAAATGTGGGGAGATCAAAGAAATTATGGGTATCAGAATAAATCTAGAAAACCAAATCCCTGTAATGAAGGGAAGAATTATTTAAGCTGCTCAACTACGATATGTTGCTAATAAAAATTAAATACAATGGTGGGTAGGGTCAGAATCAAGGAATTGACAGTGATGAGGAAATAAAAGTGTTATAGCCTCGAACTATCACCTTCCTGTATTAGCTGGTGCTAGCTAACCATCTGAGCCATTCTGATAATTACATTATCATTCGCCTGATAAATCAGTTTATCAGGACCCTCCTTGATATACATAAATACGTGAGCATAAATGATAACGAATGCGAAATTTAAACGATATATGTCAATTAAGCGTCAAAAAAGCACCGGTAAATAAATTATTACTACTCTGGATTTACATAATAAAAATTTCCATTCTTCTTTAAATTAAACCTCCAAAATGAATCCTGGCCATGTCCCTGAATTTATTAAGTAGCCGATGTTTTTTTTTATTTCACATCACAACACTATGCACAACTTTCATTTTACACTAATATATATAACCTTTATTCACACCTTTTGCACTCAGCTTAGTATTTATCTAACTAGTTATCTACTTTTTTATCACAACTAAAAGGGATTCGGAATGTTCACTTACTTAACATAAATGAGCAAAAAATCATCATCTAAATAAGTCATATTTCACTTATACGTAAATCTACAAACACCTAATGCTCTACCTACTTGTCCTATCCGGACTACGTAAATCTACACTCATCACAGAGATTGTTACATTAAAACAAATAAAATATCATAATACGAATAACCACAACATACGCTATGAACTACGCATAAACAGCTGATAGATTAAACTGAATGTAGCTGCTTTACCAACTGATGGTTAAAAAGAATAGCGGGAAATTTCATCAGCAGAGAGAAAAAACTGTGAAATATGATATATTTGATTCTCGTAGGGTCTGATCTGTATAGAGTAAAATAGGCCCCAGTTTTAAATGACACAGGTGCACCCGATTACTATAATTATAAACTAAAACGGATGAAGCACCTGCCAAAAGAATTCAATAACCTGAAAAATAATCATCAGAGTGTTAACCGCATCACCTAATTGAGTCATATTGAAAGGGTATATTATTATAAAAATATCATTACATCATGCTTACAATACCATAGGATTAAGTAGCGATTCAGAAAAAAATTTAAATCTAATTCACCATTTAACACATTAAATGGTGTGAAAAGACAAATATTAAGTTTAAATATTAATCAATTCTGATAAAAAACAGCTTAACATGTAAACAAAAAAAAATTTCTGAATTGCAAACAATTACTCTTCCACCACTTACAACTCAAGGTAAAATATATATATATATATATATATATATATATACTAGCTCCACCCGCCACGCTTCGCTGTTGCACATTGTGGTTGCATGGATGAGAAATGAGAAACAAAACAAAGCATACGTTTCATAGAAATTTAATTTTGCAATACTTGTGGATATACAATATTTTTTTGTTTTTCCACTGTCTGCGTAGATATAAAGGCTATCTGGTTTGCCGACTTGGGAACACACAACATACAGTTGCCCATGTGAGAAGCAATTCGCATCTAAATCTAAACCACACAATTCTAAAGATTGACCTTGAGCTTTATTGATTGTGATTGCAAATGCCGATCGAATTGGGAATTGCAATCTTTTAAATTGAAATGGTGTATTGGTCGGGATCATGGGTATTCGAGGAATGAGGACATGTTCACCTTTGAAAGGCCCCGTTAAAATAGTTGCTTCCACTACGTTATTCATCAATTTCTTAACAGCAAGTCGCGTGCCGTTATAGAGTTTTGGCCGATTAATATTCTGCAACAGGATAATTGTCATTTTTTGATCGAACCATTGCTAGAATCAATCTAATGAGGAATGTTTTCCCAGTTCCTCCTGGCGCATCCAAGAAGAAGGTCCCCCCAACTCAGTCATTTATCATTTGCATTATGCAATCATAAATGCCTTTCTGTTCACGCGTTAATTTGAGAATGTTTGATTGGACATATGACTGAAGTTCACCGATGTTGTAACTCTGTTCACGGCGTAAATCCACATCAAATGAAGCAATCGCAGCTTGGGTGGGTGCTGGCATTCCCAATTGACTAAGAACTTTATTTGCAATAGCTAAGCACTTGTCTTCAATATTTATCAATGCTTCGTTGTAAATGCCTTCTGTAAATTCCATGGTGTTATTGGTATTTTCTAGGCGTACTCTATGCAAAATATCCTCAGCCATATGCAATCGATATCTTTCCCGTAACTCTGTTGGAGATGAAGGGAAGCAAGCAATATAATTGCGAATAATGCGCGAATTTGGTTTGGATGTGCAGTGTTGCAGTTGCACGCGTCATTAATACATATATCCCACTGTTGGTCGTTTTCTAATAAATTCAGAGCTTGGTGAAAGGCGCAGCTCAATCACGACACGATCACACAAAAGTACCTTGATTAAAGTGAATATTTAATTCAGATTGTATAACAATCTGAAACAATCTTTTTTTTTGTTAATAAAGAATGTAATTGGGAACAGGTATTGTTTCACATGTGACTGCGGTTGTCGTTAGCTAGTATGGTGAGTGTTCCCCTCGCTTCCGGCAGATGGGGTGGTCACTGGTACACAGCTGACCGTTAAAAAAACTGATTTCTCGCGGTCGCGGGTATGTGACTGATGCGAAAAATAGATAAAAACAATCTTTGATGCGGGTTATATATCGTGCTGAAATTTGAGCTCAATCGGTGCAGAAAATTTTGAGTTTTTGAAGCCGTACACAAACGAACGTAACATTTTTATATATATAGATAAACATCTGTAAATATGAACATTACAAATCAAAGATAACCTTAATATTCAATAAATATTACTTTTTTTACAATATTCATTTATTACGCAACTTATTAATAATTAATGCTTTATTAAAAGACACACAATATAAAATAAAATGTTAGATTTTGAAGTATTTAACAGAAAAGAACAAGTGGTTGAACAAACTATTTAAAAATATGAGATAAAAAAACATAATTTTTATGGAAACACAGGACAAAGAAACTTTCAAAAAGTAGAGATAAGTACTTATAATATTAATTCATGGAATTTCATAATTACAAAAAAGTAACAGCTGTACTTTATTTCTGTAAATTCAATATAAAGAACAATCTTTTTATTAAATTCTAAATAAAATAATGTATATATTTAGTTTTACTGTGTAATACTAAATTTGTTGATTCCAACAGTTACTAGTATTTCACTTAATAGTAATTTCAATGTAAACCACAGCTACCAGTATTATTACTATGCTGCTAGTATTATTGCTAACATAATTATTAATTAGTTAGATTTAACAGAGTTAAAACTTTATAGTTTATTTTTGCTGTAATTCAATATCACATTTAATGTTTCAGATTTCATAAATATTAACCAAAAACAAATAAATATTACTTAAACATTATTAATTTGAAAAAATAAAACAGAAATAAAAACGTCTGATTTATGTGATGATTAATACTTCTAAAATACCAGTAAAAATTTAAACCCCTTAATACAACAAAGTGATTTCTTCAAAAATTTTCTAAATATTACTAAGCGATTCAGAAAAAAATAACTGAAAAGATTCAGTAAATCACACATTTTCACCTGTACATGATGTATAAAATAATATAGATAACTGTATATCATAGCACCCTGATGGTTCGGAATCATCTGACACCAAGATATAACATTCTGGAAATGTAAGGTTATGAAGTAATGATAATATGCAAAAAACCAGAACACTACATGTAATAAATTGGCAGTCATCAATAATCCCATATAAAGCACCATTAAGTTAGCTGCTACATTACTGAAACACAATAAAATGATGATTCTACTTGAAGTATGATCAAGGGACTTTGTTTCCTGTTTAAGATACCACAAACTAGAGGGTAAAATAATTGGGTAATCCGGTAAACTTCTCCGATTAAGATTTAAATCTAAAATGGTTTGAATAAAATCACTAACATTGGAAATCATAGAAACATTGGAAATTACTAATAACTAATGGCAATAATAGGTTGTAATATGACACCACTGTGAACAGCAATGTATTTCAATGAATGTACAGCAATGAAGGTGTAAAAAGCAATTGCTCTTAAACTAGATTAAGTTAATGTTTGTTTATTTTACTGATAAGATTTGGTAAACCAAGGTTAAAAATTTGTGAATGGTTTTGGAAGCGGAATCAGAAATTTTAAATCATTTTTTTTATTTATTCAAATCAATATAATATAAAAAACATCATAATTCTTTGTTAATTTAGTAAAAATGTAATTAATTAAAAAAAAGTATTTATTTTGTATATAGAGTGTGTATGTGTTTTTTGTACCTATGAGCGAGGAAAAACCGTGGGGGTTTTTTCCATTACTAGAAAAAATATTAAGTATTTGAAAGTGAACAGTTAAATACTTAAATAAATAAATTTTAATGTATACTGCTAATTTATTATTAAATAAAAACAACAGCTATTAAATCTGTAAAACATTGATTTATACATATGCTTTGTACCTTTTGGGTGTCTCATAAATTGACTGACAATCAGATGGTACATTGTGTTTCATAGTTCTGTGAAATGCTGAAAACGATGGAAATGGGAAATCTCCTATGTAAACAGTACTGTGGCAGGTAACAAAACTTAGTTGTGTTGGAAAATCAGAAGACAATCTCAAAAAAAAAGAAGATATATATTAATATAATATGTAGTAGTGGAGATTTGCCGACTGAAGCACAAACTTTAATGAATTGAATTAATGAACTGTGAGTCTCTGTCACTGTGTGAGCCGGGCTTGCACTTAATGATCCGAATCGATCGAATGAATAATATTACAAAAATAATAGAATTAAATTTACATTACATAAAATAAATTAAAAAATTTATGTTGCACAACAATGGGCTTCCCGTGGGGTCTGTGTGAAACTAGAGTTGTGAAGTTTGCAAGCACCTTATGGGAGACTAGATGGATCATCACCATCAACCGGTAACAAATGGGGTGCCCCTGGGGCGCTGTTTTGGGAGGTTCAACAGGGTGCTCTTAAAATATCTCTGCAAACAATCGTCTGATTTTCAAAATTCAAATGGGATATTTGTCGGTAAGTTGAAGACATTAACACGCATCAGGTACACACTTGATCTAATAGATCACGGTTATTAAAAAAAAATATATACATATATACAGACACAACGAAGTGATATACCGAGTAATGCTTGCCTTAAGTTCTTGAAGCTCTCAAGAAGCTGCTCCCAAACTCAAGAATAGACACGTGGTCTCTTCACCAAAAAAACACACTGCTCCAAAGTTTGCTCAGAATATTTGGCCAGCATTGGAGCATTGGAGTAGGGAAGATAAACATCTTCCCTACAGTTCTGACCTCACTCCCTGTGATTTTGTACTGTTCTCCCAGGTGAAGAACAGACTAAAAGAGAGGCTTTTTACAAGCGATGATGATCTCCTAAGGGCTTGGGTTGATGAGTGTTCCCAAATCTCCAATAACATATGGCAGGGTTTCTTTGAGGACTTGTTTTAAAAGATGGAGAAGTATATGATGTGTAGTGGAAATTTTTTTGAAAAATTGAAAAAAAAAAATCGTATAGTAAAAAAAGCTTTCCTAGTGCCCTTTGTACGTATATTAGATAATATTATTATCAATCAGTATATTTACATGTATATTATATGCTAGCATTCCCATAGCAGCTTTGCCCACGCTATATGGCTATTAGCGCAGTCCCATCGATGGGCATTTCCCATTGCAATCAGGGGATATTTAGCTGGTCAAGGTTCGCTTTGCTCACCCTACCCATCTAGCCAAAGGGCTCTGCCCCTTGGACCCAGCTGTGTTCATAAACGCATGCTTCTGAGAACAATAATTATACATAAAAATTAAAGCCTGTTCAATTTATAAAAAAATTAGTGTATTGTAATTTCTTCAGAGCAACAGTTTGGTCAATGCAGGACCTAAAACTTTATGTGATCTAAGAATGTGGGTTTCAGAACAGTCAGCCTCCATCTTAAAAATATTAGTTATAACTGGTTTCCATAATTTATACAAGTAAAAATGTATCAGTTCTTGATACATTTTTACTATGTCAAAAAAGACATAGATTTCATTGTTACTCAATTTTAATCCTTTAAACTTGAAATTTCAAAAAATCCTATCTTAGTGTGCACTTCACTGTAAGAACTTCTATACATATTTTCATCTATTTATCTTCAGTAGCTTTTGCTAGGTGTTGATGAATCAGTCAGTCAGTCAGGACAAGTTGCTTTATAGAAACATATATATATATATATATATATATATATATTTAAAGTTTAAGAATATAAACATAATAATTGTAAAATGATATTTAATTTTTATTTTTTTGTTTTTAGAAGATCAAGTAGGAAGTTTATAATTGTAACACTTCACTAACTAAACTAGATGAAATAAATTCATCAGTTTACTTTATGCTAGAAATGTGCTTTGCTCATTTTTATGTCATTATTTTTTTATAAAGTGTAAAAAGTCATTAACTTTTTTTTTTCATTATTGTTAACTTATTTATGATTTTTAAAATTACTTATTTTACGATGAATGTTGCATCATTTGAAATGTTCCTGAAAATGCATTAACTGTAATTTGTAATACATTACTTATTGTACAGTAATTATTCAGTACTGCAAATTCATGTCAGCCATGTTTCATTTATCTTTTCATTACCTATATGTTTCTGCGGTACCAAAATTTATATATATATATATATAAAACTTAGTCATACTTTATTTTATTTTTTCACCTTTTACTTCATAATTACTCTGAAAGATGATTAGTTACTAATTATTTTATCATATAATGTTTTACAGTTACTTTTATGCTGATAAGGGTACTTAGATAATCGTTTTTAAACATTATTTTGTATTAAATAAATAATCACTTACTAAAAACTAGAGGAGTCGGTTCAATGGTATCATCTGAAGGATCCAACCGAAATATACTAAATTCAGAATGGTTAACATTACTAAAATAGAGTTGTCTGAAGATGGAATCATAAGCAAGTGCTCGAACATCACCGTTTTCAAATGGAAATTTATGCACAATTTCGCCAGTATGTGATATTAAATCTATCTGATCTGTCACAGCTACTGCCAACTCTGAAACATAAAAAAAAATCAGATTAAAATAATCAACTCATTTAAATTAATTAAAAATAACAAGATCACCGTAATAAAACTTATTCAAGATAATTTAAAATGACATTAAATAAATTAGCGTTAAAAATTACCACAGTATTTAATAGAAATTTTTATGTATAAAGTTTTTTTTTAATATTATGTGAACAATCAGAAGATTTATTGCCTTAAAAAAAAAAGAGCTTAGAATGCTAAATTATAATGAACTCCAATTTACAGAAAAGTTGCAGATTATTTGTAATTTATGTAAGTAATACAACAAATATATATAATATAACCAGGCAATGTCGAGGAGACTCACAAATAGAAAAAAAATAAATCAAGACAGGAGTAAAAAATCCAGTCAAAAATAAAACTAACAAAACATAAAAAAATTATATGAGTAAAAAAAAAAAAAAACAGAACGTAAGAAATAAATAGTTTTCACAAATTGCATCATAGCAGCAGAATATATTAATTTATTAAAATTAATTACAAACAGTTTCATCATTGATCAATAAAGACCAAAGTCTTTATTGAGTATTTACGCAAGGATCTCTGCTTCTTAAAAATACTGTTCTTTTTTTATTATGATAAATTAATTTAAAAAATATATTCCAGTTTTAAAAGCATAAAAATAGGTAAGTGTTCATTACCTCAGTAACTGAATTAAAATGAAACATATTTTAAATGTAATAATGGATTTTTCATAATTTAAACTAAATTTCTCATGCTTGAAAAAATATACATAATAAAAAAAGCAATAGTTAAATCAATCATCAACTAAAATTTCAACATTATAACTAGCTTCAAAAAATAATAAATTTTATTTTAAAATTCCGATTACATTAATTAATTTATTACAATGAAAAACGAAAAAGTATTAAGAAAAAAATTTTTTCATCCATTTTAATAAATTAACAACTATAATTCATTGAGCTGGCTTAAACATAAAAAAAAAGTCATGTGGACATAACATTACTTCCTTGCACGCCTAATAAATTACATACACACACTTTTTTTTTTTGTCTTCAGTCATTTGACTGGTTTGATGCAGCTCTCCAAGATTCCCTATCTAGTGCTAGTCGTTTCATTTCAGTATACCCTCTACATCCAACATCCCCAACAATTTGTTTTACATACTCCAAACGTGGCCTGCCTACACAATTTTTCCCTTCTACCTGTCCTTCCAATATTAAAGCGACTATTCCAGGATGCCTTAGTATGTGGCCTATAAGTCTGTCTCTTCTTTTAACTATATTTTTCCAAATGCTACTTTCTTCATCTATTTGCCGCAATACCTCTTCATTTGTCACTTTATCCACCCATCTGATTTTTAACATTCTCCTATAGCACCACATTTCAAAAGCTTCTAATCTTTTCTTCTCAGATACTCCGATCGTCCAAGTTTCACTTCCATATAAAGTGACGCTCCAAACATACACTTTCAAAAATCTTTTCCTGACATTTAAATTAATTTTTGATGTAAACAAATTATATTTCTTACTGAAGGCTCGTTTAGCTTGTGCTATTCGGCATTTTATATCGCTCCTGCTTCGTCCATCTTTAGTAATTTTACTTCCCAAATAACAAAATTCTTCTACCTCCATAATCTTTTCTCCTCCTATTTTCACATTCAGCGGTCCATCTTTGTTATTACTACTACATTTCATTACTTTTGTTTTGTTCTTGTTTATTTTCACGCGATAGTTCTTGCGTAGGACTTCATCTATGCCGTTCATTGTTTCTTCTAAATCCTTTTTACTCTCGGCTACAATTACTATATCATCAGCAAATCGTAGCATCTTTATCTTTTCACCTTGTACTGTTACTCCGAATCTAAATTGTTCTTTAACATCATTAACTGCTAGTTCCATGTAAAGATTAAAAAGTAACGGAGATAGGGAACATCCTTGTCGGACTCCCTTTCTTATTAGGGCTTCTTTCTTATGTTCTTCAATTGTTATTGTTGCTGTTTGGTTCCTGTACATGTTAGCAATTGTTCTTCTATCTCTGTATTTGAACCCTAATTTTTTTAAAATGCTGAACATTTTATTCCAGTCTACGTTATCGAAAGCCTTTTCTAGGTCTATAAACGCCAAGTATGTCGGTTTGTTTTTCTTTAATCTTCCTTCTACTATTAATCTGAGGCCTAAAATTGCTTCCCTTGTCCCTATACTTTTCCTGAACCAAATTGGTCTTCTCCTAACACTTCTTCCACTCTCCTCTCAATTCTTCTGTATAAAATTCTAGTTAAGATTTTTGATGCATGACTAGTTAAACTAATTGTTCTGTATTCTTCACATTTACACACACACGTTTAAACACACACATTTTTCTTTAAATGAAAAGTACTTAAAATCTTATTTCATTAATAACTTCTGATATATTTTTTTTATTGTTATTATGAAGAAAAAGAAAAAAGAAGAAGAAAAAGTGTGTGTGTACCTAAGTTACCGTAGTTAGCCGGCCTCTGTGGCATGAGTGGTAGCGTCTCGGCCTTTCACCCAGAGGTTCCGGGTTCGAATCCCGGTCAGGCATGGCATTTTCACACATCTCAATCATTCATCTCATCCTCTGAAGTAATGCTCAACTGTGGACTCGGATGTTAAAAAAAAAAGTTACCGTAGTTACTGTTATTCTGTTTTGAAATTTAGTTTCTTTTTCAAACTTCTATAAAGGCTGAATACTATAATTATTATTTATCGGTATTATTCTCACAACCGTGAGAATAATGTACAGTGAGGGGGTCCAGGGGGTGAAGCCTTCTGCGTAGAAGAGGATGGCGACCGAAGCAAGCTGTGCACCCACGGGATGGGCCTCTTGGCCTCCAGGAGCCCCTGAGTCGGCCCCGAGATTCGCCTGGGATGACCTGAGCCATTAGAGCCAGGTTCTGGCTAGACGGGCCGGCTAGGTTTTGTTTCACTTTATTTGGAAGTTTTGTACAGATGGAAATCTTTTTATAAATTAAACTTTTAAAAATAACACTACCAGATAAATAAGTCTCAGAAAGCAGTACGAAAACAGAGATTATCCTTTGGAAGGAAAAGAAACAGAAAAAATCTTCTAATTCAGTCATTCACACCCGAAGTGGTGCGGAAGATAGTCGTTTGGAGCATCACTTTCGCGTGATTAACAAATGTCAAAGTACTTCGTACGATATTACCCAAACGCTCCTGCGGAACCGTAAAATATTTATAGGCTCTAATTATTTTTGAGAAGATCCGTTAATTTATTTATTTTCATACGTAAGTAATAAAATATTAAACGACTAAAGAAAATGTCGCACGTTTGGCCAATACGTCCAGACGTGCAAGAGAGGGTAAATAACGTGAAATAATATTCGAGATAAAAAAGAAAACGCCAAATTAAAAGGAAAAGAAAGAGAGTATAAGGACCGCGCCATAATACGCCTTGCCAAAGTATTACATAACTCATATCACACCATACTACCGGCTAAACTAAGATCAAGGTCAGATAAGGGTCGCCGTTGTCACTCGGTACCGTTTACTCGAGAAAGAAATTCCCACCCAACCGTTACTTATTTATCCGAGCCCAAAAAATTAAAAATAAATATACGAAAATTTATAATTGGTTTTTCTACTTTTTATTCTATTAAAAAAAAATAGCGGAAAAGTAACCGAAGGTAAAATAAAAACTATAAAAAATTTATTAAATCGTTATTTTATGTTACCGGATAAAACTATTAGCCGCTAAAAATATAAATTGTAACAGGAAACATTTAAAACGTGATGTCTTACGGCTACTTGGTATCTATTATAAATATTATTATTTAATAAAATTATTTCAGTCAAGATCTTAAGTATCAAGGCTGTTCAGCTTAAACGGCTGATCTAAGAATATTAAAAAAAAGCAAGCATCCTATTATCACGAAGATAACAGAAATATTTTACGGTATACAGTAACAAAATAGTACACGAAAAAAGAAAAATATAAATTAATTGTACCGGTAAAAATATTAATCCTATATAATATTTGATATAGTTCTTCATCGGGCTAAATCAAACAAAATCCGATTAAATAAACGAACAAAAAAGTTTCATAAAATTACTCACAGAAAAAATAGCAAAAATAACAATTAAAATAGTAAAAATCATTTTGTAATCTAAAATTCTGAATAACATATCGTTTCATTTTGTAAAGAAGTAATGTTTAGTTTCAGAAGTAGTTCAACAGTAGAAAAAAAAAAAAAAAAAAAAACGAACAGCGAATTAATTATTAGTTGTGTATATATATACACATATAAAACATATATTACGACTAGATATCTAAGTCAATTTTCTCCAACATATCTCTTTTCCAGATTCAGGAAATAATTGATTGGTTTTGTTTATTAATCATTAAAAATTAACTCGGTTAGATAATACACATAAATGAAAATTTTGAAGATGTCACCAATTAGATATGTTCAGTTAAAAAAAAAACCCACCATTGTGTGTGTGTGTACGTATACACACGCGTACGCGGTATAGTAGAATGGGGTAGTGTCACTACCCCATTCCTACACAGATTCTATTGAAACTTTACAGACCTTTTAATGAGGATTTAAAAATGTTCTGTAGAAAATTTCAACCTTCTAGGATTTATAAAAATGGCGGCTTTCAAATAAAAACATCAATTTCAGACAAAACCACAGTTTTATTCATTACAAAATAGCTGGTAAAAATGATTAAAAACAGATAACGTGCAGTTAAACAGCTGGTAAAATTGAATAAAACAATTTAATATTATTATTTATTGACTAATTATTTACAGTTTTTTTAATTATTTTAGTTTGATCATCATCTACTACAGAACATTTTTAGAACCTTCTTTAGAAGATCTGTAAAATTTCATTAGAATTGGTGCAGGAATGAGGGAGTGGTACTGAATCAAACGTATACTTCTTCGTGGGCCACACTACATAAATAAATATATATACACACACCAAAAATCCACAAAAAATAACCTACTATTGGAAGCACTTCATAAACAATTAACTCAAATTATTTTTGAGAATATCAATTTAGTGTATTTATTCTCAACGATATTAAGCATTTACAGAAAATGTCACACGTTTGGCTAATACGTTCAGATCCGCAAAGAGAGTAAATCGCATCAAATAATACAATGAAAAACCCCATATTTATTTTCAGGGATTAGTTTCTCCCTGGTGTTGCGCGCGCGCGCGCACGCACACAATATTTAAATAAAGTAAAAATAAAACTGTTACACATTCTTTAAGCCTGCTAAGGAAAGCTGGTCGCTAGCCGATTATTCTGTGTACTACTAGATCACACACACATAAACAGACGAGAAGATGTAATAGGCGTATTGAGGATAGATAATTCGATTATGCGTCACTAAATTGGCGCCAAAATTTGCGAGGAAAATACAGGTAACGACAATTAAAATTATTTATTCAAAGAGAAGCAACCGCATCGTTTTGACCCCTCATAGCCAGTATAGCCGATTAAAATTTACCCTTTGCAAAGATAACGTGCTGCTACCTAGAAAAGCGTACATTGAATATTAATTTATAACGGCGTCAACAGTAAAGATCAAACATGTACTATATTTTTCACAGCAGAATGCCGAAAAATCATTTACAACGAAAATAACTCTCTCTCTATCTCTATCTTATGCACGCGAGCGCGGTGACACGCGCATTTATATATATATATATAAAGGTATTTTAAGGAGATTTATCATGAATTTACACTTCATGATTTTTTTTTTTTTTTTGTCTTCAGTCATTTGACTGGTTTGATGCAGCTCTCCAAGATTCCCTATCTAGTGCTAGTCGTTTCATTTCAGTACACCCTCTACATCCTACATCCCCAACAATTTGTTTTACATACTCCAAACGTGGCCTGCGTACACAATTTTTCCCTTCTACCTGTCCTTCCAATATTAAAGCGACTATTCCAGGATGCCTTAGTATGTGGCCTATAAGTCTGTCTCTTCTTTTAGCTATATTTTTCCAAACGCTTCTTTCTTCATCTATTTGCCGCAATACCTCTTCATTTGTCACTTTATCCACCCGTCTGATTTTTAACATTCTCCTATAGCACCGCATTTCAAAAGCTTCTAATCTTTTCTTCTCAGATACTCCGATCGTCCAAGTTTCACTTCCATATAAAGTGACGCTCCAAACATACACTTTCAAAAATCTTTTCCTGACATTTAAATTAATTTTTGATGTAAACAAATTATATTTCTTACTGAAGGCTCGTTTAGCTTGTGCTATTCGGCATTTTATATCGCTCCTGCTTCGTCCATCTTTAGTAATTTTACTTCCCAAATAACAAAATTCTTCTACCTCCATAATCTTTTCTCCTCCTATTTTCACATTCAGCGGTCCATCTTTGTTATTACTACTACATTTCATTACTTTTGTTTTGTTCTTGTTTATTTTCACGCGATACTTCTTGCGTAGGACTTCATCTATGCCGTTCATTGTTTCTTCTAAATCCTTTTTACTCTCGGCTAGAATTACTATATCATCAGCAAATCGTAGCATTTTTATCTTTTCACCTTGTACTGTTACTCCGAATCTAAATTGTTTTTTTTTATCATTAACTGCTAGTTCCATGTAAAGATTAAAAAGTAACGGCGATAGGGAACATCCTTGTCGGACTCCCTTTCTTATTAGGGCTTCTTTCTTATGTTCTTCAATTGTTCTTCTATCTCTGTATTTGAACCCTAATTTTTTTTAAATGCTGAACATTTTATTCCAGTCTACGTTATCGAAAGCCTTTTCTAGGTCTATAAACGCCAAGTATGTTGGTTTGTTTTTCTTTAATCTTCCTTCTACTATTAATCTGAGGCCTAAAATTGCTTCCCTTGTCCCTATACTTTTCCTGAAACCAAATTGGTCTTCTCCTAACACTTCTTCCACTCTCCTCTCAATTCTTCTGTATAAAATTCTAGTTAAGATTTTTGATGCATGACTAGTTAAACTAATTGTTCTGTATTCTTCAATTCATGATAAAAAACTATAATTTTCTTTAGAAATTGCCGATTTTATGACGAAATACAATCATTATTTAATCAAATTTTGTTTATGAATAGAAGAAAAAAATATCTACTACTTAAAAATAAACGTTATCTTTCTACGAAAAACGTAATGTATTTTTCAGAGATATGTCAGTATCTCCCACGATAAGCTACTAAACATAATTACTGTAGTCAAATGCGGGGAAAAAATAAATTTGAATAAAAATAAGATATTGTAGAGATAAGTGAAATAAATTGAAAAAAAAACTTTTCTATTAAAGTAAAATAAATATCATAATTTTTACAAGGATTTTAAATTAAATACGATTCGAAATTTCTGAAGAAAAAAAAGAGTTAGAAGATCAAGGAGAGAAGTAGATCTTCTGGTTTTTTAAAGCCGCTGTTAAAAGATAAAGAGACAAGTACGATTAGAAATATTATAGGAAATAGCTGATAAAGACGGGATTACAAATTACTTTTAAAAAGGCAGAATTTGTGATTAAAGATAAAAAAACACCAAAAAAAATTAAGAGTTGATAAATTTAAATATGTAGAACAGTTAACATCAACAAGAAAACCTATTACATCTCAAAAGGAAAAAACAAGAAAAGTAAAAACAACTTATCAGATCTGCCAAACTACACATTGTGTAAAAAGAAAGCCTTGCCTTATCTATCAGTACCAAAATAAGAAATTGAAATTGAAAATAATAAATTACGAAATTTTTAAACCAAACGCATTACTTGCAACAGAATGATTACCACAATGAAAGAAGTCGGCGATGTAGATCGGTGGAAAAAAAAGGAATGGAGAATTTTGAGAAAGATTCTACCCTCAATTAAATGAAGAATATAGATTAATAAGCGATAAAGACCTATATAACAAAATAGAAATAATATCAACGACATTTAAGAAGAGATGATTGATCTACGGTCTCATTAAAATAATAAATAATAAATAATAATAAAATAATAAATAATAAATATACATTACTGAGATCTGAATTTAAGAGAGCATTAAAAGATTTAAATGGCAGAAAGGCTCCTGGAATAGACGGAATACCTGTAGAATTACTGCGCAGTGCAGGTGAGGAAGCGATTGATAGATTATACAAACTGGAGTGTGATATTTATGAAAAAGGGGAATTTCCGTCAGACTTCAAAAAAAGTGTTATAGTTATGATACCAAAGAAAGCAGGGGCAGAACAATTAGTTTAACTAGTCATGCATCAAAAATCTTAACTAGAATTTTATACAGAAGAATTGAGAGGAGAGTGGAAGAAGTGTTAGGAGAAGACCAATTTGGTTTCAGGAAAAGTATAGGGACAAGGGAAGCAATTTTAGGCCTCAGATTAATAGTAGAAGGAAGATTAAAGAAAAACAAACCGACATACTTGGCGTTTATAGACCTAGAAAAGGCTTTCGATAACGTAGACTGGAATAAAATGTTCAGCATTTTAAAAAAATTAGGGTTCAAATACAGAGATAGAAGAACAATTGCTAACATGTACAGGAACCAAACAGCAACAATAACAATTGAAGAACATAAGAAAGAAGCCCTAATAAGAAAGGGAGTCCAATAAGGATGTTCCCTATCGCCGTTACTTTTTAATCTTTACATGGAACTAGCAGTTAATGATGTTAAAGAACAATTTAGATTCGGAGTAACACAGTACAATGTGAAAAGATAAAGATGCTACGATTTGCTGATGATATAGTAATTCTAGCCGAGAGTAAAAAGGATTTAGAAGAAACAATGAACGGCATAGATGAAGTCCTACGCAAAAACTATCGCGTGAAAATAAACAAGAACAAAACAAAAATAATGAATGAAATGTAGTAGAAATAACTAAGATGGACCACTGAATCTGAAAATAGGAGGAGAAAAGATTATGGAGGTAGAAGAATTTTGTTATTTGGGAAGTAAAATTACTAAAGATGGACGAAGCAGGAGCGATATAAAATGCCGAATAGCACAAGCTAAACGAGCCTTCAGTAAGAAATATAATTTGTTTACATCAAAAATTAATTTAAATCTCAGAAAAACATTTTTGAAAGTGTATGTTTGGAGTGTCGCTTTATATGGAAGTGAAACTTGGACGATCGGAGTATCTGAGAAGAAAAGATTAGAAGCTTTTGAAATGCGGTGCTATAGGAGAATGTTAAAAATCAGATGGGTGGATAAAGTGACAAATGAAGAGGTATTGCGGCAAATAGATGAAGAAAGAAGCATTTGGAAAAATATAGTTAAAAGAAGAGACAGACTTATAGGCTACATACTAAGGCATCCTGGAATAGTCGCTTTAATATTGGAAGGACAGGTAGAAGGGAAAAATTGTGTAGGCAGGCCACGTTTGGAGTATGTAAAACAAATTGTTGGGGATGTAGGATGTAGAGGGTATACTGAAATGAAACGACTAGCACTAGATAGGGAATCTTGGAGAGCTGCATCAAACCAGTCAATTGACTGAAGACAAAAAAAAAATACATTACTGAAGAAGCTAGCGGATTATTTTGAAAAGCAGAAAACAACAAACCGGTTTTAAGAAATTAAAAAAAGGCATGGAAATGGAAAATACCAAAATTGAAGATGTAGAAAATAGAAATGGTAATGGAGATAGGATTAAAGGAATAAACGATCCTCAGGTTGAAGAGAAAACGACAAACCCTCTATCACTGCAGATATGCGTAATTACGATACGCCTACTTTACCCGATGAAGCCTTATTGGCGGTCGATAAGCATCTCAGAAAGGCTTCTTTTGACGAATTCACAGCTTTATCTTTCCAAACGAAATTTTCGCGTGACCTTCGTTGACCCAAGTTTCATCCATATCTTATAAATAATTCTACGGCTTTCTTCCTTATTTTTTTTTATTTCAGTGAGGTAATGTCTTCACCGTATATCATCCCTGTCAATTAAAGCATTTTCCTCTCCCCGTTTTTCGTATTTAAAATTCATGCTTTTTAAGGAATTATAAAAAGTTCGGAAATCTGATAGATCGTTATCATCGTTTACAACTCGTAACACTTTGTCTATTGTAGGCGGTTCGTTTCGAAAATAAAATTCGTGTACTTTTTAAGGATCGCGTTCTTATCAAAATTGTCAACGTTTTCTTCAATTGACCTGCAGAATTTTGTTTTCTTAGAAAACCGTAATTCATTAGTAGATTAGTACTCGCGAATCACTTTGTACACTGAAGCAGCACAACTTCCACTATGTCAGCAATTTTATTAACAATATCCGAAAGTCAACGCCGTCGGATTACTCTGCAATTCGCTTTTGTAAGCATTTAACACGATGTATTTTTCCGTACGACTTAGCGGCTTTTTCGCAGCTTTTTATTCAGAGGGAATATTATTCCCTCCTTTTATTTAGAGGGAACACTAAATAAATTATTATCAGCTGAATCGGCATCAGACACGGCGACAAAATAACAGTATAAATCAAATCGCACAGACACAAATCTAGGAATACACTGCATTCACGTATCGATAAACTTAAAAAATTGCATTATATTAACTTTAAATAAAATTAGAGTAAATAAATCACAGAATTACAAAAACTGAACACGAGATCATGTGAAAAGATCAAGAGTTAATAGAAGCGAGAAACCATAACATTATATAAACGTTTGACTACACGACCGCTGTATGTACGGTGATTAGTGTTGTATATAGGTATGGCCGAGTTGTGAATCGGTGCCGATACACGGTACGTGACTCAGCAGAAACATGACAAATTCGCTCCCACAAACGCAACGTTTGTTTATTCTTCACTTTATACAAGCAACTGAATACAGTACGGTGATGTCCAAATAACTTACAGATAGATAATCCGGAGACGTCAGGATTATCGTTAAACTTCGTTCGATCAGACAAATTGAATATTTTAATGTTACGATGATTTTTTAAGATAATATTTCGGCTTAAAACCCGCTTAGTTTTTATATTTTTTCCTATGATAAAAGCATCGCTATTTTGATGTACCGCATAATCTTTTGGTAAACAGTACAGTAATACGTCATTCTGAGAATTTCTTACTCGTACGTAGTTACAAATTAGGTTAAAAGAGAAAACTATTTAGTTTAGGAATATTACATTGTCTATTTATGTCTAAAATAAACAAAAAACTATTAAATTTATATAACTTTAAATTATTTATTTGATAAATCAGTGAAAATCTAGGAAATAATATAACAAAAGCAATGTTATTATTTAAACATATTACATAAATTATAGTCTAATTTAAACATAAATTATCAAATATATCAGCAGTAAATCGAACCCATTACAAGTACATAACAAAATCGAAATAAAAATGAAATCGATCCAGTAATAACCAAAATAAAAATCAAACAAATTTAAACAGATAATCGTACAATTACTATATCAAAATAGGATATTAAATGTTTAATAAATTTAACCTTGAGAAAATAACCAGTATGAATAATAAAACTGGCATTATTTATAATAATGAAAGAAATAAAAATTTATATTAATACGTATATTATTAACAATCAAGTGTACTTACGTAACAAAAAAAAGTCATTAATGAACAATTTTTTCGTCAACTGCTACTTTATTAGATAATAAAAGATTATCGAAAGCAATACCATTTAATTATATGAACTATATATATATAAAGAGTGAGAGAGAAAGAGAGTGACTATTATTCCAGTTCTATCTATAAAACAAAATCTAAATTAATGCCGGAAGAAAATTTAAATACTGCATTAAAAAATCTGATGTTTACAACACATGACTTACTTGCACGCCTATTAAATTACATAAACACAATTTTAAAAGTACATAAAATTTTATTTCATTAATAACTTCTGATATTTTTTCTTTTCTTTTTTTAATTGTTATTGATTTACTATTTATCGTAAAATTTTTGTTACAATCGAAGGTTAATAATTATTAATAAATCAACATATTTAAAATAAAAAAAGGAGATGAAGTCTGATTAGAACCGATGTGCCTTCTACTTGTAAGATCAAATATTTCATTAATTAAAATTTTATTTAGTTATAACTCTGGAACCGATGAAAATAAGTATGTTATAGCGTAAGTATGATATAACGTTGAAAAGCTCTCAATGAAGGCTTACTACTGCAGTTATGAAAATGTTCAAAATCCAAACGTTTCGGATTTTGGGCTTTTTCGACACTTTTGGTCTAGTCGATTGCAATCAAAAGGGGAGGAGCACAACTAGATGTTACAAGAGTTATAAATCCTAAATTTCAACATCCTACGGCTAATCGTTTGTGAGTTAATACGTATCTACAGACGTCAGGCCAAAACTAGTCAAAATATATTCAGGGATGATCAAAATGAATATTTCCGTTGAAATATGAAAACTGAAATTTTTCGCGACCACACTACTTTCTTTACTTCGAACAAGGAAGTGAAAAAGAATCACTTAATTATTTTTAACAGACAAAGAAGGACTAAATAGATAAGAATAAAATGAACAGTCCTCTAATTCTATTGTACGACTAATCACCACATGAACAAGAGACACGACCTTTTACAGCCCTCAAATCAAGGACGTTACACTAAATAATTGTTAATTTCCAACATATTGCACGATTTGACCAATTACATAAAAAAAAAAAAAAAAAAAAAAATATGGAAGAACAAACTAAAAACAAATTCCATTGAAAAAATGTACAACAGATTAAAAATTACCTAAAATTTTCTTTTTTGGGTGTGGGACTGAATTTTAACACAGTTTTGTTGTAATATTATCGTTAAAAGTTGAAATTAACCAAAAAATTCAAAGATCCTAAAATTCGATTATTTTTACTTTGATCGGCTCACCCCTCCACCCACCCGCCGAAATATTGCTCCAAAGTATTTTTTCTTTTGGGCCATTTGCACTATTACTAGGCTTAGGAGGGTAGAATAGAACCCACCGGGTTGGTCTAGTGGTTAACGCATCTTCCCAAATCAGCTGAATTGGAAGTCGAGAGTTCCAGCGTTCAAGTCCTAGTAAAGTCAGTTATTTTTACACGGATTTGAATACTAGATCGTGGATACCAGTGTTCTTTTGACGGTCGGGTTTCAATTAACCGCACATCTCAGGAACGGTCGAACTGAGAATGTACAAGACTACACTTCATTTACACTCATACATATCATCCTCTTTCATCCTCTGAAGAATTATCTAAACGGTAGTTACCTGAGGCTAAACAGGAAAAAGAAAGGAGAATAGAATAGAAAAAATCTGTTAAGAAAAATTTTTTTTTTTTGTCTTCAGTCATTTGACTGGTTTGATGCAGCTCTCCAAGATTCCCTATCTAGTGCTAGTCGTTTCATTTCAGTATACCCTCTACATCCTACATCCCCAAAAATTTGTTTTACATACTCCAAACGTGGCCTGCCTACACAATTTTTCCCTTCTACCTGTCCTTCCAATATTAAAGCGACTATTCCAGGATGCCTTAGTATGTGGCCTATAAGTCTGTCTCTTCTTTTAGCTATATTTTTCCAAACGCTTCTTTCTTCATCTATTTGCCGCAATACCTCTTCATTTGTCACTTTATTCACCCATCTGATTTTTAACATTCTCCTATAGCACCCCATTTCAAAAGATTCTAATCTTTTCTTCTCAGATACTCCGATCGTCCAAGTTTCACTTCCATATAAAGCGACGCTCCAAACATATACTTTTAAAAATCTTTTCCTGACATTTAAATTAATTTTTGATGTAAACAAATTATATTTCTTACTGAAGGCTCGTTTAGCTTGTGCTATTCGGCATTTTATATCGCTCCTGCTTCGTCCATCTTTAGTAATTTTACTTCCCAAATAACAAAATTCTTCTACCTCCATAATCTTTTCTCCTCCTATTTTCACATTCAGCGGTCCATCTTTGTTATTACTACTACATTTCATTACTTTTGTTTTGTTCTTGTTTATTTTCATGCGATAGTTCTTGCGTAGGACTTCATCTATGCCGTTCATTGTTTCTTCTAAATCCTTTTTACTCTCGGCTACAATTACTATATCATCAGCAAATCGTAGCATCTTTATCTTTTCACCTTGTACTGTTACTCCGAATCTAAATTGTTCTTTAACATCATTAACTGCTAGTTCCATGTAAAGATTAAAAAGTAACGGAGATAGGGAACATCCTTGTCGGACTCCCTTTCTTATTAGGGCTTCTTTCTTATGTTCTTCGATTGTTATTGTTGCTGTTTGGTTCCTGTACATGTTAGCAATTGTTCTTCTATCTCTGTATTTGAACCCTAATTTTTTTAAAATGCTGAACATTTTATTCCAATCTACGTTATCGAAAGCCTTTTCTAGGTCTATAAACGCCAAGTATGTCGGTTTGTTTTTCTTTAATCTTCCTTCTACTATTAATCTGAGGCCTAAAATTGCTTCCCTTGTCCCTATACTTTTCCTGAAACCAAATTGGTCTTCTCCTAACACTTCTTCCACTCTCCTCTCAATTCTTCTGTATAAAATTCTAGTTAAGATTTTTGATGCATGACTAGTTAAACTAATTGTTCTATATTCTTCACATTATATATATGTCAAGAAATATACAATATAAAAAAAGATAGCTTTTTCGATCTTTAGAGAAGGGGAGAATTTGGGGGAAAATTCCCCCAAAGGTAAGATAAGCACGCACGCACGCACGCATGTACTGAGATTAATATGAAGTGAGCTTATGTTAGCAGCAAAACTTTGAAAACTCGACCCCCAAAAAAAAAACAATTTTTCCTACCCCTTGAAAATACTGACCCAAAATATTTACTGATACATTGCCCCCCCCCCCCTATACACGAGTCTCTGTGCGTAATTTCATCTCGATTTATCCAGTGAAAAGTTATTAAGATTCCAACACGCCAATACGTATGAACATTACCTTCCCTACGTTTTTTTTTTTTTTTTTTTGTATTTTGGGGTCCCTGGATAATGAAACGCCGAGAAATGAATAAAAAAATACCGCATTTTTTGATTGATTATCTTACTTCCTTTCTACAGCTCAGCTCAGAATTATGATGCCAGGAGAGTAATATCATTTAATGAATATAATAAAAAAATAATATCTAACAAGTATGTGGAGCAATAATTATCACTACTCTATAAATAAATCTATTTCAACGAAATTGAGTTGTCTGTAGAATTAAATTTTTAAGTTTTAAAGTTTGTCTTTCACAATCGCATAAAGATAATAATTTCTCTATTTTTTTCGTCTTTTCGATACCTACAAATTAAAGATGGAATAAAACATGAAATAATATATTTAGCCGCTAAAAAATGATAAGTGACGTCACGAGACGAGCTAGTTACTAAACCTCAAAGGGGCAACAGATATGAATTCAGCATGTGTCGAGTTACATCTCATTAGTTTAGGTTGAATCACACTGTCTCCCGCGTGCAAGTAAAATTATTGTTTTGCGCGTATAATAATGAACACACTAAGTCGGTATTTGTCTGGCGCCTTGGTATGTCGATGATAAGTAATAAAAGATTCTGTTGAGTTTTGTTATTGCTGTTTAATAACGATAACTTCATTTCTAATGCTTCATACTACTATTCGGTTCAGCGAAAGAAAGTATTTCAGTCTGTGTTATCCTGTTACTCCATTACTACGTATTTTGTACATAACATTTAAGTGTAACTCCATACGGTACGGTACAGATTTGTAGTTCATTTTTATAACGGTATTTTATTCGGTATTACTTTCATTAATTTTAACTTACCCTGCGTTCTTATGCCAATCGGGTTTTAACAATGAGGCCTTAACAGAGTTTATCTGTGTCATCTAGAGGGTGGCAATGGGGCGGCTGTCCCCTTCCAAGAAGGAAAAGATTAAAAACAATAAATAAAACAAATATATACATATATATATATATAAAAAAAATATTTTTGAAAAATTTTAAATTAAACAATAGTTTGAAAGAAACTAATTACAAAACAGAGACACTCGTGCCATCTGCGAGAAGATTTAAGAACTACTGTTACATGCAGGCGCAATCTTAGACAACAAGAGTTTTCTGGAATAGTCTCGTCACTTTCATCTCGCTTCACGATACGACGGAAAATATTTCATAAACTACGACTATTTACCAAATATATAAGAGCGCACATATTTCTGGTTAGTACCACGGCTAGGTTACTCGACGCGGATCAAAGGTACTTTCTGTAAATATTGTGTTTTTTACGCCGTCAGCCAGAACCATAACAGGTGGTCGGGGTTCTTTTTTCATAAGACTTTACACTACGTACAAGGACGCATACGACCATCGCAAAATAAATATACAGTCCCAGGGACATAAAGACATCAAACTGCAAAATCATTCGCGGAGGGCGTTCCAATGGACATCCAACTTCATCAGTCTTCACGAAAATTAATAGAAATAAGTAAAAAAACTACTGTCCTCCTCAATTGTTTCCTACGCCATTTTTCCGGCTTACATGATTTTACCTACAGACGATTTAAACATTATCCCAGAAATTCGAAACGGCGTTGGATCTATGAAGGACATAATGGCACTTCGCCAGTCCGTTTTATCACACAAGCTTATTGATAATATTTCTAAATTAAGTGAAGCTAGCCGGTCAGAGAAATACAAGAGCATCCGTATTTTTAAGGATCGCTTCGTTGATATTGTTAATGCATTAAAGACCTTAGCTGAAAAGGGAAATGCAGCGACAAGAAAAACGTTTATCAAATGCATGCAGCGGCTTGCAGCTCTTTATTTATCGTGTCGATAGCATTAATTGATAAGTATTCCGCTGAACTGGTACCCGAAGAAAACGCACTTCAATTGAAAACAATTTTTTTCTTTTTTTTTCTAATTCTCTTCCCCCCAAGGCCGGATCCACGCTACTAAAACCAATTTTAATTGGTTGGATTTTACTTGAGAACGCATAGAATATTAGAATTACATTATCGTAAAGCTTTAACAATCTGGTTTAAGCGATAATAACCCACCGGGTTGGTCTAGTGATGAACGCGTCTTCCCAAATCAGCTGATTTGGACGTCGAGAGTTCCAGCGTTCAAGTCCTAGTAAAATCGGTTATTTTTACACGGATCTGAATACTAGATCGTGGATACCGGTGTTCTTGGTGGTTGGGTTTCAATTAACCACACATCTCAGGAACGGTCGAACTGAGAATGTACAAGACTACACTACATTTACATTCATACATATCATCCTCATTCATCCTCTGAAGTATTATCTAAACGGTAGTTACCAAGGGCTAAGCAGGAAAGAGAAAGAAAGATTTAGATTCAAAAATCCAGAGATATGTATAATTGTAAACGAATTACTCATACATATCATCCTCTGAAGTAACACCTAAACGGTGATTCCCGGAGGCTAATCAGGAGAAAGTAAAGTAAAGGTTTAAGCAATGATGACGGTAAAAAACAGGTTAACACATTTTCCACTTAAAAATCTTAAAATCTTATTACTTCTTCAAAAAAATAAATTAAAAAACAAAACTGAAATTAATGTATTTGGTAGTTATTTCCGAACATATACCGATTAAAAGCTTTATTTCAGTGAAACTTTTTTTCTTTTAAACAGTTAGGAACTTTTCTTTATGAACTGCAAAAAGTATATTAAGGTGTTCATAAAGTACGGAAATCACGAAATAACTTTTAAACAGTTTAAAAAAAAATTTAATTCTCCAACCTCGAAACAGATTTGTATTTCTGTACGAGACCACCACTTCCCCTAAGCCCATCCCCGCAAACAGGAGTAATTAAAAAATTTTTTAATAGAAATGAAAGGAATGTACAGTATTAATTTTAAAGGGCGTTGAAAAACAAACATTTTGACGTAAAAACATCGAGCTATTTCAACCTTAACTAAAACGGCAGCTATTTGGTATTTTTAACCGTAGAATCAAACGCGGCCAATGGCGGTCCGCAAGTAGTGATTTTATACCGTAAAGTAGGTAGTTTTGAAATAGGAGCTTTACAAAAATTTTTTTTTTTTATATTTCACTGTAAAGAGGTACCTATAGATGCACTTTGTTAGCGTTTTCATAGCAAAAAATTTTTCATATCAAATATTTTTTTAACTTCATTCAAAATGAAATGTAACAATCCAACCTTTTATTCAATTTAAAATCTTTGAGCACCCCGGGTGCTTGGTGCATACCTTCCTCATAAATAAAAACTGCTTCTAGGTAGAAGCGATTGCTAAATTTAATTTTTCTAAATTTACAGGCTTGAAAAGTTATCTAAAATATTTTATAAACACCCGGTATATATATATATATATATATATATATATAAACAATCATTTACTAAAAAAATTATTTATTCATGTGATCGGCTAATATAATATTATTTTATATTATTCTTTGTTTAAAACTAATATAACTTTAAGCACTTTTTGTTCCTAGTAATAAATCACGCGAGATGTAATTAAAATACTAATATACGACTATATGTTAGATAGTAAGAAAATACACGATCATGCGTGCGTCTCGACTAATAAAAGTCGTATTAATAAAAATCAATATTATTGTAAATCATAAAAGATAACTAGTAGCTTATCACACGCTATAAACAATTGTAAAATTTTAACGGCTACAATCTACAAAGATTTTAAGAAAAACAATAATCAAAGGCAAAATATACCAATAATATGTACAATTACATTAAAAAAACATTTATCATCGGCATTCGAATGCCGTTCTTGCAATGTTAGGTAATATTAAGCGAGTGCTTAGTACATAAATAAATAAAAATAATTGTACATTTGTTTTGATACGATGCAAATTAATTAATTGTTACGCTTAACATATAACTCCGATTACTTTTTCTTTCTTTTTTTTAATAAATTAAATAAATAAACATTCGTGTATTTATCATCGATGTAAATTTTGATCCTTCACAAGAGAAAATATCGAATAAATATTAACATCGTCAATTTTTTCTCTGCAGTAACGAGAAAATATGCATATAGATCGGTCAAAAAAAAACTGACCAAATGTAGGTCTTTTCCGGAACGTCGCGTGACGGGAAAGTTCTTTTCCGGAACGTCGCGTGACGGGAAAGTCCTACCTACAACTGCGGGTTGATCCTGATGCACGGCTTACACGCATAAACACGCAACTTAATTTACAATATTTATCACTTTATTTAAATATACTATTTTTTCGTTTATTTAATTCGACGATTCTAACCAAAACACGGGCGCATACAGTATTTAATTCGAACGGGTGTGGCATAAACTTCGTTTATACAGTCGGCAGACCGATGTATCCGCGAGGCTTAACGCACCAGGTACCGAGTCGAGACCGGCTAGACCGAGTTACTATTTTTTACTCTTAAAATATAATTCATTTATTTAATTCTATCGCTCACCTGTGACGTCACAACATAGCAGACGACTACAACAGCATTTTTTGGGATTTTAAAAAAAATTTTGTTTTTTTTGCAAATATTGTAATCTTTTAATCGTTAACAAATGCGCATAAGAAAAAATATGACCTTAATTAAGCAAAATCTCGAAATACTGAGGGTGCTTGCTCTACAGCCTCACTTCCTTGACCTTTTAAGTTGAAATTTTAACGGTATCGATGTCCCGTATACAGAAGTAATCTGACCCAAAATACACGATCAAACTTCGTCCAGTAGTTCTACAGATATAAAATGATTTAGAGGCCGACACTAAACACACGTAAACTAACATCCGATTTTTTGGGGTTCTTAGGTGTCAAAACTTCAAGATCCGGTAAAAACCGCATACGCCAAATAGCTCTGATATAGCGCTATCTAGACGGGAAAGTAAAAAAAAATTAAGTAAACTGTAAATAATCTTCAGAAAAATGTTTATTCCAAAAGTATAAAGTCCAAACTATCTGTATGTTGGCCTGTATTTGATCTTATAACGCGGGATCCCGTCGACCGATTTTCTTCAAACTTGGTGGCCGGGTACGAACTTCGGAAGTAAAGAAAGAATTATTTTTGCAAAAATTGAAAAAAAGGGTGAAATTATTTATCCGAAATAAACTTTTTAAATGTTTATCGGGGCGCTTTAGCAATTTTTTTTTATCGAAATCACAAACTACCAAAAAATTTTGTTTTAATATTCATCCCCTCTTAAAAACATGACTATATATTTTTTTCTTTAGTTATATCTTGCTTCAAAAAGACGTTAATGGAATTGAGCATTCCGATTTTTTAAATCAATAAGGCTTTATTTAATAAACCGCTACAAAAATCTTTTCCCATCCCATTCCGACAGTCTGTAGTAAAAAAGGTATTTTTTTTTTACTGAAAAATAATTGTTAATTTATTTTAAATCTTTTAAATCCGCTTCGCAAGTTACCGGTTTCATTTAAAAAGTTAAAAATCTAAATTTTCTGATAGCCTTTATTCTTTAGTATTTCTGGGAGGAGGAAAAAAAATTTTCACCTCCTTCCAGAAAAATACAACTTTATTTATTTAGAATTTTAACAGTATCTTGGTACTTTTAGACGATTAAAAAAAATATTTTTTAGATTTACTAACACCACTTTGGAATTATTTTCTTAATAATTAATTTTACTCGCATACTTCCCCTTGAGAACGGGTGCCCCAAAATGAACATTTTTTTCGCCATTATAAATTTTTAATTCTGGAAAATTTATAGATTTCTCAAAAATGAATAGCAAACTTAACCGGATTATTCGGGAAAGTTATGAATATCATTGGCGGCTTATCTTATTCTTTTTTTTGTCTTCAGTCATTTGACTGGTTTGATGCAGCTCTCCAAGATTCCCTATCTAGTGCTAGTCGTTTCATTTCAGTATACCCTCTACATCCTACATCCCTAACAATTTGTTTTACATATTCTAAACGTGGCCTGCCTACACAATTTTTTCCTACTACCTGTCCTTCCAATATTAAAGCGACTATTCCAGGATGCCTTAGTATGTGGCCTATAAGTCTGTCTCTTCTTTTAACTATATTTTTCCAAATGCTTTTTTCTTCATCTATTTGCCGGAATACCTCTTCATTTGTCACTTTATCCACCCGTCTGATTTTTAACATTCTCCTATAGCACCGCATTTCAAAAGCTTCTAATCTTTTCTTCTCAGGTACTCCGATCGTCCAAGTTTCACTTCCATATAAAGCGACGCTCCAAACATACACTTTCAAAAATCTTTTCCTGACATTTAAATTAATTTTTGATGTAAACAAATTATATTTCTTGCTGAAGGCTCGTTTAGCTTGTGCTATTCGGCATTTTATATCGCTCCTGCTTCGTCCATCTTTAGTAATTCTACTTCCCAAATAACAAAATTCTTCTACCTCCATAATCTTTTCTCCTCCTATTTTCACATTCAGCGGTCCATCTTTGTTATTTCTACTACATTTCATTACTTTTGTTTTGTTCTTGTTTAGTTTCACGCGATAGTTCTTGCGTAGGACTTCATCTATGCCGTTCATTGTTTCTTCTAAATCCTTTTTATTCTCGGCTAGAATTACTATATCATCAGCAAATCGTAGCATCTTTATCTTTTCACCTTGTACTGTTACTCCGAATCTAAATTGTTCTTTACCATCATTAACTGCTAGTTCCATGTAAAGATTGAAAAGTAACGGAGATAGGGAACATCCTTGTCGGACTCCCTTTCTTATTAGGGCTTCTTTCTTATGTTCTTCAATTGTTACTGTTGCTGTTTGGTTCCTGTACATGTTAGCAATTGTTCTTCTATCTCTGTATTTGAACCCTAATTTTTTTAAAATGCTGAACATTTTATTCCAGTGTACGTTATCGAATGCCTTTTCTAGGTCTATAAACGCCAAGTATGTCGGTTTGTTTTTCTTTAATCTTCCTTCTACTATTAATCTGAGGCCTAAAATTGCTTCCCTTGTCCCTATACTTTTCCTGAAACCAAATTGGTCTTCTCCTAACACTTCTTCCACTCTCCTTTCAATTCTTCTGTATAGAATTCTAGTTAAGATTTTTGATGCATGATTAGTTAAACTAATTGTTCTGTATTCTTCACATTTATCTGCCCCTGCTTTCTTTGGTATCATAACTATAACACTTTTTTTGAAGTCTGATGGAAATTCCCCTTTTTCATAAATATTACACAGCAGTTTGTATAATCTATCAATCGCTTCCTCACCTGCACTGCGCAGTAATTCTACAGGTATTCCGTCTATTCCAGGAGCCTTTCTGCCATTTAAATCTTTTAATGCTCTCTTAAATTCAGATCTCAGTATTGTTTCTCCCATTTCATCCTCCTCAACTTCCTCTTCTTCCTCTATAACACCATTTTCTAATTCATTTCCTCCGTATAACTCTTCAATATATTCCACCCATCTATCGACTTTACCTTTCGTATTATATATCGGTGTACCATCTTTGTTTAGCACATTATTATCTTATTCTGTTACGTATAATCTCGTAAACAAGTCTCGAAAAAACAGTTTAATGGAGAGATAAACTGTTGCAAAACCCCTTTTATTATGAATCTACACAATGTCGCTCAATTTTAAACCGACTCCTGTTATTCATTATTATCTCACAAACTTTATATCTTTTATAACACGTAAATTATCTTAATTTCAATCCTAAAATTTGATGTTGAATTAATAATTAATATTTGGTACAGCGATCTATTCTGAAATAAAAAAATGATAGAAATAACTTTTTTATTAAAAAATTGTCACAAATTTTACTTTTAATTTTTTTTTTAATAATTAATTAATTTTAATAAAATGCATCTTGAATTAACAAATTAAAATGTAAAATCTAAAAATTTAATTGTCGGGAACTAAATATTTACATATCTACACTATTACAATCGAATGCAATTATCCGAATTGACCTTTCCAGGCCTGAATTCCAAATAATTGGAAAATTAAAAATTTTTTATCACACGTACTGAAAATATCATTCTAATGTTTAACGGTTTTCAAACTTAATAAAAGGATGAAAAATACCAGGAGGATATTTATCAGTAAAATTAAATTGATATTCTGAACATACGTACAATGTAATAAAATACAGATACAGTAAGTAATAAATTAAAAAAAATTCAGCGAGCAGAAATTTCCTAATAGAAGAATTAGAATTTACAAAAAATATATGAAAAAATAATTTACTACTGGTTTTTTTTTTATTTTATAACAAGTATAAAAACTTAAAAAGAATACGTACTGAAGAGAAACCGGGTTAAGTTACTGTATATTTTATAAACAATATAGTTTCTTAAAAATTACAGTATATTTAATAGAATAAAACTTAGCCGTAATCAATAATCAAAACATATCTTTAATAATATTATTACTTCTTTAAAAAATTGGTAATTTTAAGTCGCTTTAATTTTCATATTCGTTTATGAGTTGTAGATCACGTAATCATTTTGAACAATAATGATCGAGGATCGCGCATTCTTTAGTCGCTCCAAACATTCTACAGCGATAGACAAAACACCAATTAGCTTTATCGTGTGACGGCCTACAAGTAAAGTCATTAAATTGTTGTTTACGTTTGATCATTTAAGATGTTAAAGTTAATTTTAACGTAGGGTTTAAATTTTCGTATGTTTTGTACTATAAGAATTAAAAAAATGTCGATTAAAACACACCCTTAAAAAATGAAGATCCCTAAAAATACATTTTCTGTTTACAGACAAAGCTGTAAACGAGTAGTAATTTAGATTTTTTAACTATATCTTAATCTTTTTTTAATTATCTACGGCAGATGTTAGCGGTCGGAAAATTCGCGTTCTGTTAATCGGCGCCTCAATGTACTGTGTTCCAATTGGCGTTTTCCGATGGTGTAAAATGACGATTCGAGACCGGATCCTACCGGTTATACTTTCATCCAAATTTAAAAAATTCTGTATTAACACTATATTTTTAGAATCATATCGACTTACTGTCCCTAGTTCCAATTTGTTGCCCGTACATAATTAGAAACAAAAAAAAACTTCAAGATTATTTTTTTCATAATGCTATATCAGTATTTGTGAGAGGAGAGTGGAAGAAGTGTTAGGAGAAGACCAATTTGGTTTCAGGAAAAGTATAGGGACAAGGGAAGCAATTTTAGGCCTCAGATTAATAGTAGAAGGAAGATTAAAGAAAAACAAACCGACATACTTGGCGTTTATAGACCTAGAAAAGGTTTTCGATAACGTAGACTGGAATAAAATGTTCAGCATTTTAAAAAAATTAGGGTTCAAATACAGAGATAGAAGAACAATTGCTAACATGTACAGGAACCAAACAGCAACAATAACAATTGAAGAACATAAGAAAGAAGCCCTAATAAGAAAGGGAGTCCGACAAGGATGTTCCCTATCTCCGTTACTTTTTAATCTTTACATGGAACTAGCAGTTAATGATGTTAAAGAACAATTTAGATTCGAGTAACAGTACAAGGTGAAAAGATAAAGATGCTACGATTTGCTGATGATATAGTAATTCTAGCCGAGAGTAAAAAGGATTTAGAAGAAACAATGGACGGCATAGATGAAGTCCTACGCAAGAACTATCGCGTGAAAATAAACAAGAACAAAACAAAAGTAATGAAATGTAGTAGAAATAACAAAGATGGACCGCTGAATGTGAAATTAGGAGGAGAAAAGATTATGGAGGTAGAAGAATTTTGTTATTTGGGAAGTAGAATTACTAAAGATGGACGAAGCAGGAGCGATATAAAATGCCGAATAGCACAAGCTAAACGAGCCTTCAGTAAGAAATATAATTTGTTTACATCAAAAATTAATTTAAATGTCAAGAAAAGATTTTTGAAAGTGTATGTTTGGAGTGTCGCTTTATATGGAAGTGAAACTTGGACGATCGGAGTATCTGAGAAGAAAAGATTAGAAGCTTTTTAAATGCGGTGCTATAGGAGAATGTTAAAAATCAGACGGGTGGATAAAGTGACAAATGAAGAGGTATTGCGGCAAATAGATGAAGAAAGAATTATTTGGAAAAATATATTTAAAAGAAGAGGCAGACTTATAGGCCACATACTAAGGCATCCTGGAATAGTCGCTTTAATATTGGAAGGACAGGTAGAAGGGAAAAATTGTGTAGGCAGGCCACGTTTGGAGTATGTAAAACAAATTGTTGGGGATGTAGGATGTAGAGGGTATACTGAAATGAAACGACTAGCACTAGATAGGGAATCTTGGAGAGCTGCATCAAACCAGTCAAATGACTGAAGACAAAAAAAAAAAATATATCAGTATTTGACATAAGAAGAAATATTTTAATATACGGAATAAATAAATTAATATAAATACATATCTAAATTAACGTACAAAAAAAATTATACTTTTTTCAATTTGTATAAAATTTATACCATTTAATATAGAAGAAATTTGATTAAAAACGCAGAACTAGTCAAATAATTTTAGAGATATGTAAACTGTATCTTTTTATATTTCTTTACCCGTAACATTTACAAACGGAAGGATTAAAACAATTATATTTATAAGAATGCATTTATACACACGCACGCACGCGCACTCTTACGTGCTACCTGCATAAATCAATATTTACACATAGGTATTAAGTAAATAACATCAAGGATAAATAGAAGATAACTCGTGAACTTTTTATAACGGGCTGACTTACCCGCTAATAATTCTATTTGCGTTATTAATCGAGGAAAAAACGACTGAAAGAAAATTACAAAATGCTCTTTGAATTAAAATAAAATATTTTAAATGAGATACTGCAAAAGCAGATTTAAAAAATATATACGAAACGTAATTTCAAAAGCAAACAGTTTGATAAATGACATACTGTACAGCAGTAATACGAGTTGACATGATATGACATTCAAACGAGTCGATTAAAAGAATCTCATATTACTTGAATTTAAAATACACGTGCTATTTAGATGAAGATCGTATAAACATAGGATACAAGAACGGGTTGAGGGTACAAAAAAAAATTATTATAGGCGGCACAAGAAGCAGCATGCCGAAAGGGAGAAGCCCCATGGCCTACGTGACTCAGGACATGTAGTCCAGCATAAAAAGGGTGGTGGGAGAGAACTGCTAGTTCACACAATTCAATACACCAAGTACAGTCATGTCTTCTCACGTTATAAGGAATTCGCTGATCAAGACAACTGCTTGTAACCGTTTTTTAAATGCCAAGAGTACGACAAAAATTATAATGTACTCAGAGCGATATAATATTCAGATATGTATCGAATAAAAATAATTTTACATTATACTATTATTTATTTTTGATGTAATTTTTTAAATAAATAATTTATCCGAGCATCATTCGGTTAAGCCCCTCCCAATATGAGTAAATTTAAAACAAAAATGAATTAAAACAACCCGGCATCACTTTCTCCAAAATTTTAATTACGTTATATTTTTCATAAAAGAAATATTAAATTCTTTACTTATAATGGCAATAAAAATAGACTGACGCTCAATTTTATAAATATATAATTTTAGCGCATTATTAAGAGTCTAATACAGTACTATCGGTAGGAACGGTCGTGAGAATACCACTACGCTACGGAAGTCGGCGGAAACCTGAATAATAATTTGCTGAAATATTTTTATTCTCACTTAACAGTGATAATCTCAAAACGACACCGCAAAAGGTTGTTTTTTTTTTTAATGTTATTCAAATTGTTTCATTAATTATCAAGGAAACATTATTTATACAAATTCGTCAATTTGATATCAATTATACTAAAATGTACTACCGTTTAAAATTTTTTCACCGTACATTTTAACGTTAAGAATAATTTACTAGAAAATGGAAAAATAATTTAAATATAATAATAGTAAAAAGAAATATTTAATCAGTTTTAACATTAATATAACAGTTTTAATGTACAACAAATGAAAAATAGGCAAGATCATTACTATACCAAATTTCAGAAGTGAATTCCTTAAAAAATAATTCGTTCGAATTTAATCAAATTTAATATATATATATATATATATATATATATATATATATATATATATATATATATATATATAATATTAAATTTAAAAGTAAATATATTTCTGCGCGTGTCTATCTCTAATCTATTTTATCAACTACAAGCTAATAGATTAATGAAAGATATATTTCGTAACGTATAAAAAATACCAAGCCAGACCGACATTCGAATCCAAAACCTTTCAAATGAAAAACAAAGACTCTACCACTCTGCCGTGGAGTTTGGCATAAAAACTATATTTTTTTTTTACCTGCAAATGATCTTCACAAATTATGAAACAATAATTATCTTAATAAAGAACTTTTTTTAATTAAAACATTTCCAAACTGAAATTTTCCGATCGGTTCATTGCATTTTTATAAACATATCATTATTATAAAAATTTACGTAAATTAAATTTTATGTTTTTTTCTTTTAAGATCAAAATAAATTAAAAGTTTTCATTTTATAAATATCGGTCGAAAAATTATATAGCAATCGGTTAAAAAAATAATTCTAAAAGAAAACTATAGTACTAACATATTCGATAGATTAGCTTTGCAGACTCTCTCTCTCTCGCAACCCACAACACCCTCTCCCACATTCCCGATCACCAAACAGTTTTCTCCATCCACGACCTTCAAATCCTATTTATATCCTTTACCAGATTGTTCAGACAGTAAATTCCTTGGCAATCCTTTCTTTTTTCAGTTAAGCACTGCCTTTCATTATAATTTTTAGCGTCGTTGTCTCCGGTGTTCACCTCAATCATATTTCCAATCGAATAGATTTATATACCGCACAGTTCTAGGAAAAGCGAGGTTTTTTTTTTAAGACAGTAAATCTCATTAAAAGATAATTTTTTTAAGACAGTAAATCTCATTAAAAGATAATTTTTTTAATAAACGGAGGAAAAAGAATCGGTTGAAATATTTTATGAAATCTAATAACTACTCTCATCCCGATCAATGATATTTCGATTTCCCAAGCCATTTTGTCCGGAGTAGATTCTCACTGCCTAGACAGAGCATGAGGTATTCCTTAGGACGACGTTGTTTGTCACGTTTGTAAAATTTCAATGAATAATTTGTGTATCGCTATCCATCCCCTTGCTTTTATTTTCTGAGGATTTTGCAAAGATGTCCGTTATATTCCTGTTGAATATACGGGGGTCTCTTTTAGTTATCGTATTCTTTATTTGTTGGTGGATGTAAAAAAAAAAATCTAACCAAACCGGGAGCTGAAATCCTTATAGGAGACATTCAAGTCCAGGTCCCTCTGATATCCTCTCCTCCCTATTTCGATTAAATATTTATAACTACCTGATATCCTCTCCTCCCTATTTCGATTAAATATTTATAACTACATCATTTTCGAAAACCTTTTAACTGCTCACTTTATCGTTTTCTCAAATACAGGCTGCCTAAAGATTTTCCTTAAGATATCCTCATATCTTAATAAGATTAAGATTTTTAATGAATAAGTTGTCACCGGACGATCTTTGTACATTTCAAGCTTTTTATTTCTTAAACTTACGTTGCTTTTAAAGAATCACATCACCAAAATACTCTATTAGCAATCTGAATCCTTTCATCGGCATAAAATGGTTTTTTTTTCAAAATTAAAAGAATCTATTAAAGATACCTAAAAGAATTCTTTTGGGGGGAAGAAGATAAAACATATTAAAATGATACATCAATAAATTATTTTTATCATTTTTATTCGTTATTTACGGAGGCAGAACCTTATGTTGGCTGGATTAAATTTTTGATTTCTTATTCCTTTTAATAGAAAGATACGTTAATCGTATTCCAACAATTAATATGTAAAAAATGTTATAAAATGCTTTATTAATAGTTCACTATCGCGTAACTATTTTAAAAGTAAATAATTTTAATTGATTATTTAATTCCAATCTTTAGGCTTTCCAAACGGAAACCAGCTTCTTATCAAACAACACTATAGTATTTTTTTGGTTTATTTGTTTCCTACCGTTAATATTTTTGGTAATTACAACATTACAAAGCAGTTTTTCCTCAAACTTATTAAAATTTATGTTCATAATGATTTAAAATTATAAATCTTTAAACATGCATCTTCGTCCCAATGTTTACGCTTGCAACGATGATGAATGAATATAATTTAACAATATCTACTATTAAAACTAAGGACATGGCTTTATCCAGTAAGAAAAAAAAATTATAACGCATGATCGTAAGTTAATTACTCTTAACTACTAGGGGAGAGATGTTTCCTATGAAGAAGATCTGGATATTAAGAATAAAATTGCAAAATTTAATTTTTACATACAACTAATGTAATTTGAGAACGACTATTCCGGAAATTTAAGACTATACGAGGTGTGTGAGAAAAGTAATGAGATTGGTAACACTGCGAGCGATCTGGTAACGCTGCGTCTACCGGTCTGTTCGTACTTTCCACATGCTCAGTACGAATTTCAACTCCGTTCAGCCAACATATTATTTTTGACAGCGCCATCAGTGAAGTTGTGTTTTTGTTGTGAGTTACGAAAATGGAGCATCGGAATTTAGAGCGACGTTGTGCGATCAAGTTTTGCGTTAAACTTGGGGAATCCAAGAGTGTGACCTTTGAAAACTTGAAACAGGCCTACCGGGAACATTGCTTATCAAGAGACCAAGTTTTTCGCCGGCACAAATCATTTTTGGAAGGCCGAGAACACGTCGAAGATCAACCTCCCTCAGGGAGACCTTCAACTTCAAAATCTGACGAAAACGTTGAGCGTGTGAGGGTTCTTGTGAGATCAGACCGACGTATAACAATACGGATGATGAATGAACAATTACATTTAAACGCTTTCACCGTAGATCAAATTTTGACAGACGATTTGGACATGCAAAAGGTTTGTGCGAAATCGGTGCCGAAAAAACTCACAACGGAACAAAAGGACAATCGAAAAACGTGTGCGTTGATCTTCTTGAGAGGACTGACAACGACCAAGAATTCTTCAATCGTGTGATCACTGGTGATGAATCCTGAATATTTGAGTACGATCCTGAAACAAAGCGGCAAAGCGAAGAGTAGCACACTCCGTCATCTCCTCGACCGAAAAAATGTCGAATGAACAAATCAAAGATCAATACCGTGCCGATTTGCTTTTTTGACAGTAGGGGTATCGTGCATAAAGAATTTGTTCCTCCAGGACAAACTGTCAACCAAGTATTTTACAAAGGTGTCCTTGAAAGGCTCAGGAAAAGAGTGATTCGCGTGAGACCAGACATTGCAGACAAGCGGATGCTTTATCATGACAATGCCCCGTGTCACACGGCCATTTCAATCACGGAATTTTTTATCACAAAACGCATTCCTACGGTTCCTCAACCCCCCTATTCACCTGATCTGAGTCGTTGTAACTTTTTTCTTTTCCCGAAATTGAAAAGTGTCTTAAAAGGACGTCATTTTGGAACTCCGGAGAACATTCAAAAGACTGTGACCGAGCGGTTAAAAGCCCTACCACCAGTTGAAGCCTTCCAGCGCTGCTAACAGGTGTGGGAACAACAACTCCGCCGGTGTATAGCTGGACAAGGAAACTACTTTGAAGTGGATAATATTGTTGTTTGAAAAAAATAAAAATTTTGGTAAGTAAAAAGTCAGTCTCATTACTGTTCTCACACACGTCGTATATTCAATAACACTTTATAAAAAATTACGTAAAAAACAAAACTATATAAAAAATTAAAACAGAACGGAAGGTAATTCAAAAGAAAATGATTTTTTTCACTATAAAAACATTGCCAAATTAAACTACAATAGAATGTATTCACGCGTGCGACAGTAAATAAAACGAAAGAATACTATCGCGTGAATAATAGGAGACTAATTCGAGGCCGAATATAAAATTCAAGTTCAAGGAAACGAGGTCAATAATAAACCGTACCGATGAATATAAGATAATGTAATACAAGTACGTATTATATAAATATATTAAGTACGTCGTGTATTAAGAACCGCTAAATACAATAATTACATTCAAGAAGCGGTATTACTTCAACCTGCACTGTTAATTTTATACAAAACCTACCACCTACTATACCATAGATGTCGGGTAACGCGTCGCAACTGAGGTATTATTAATTCGTATAATAATAATAATAATAACAACACGACCGGCCAGGAATCTATTCAGTGATTTATCACAAACGGAAATTAATAATACAATAATAGATATTCAATAAAACATTCACGTTAAGTGTATAAGAGAGAATTTTAAAACGATAATATTAAACGAATATACTAATTAAAGAAAAAAACTCATACGCATATTATATCTATTAATAAAAAAAAAAACTATTTTAATTTTATAATCCTTACAAGTTAACAATAGAATTTTATTTTTCCTTTTAATAAAATTAATAGTATTTATTTCAATAGATTTTATTTAGCTAACAATAAAATGGAAATAGTTTTTTTATAAATATCACAGATAACGTATACTATTAGTATATAATAAATGTATTGTTAATTTAGATTATACAAATGACAAATTATAATTTACGGAAACTATTACCGCTACACAATGCTTTATTATAAAAAAAATTGATGGGAATTTATTATTTCACGGAGAATTTTTAATTATTCTTAATTTTCCCACAACTCGTTATTTTTTTTATTGTTAATTAAAAACTGTATAAATAAACGTTTTATTCCAACATTTACGCGCAAAAGCTTAAAAATTACGTGGTGAATTAATTAGCATAAAACAAAAACACAATAAAAACAGGAAAACAATAAACGACGTCATTATCAGGAACCTAAAATTTTCCCATAAATTTTCTTTCCCGATGAAATTATTTGCTTTTGAAAAAAAAGAAAAACGTTTTATTGATTTTTTTTTTTTTTTTGCTGATATATTTAAGAATTCAGCGGGTTTGTTTCCGTCTCGAAATATGTGTATATAAACCACTATCGCAAATATTACCACTGTAAATGAGGAAGAAAGTTATATATTACAAAAAAAAAGTTAATAACTAATCATTATTCTTACACTGAAACTTCTAGGTTATTATACAAAAATACAAAATATTGAGATATTTATTTCGAAGTACCATGATGTTCTTCAATTAAATCAGCAGTAGCAACTTACTACAAAAAAAAAGGAAGATATTTACGTATATTTGATATAACTAAACGTATTTAAATTACAGGTTTTATTAAATACAGGTATATTTGGTGGAATGTTACCTCATAATTACGTTGCCGCTCTTTAACATTAATTTTAAATAAAACGTAAGAAAAACATTAACTGAATATTAATTACTAACACTAATTCAAATGAAAACTTAAGATAATTTAAATCCTAAATAATAAATAATTTTTCTTCGTTTACGTATTTTAAGTCTTAACAACTCTTCCGTTGAACGCTAAGTAAGTTGACGATAAACACCGCGCGATTCGGCGTATTCAGCGTAGCCCACGCGCTAGTACAAGGTGACTTTCATTCGCACCGGTTTGTCAAAAAAAACAAAGCGTGACGCATCCTACGGAAATAAAATCTTTATCCTTTCCGCCTGCAAAAGTTTCAAAATTTACAGCCGACAGATTACCCCCCGGCGATTAAACTTGTGTCGTCAGCTTCTAGACGACGCCGATAAGGTAAATTCAATTTTATTTACCGATTAAGCCGCTTTTATGAAAAACGGAGTACTCGATTCTAAAAATAGTCATTTATGGAGCGAAGACGATCCGCACGGAATCGAGGAAACTAGTTTTCGACGTAGATTTCACATTAACATTTGGTGTGGCGTTATTTATGACAAAATTCTGAGGCCGTTTATTTTCGATGACGACCTGGTGATGCACGCGTTCGTTTCTTGAAAAATAATTTGCCGGTTTTTTTTAACGAAGTACCTTTACAAACTAGATTGCGAATGATGTTTCAGCACGGCGAAGCGTCGCCGCATTTTTTAATAGCTAGAAATCACTTCGATGCTCTTAAACTGGATCAGACGCGGTGGACCGATCTATCGGCCGCTACCATCACCGGACTTAACGCCACTAGATTACTTCGTTTCGGGCCGTATGAAAACGATTGTATACAGACAAGAATTTAATATCAAGGAAGAGTTAATCGTTAAAACACGAAATGCTACTGAATTTGTACGAAACGATTCAAGATGATACGGAAAGCCACCGGAAATATTGTACGTCGCCAGAGTGCTGTGTACATTAAGAAGGAGTGAATTTCGAACGATTACTGTAACTGAGGTTTTATATTCTGTTACCGTTTATCATTTCATATATTTCACTTTTTTTTTGTTTAGGTACAGAAAGAATAATACGATTTTCTGTCGGTTTTGCTTCAATAAAAAACCGATTTTTAAGTTTAAGTTTTTATTTACTGCTTATCGGTTGTATTTACATTAATTTTCTCAGATTTAAATTCTCTACAAAATTTGTTACTAAATCTTCTGCATTTATCAGTAGACAAAAGCTATTGTACTACCAGCCTAAAAAAAGCTTATTTTTCGACAGCGAATTTTGTGTTTTACGTCGGATATCTTAAAAACTACTGCAGTTACAGTTCTGTAATCTGTTTTAGAGGAAGAAGAGGAAGTTGAGGAGGATGAAATGGGAGAAACAATACTGAGATCTGAATTTAAGAGAGCATTAAAAGATTTAAATGGCAGAAAGGCTCCTGTAATAGACGGAATACCTGTAGAATTACTGCGCAGTGCAGGTGAGGAAGCGATTGATAGATTATACAAACTGGTGTGTAATATTTATGAAAATGGGGAATTACCATCAGACTTCAAAAAAAGTGTTATAGTTATGATACCAAAGAAAGCAGGGGCAGATAAATGTGAAGAATACAGAACAATTAGTTTAACTAGTCATGCATCAAAAATCTTAACTAGAATTTTATACAGAAGAATTGAGAGGAGAGTGGAAGAAGTGTTAGGAGAAGACCAATTTGGTTTCAGGAAAAGTATAGGGACAAGGGAAGCAATTTTAGGCCTCAGATTAATAGTAGAAGGAAGATTAAAGAAAAACAAACCGACATACTTGGCGTTTATAGACCTAGAAAAGGCTTTCGATAACGTAGACTGGAATAAAATGTTCAGCATTTTAAAAAAATTAGGGTTCAAATACAGAGATAGAAGAACAATTGCTAACATGTACAGGAACCAAACAGCAACAATAACAATTGAAGAACATAAGAAAGAAGCCCTAATAAGAAAGGGAGTCCGACAAGGATGTTCCCTATCTCCGTTACTTTTTAATCTTTACATGGAACTAGCAGTTAATGATGTTAAAGAACAATTTAGATTCGGAGTAACAGTACAAGGTGAAAAGATAAAGATGCTACGATTTGCTGATGATATAGTAATTCTAGCCGAGAGTAAAAAGGATTTAGAAGAAACAATGAACGGCATAGATGAAGTCCTACGCAAGAACTATCGCGTGAAAATAAACAAGAACAAAACAAAAGTAATGAAATGTAGTAGAAATAACAAAGATGGACCGCTGAATGTGAAAATAGGAGGAGAAAAGATTATGGAGGTAGAAGAATTTTGTTATTTGGGAAGTAAAATTACTAAAGATGGACGAAGCAGGAGCGATATAAAATGCCGAATAGCACAAGCTAAACGAGCCTTCAGTAAGAAATATAATTTGTTTACATCAAAAATTAATTTAAATGTCAGGAAAAGATTTTTGAAAGTGTATGTTTGGAGTGTCGCTTTATATGGAAGTGAAACTTGGACGATCGGAGTATCTGAGAAGAAAAGATTAGAAGCTTTTGAAATGCGGTGCTATAGGAGAATGTTAAAAATCAGACGGGTGGATAAAGTGACAAATGAAGAGGTATTGCGGCAAATAGATGAAGAAAGAAGCATTTGGAAAAATATAGTTAAAAGAAGAGACAGACTTATAGGCCACATACTAAGGCATCCTGGAATAGTCGCTTTAATATTGGAATGACAGGTAGAAGGGAAAAATTGTGTAGGCAGGCCACGTTTGGAGTATGTAAAACAAATTGTTGGGGATGTAGGATGTAGAGGGTATACTGAAATGAAACGACTAGCACTAGATAGGGAATCTTGGAGAGCTGCATCAAACCAGTCAAATGACTGAAGACAAAAAAAAAAAAATCTGTTTTATCCTATTTCCCAGCTCATGTTACATAAAAAACCACCAACTTTACTCCTTAATTTGGGACCCAAAAATTACAATAGGGCTTCTTTTTATTAGAAAAGCTGAAATCCGGGCGAAATCTTTCGCTAGCCGTAACCGGAAAACAAAGCGTTTCATACCTACGTTTATGAGAATGTTTTTCATTTTCACCGGCAGAACGTGTCCTGAAAGTTTCTCGGTTTGTTCGTGGGACACTGTATAATTAATAGACGGAAAATTTTAAACGATCGAAGCAATACGCGAATAAATGCCATAAAATAATTGTTTAAGATTTTTTACGGGTAGTACCAATAATAAAACAGAAAATTTACGGGATTTTCAAAATTTAATTTCAAGAAAAAGTAAAAGTCGTTTTTCAAAATAGATTTTTATCACTCGTACATATAAGGATACAAAAATCTTTAAAGATGTGACTATCGCGTTAAAAATCTGATAAAGAAAATCATTTTTCAAATGGATTTTATTAATAATATTCCCATAACGAAATTAATAAAGGAGTAGTGAAATATTTAATGACGTATTAAAAGCTAATTTTCCTCCAAATGAATTTTATAAAATACGAGAGGTATGACAACGATAAGAGGAGTGGATTCGGTTCTTTAAAAAAGAATTGATAAACGAGCCCAAAGAAATTCATTTACTTAACAATCTAAAAACACGTGCGATTCTAAAGTCACATTCTAAGTCTTGATAGTCGTACAAGTAATACACGTTCAAACGGTAAACATTTAACAGTTTAAAAACTTTCGTGAAATTATTTATTATTTTTTAGAAATTAAATAAAACGATAATAAAAAAAAATATTCGAAGTTAACAAAATATGAAAACGGTAAACATTAAAGACTTACTTATTATCTACGGTTATCTAATATTAGGATCCGTACAGACTACTGCAGTCACAAAAAAAAAAACGATACTCTTAACAGAAAATATAAGAAGAATTAAATTTCATTCGGAAGGAATTTTAAATAACTTTCCGCAAATAGCAGCTATATTAGCCATACCTTACAAGAACAGGAATAACCTGTTTGCTGAAAATTGTCTCTAATAGTAATTTACATAAAAAAATTACAAGGAAAAGGTTGAATTAAATTAAAATAATTCTATTTATTAATCCTAATTATTAAGAAATAGATTAAACTAAGGAAACCCGTTAAAAAATTACTACCTAGAACAAAAACATTTACTACGTAGAAAAAAAAAATTAGCTTTATTACCATAACGATCACGTCATGTCATACGTAGAAAAAATTATAAACAATTAATTTTATCAACAGAGGTATAATTAAAAATCATTCGTAAAGTGTATTGATTCTTCAAATGTTTTTTTCTAATCCTCTGTAATCATATTAAATTGATCGAAGATTTACGAACATAAATCAGTCGAAGTTGGAAAATCAATGAAACATTTTTCTGTCAAAAAAATGTATACCACCAAAAAACAAAAAAAAACTAATGACGCATCCTACGATTTTCTCCCAAAACTTATGGAATAAAAGAAAGTAAATTTATTTAATTAATTAAACAGGGTTTCTGCCAAAAAATATTTTTTTTATTGTTTTTTTTAAATGCATCGCACCGTAATCTGAGCAATGTATTGTGAAAAGTAATTTAAAAAAAAAAAAAAAAAAAAGGTTAAAATTTTCAACTTAGATTTGCATCATCATAAATAAACCTCCGTTGGCGCGAACCGATACAAAATAATTATATCTGTAAACAAACAATAATTAAACGAATAAAAAAACCAACGCGACTAGCCAGCCGGTCCGGGTTGAAATCTCTAGTGGTGTAGACAAAATAACCCGTGGAACCTTTTCATTCAACTTACCGACTAGGTTGTATAATTAAATACATTTTTTGATTTCATAAATACAAGCAGACTTAATTTAACGTTTCGTAAATAACGATTTTGTTAATTTATTCATTTTTATTTCATTCAGTATTTCGTAATTTGCTTTTGCATTTAAATATATTATTTTATAACTACTGATGATGACTGTTTAATAGTCGAAACCCGCATCTAGTTAATCGTTTTTATCGTTGCTATATACATCAGTTGCACCGATTAAAATTTTAAACAAATGTTTCCGATTAATATTTGCAAAACAATAATTTTTATTAAAAAATTAATAATTAACTACCAAACTGCAAACGAGAAAATAGCTTTTTACCTAACATCAGGTGCCGATCTCCGTAGCGAGATGGTAGCGTCTTTGCCTTTCATCTGGGATCAAGCCCGGTCAGGCACAACATTTTTTCACACGCTATAAAAAATTAATTACATTATTATCCATAGAGAGCTGTTACAGGGTATCAGGCGTAATAAAAACGCGGTATAAAAAATTTGGAAGTGCTCTCATTAAACTTAATTATAAACATTTAGCATATTTATTCGTCGTTTCGAGGGAAAAGGTTGTAGATAATTAATCGCGTAAAAAGATATACATATAAATAGAAAAAATTCAGGTAATTATATAAAACCGGCCTTCGTAGCACGAGCGGTAGCGTCTCGGCCTTTCATCAGGAGTTCCCGGGTTCAAATCCCGGTCAGGCATGGCATTTCACAAGCTACAAAAATTGTCATTCATCTCATTCTCTAAAGCAATACCTAACGCTGGTCTCCGAGGTTAAAAAAAATAGCTATATAAAAAAATAAATAAAAATCTTATTTACAGGCGGCTTTGGATTTAGAAGCATTTAGGAAAAGAAATACGGACAGAAATAAATAGAATTTAAAATTAAACTAGATTTAAAATACTTGGCCGCTACGTGGCTGTAGCACGTGCAGCTACTGGTTTTAGCATTTTTTCCAAATTTAAATGCTTAATATTCGTGAAGTGCTTCAGATATCCATTTAACCAAGAAGACTTAGCAGCTTCTATATCGTTCACTTTTAAACTTAAATATCTACTACTTTTCGGTTTTTCTTTTATTTTTAACTAGCAGATCCATCCGGCAATGCTTTGCCAGATTTGAGTCTATATATATATATATATATATATATATATATATTAATATTTATTTATTAAATGATCACAACTGAAAGTTTGGTAAAACATTAAAAATACTGAACATTACGGAACTTCACAATATTTAACCTTTTATTTTATAAAAGTCGATTGTACATAAATCCAATTGTTAAAACAACAGCACTACCTATCGGATTTAATTCAAACTACTTTCTCAATACAGTAATCGGTTCAAAATGCCCCTCACTTTCTTTTTATTGGTCAGATCGAGGATTTCAATAGCTTAAATCTTCTCCGGACAACGTTTCAAAAACCCGTGCATAAATCGGTCCAATAGTTTTTTAGTCTATAACGTAAACACATACGAACATTGCCTTTTATATATATATATATATATATATATATATATATAGAAGAAAGTCTGTTTGTATATTTGTCTGCTTCGTAATTATCTCGACACCAGCGTCACCTAGCGGGTCCAACCTAATTCAGAAGCCATCGCCGCGGGTGTGCGCACAACAACTCACCAAAGTTTCATCTCGATCGGATGAACGGGACAAAACTATATTAATTTTTCTATACAAAGATTTTTACAAAAATAATGATCAAAGACGGCTAGACCCGCTTCGATATTATTAATTTTTACTAGTAAATGAAAGCAGAATGATTCTTGAAAAATACTTAAATGTCACATTAAACATTTCTGAATTTTAATTTTAGGGCTTCTGAATGCTAAAGGGAAAATACGTTCCAGCCAATTCTGGGGATGATCCGCTTTTTAGATTCAAAGATGCTTGCACAGTCTTAAAAACTGTTAACAAAACTTGTTTTCCTTAAGACAGTTGAACTTTGTAAACAGTTTTTAAGACTGTGCAAGCATGCGAAAAAACGAACGGACCGATCCAATTTTATAATTTTCTTCTTCTTTCCCCATATACTTTTGTCATTAAGCAATGAATTTTCTCGGCCATATATCAAATAATTCTCAGCTGTGAACGATATTCTAACATATTTTACTCGTACTTTCCTCGACCGTTTCACAGACACGTATACTCGCCTATCACCTGCCTAACTTCATCCACACGTTCGATAATCACCTATACAGACTAAAAGTTGCAACCGATCCGCCACTAAATTTTGCTTTAATTCTTCCCTAATATAATTTCTAATTCTATTTTTTTAAATTTTAAATTATCTTTTGTCGTTAACCTATTTTAACGCTTATCCGGTAGCGATCTGCTTTCAATTCTATAAGCAGTACATCCTAATCGTGTAGATCTCGATTATATGAAAGAGATATTCTGAATATGAAACTAATATTTGTTATTGAGATAACTAAAAAGATATATTTATTTGTTTGAAATTTTTTTAAGAGTATATTTCTATACACCGATAATCAATTATTAATGTAGGTTTCTTACGAAGAAAGGAACAGACTTTGTAACTATCTTTCTTAGTAACTATAATTTTTGACTGACGACTCTTCGATAGATCACGCTTTGAATTACAGCTGATGGTCGCAAAGATAGAAAAATCAAGTAATCAGTCGATCGCAATTAGGTCTAATCGGTCTCAGCGAGGCTAACCGTACGTGTACGGATAATATAAAAACAAGTTTGTAAATTCCGAGAGAAAAATACTTTCATTAATTGTCATTGTGTAGTATAGAATGCCTTACAAAAATTAGTATTATAGAATAAGGTAATTTTTGAGCGGTAATAAATTATTACCTAAAGTAGTAAACTGTGACAAATCCGATCTGACCTTCAAATCCATATAATTTCCTGATGCAGTTTGCGTCCTTGAAAATATTCGTAACGCACTTAAATTCTTTAATTTTTTATACCGCTCTAAAAGAAACAGGAAATTTTAGTCATTAATAAGACTTTTATTATTACATTGAAATTTATATTCAGTGTTTATTTCACGCGTGAAAAAATGATCTGTTGTAAGATTATGAATTAATCAAATTACATTATTCGAAGAAATATTTTACTTCCGTGTACGAAGTAAAGGAAAGGAACTATTGTGATCGCGAAAAATTTCATTTTCTGCGAAAATATCAATTCTTACTAGTTTCGGCGTACGTACGTACGTATGTATCTCGCATAACTAAAAAACGATATATGATAAACGGTACTTACTTTCATTGGTATCAAAGTTATAGCCAAATAAAATTTTAATTAATGAAGTATTTGGATCTTACAAGGGGAAGACACATCGGTTAAAACCGACTTCATTTCCTTTTAAAATATCAGAAATTATTAATGAAATAAAATTTTATGTATTTTTCATTTAAAAAAAAAATGTGTATATGTAATTTAATAGGCGTACAAGAAATCATGTGATGTCCACATCAATTCTTTTTTTTGTAAAAAAATTATTTAAATTAAGATAAAAACGTAATATACATGTTTTTTTTTTTTTTTTTTTTTTTTTGTCTTCAGTCATTTGACTGGTTTGATGCAGCTCTCCAAGATTCCCTATCTAGTGCTAGTCGTTTCATTTCAGTATACCCTCTACATCCTACATCCCCAACAATTTGTTTTACATACTCCAAACGTGGCCTGCCTACACAATTTTTCCCTTCTACCTGTCCTTCCAATATTAAAACGACTATTCCAGGATGCCTTAGTATGTGGCCTATAAGTCTGTCTCTTCTTTTAACTATATTTTTCCAAATGCTACTTTCTTCATCTGGAAGAAAGTAGCATTTGGAAATATATTTCGAAATATACATGTACGTTATTATAACCCTACTATTATCGACTACACGACATTAAATTCATAAAAGGCATATTTATACAGAAAAAACAAACACCATATGTCAAGCTTACTAAGGAACAGGAAGCGGTAAAAAAAAAAGTAATAAACGTCAACTTTTAAATAAAAGTATTATAAATTAATTATTTATATCGAATATTACTTCCGAAGTTTCTACATCTTTCACCAAATAGTTTTACGGGTAAAATATTTTGCTAAGGTATTCACACTTAAAGAAACGCTGAATAAAGTAGCGGGAGGATTATAAATGATTTTCTGTACACAATAAATACAAATGCAGTTCTACATAAATAAAGGTTAATTTACTGCTTTCACATTCTATCTAATCTTCTTGTTTTACGGATGTAATACACTATAAAGCATTTCGGGTACGACCGGCGGAAATTTTTCCTTCGAGAGTGATGATCGATATTACACAATAGCAATACTATCAAGAGATAGATACTGATATTTAACGGTATATTTCGAGTCTATAAAGACCACGGGAACTACCTCGTTCCTCATTTATCACAGTAAGACTAGCGTAAAATGCTATTTATTCCTGAAAATAGATCTGCCGCCGTTTTCCGAAACCGATAGACTACAATCGATCGATAGATCGAATTACAAACGACTGTAAAATTCCAGATTGAAAAACCAACCTACATCCGGTTCAATTAGAACACGTACCTCCAAAAAAACTTGTATTCATAAAAATGTTTATAAAAAAATTTACTAACAAAATGTCAGTTACTAACAAAATATAAAATAAAAAACTGAAAACAATCAATCGCTCATCGATTTAAAGATAACGGTTGAAAGGAATTTTTTTCTTAGCTGTAAAGAAAATCATTAAGATTAATGGCTCGTACTGTGAAAAAAATAAATAAAATTTTAATTACGTATTTATACTGAAATTTAGTACTGATATTTGAATTCTTAGAATACCGCTTTTGAGATAGTCATGTTTATTTTTCAAATAAAAAGGAACATATTTCGATTAAGAAAAAGTTAAGAACATAAATAAAACTCACCTGGAATTTATAATTATTAAATAAAACAAACACGCATCAAAATTCCTTATAACTTTCGTCGACATTGGTTTAAAAGAAAAACTAATAATTTTCCATAACCGCTAAGGTAGAATTGTTAATTATGCAATAACCATTTTTTTTTGTCTTCAGTCATTTGACTGGTTTGATGCAGCTCTCCAAGATTCCCTATCTAGTGCTAGTCGTTTCATTTCAGTATACCCTCTACATCCTACATCCCCAACAATTTGTTTTACATACTCCAAACGTGGCCTGCCTACACAATTTTTCCCTTCTACCTGTCCATCCAATATTAAAGCGACTATTCCAGGATGCCTTAGTATGTGGCCTATAAGGCTGTCTCTTCTTTTAACTATATTTTTCCAAATGCTTCTTTCTTCATCTATTTGCCGCAATACCTCTTCATTTGTCACTTTATCCACCCGTCTGATTTTTAACATTCTCCTATAGCACCGCATTTCAAAAGCTTCTAATCTTTTCTTCTCAGATACTCCGATCGTCCAAGTTTCACTTCCATATAAAGCGACACTCCAAACATATACTTTTAAAAATCTTTTCCTGACATTTAAATTCATTTTTGATGTAAACAAATTATATTTCTTACTGAAGGCTCGTTTAGCTTGTGCTATTCGGCATTTTATATCGCTCCTGCTTCGTCCATCTTTAGTAATTTTACTTCCCAAATAACAAAATTCTTCTACCTCCATAATCTTTTCTCCTCCTATTTTCACATTCAGCGGTCCATCTTTGTTATTTCTACTACATTTCATTACTTTTGTTTTGTTCTTGTTTATTTTCACGCGATAGTTTTTGCGTAGGACTTCATCTATGCCGTTCATTGTTTCTTCTAAATCCTTTTTACTCAATAACATATTATATACCATATATATACGCAACATATATAATAACATATACGCAATAACCATTATTCCTTTAATTTTTTTATTAAAACAATAACGAAGAATTAAATATTAAGATAAGGAAACTGAGAATTTTATTATCAGGTTACTAAAGTTACAGAACACACACGAAGTAACGATAAAATTTTCATCCGGAATGTACATCTAGAAATTAAAAAGAAATTCCTAAAACATATTTACTACGGGGATACCGTTATACGGTGTAGAAACAAATCGGAAGAAAGGGATGCAAAAAGAGAATGCGCTTTTGAAATACGATGCTGAAAATAAGGCGGGTAAATAAAGTTTAAAACGGATAAGTTTCAAACAGAATAATCGAATACGCTAGAAAAAAACATTGCGGTAGACTCCTGTACAAGTCATATTCGGTTACTATGGGCGACGGTCGACACTAACTAAATTAATGTAACTTCACAACTTACATAGAGACAATTTCGTATCGAGTCCACCAGGCGATTGTTGAGTTATTTTTTTTACGCTAAATATTATTTATTCATTTATTTAATTTTACCGATTCCTGTGATGTCACAACAGCATTTTTTTTTTGGGATGACGGTGAGATTTTTCAAAAACTTTTTAAAAAAGTTATTTTTGTACGCGAATCACCAAATCCGTCCATAACTAAAACTTAAAATTTATAACCGCCGCTAAATAACCATTGAAACACGCCCGTTTATAGAACGATACAGCAGCAAGGGGCATTGTCCAGGCTCTGCGATGTGTAAGGAAAATATTGAAACTCTCGCCGTTCATGCGTTCCGACTGTACAAAGACTATACTTCATTTACATTCATACATGTTATACTCAATCACCCTCTGAAGAAATACCTGAACGGTAAAATTCTCGGAGGCTAAACAGAAAAAATAAAACAGGTCTATTTTTGAAGGTACGGACGAATGAACGTACATACTGTTGCAAGTTCACGCAAATTAAACGTAAGAAAAGGAATAATACAAAACGGTAATATTAGGATCATTTTCATTTCCAAATTTCTAACTACTTTTTTTGCTCCTCCTTTTGTATAAAACACTTAATAGAAGAGAGAAGATAAATAAAGAGAGGAATAAGAATAGGTATTCCAGTCATTCTCTTCCTTTTTTTAAAGGAAATGACTAAGCATTATATAACTAATAATTTTTTTTAAACGCATCCTTAATTGTAATTCTAAATTAGATATATGAATAAAAGAAAGAAAGGTTCCCATATTACATATGTATATAATCGCATTATCGATGTGAAAAGGAAGTATATCATTTTTAAAAAATAATAAAAATTTATTTCCGTTATTTCCTTATTTTTTTCTATTCTAAGTCCTCACGTCTTCACCGTTAAATAATTTTTTCCTTTTTTCTTCACGATCAGAAACTAATTCTGAAAAAATTCAGGAATTCCAACATAGGTAGGAAGATTTGTTACACGAATAATTTCGGTGATGATGTAATGAAAAAATTAACAAAAATAAAAGGTCTTTTAAAAACACGTTTTTTTTTAAAAAACACGACAATCGAACCGATTTTGACGTATGAACCCGCGTCGGAATCCTTACGTTACCGGGAGTGTCGTCATAGCCTACACAAATGTGAATATTTACAATTAATTTGTTTAAATAAATTAAAAAAAAAAAAACAAATTATATAATATACTAAATTGTTACCCGCACGCTCTTTAATTATCCTACGTTAAAGAACGATGTTGTCAGCGATATTTTTTTGGAATTCGGGTTTTTTTAATTTTTAATATTTATCTCCTGTTTAACAAAGACGGACCACTGAATGTGAAAATAGGAGGAGAAAAGATTATGGAGGTAGAAGAATTTTGTTATTTGGGAAGTAGAATTACTAAAGATGGACGAAGCAGGAGCGATATAAAATGCCGAATAGCACAAGCTAAACGAGCCTTCAGTAAGAAATATAATTTGTTTACATCAAAAATTAATTTAAATGTCAGGAAAAGATTTTTGAAAGTGTATGTTTGGAGTGTCGCTTTATATGGAAGTGAAACTTGGACGATCGGAGTATCTGAGAAGAAAAGATTAGAAGCTTTTGAAATGCGGTGCTATAGGAAAATATTAAAAATCAGACGGGTGGATAAAGTGACAAATGAAGAGGTATTGCGGCAAATAGATGAAGAAAGAAGCGTTTGGAAAAATATAGTTAAAAGAAGAGACAGACTTATAGGCCACATACTAAGGCATCCTGGAATAGTCGCTTTAATATTGGAAGGACAGGTAGAAGGGAAAAATTCTGTAGGCAGGCCACGTTTGGAATATGTAAAACAAATTGTTAGGGATGTAGGATGTAGAGGGTATACTGAAATGAAACGACTAGCACTAGATAGGGAATCTTGGAGAGCTGCATCAAACCAGTCAAATGACTCAAGACATAAAAAAAGAAAATTAAAAAAATCTGTTTGAAGTAGTAACTGGAAATTTTTAATTGTAATTTACATTAGAGATCGTACGTAAGGTTCCGATGTACTAACAGACAGAACGGTGATCAAAATGTCTAGTTGTAAGGTAAATTAAAAAATATAAATCGCAATGTAACTTACCAAGATATTTACTAATTTTAAAAGGTAATAAATATTTAATGAAATTAATAAAGATAACCTCTAAAAATAAAAACATCGAATATCTAAAAAAAAAGTAAACGTCAAACGTCCTTCAGATTGAATTTAATAATTTTTTTTAAAAATTATTCTAACTTTTAATAGTAAAAAAAGATCGAATAATTAATCCCGTATTATAAAAGACATCCATTTACAGTAGTTAAAAAAATAAGTTATCTCTACAGTCGATAAACCTTTGCGATTCATTCGAACAAGTTTGTTAAAAAGAATGAGCCGATATTACTATTACAAACAAATACTAGGTCACGGTAAAACACCTTGCCGCATAACTCGGTCAATTATTTATTTTCAACCGCTTTTATAGTTAATACGAAACAATATATGTAACTGACAATTATTATCCGGTAGAAAAATCTACGATCGGTTCATTTTAATCCAAAAAAAAAAGTTAAAGAAATTTTCGCTAAATAATTTAAATAACAATTAGTCGCATAAAACAATTACATTAACCGAAAACGTAAAACATATTTACTACATTAATGCGTAATAACGATGTTTATTATTAATGAAACCGAAGTATGTGTGTGTAGATCGGATATGTTTACTTTAAAGATTTTCTTTTAGAGTTTTATCGTATAAGTAAACACGATTAAAAAAAAAAACTTAGAATATCTGTTATTTACTTCGTAACTTAAGAACCGCTGATAAAATAGGTTTTAAGTTGCATAGAGTCCACCGGGCCGGGTCTAGCGGTTAACTTGTGGCAAATGAGTTATCTAACTAACAGCTGATTTTCGAAGTCAAAGGTTCTGAGTTTCAAATTCCCTAACTCAACCTTAGCGCTTAAATTACGAGGCTAATGAATGACACTTTGCAGTTTATCGCCAGATCTAGTGATGTTATTTTTATTTACTTTATTTATTTATTTTTGTTTGTTTACAAGTTGTTTTGTCCTTTCTTAGACTAGCTATCGCTTGATTATTTGTTTGTTTTTTTATTGACAATTTATTTGTTAATTGGTTTTTATTTTTCGATCGCTTGTTTTTATGGACTATGAAATGTTGGCAGAAATATTTTTTTTCCAATTACCTTAAAATTACTGCTTACCTATAACTATTATTACGGATCGACTTATTATAAGAGTTCCTTAAGAATCCCTTATCAGGTGCTTATTATCAAACGAGATTTACTTACTGTTCCGCTTAAGGGCCGATTGTAAATATAATTGTCGAACAAAAAAAAAATCCTAGTAAATGTTAGTAACTTTTATATGGATTTGAATCCAATTTGACTAGTTATCCGCTAGACAGTGGATAAATGAATACTTTGGTGGTCGCGGTTTCAATAACCACACGTCTCAGGAACGGTTCGCCTGAATCTGTACAAGACATCTCGTTTACACGTCATACATATCAATCTAATTTCATCGGGCTGCGGAAGGATCCCTTGTAGAACAGATTGCAACATACACAGTAGGAAAATAAAATAAAGTTAACAGTATTTAAAAATGTATCAGAGAATGGCGCCGATTACTTGATCCAAAATACTTTTGTACGAATCGTATCGTCTTATTTATCGTTCTGAAAAAACTTTATCGCGACAAAATAATAAGCGCTTATAATTTTCAAGTTTTTTTTTTCGAATAATTTTTTTTTTATTTTGGGTTACGCGAGTTCTAATTAAATGAAAATTTCCCGGGATCTCCTTCTTTATTTTCACTTCCTTGTACGAAATAAAGTAATTATTGTGATCGCGAAAAATTTCGGATTTCATTTACAGAAATTTTTATGGAAATATCCGACACGTGATTTACTGAGTACATTTGGATGGGAAATTTACGATCACCCACCGTATAGTCCGGACTTAGCTCCTTCTGATTATCATTTGTTTGTGAAATTGAAAGAATTTTTGAGCGGTAAGCGATTCGCTGGTGACGATGAACTTAAAATTGCTGTTAATCAGTGGCTAAATCGACTGGCGGCAAAAGAATACGACGAGAGTATATTGAAGCTGTTGTATCGCTACGATAAATGTCTCAAATCGTGTGGCGATTATATTGAAAAGTAGTATAAGGTATGAAGTATAAGTTGAAGAGAAATAAAAAATGTTTATAAAGATTTTTCAGAATAAATTTTTTCCAATGAAACTGTCTTTACTTTAGGGATAACCTCTCCTATAAAAGATTATTCCTCCTTCAAAAAATATTCTACTTCTAAAAATTACGGCAAGGGCGCATAGAAACGGTGATACTCTTTACGATTTAATGTCGAATGTAAATTAATACCGACTGTATTTTGGTTTCAAATTTTTCATATTACCGCGATACTTTACATTTCCTTCGGAAACGGAAAATCGAAATTCCACCACCCCAATTTATACATAAATATTAATTTGAAAAATAATAATGTATTAAAAAATTTAAAAGATTTTCTTATATACTGGACGATTATAAATATCTAATATAGAGGTCGCCGTCGTAAATACTACGGAATCGTTCGTATAAATATATACTTATACATTATCTGTAGTAACCCTTTCTTTCTTTTTCCTGTTTAACCTCCGGAACCACCGTAAGGTATTCCTTCGGAAGATGATATGTATGAGTGTAAATGAAGTATAGTCTTGTACATTCTCAATTCGACCGTTCCTGAGATGTGTGGTTAATTGAAACCCAACTGCTAAAGAACACCGGTATCCACGACCTAGTATTCAAATTCGTATTAAAGTAACCGCCTTTACTAGGATTTGAATGTTGGAACTCTCGACTTCCAAATCAGCTGATTTGGGAAGACGCGTTCACCACTAGACCAACCCGGTGGGTTTATACATTATCAGTAGTAACCGACGAGGCAAATCGTTATTAAGCGCGACGGCTTGATCGCCTTACTTGATATACGGTAAGCACATACATCTACCTAATAGTGGACGGTTAAAAGAAATACGTAGATACACAAATCAAATAGACGGTAATCTTATTTTAAATTGCAAAAAAATAAATATATTAATCGCAATAATATTAAATCGTTAAAAAAATAATTGTATTTATAATTATCAATTAAAAAGGTCAATAACGATGAAGAAATAATGCTAATACTTGTAAATAAACAAAAAAATTGTATCGTCTAAAAACAATAATAGATATAAATAATAATCTATATGAATCAATTATAAAAATGCATAACTTCTTCACACATATCACTTTGTAAAATTTACTACATCAACTTCAAGATTATATTAATTAAAACATTATAACGTTAAAAAAAAAACTGGCTGGGGGAACTAACCCCCCAAATTTTTGACTTTTTTTCAAATTTGCCATAAAATTGAAAAAAAATCCTATCTCGTTAACCGTAAGTACGATTAATACCTCACTGGTTCATGAAAATTCGGACGTAAACAAAATACATTGTATCGAAAATTTAAAAAAATAATGTACATTTTTCTTCGGGAGGAGAAAAAATACAAATAGAAATGAATTTACCCATATCTACAGAATAATCTTCCATTAAATCTCTGATCAAACGGTTTACAGTTCCACCGTAAACTTCTACGCGCAATACGACTCACGATACGGATGAAATAGATTTAAAGAGCATATTTAATCAGTTCTCAGACGATGTTTAACTTCTGGAGGAAAAAAGAATTTATTTCTCATAAAAGGTAAATTTATCGATCGCGCTTCGATCGAACAAACTGGTAAGTGATGAAGCGAGACGGTTCGCTACCCGGAGGAACCCCGAGTTATCCTTCGAATGGATTATTTAATTTTCTCGTTTTTCTTACGTCGTTCTTTTTTTCCTTCTCTTCCTCGTTCGTTTCCGGCTTCCGGTTTCGTACGCGTAGATCTAACTCCGTTACGTCCTTCCTGTGGATTCCGTAACGCGTAAAGCCGGGTGTCATCCTCGTCGAAAACAGATAGGGGTAACTAACGGCAAATCCTGAAACTTATTTCTAAACCGATGGCCTCGAAAATTATAAAATATTAAAACTTTCACGTACACTCGAGGAAAATCGAAGAGTTGTCTTTTGTTCTCGACGTTAAAATATACGAGAAAAAAGTATATACTCGAATCGGACAAATCATTAGGTACAATAAGCGAAAATTTACCAAAAAAAATCGTGAAAATTATGGTACAGGATGACGAATTATGCCGGGAGAATTCAGTGCGATTAGGTTTGAAACAACAGAATGGCCGCCGCTCACATCCTTTAGAGTCGATAGTAAAAAAAAATAATAGTCGCATAAATATTGATTAAAATCAAATTTTTTTTGTCTTCAGTCATCTGACTGGTTTGATGCAGCTCTCCATGATTCCCTATCTAGTGCCAGTCGTTTCATTTCGGTGTACTCTCTACATCCTACATCCCTAAAAGTTTGTTTTACATATTCCAAACGTTGCCTGTCTGCACAATTTTTACCTTCTGCCTGTCCCTCCAATATTAAAGCGACGATTCCAGGATGCCTTAATATGTGGCTTATAAGTCTGTCTCTTCTTTTAGTTACATTTTTCCAAATGCTTCTTTGTTCATCTATTTACCGCAACACCTCTTCAAATAAAATAAAATCAAATAAGTAATTATAAATAGAATACCAAAACGAATGAAACCGGAAAACAGTTATTGTTGGCTCAAATATCTTTATTTTATCGGTCGTTATACACATTGCTGAGCGTCGTACCCCGTTGACCGCGCGTCTCCATCAAAGCCAAGGGGTTTTCAAGGAAAAGCTCAAAGTAAGTTATATATATATATATTTAGATGCAATGTTTAATTTAAAAACTATAATCATTCGAGAAAAAATTTTTTGATGGCTGAATTATGACCCGCTTCCTTTTTTATTTTAACTGAAAAGAAACTCACGACAAAGTTATAATAATTTCCTGGCACCGGTTATTTATGCTTATATAGTGGAAAAATAATTATACATGAAAACAGATTTTAAAAAAATCGTAATTTTTAAACTTTGATCGGCTCTTCTCTCCCTACACTATTTTTTTTTTTTTGGGGAGGTCACTTTCACTACTACTACTATGCTACGCTACCCTACCCCTTGGAGATATTAACCCCAAATCTTTACCCATGTGGACGAGTCTGTGCCAAATTTAATCAAAATCGGTTATCCAATCAGAAGTTATTAAGCTTCAAACATCGACATACGTATCTACGTACGAGCATTACCCCCATGTTTTTTGTTTTTTTTTTTGGAATCCCGAAGTCATGAAACGTCAAGAAATGTAAAAACAACCCCGTACCCCATTTTTTGACCGATGATTACCGTATACTTTCCATCTCGCAGCACAGCTAATCTACGATGCCAGGAAAAAAATTATAAATAAACAGATTTACGGTTAAAAATTAATAACTCGATATCTTGTTAACTTATACATAACATTATAATAACCGTGATGTCAGAAACTTATTCATGATATCCTTGTTATAAACGGGTGTAACCAGTAACAACAAAATTTAAATAAAAAATTACAATTCTTAACAAACTTTAATTAGATTACGATAAAATTAAATAATAAACAAATACTGGACTTCATCGCATACAATCCGTAGATGATAGATAATATAGATCGTTTGAATAAGTTATTAATTCCAAGGATTTTAAGAACGCCTATTATAGCTAATTACACAGGAAACTTATTTATCTAAATGAAAGTATTTTAGGAACCGCGTTCCTAATCAGCACGTCCACAGGAAGTACATATCGATCGATTTATAAATAAACATTTTTAATAAGGTTATAAAATGTAGATTATTATCTTTACAAACAAGTTAAAAGTGTATCCGATAATTATTACCCGAAAGGCTACGCAGAGCTTCAGCTCAACCTTAATATGATAAATAAACGAGGGAAAAAATTTATATATCTATACACATGATAAAATGATAACTAGGGTCGAATCTGAGCGCGCATCACGCAAAAATTACCGGACAGAGTTTAATAAAACTGCAGATTTATACCCTGACTTTTGTTATTATCTCAGATTAGAATTATCAAGATATTCGTAATGAGGGGTCAAGATATTAAAGATATTCATTAAAAAAAATAATAATAATTAAGGTATAATTAATAAATTAATTAAAAATTACTTAATTAAGTTACCTAAATGGAGTAAATTTTTTCTTTAATGAATATCTGTAAAATATTTAATATTTTAATAATTTATTATCGTTGTAATTAACATAAGAAAGAAGCCCTAATAAGAAAGGGAGTCCGACAAGGATGTTCCCTATCTCCGTTACTTTTTAATCTTTACATGGAACTAGCGGTCAACATATTGTGTAGGGGGCTGATGATGATCGTAAAATAATAATAATAATAATGAAAATTATTTTATATTGAAACGGTTTTTTATACTTTTATTTGTTCGGTCAAGAGTTTTGTATATACATAAAATTATTGATGAACAAGTATAGAACTGTAAGATATATATATAACTGTTTTACTGTAAGATATATATATATATATATATATATATATATATATACATATATATATAGTGTCTAAAACTCTTTTTTATAATTACACTGCCGCTTGTGCTAAAAAAAATCAGTTAAAACTCTGACAGTAGTTAAAACAAAGACGCAAACGCTATTGTATGTAACCAATTCAAGGACAAGTATATAAAAAAACTACGTAACAGAAAGGCTTGTACATGCCACTGTTCGTGTCGGCAAGACAGAGGATGTAAAAAACTGGCCATCGTTAAGATAAATCATTTATTTTAAGATTAATATTTGTTTTTGTTTGAAAAAGCGTTTGTTTAAATCAAAGTTTATGTATTTAAAATAAAGTAACAAAATAATCTGAATTATGTTGCAAAATTTTTTTAACTAAAATTTTTAATTTATCGACTTTAAATATTTTTTATTTATAAATATTTATATGAACAGTAAAGGAAAACCACAACTGATATTTTTTTATTACGATTAAATTTATAAAATGTTTTTGTGTTTTGGTCAAAATGGATTTTACAGCAGTTAAAATGAATATAACGATTTTAAAAACCGTTTTTGTTTATAAATCGAGTAAATTTAACGTTTAAATGCAATTTTCATTTATATTTTCTCTTAAATTCACAGTTCAATAAGAAGGAATCCAGTGTGTCATGCACTATTTTCAAAACTAAGTGACTTATTATGTTAATAGAAAATAATTTAAAGAAAAAAGTTAATTAACTTTATTTTAAATTAAGTTAGATTTAGCAATAAAATGCATCTTGCATTCCTATTTTAATAAAAAATATTCAATTATAGATTAGGAAAAAATATAACATCGTATACGAATTAATTAACAAACACTGATTTTAACTAATTTCGTAGCGATGAAAAATTTGAATTACAATTTTTTTTTTGTCTTCAGTTATTTGACTGGTTTGATGCAGCTCTCCAAGATTCCCTATCTAGTGCTAGTCGTTTCATTTCAGTATACCCTCTACAACCCTAAAAATTTGTTTTACGTATTCCAAACGTGGCCTGCCTACACAATTTTTCCCTTCTACCTGTCCTTCCAATATTAAAGCGACTATTCCAGGATGCCTTAGTATGTGGCCTATAAGTCTGTCTCTTCTTTTAACTATGTTTTTCCAAACGCTTCTTTCTTCATCTATTTGCCGCAATACCTCTTCGTTTGTCGCTTTATCCACCCGTCTGATTTTTAACATTCTCCTATAGCACCGCATTTCAAAAGCTTCTAATCTTTTCTTCTCAGATACTCCGATCGTCCAAGTTTCACTTCCATATAAAGCGACATTCCAAACATATACTTGCAAAAATCTTTTCCTGACATTTAAATTAATTTTTGATGTAAACAAATTATATTTCTCACTGAAGGCTCGTTTCGCTTGTGCTATTCGGCATTTTATATCGCTCCTGCTTCGTCCATCTTTAGTAATTCTACTTCCCAAATAACAAAATTCTTCTACCTCCGTAATCTTTTCTCCTCCTATTTTCACATTCAGCGGTCCATCTTTGTTATTTCTACTACATTTCATTACTTTTGTTTTGTTCTTGTTTATTTTCACGCGATAGTTCTTGCGTAGGACTTCATCTATGCCGTTCATTGTTTCTTCTAAATCCTTTTTACTCTCGGCTAGAATTACTATATCATCAGCAAATCGTAGCATCTTTATCTTTTCACCTTGTACTGTTACTCCGAATCTAAATTGTTCTTTAACATCATTAACTGCTAGTTCCATGTAAAGATTAAAAAGTAACGGCGATAGGGAACATCCTTGTCGGACTCCCTTTCTTATTAGGGCTTGTTTCCGATCTATCGGGTGAAATATATTGTTTTATGCGAAAAGGAAACTGCGTAATTTACATTTTTTTTAACAGTAGGGAAAATATTTTATAATTTTTCAATAGCAAATAGTAGGAGAGATTGTTAATGGAACACCTTAGGATTCTGGAGTTTGTAGAGTTAAATTATGCGCTGGTATTGTTGTTACTGTCATCGGTATTTATCGTGGGTACATTTTATTTATTATTCTGTTTAATTAAATAGTTATTATTAATTTATTTTTTCCATTACAATAATATAGGCTGCCTCCTTCCTTTAATAGGCCTTGATTTTATTATAAAATAATAACAATAACAACAGTCGGGGAAATGTCTTCCGTATTTGTCTCATTTTTTTATGTGTATTTCGTGGTTAGTTATTTCATTTTTTTTTCTCCTCTTAAACGCATAAATTAATTTATTGCTGTCGATTTTGTCTGTATCTCTGTTTTTTTTTTCTACAATTATTATTATAAAAGAAAGAGTTGCGGATCGTGGACTTCCCGAACTAGTATCATGGTCGATATTGCGATAGGCTGCTATATGTTACCACCGGATTTATTCAAGGTTATATAAAATATTGCGATTATTAATTAGGGGTGCCTTGTCCGCGGTTACACTTGAACACGTACTTTTGTTTTTTAATTTAACCTTATTAGTTTTAGAAAATGATTCGTACTCGTTCGACTCGAGCTAAAGTAACGTACAAAAATTATTTTAAGTTTTACGAAAGGTCAATTATTTTATTATTCTTTGTTTATTATATAATTTCTATTGTTTTTCACTTAGCTGTAATTAAATGTAATTAGTAGATAAAATCTTCACGCATTTTGTTACGCAATATGGCTACATCTACATTTCGGTTATTTACAAGATCACGGATCATAGAGATTAATTCTCTATGGAACCGATTTATGAACCTGTATTCGTCTGTACGCTAAATCCGCAATAATATGCCGTTTGGTGTTATCTATAAACCTATTCTTATGCCTTAATTGGCATAAATTCGACATTCGATATGGTAGTAATATTTTCATATGCCAAATTATGCATATAGCGCGGACGAGGGATCCTAGTGATAAAATAAAATTTGAACACGATGAATTAAGGAAACAATATTACTTACAAAATGTTCTGATGCAGCAGAGACGTCAGTGAAAACAGTAACGTCGAAGAATAAAAAATAAATTTTAGTCGAGAAATACGAGAAAAAAACGGAACGGTGTCATTTTTTTACTGATAAGAAAAGTACTTTCCTTCTGTTGTAGATTTAACAATAAGTAAAATAAGATTGCTGCAACTACCTGTAAAATTAGAATAAATAAAGCTACACCACATGTAAATTACTGAAATAATATTAGATTTCAGATATATATATGAGTCAAGCCTATATTTTCCTTTTATATATATCTCAGTTCAAAAATGAATAAGATGAAACGGGAAATTCGTTACAAAGAAAAACCTAAATTATAACTGCCAAATTCAGTTCTCTTATCAAAATGATATTTTATTTAAATTTTATAATAAAATAATATACTGTTAATCTATAAGGAAAAACAATTTTACAAATGCAATTCTATTAAAAAAAAAACAAACAAAAACAGTACACGCGCGGTAGTATGATTAAATTTTTAAAGCGTGAAAAATCAGATAATAAAATATAGGTTAAATGTATCATTAAATATATCTGTTTGAGAATAGCTCGAATTTTCGTTATTGTATATCGCTAAAATTTTATTAATACGTTGTTTTAACTAAATTTTATTTAAGGATTCTATTTCATTTCTTTTTAATGTTTTTTCCACAAAAGTTAATAAAATTTTAACCGCAATTATTTTTTCTTTAAATAAACTAACAAGAGTAGAATTTTCTGAATTACAAACAATATCTGTCATTATACATATAAACTTGAAACGTGAAAGAGCATATATATAGAGTGGTCATGCTAGGCATGCATCACTCGGTAGATAAATCGGTAATCATTGAATTGAAGTTAGGCCACGAGGTAAGAGACGTTATTAACGATTACCATCGTCAAACGAAGGAACCGCTGCCACTTTATTTCATAGATTTGGAGCCCAAATCTAATAATAAAACAATTTTTGGCATGAAATCTCTCAAGTATACAATTGTAAGCTTTGAAGTTCCGTATTTTAAAAAAGAAGCGGTCCAATGCAAACGTTTCCAACGCTTTGGCCATACCAAAAATCTACGCAATCGCCCGCATCGTTGTGTAAAATGCGGTACAGATCGTGCCACAACAGCCTGTATTAAGGCACCACAGGTTCCAGCTTCCTGCGTCAGCTGCGGCGAGTTACAAAGGGTGTAAAATCTATCAACAGTATAAAACTAAGGTCTATTCTATCAAACCCGCCCTATCTTCCAGAATTGTAACTAATAACAATTCTACTGATAATAATAATTATACTAATGTCAATAATAACAATTTGAGGGCTAAAAGAAGAGGTGTTCTTGTAACGAACTCTAGTAATAATGGTTTTCATAATTATAGTAGTAATAACATTAGTGTAACAATAATAATGAATATAATAATAGGCTGAATATTTCTGGTGATACATACGCTGAAAAAGTTAAAATGAATTGTCCCTATGATCAACAAACTATTGATAACAAAAATTTTCACGGGCCGATGAATGTCCTTGACCGTATGTAGCAAAGATTTGAGTGAACGTTTGAAAATATGAACTGGACTATTCATGAATCGTCTTGAAAAAAAATGATCGACTGTCTCAGACTAGCAATCTAGAATGATAACGGGTTGTCTGATAAAAAAATAGAATCAAAAGCTGTTTTAAATATTATACACGTAATGCTTATATCTGAAACAAGGTTTACTGACAGACATTCTGTCAAGTTTCATGGCTATACAATATATATATATATATATATATATATTACGCTAACTGTTCGACCTCCAACTCTGTTTAATAAATTGACCAGTAAACGACGTTTTCGAGATTTTTTGGAGGAAAATACAAGGTTTGAACGTGCCTTTAAAATCACACGCCCATGCGGATAATGCAGTACACGAATTGACCAAATTTATTCAGTCAGCGGCACGGACCCTCAATCCCAATTTGGATTTTGCTCCCCCAACCCTCTTTTTTTCCTATTTAGCCTCCGGGAATTACCGTTCAGGTATTACTTCAGAGAATGAATGAAGATATGTGTGAGTGTAAATGAAGGCAGTCTTGTTCAGTCTCAGTTCGACCGCTCCTGAGATGTGTGATTAATTGACACCCAACCACCAAAGAACACCGGTATCCGCGATCTAGTATTCAAATCTGTATAAAAACGGTATTTCCTTTAAATACAAATGACCTGAACAATTTCAAGCTTAATAAATATTTGTTCTGACTTTATAAATCAGAATGAAACTTTATTAAAAATAAAAGATATGTACTTCATCGGTTAAACGCTGTATGAACTCGTAAGAACAGAAAGACAACACTCTTAACACTTCTTCCGATGTGAATTGGACATAATAAAACCTTTCTTTATTAACTTTTTTCTAATTAGTAAATAGTGAAACAGAATTTTTGTTCACCTGGTCTAAGATACCCGCCTCAGAATTGTTTCATACTATCAAGATGTATTATTTACACGCTTAATAACATATTTCAGCCAGGTTTCTATGTTGTTTGCATGTACTGCCTGTAATTTCATGTAAAAAATGTTACATCACATCGATTATTATATTCAGCATTCCTGATGCTCAGTATATATACAAAATTTGAGTTGAACTTTACTGAATGACCGATAACTAGATTTTTGAAAAAATCTTTAGATTCAACCAAGTCGATATTCAAAATGTGCGTTTTCAATTTTTTCTAAAAAACTTAATGAATATTACTAACACCGATTGTAAATGCCATGTTATTTCATAAGATATCGATTATTGAAATTTCCAATATTAATATTTTTAAATTATTTTATTTTTCTGACAGTACATATATGTATTATTACGCATCCATAATATTTGATTTAATATTTTACAGCAAATACGACTATGCGTTCTTATGTACGATTAAATTCCATAAGGGCATAAAGTTGTAGATGACCTAAAATGAATCCCAGTTACTTCTAAAAATAGTAGAGCCATCCTCAAGAACAATAAAAATCATGTGCCAGGATTTACCAAAAAATGCGAGAAATGATATGTTTCCTATGGCCTTCTTCATCGAGTCAAACATATCAGCATGCCGAGTCTGCAGAAAAAATTCAACTAATATTTAGCTGACAATGGATTTTTTACTACGCTCGATACACGGACTGGCTTTTTAGTAAACATCACTGCTCTCATAGAAAGCTGCTCTAACTGGTATCTCTTGTGCTTTGTTATCTTTACATGCATTACAGTTGTAAAAAGAGACCGGGACAAACAGTCCAACGCTACATGTTAATTTTTTTCCTTTCTATTTTGAAACAATTGATTATAAACACTGCTTTAACTCGGTAGGAAATATTCATGCGCTCCTGCTATAGCACTACGTAGATGGGAAAGTGAAAACGCTAATATTGCACAATATTAGCGTTTTCACTTTCCCATCTACGTAGTGCTGTAGCAGAGCTGTAGCTCTACAAGGGAAAGTATTATAATCGGTCCGATTCGGGCATATGTGGTTTTCAGCCGATCTTCAGGTTTTGACATCTAAGGAATCCAAAAAACCAAAATCCAAAACAAATTTGATTTTGGACTTTTTCTTAACTGCAGTAATAAGCGTTCATCGAGAGCTTTTCAATGATATATCACAAGTGATACTTTTTCCATCGGTTCTAGAGTTGAACCTAAATGAAAATTCAATTTATGAAATATCTGGATCTATAACGGGAAGGCATATCGGTTCGATCAGACATCTCCTTTTCCATTTTTTAACATTTTTTTTATTTTTTTAAATATATTGATTTATTAATAATTATTAACAATAAATAATTATTCAATAATAATAAAAAAATATGAAAAAAAAATCAAAAGTTATTAGTGAAATAAAATTTTATGTACTTATAAAAATGAGTAGACTATATGTAATTTCATAGGCATTATTACATGTGTGTGTACGTAATAGAGATGGTGAAACATCTGATTATTTAATAATAATTGAAAATTATAATTTAGAATCATATTATTTTTGGAAAGAAAGGAATGAAAAAGAAAGTGTAACAACTAACTAAACTGGTACAAGGGATTTATTTAATAAATTCAAATATAAAAATATTCAAATTAAAAAAATATTTAAAAAAAAAAAAGAAATGATTGTTGATTTTTTAATAATTCAAATAAGTGAAGATATTTTTGAAGAAATGTTATTGTATTTATTAGAAAGAATATAACTGATTTAAGTACATTAGAAAAGAAAGATATGAAGCAACTGCAGACTACAGACATAACGACAGCTGTCCAGTATATTAAAAAGCAGTTTTGTAACTCATGTTAGAAAGAGAGAGATGATAGTGAGTGAGCTAGTAAATGCGCAGCTGGCAATATGAACGAATTATTATGAACAACTAACAAATCTGTTCGTTTCTTTTATTCTCTTGGTCTTTTGACTGTGCGTTCTAATTGTGCGTCCATATATCTCAATCGCATAGGCAAGGCAAATAAAATGTTTAGACTGCAGAATTAAATGAAATAACTATTTAAAACTACATTATCTATACGAATATAATTTTGTCTTTGATTAAATGTTTTTAAAATTTTACATTTCCAAGCATATAACTTAGAAGGGATACGAGGGCTTTTAAAATATTAAAAGTTGATAATTTTTATTAATTTATTATCATTATTTGTTATTAATTTTTATTACATTTAAAGGAGGTAATAGAAACAGAAAAAATAATTATCAGCTTCCATTACGGTCCAAAAGCGTACTGCCCCGGGTTGTCTGCTACAACTTGATTGTTTGTCAACGGAATTTTAAAAGTGAGGTGTCATTTTGTTCAAAATAAAATGCTTAATAAATTTTGTAATTAGTAAAAATGTTATCAAACAATTACAAAGATATAGACGAATAAAAATTATGATGGCCGCCATTTTAAAGGTGAAGTTTTCAAAATATTTATTTTGTAAAATAAAAAACTAGATTTTCTAAATTTAATTAATGTAGGTTTACCCGCTCCTGAGAAATATTTTTTTTTTTAATATCACAAACTGGCGCCCGAAGGAAAACAAAGCTGAGCAAGACTTATGTTGATATGATTATTAAAAATTTGAATCTGAGAATTTGGAATTTGAATTTTATCTTAACATTTTACTTTTAACAAGTAATTGTGAATAGCGATAAATCTTGAGATCAACAGTCCACACGTAATTACTAAAAATCTATTCCAAATGTTTGAAGTTCTTTACGCATATAGTACGGGCGAACCCGCGACGAGGGATGCTAGTAATCAAATAAAATTTGAACGTGAATTCTTTTCGTAAAAATACCGTCACCAAAGAATAAAAAGTAAATTTAGTAAACAGTAATAAATAACATTGTACGAATTAACACGCAAGATATATTAACAAAAAACAGTTATCAAAATATTAACTACTGAATGAGAATGAGATAATTAAAATGAAACCGCAGCATTTGCAGAAAATAATTTTTCGGGTGGCATTATTGCGGCGCCAATAACCCGTAGACAGTCAAAACAATAGAGTATTATTCAACAGTAATTAATCTTATTCGATGTTTGTACTTGTGAAAAAAATAAGTAACATTCATATTTCAAATGAGCCGTCCGATTATTTATATCATTCTATTCTACTAATATCTCAATTCGATTATGCCCGTCGCTAGACGAGAGTAATAAAATAAACAATTAATAGTGGAGTAGTAGCAGCAATGTTAAAAGTGACACTAATAATTACAGTTCGAACCGGGTCGGTTCGGTTTTAAGTCTCTCATCCTGTACATATGAAAGTAATTTCGCTCACTAGTAGTTAATTTTCGGTACGGTTTTGGAATAAAATAAAATTTAAAACAATCACATACAGAATTCGTAAACCAAGAGTAAACTATGCGAGGTATATGACAACTGAATTTCGTTGTAATAAAACAGGTTTGGCTAATTATCCTTTGAATTATTTATTAAATTAAAATCTATCGGGAATTCGGTAAAAATAGCGTTTGATAAATTTAGTACGTATCACATTCTACCTTCATTATATAAAAACTAACAAAATAGAAAAATTCCAGTACAGTACATAACATACAGTACATAGTATTTATTTAATACCTAAGGCAGTATTTGGAACTATCTTGGATTATGCATTTAAAATGCATTACGATTTTGATTCGACCAAGTAGATGTCCACATTACGGCGGTGAAAGAAACTAGCACCGCGTTTGAATTCAGATAACCGTACTAAAAGATCAGCGAAATCGTAAAAATATAATATAAACAAACTTTGTTGCACAGTTAAATTCCTCAATTAACAAAATAATCTGCTAATTACGCAAAAATGGTAACATAATTTTTACCATACAAAAGTAATAAGTGAAATCGGTCAGCCGAATTCAAAAATTAGTCGGATCCAAAGTTCTTTAATAATAAACTCCACTGCCCGGTCAAGGTAACCCAAAATATATTTTCATCATATAAATCTATTTTCATCATCGCTTGAGAGGCGAAATAATAGTAAGTACAAAACCATAAAGTTAAATCAAGTAAATCAAATAACTATAAGAAAATTCATATAACATTAAGGACTTGGAATTTAGCGTTTGAAATAAATTCAATGCTTTTTTTATTGCATTTCATTCAACGTACACGTGTAAAAATTACTTACGGCAGAAAAGTTTCACACAAAAAAACTTTGAGGTGCCAACCTGACGTGTCACCTACTAAACGGAGAATAATAGAGGAAAAACCTTCGCTACATCAAAGAGGTTAACTATAGGAATAATAAAAAAAACATAAATAATAATAACACACACCTCATTGGGTGCAATAAAACTAATTTTTATCTTTCTTTAAACAAAAATATATCGCTTAGAATAAATCATTTTCTACTTCAGCCTATCACCTTGAATTGATTTTCTTTATTTGTACAAATATAATTTCAAGATATGCGATTGCAAATATTTTTTTGGAAATTTTGAATCGAACCGAAACTTTTTTCATATAATACTTTGAAAATAAATTTAAAGAACATTTCAAAGGACATAAATTAAGAAAATTAATTTTTTACAAAGTTTTTTTAACTTAAAACTAGCGTTTACCTCATTTCCTCTTCTCAAAGAAATCTAAAAAAAATTATCTTATAGAAAAAAAAAAGGGTCTTACACTTCGAACGGCGTTCTCCTCCTTTAAACAAAATATTTGTTTAACAATTAACTCGTTGGATATACATTATAGAACAGTTAATAAATAAAGACTGAACTATTGTGTTAAAAGCACGAAAGCGTTTTCATGGGGTTTTTTAACCCTCGAAAATACAACCTGGTTCGCGAATGAAGTTTTTTTTTTACAAATCTTACACTTTTTTGTAATGTCGTAATAAATGTTACATTTTAAAAAAATCATTCGGTCGTACTTCGACTGATTTAAACATTAATTTTTGGTGAAATTATTACAAAAGTTGATCGAATGACAAAAATGGTGTCCGATTCTGTATTCGGCTCAACGAGTAGGGAACGGGAAAGTCACGTGCTACTCTTCTAGTACTCGTGGTATGAAATATTAGAGATACTTACGCTTTTTTTTTAATAACTAAAAAAGTTTAAAATCATGTCACCGTCTACCGTTTGGTTACAGAACGTAACAAACAAAACTTTCTTAGATTTTAAGATACCCTGACAAAAATGCTCAAAATATTATTGAAAATTTTCTGGCAGGTCCTTTAAAAAGTAATATTTTATTAATAAAGAAACACTTGAGGGCACAAAAACACCGACCAATTGTTCTCGAGAAAAAATAGAAACAAGCAAGCGATCACGGTAAAATTTAGACGTTAAAATTAGCCTAATTTGATAGTCAACGGTACACAAAGAACTATTTTTAGTAAAGGAACATGCCTGATCTTAAACTTCCACCATCAATGTACCCTTTATGAGTTAGTTGGAGAGTTTTCGATTTGGTTTACAAATTTTAACCTCTCGCAGCAGGTAGTATTTGAACCGGCAAATCTCACACTATAAAACTAATTATTATAGATAAACCTTCATTCTGATCGAGACACAATAATACATTATATAGATTACGTCTAAAAAAATTACAAAAACAAATTATAAGATAAACAAGAGATGAATATTAAAAATTAAAAAACACGACTGCCCAAAAGAAACTGCTGACAAACAGTCAGTTCTTGTTCTTTTTCTTTTGGTTTGGTTCCATTATGATTTTCTATACTAGTAAACACCCCGCTTGAATTCTGAAAATCGGAAGATCGGTTGCGAAGATGTAATATTTCCGAATAACCGTTATTTGTTAAATCGAAAGTATTTGATAAACGCAAAAGTTAGCTTTCAATCTACTAAGTAACAAATTTTGAAAATCGGACGATTGTTTGCAAAAATATTATAAGAACATCCCATTGCACCTCCCAAAACAGCACCCTACGAGCATTATACGTGTATTACCGATTGATGATCGCACGAGGTTTCTGCATCACTTCACCAGTAGCCTTACACTCAGTCCCCCATGGTAAGCCATATTATTAGATAGATAGATCTATTTATTTTATTTTTTTCTATTTTAATATTAAATAGAAATCTTTATTAAACAGAATTTTTTTTAATCTATTTAATTAGTCTATTTTATTTAACGTAATTTTCTTTCTTTTCTGTTTAGCCTCCGGTAACTACCGTTTAGATAATTCTTCAGAGGATGAATGAGGATGATATGTATGAGTGTAAATGAAGTGTGTAGTCTTGTACATTCTCATTCGACCGTTCCTGAGATGTGTGGTTAATTGAAACCCAACCACCAAAGAACACCGGTATCCACGATGTAGTATTCAAATCCGTGTAAAAATAACCGGCTTTACTAAGACTTGAACGCTGGAACTCTCAACTTCCAAATCAGCTGATTTGGAAAGACGCGTTAACCACTAGACCAACTCGGTGGGTTAATATTATTTATATCTAAACAAAAAAAAAAAACTTTATCGTAACTAATTTCAATAAATTTATACATGACAAAATGAATTATTATTAATCATGACAAATTAAGTTGACATCAATAACAAATTATACATGCAAAATCAATAATTAAAAATAATATAGCATGTACTGTACTTTACTTTGAGCGAGCCATTCATTCCGTTTTTGCTTTTTTTATCACATCGATAGTTATCATTTAAATTTACTTTTATGTTTTTACTAACCGCAGAGTTACTTACATAGACAAACACAAACATTTTGTTTTTAAAAATGTTTGGTTCTATTATCACAAAAAAAAAGAAAAATAATAGTAAAAATTTAAGTAAAATAAATAGTTAATACTTTTCAAATAAACTGTATAGTATTTTACATATTAAATGTATAAATATATTTTTTTTCGAAATTCTTTGAAGTATGTCTACTACGACTTTAGTTATTAACTGTCCCGCTTTTGAAAAAAGTCGTTCACTGGAAGCAGCGGTTGCAGGAATGCAAAGTCTAGTTTGCATTATTTTGAATAATCTTGGATAAATTAACCTCCTTTATTTCCACTAAGAGAGAGGATTTTGTGTTCTTGAGATGAGAAATTTATTTATATATTTATGTAGCTCTAAAATTCCTGCAGTTGGGTTTGAATTAGTTAAAATTGATGTTACATTTTTATCAAAATCTTCCCGTGCAGTTTTAAAATGCAGGGTTCAATAATTTCTAGTTAGGTAAACCTATCGCCTATTTTTATTGCGGTACGAATCGGATAGAAAGAGAGAAATAATGAATGAAATACAATAGGACTTACAAAACAAAAAATTATATAATAACATTATGATTCTTATTTGCGTAGTAAATTATGTATTAAATCTAAGCATATGTTTCGCGTTTCTCAAGTGCAAGAAAGTATAAAAAACCGTTTCATTATAAAATAATTTTCATTATTATTATTATTATTATTTTATGATCTCATCAGCACCCTACACAATATGTAATGTTAAATTACATAAACTTTAAAATACGTATAATATAAAAGATTAATACAATGTTGACTCTTGTGTTTATAAAAATAATCAGTTTTAAAATAAAAATGTTGCTGAAAGGTGCCGAATCCCAGACAGCCTTTGTATTTTGAATATGCTAAAATATTAATTTCATAATAAAAAAAATTAAAAATAATTTAACGTTGATATGCTGTCGATTCAAATTTGTTAATAGATGCATTTTGACGCGTCAGTAGAGTATTTGTTTTAGTAAACTCGGAAGACATAACAATTTTTATTCACCCGCTGTCTATCTTATGTAACGTATGTAGCAACGGTTGTTAGGAAACCGAATTCCTTTCCTCACTTCGTCTATTACAACCTTTCAAGGTTAGACAGCTATGTATCTGCCAACGTCTGTTTGTAAGTCTGGCAACTCTGTACCAGCGGTTGCTAGGAAACCGAATCCTCACTTTCACTACATACAAACGTTCAAGGTTACACAGTTACAACGTAAATGCATCACTTATATTCATGTATTTTATAAAATTATAACTAACCAAAAATATAAAATTAAACCCTTTAACACTACAAACGTTTTCATCACCGATGTATTTATTTTTTTATATTGGTTGTGGCCATTATTTCGATTGAAATTATTGAAAAAAATACTTGCAAGTCAAAAATTGAATTCAAGACTTTTTTAATGTATGAAACCTAGCTAAACAACTGCCGATGGTGGTGTCTAACCATGAGACTCGAACCTAACACCTTAAGTATATCAGTACATTTTTAAAATCTTTTATTATGAATTTATATAAAGATGTCGATGTAAAAAATATTTATTTGTATAAGAAACCAGTAGAGATTGCGATTATAATGTTTATAGTCGTTGACCATGACTATGTACAATGTAACTGAAAATTGATCCCTTTATGTTACAGAAATTTTTTTTTTTTTTTTTTAAGTGACAAATTTCTGTCCAAAACGAGAATCAACTCAAATCTTCAATAAGCGGTTGCCGTAACATCTCGGCAACCGCTCGTCCGATTTTCACGATTCAAACGGCGTATGTATCGGCAGGTCGAGTGCTAAGTGTTTAACGCATCGCATACACTCTTGATCGACCGGATGTTGGTTATCCGGAAATTAAATCGTTTAGTCCTATGTTTTGATTGCACTCACCCACCGTAAAACGTACCGATCCGATCTTTCGATAAATACGCTCAAACCTGTGCGCTAGCGCAGCTGTAAATTATAAACTTATGAAGAGTAAAAAACAGAAAATAAAAAATATATAAAAGAAGTTTTTAAAAACCACTCTTATATTAAATGCCATAAAACGTTGAAAGAAAAAAATTAAAACATCGCTCTTAAATTAAACGCACTCAAAGTAAAAAATAATTTTACGACGGTATCTCACAATGGATTTGACAACAAGCTTTGGTGGTGATATGTAAGATTACGTGAAAGTCACAGCTTAAATAAGTCAAAATGTATTTTGTTTTGCTTTCCTTTCAGATATATTTGCATGCCCCATTTAAAGTTATCACCCCCCCCCCCCACAACTAGGGGGGCACACCCCACTGGTTGAGAAACACCAATCTGGACAGTCATCTGCTGTAATGTGAACTTTTAGTTCTTCTTTTCTATTTAACATAGAGACCTTGACCGTTATAATTCCAGAGTTTATTGAAGAGCGTGCAAATTATATTCTAAAATGCATTACACGATAAGTATGGATACAATAGGGCACTTATGCGGTTTGTTCCACCACAATATTTTTTTTATTGTTAAGTTAAGTTAGGTTAGTTTACAGAAATTTTAAGGATCTTGGATACACCCATTTTACAGTCTATCGTTGTAAAAATTTCGTTGACCCTCAAACCGGTGCGTACACCAATCACATCGAATTAACACGGCAAAATTCAAACGAAATGCATAAGCAACGTTTTGGTACCCACAGAGAACTTTTGCAGTCATATGTGGCGTAAAATGTATCCTTATAACGATTTTTTATTTTTGTAAACACGTTTCAGAGGAATAGCCTTACAATTAAAGTTTTGTTTGACGTTTGTAATTTTCAAATAAAATTTGGTTAATCAGGTCTTTCAGTTTCAATTTAATGCGCGTTAAGCATTTTTCATTGTTTGCACATTTTTTTCATCGTCATAACAATTAAACTTTTGTTTGGGGTGGACCAAACCGCATAAGTACCTACAACTGGCAAACAAAAATAATAACACTTATTTTAAGCTGTACTAAAATAATATAAGAAAAACTTACCGCGATCAATAATGAGGATCATTATCTAAAATGTACAAGAAGTAACAATAACTGTTAAACAAGAGTGGACACAGAAACGATAACCTAATTTGTAACCTAACTGTGTCATGTGTAAGTAAAACGGATTAATTTTCTATCGGCTAGATGGCGCTCTGCTGTATTACAGCAACCGTGTCCGTGCTGCATTATACATCGGTTTCAAAACAAGCGGAATGGAAGAGGAGGGCTGATCGCACGGCCACCAAGGAACCTAAACCCCCATTAGATTTATTTTTGGGAGGGCATGTAAAAATCATTATTCGGAGAAAATCCGCGACATCAACCATCTACAGAAGAGGGTTGTTGCAATGCGACGGTAGCATACATTACACTCGACATCCTGACGAGTACGTGAGAAGAGCCGGATTACCGTCTGGATATTTGCAGAGCAACGAATGGTACATATATCGAAGTACACCAAGAAAAAGTGCAGAATCTACCCGTTAAGAGTAGACACTAATGTACAGTAAGTTATACTATCTTAAATATAATGCCGTTTAAATCGTACTTGAAATCAAACAGTTCTTATATAAACACTCTATGGTTTGCATAATTTTTCTATACGCAACAGACATCCACACGTTGATCTAACTTACGAAGGATATCTCTACAGTAAATATTAAAGTAAAGTTTTAAGCGATTCAACGGAACATTTTGGCTGATAGGTTATATATAGTAAATACAATTCGATGCTGTGTTAATAAATTGTACTAAATCGCCTGAGGCTGTGTTTTTTTTTAGTATTAATACAATTTTTAACTCATTTTAATTTTTTTTTTTAATTTAATTAAATATTTTGTGACACTCATTGTCATGAATTTATCACGGTTATGTATTTATCATGATTTCCCTTGATCTATCCAGGAAAATCTTGAGCGGTTCTTTTACTTTCCCGTCTAAATAACGCTATAATAGAGCTGTAGCTCTAGAAGGAAAAAGTATCGTAATCTGTCCAATTTGGGCATATGCGATTTTCGCCGGATCTTGACTTTTCGCATCTACGGAACCCAAATTTTCCGACTGTTAAGTTAACGTTTGTATGTACGAGTGTGCGAGTTCGGTGTTGGCCTCTAAATCTTCGACCAGATCAACCGGACCTATTTTGACCAAAGATGGTAGGATTATTTCTATATATGGGGCATTGATGCGTTAAATTTTCAACTTAAAAGCTGAAGGACGAAGACTGTAGAGCAAGGGCACCCTCAGTATCTCGAGATTTCACCTAATTAAAGTCGTATTTTTCTTAAAAATAAAAATATTTGCGAAATCGCACCTCCACCCCAAAAAATGCTCTAAACTACTGCTATACGAGTATATTGTGACGTCAAAGGTGAGCGGTAAAATTAAATAATATTTAAAATGTAAAAAAAATAATTCGGACTGGCCGGGTCTCGAACTCGATCGCCCGGTTAATTTAGTACCTGGTGCGTTAAGCCTCACAGCTGCAACAATCTGCCGACAGTGTAAGCGAAATTTGTTCTGTGTAACTTGTGAAATTACATAAGTTAATGCCGACTGTTGCCGCTAGTACCGTCACACATGACGGTATGCAAATTAAATACGGTATGCGCGCGCGCTTTAGTTAGAATCATTGAATTAAGTAAACGAATAAATATATTTAAATAAAATAATAAATATTTTAATTAAGTTGTGTGTGTAAGCCGTGCATCAGAATTAGAAATAATGGCGAACTACAGAATAAGAAATTCACAGTCCGCTTATTTTATTCTATTCTTATAAAAAATTATACTTTATTTATATATTTTTGTAATTTCAAAACTAGTAAACGGTCGCATAACTTCCCCAGATTTCCTCTCGACTGATTTTTATTTCAAATACGCCATTGATATTTAGAGTACAATCGCGAAATATGTTTAAATATCGAGTAATAAAATTCGAGTCAGATTTGAACCCCTTTGTCAAATGACGTTTTTTCTATAAAAATTATGCAGTACTGAAAGTATATCGAGATCCAAATAAAAGAGTAAACGCGACGGGTTTTCTTTTCTTTGCGAAATCTGAAGTAAAAAATCGAAAGAAATTGGTTTGAGAACTGTATTTTTAGTAGTTTATGAGAAATCACGGTTAAAAGACAAACAATGTGTACATTTCCCGCATTATATGCTTCCGTTACTGAACCGTTTCAAAAAAAAATTTAACATCGGTTGTTTATTTAAAAAACGATTAAATTATTTCATTCTACATAAACAATATTACTGTGCCGATAAACTTTTAAATTATACCGATTAGAAAAGTAAAAAAAAAAACTCAATTTCCTGTATCCTGTTAACCGTGTAAACAAATATAATTTTCATTAACGCCTTCTGAATTGTGAATTATTTTATATTTAGTCGCTTAATTTAGTTATCTCGATATTTTTTCATCTGTTTTTATATTTATGGACTTTACTCGAACCTAATTTTATTAATCGATAGTGAAATTTGTCATGCCGATCTGATTAAGGTTTTACTACGGTTTCCCTTGATCCATCCACACAAATGCCGGGAAAATTCCGCGTATTTATGCATTCCCGAGTATTATATGATAGATTATTCTGCACTAATCGGAATAAAAAAAATTATTTATTAACTTAATTAAACCCCAAAAGAAAAATGTATAGAGGTATCTTTCATTTTCACGTCTCGATTGAAAGTGGATGAATAACTTTAGGCGACAGAACAATCAAATAGTGTAGTGCGGTGGTGTGTAGCTTTTATTTTATCGATAGTCAGTTCGATTCACGGTAAGGGTGTGACATTTTTTATCATATGATCATCATCTACATTGATTCACTATAAATGTTGAATATCTCAGATTTTGAAATAAAGGAAAAAGTTCACATACAAACATATGTCCGAAAATGCTTCTTTCTAAAGTTACGGCTAGCATAGATTTCGCTCGGATTCAGTTCCCCGGTGAAATAAGTCATACTGAAATTTTTAAGGCGTTATATAAGAGGTAAACATTTTCTTTAATTGTTTTTTGACCTGAAAAATAGAATAATAAAAAACCAGAACTATCATCCCTTATTTTCACGATATCCAGCGTAGAACAGAAAAGCTCAGTAACGAAAAACACGTTTTTTTTTTAGGTTTGAAGTAGAATAACTTTGTTGTTAAACAAACTTGTAGAGAGTTTAATTCTGAGAAAATCGTTGTAATATACTCTATGGAAAAAAACTTTAAGGATTTGTAAAAGTAAAAACAACCGTTTTCTTTTTTTATTTAGTAAAATATGTTTAACCTTTGAAAAATTAAAATAATAGTTTTTTACTTTAAAAAAAAATACTCACTGTGGTTTATATTTTTTTAAAATTTAAAATAAATTTTGGAAAATTCCACCGTTGACATCGATGCACTTTTCAACTCGTTTCCTTGATGAGGGCAGTAGCACTGAGAATGCAAGCGATCAGTTCGTCATGTACGTCTACTCTTTGCTTGTACACCTCTCATCTCATCCGTTCCCGTAAACAATAATCTAAGGGGTTTAAGGTTCAGCGATCTACTCGGACAATTTACCAGCCCTCTACATCCAGTCCATATACCGGTAAATTTTTCATCTAAAAACCGTCTTACTTTATTCGGGAAACGGGTCGGTACTCCAGCAATTCGATAATACATTTCGATTTGTTTCTACGATGACAAATTTTCAAGCAAAAATTAAAAAATTTCTCCCCGTAACACGTTCTAGTAAGAAAGGGCCTAATTTGTTGTCGATCGTGCCGCATCAAACGTTCACCGAAAATTACGGCTGGAAATTTGATCCGACTGGAGCGTGTGGTTTTCTTCACACCACCGATGTGAATTTCACGTGTTGTTTACGCCGTTACGGATACAAGTAGCTTCGTCCGAAGATAGTACGAACGAGATTTAAAAGTAATTATGTTAACCCGCTGAAAAAACTCTTCCGGCACGGTCACCAAGCTTGAGGTGTTATTTTCGGGCCGTGACAAGGATTCAGTCCTTGAGCGTGTAATGTCCTCCGTACTGTACTTTGTAGAATGTCGAGTAGCGTAGAAATTCTTCCCGTGCTCGTTTTGGAACTAAACTGTACTACTTGAAGAATTTTTTTCTTTTCATCGGCTTGTAACGGTTGGCGTTCAGATGAAACACGAGTGCTGCGAAGTGTACTATTCTCACGAAGATTATTAAATTCTACAAATCAGTTTGTTGTTTGCGATCTAAATTTATTACGCTAAAAAGTTGTTTTTAATTTTCATAAATTCATTCGTTGTTTTCTGTTAAATTTTGTTCCGTTTTGTTTTTAATAATAAAAGTTGATATTTTTTTTTTGTTTTTCGTAGACTTCATTTCATCTATTTTCTCAAAATTAAGTTCTCTACACGTTTTCTTAATCAAATTTACGCATTTTTCAGTCGTTTAACAAAGTTATTGTACTTCAAACCTAAAAAAAAAAACCTGTTTTTCGTCACTGAATTTTTCTGTTTTACGGCGGTTATCATAAAATCTATGGGAGATACAATATTGGGACCTGCTTTATTCGATTTTTCATAAGAACCCGTCAACAAGTTTACTCCTTTCATGACCCCCTTAAAAATTAAGACGTTTCGGTTAGTCTGTTTTTGCTTAGTTTTTACACGATAAGGTTTCCGATTTAAGTCGTGAAGAATCTTACAAGATGTGTATTTTACACGATCTTGGTGCGATAATTTACCCTATAGATTTTTTCGGACCGGCAGATATTGTTTTTTGAATACGGGCTATGGCCTACGGAGTCCTGACGAAAGATGGCCTATTTCGTTTTGAGTTTGAAACGGACTCCGTTGTGCGCCGTTTTTTAACCTAATCGTGTACTACTACTATTTATCGGGATACTGACGTTTCTCTTGAAAGGATCCAATCCAAAGCGTCCTCGATGGAATACTGTATTTTAGAATAAACATAATCGTAAAGAACGAAACTATATCGCACTGTAGCTGGAACAGTTTACAACCGACAAAAATAGACTATTAGTAATAGCAGTGTTAAACGCGACGCTAAAATAACTGCAGTTCGAGCTGATTAGGTTTGATTTTAAGTCGCTCGCCTGGTATTACAATATTGAAAAAGCTGCTTCAGAAGACCTTGTATTTTTCTGAAAAGTCGGTATAAGTGTATATTTATTTATACATATATTCAAATATTAATCCTTTAGGCCTTTTTTTGAAAAAAACGTGCTTAAATCAAAATATGAATTTATATAGCAATATGTGAATTTTTGTTTTGTACCGGTAAATGATTCGTGTGATTTAGTAAATTAATAATTCTGATGTTTACATTTACGAACGGTAACATTTGTTAAGAAGTAAAGGTATTTAATATTTTAATAAAAATTAAAAATTGTAATTATGTAGTAACTGATTTCTTCATTTGCGCGCGCGGGTGTGCGTGCGTGCGAACTCTTGCATTACTGATAAAGACATATACACATATAGTTTTATCAAGCTGTAACATTAGATTTTATTAAATAATAAAAAGCTTCATCAACATCCTCTTGTAAATAAATTTGTACCTTCAAAACTAGATTGTATGTTAGTTAAATCAAGTTTTGAAGGTACAAATTTATTTACTGTAATACATAATTTGTGCTAGATTTAAAAAAATTCAGATTATAATAAAAGCGAAGTGTTAAAAAAAAATTAAATATAAATAAAATAAATGTAATAAGTAAATTTTTTATAATAATAAATGCTTTAATAGAAAAACAATACTTCGATAGTCAATGATAAAAAATAAAACAATAATTTATAAAATTGTATCGTTCATACGCTGTGAGAGGTAATTATTTTTTTGTTTAATTTTATTGGGATGACGCAATTAAACACAACTGTCAGTCTGACTACTGCGACGATGGTGAAGGGTAGAGAGAGGGGGGAGATGAACAAATGCAGCAGGTGGCTAACTTCACTCTGATTGGCTACCCTCGGACAGTACTGGTCACGCGATGGTACAACAATTCAAATACAACCGTAAATGTGCGTACGTGTGTGTGTATTTCTGTTGAATAACAAAGTTAATATCCCTATTATATTTCTTATATAGACGTTCGATATAATTAAATTAAATAAAGATTTGTTGATCATTTTATATCTATTATTACATTTTATTTAAAATAATAATTAATCTCCCTTAATTTTAATAATTTTTTTAAAAATATTACGATTAAATTTATCAGTTTTGTAAAGTAATTTACAAAAAAAAAAATTCTAATATTACATAATAACAGATAAAATTTTTCCAGTTTTATTTACAATTCGACCTAGTAATCTTTATTAATCCTATTCTTAACACGTATTAATACCTAATACATTTTTCTATTTATTTATTTGTACGGGCAATAGACCGACATTCAGTTCGTCACTTACTTTTATTTCAAATTTTAATAAAGCATATAAAAAAGCCAATTCTGACCGAAATTTGAACACAGAACTTTCTGTCTACCTGTAATTCTGGTATCTTTTGCCAATGTTTTTACATTACTATTATTTTTGTTTTTACATTACTATTATTTTTGTTTTTACTCTCTATTCTCTTAAATACAAGTTTAAAATTATAATTTATCACCGATAAATTTCAAACATTTTAAAATACGAAATTTTATATTTCAGAAACGACTAAAAGTGAAATACAAAATACCGTAAGAATTTGGTACGAAATTATATACTTATTTAGAGAATACAATTATCAAAATAAGAATCGCTCTTGGAAAGTAATAAAACATCACAATCACTATCATCACCCCGTCTCTTAAACCTCACTCTTTCCCAGACAGCGCGAAAATTCTCTAACACTCACACTCTCTCTCTCTCATTCTCTCTGTGGGTGCGTGTGCGCGCGTAAATTTTGAGGAGGTATAATGATCATTTAATTTCTTACCGAAGATGCACTATAGTGGATAATAATTTCGTTATCGGATCTAACTTCTCAAGGGCGCTTTCAATTTCCAACCTCCACGATATTTATTTTATTTATTAGTTATGTTAAATATTATAAGGAATAAATATAGTCAAATCAAATTTAATTCGAATCTCTGACATATTTTTTTATGTACGTGTATCGATTCTATGAAATTATTTCATAAGTACAAAAATTATACTTCTCACTGTAAAAGGAGAGTAATCCCGTCTAAATTTTTTTAACGTTCAAGTTGATCGTCGCATCGAATTTACAAACTTTAAATAGACTTTTACTGAAGAAATTATTTTATCATAAATGATGTTTTTAAAAAGATAATTTTATAAAATGTAAACTATACACTTTATATTTTAATTTGTGTAATTAAATATATATGTATACACACATAAGATGATTTAGGAGGAAAGAGAAATAATTTGGGAACCGATTTTAGAGCTTGAAATTAAGAAGAAGGGTTCGTACAAACATATGTCCGAAAACAGTTTGTAATCGAGTTACGACTAGCAAATTCTTTAAGAAGAATTAGGAAGAAGCCGTTTCCCGTTAAATACTTTACTTAGCTAACATATCTTGTCGCGTAACAAGGTACTAACCTACTGAAACGGAAATGATGTTCAGTCGTACAAATGACACCTTCACTTCTTTCTCCTCAACAAAGGCTGTATACACAGAGCATCATTACTATCAGAAAACGCAATTCTTATTAGTACCTCCTATACCAGAGACCGTTTATATTTATCACAATCACAAGAAAGAATGCGACAAATTAATGGATTCTTTTTTCAGGAAACGATATGTTATACACAGACTCCAGTCCTTGTGGAATGTAGTAATTAAGTCTATATCAGATAGTTATTCCACCGATATAATTATTTCTTTCTTAAAAGCACTTTTACAAAATTAATAACAAAAGTTATCGTAATCATTTTTTTTCATAAAATGATCAACAGTTTAGTAAAAAAAAAATCGAACTAGTGAGTTACAAATTAAACATTTTAATTGCACAGTTATTTGTTTGTAAAATGCGTATTATTTTTACGAGTAAATCCAGTATAAACTTTTCTTTATACTTTTGTTAATGATTTTTTCTTTATAAATTAAAAAATTATAGTTTTTATGAATGAAAAAAGTCAAGGAAAAGGGGAAAAAGAGGTTTGACATTTGCCCCAATAGTAGTAAACTAAAAAAAATGTACCGCTGCCTATCTACTTTTGAAGTATTGTGTCGGGTTACATGAAAACAGTCTAGTTTGATTAAAGTGGAGTTGTTCTTCTTTTTTTTAGTATCTTTTTAAATAAAAAAATGAAAATTAATTACAATATCTTAAAAAATAATAATCTTTATAATTGTACAATTTAATTAAAAAGTTGTAGCGGCATGAACTTGATCGATATTATTTTTCTAGGTTAAAAAAGCAATATTATTTTATAAACTGCAAATATTACTAGGCAATTGAAATCGGTAAAACTAGAAATTAATCTATCACCGCATCGATGGCACAGCCGTACTTCTCGGCTTGGATCCAGAAAGTGTGAAACGAATCTGTCTGATAACTTGGGACTAAAGATTTTAAATTATTTAAAATAATTTTTTTAACACATTAACCGTACTTTGCTTAACCCACGAGTATGGTACGTTTAGATTGTGCAATAATTCTTTTTTCTATTTTATTTGGTAAATTATTTATCGGCCTATTAACCTAAAATTTATAAAGAAGCGTGTAACTTTTGCTTATTTCGGGGATACTATGTAACCGGTCTTATAAATAGAAAATGCAGTACGTGATAAGAAAACAAAAATAATAACACTTATTTTAAGCTATATTAAAATAATATTAATATAAAAAAACTTACCTCGATCAATAATGAAGGTCATTAAACACCAAAACAAAATAAACAACGTATAAGAAATAGTTAAACAAGAATGACCGCAGACACGAGGATCCAAATTGAACTGCATATCACAGCCCAATCTGTAATGTCACTAGATTCCATAAGCTTTCGTTCTCTGCCACGCACGTTATTTCTCTGTCGCTTCAAACAACGTCCGAACAAATCTGCAAAATAAATTATGAAAATTGGCGCGCCAACTAAAATGTATTACCTACACTGTACTGTTTCTCCTCTCATAATAACAACCGACAGTATAGCATTAATGTTTTACAGATTTGAAAACTTTTAATTTTACAAAATAATAACTGAAACCAAATTTTCGCTTAAACCTATGTATACAAAGTTAACAAAGGAACGTAACCAACGTTAAACTGTAATGTTAAGGTTTTCAATTATTTCCTTTTATTCGAACCCGGGACCTCCGGATAAAAGGCCCCGCAATTAGTCGAAAAATGTTTGAGATATGGAGGTCCGAATAATCGACGTTTTAACAAACATTAATCTCAGATTATATTTAATTTGAATCACAATTTTGTAACAAGAAAATCTCTGATAATTCGAGTACTTAAACAAGCAATAGTTTATGTAAATTTTACGGATAAATAAAATATTTAAGTCCGGTTAACAGAGAGTCGGATGTATAAAATCAGTGATTATTTTACTAATTGTATTATAACAACATAAAAAAAAATTAAAATAAACAAAAAAGTTATCAAGTACGATTTTTAAGTTTTTAACACTAATATATAAACGATAAATATCAAAGTTCATTGACCTTGTTGTCAAACAAAGAATTTAACACTTTTTTTTTTTTTTTTAATATATAAATATAAATAATAGTAAAATAATAGCTTCATTCTCGTTACCCGACTTAAAACATAATATATTTAACACGAAATACATCTAATATATCACTCACGAAATACTCTTACAAACATATAACTTGTTTATTTTTTCGATACTGTTTAGCCGCTATTAAGAGATAAATAAACAAATTTATTATTATTAAATTTATTTTGTAAAAATAGACGAGAGTAAATTGGGTTCTAACATTTTTAATCTAATAAATAATTTGAATAACACATACACAGAATAAAACAACTGCCAATAATAATTGGCCAATAATATTTAAAAAATAAATACAACTCACCTTAATCAGTAATAAGAAATATCTCAGTAAAAAGATGTAAATTGGATGACGTCAATGTTAACTGGAAGCATTACGTATTCAGTCGGGTATCTACCGATAATTCCCGCCAATAACTAACCACAAAACAAAGCAACTCGGTGAATTTCTTTAGTTAGACTCATCTTCCCCCCACTACGGAATCGACGTCATCGAAAGACATCCGCTAGTTATTATTTAATTGCATGTAATAATCATTTTATATACGTAATCAAGTTCAATATATATTACAATACAATTTTGTTATTAAGTGTTATTATATTTTTTAAATATCAAATCAGGAATTAAAAAAAAAAACAGTATTAATCTTTTTTAGATGTAACATGACTTCCGTGCTATTAAAGAGGTAGCTACTTTACCTGCTAGACTAAAAGTTCCAGATTCGATACCCGGTTACATCTAGGAAATTTATAATAGCACAGTTATTTTAAATTTATTACATTTTATTTAAAATAACAAATTTACTTCAATTTTAATACATATATTAAAACGATTCGAATAAAGTTTATCCGTTTTTTTTAGATAATTTATTCAAAAATTTTAATATTACGTAACAGATCAGATTTTTCTAGTTTTATTTCCATACGACCTCGTAATAACCTGCACACTTATTTTACCGAGCGGAGATGAGATGAAATGAAATTAATGAGATATTTAAAAAAGCCAAATTATTACCCAGAATCAAACCCGAGACCTGCAGATTTAGAAGCCGACGTACTAACAACTATATGACTGATCGATGTTACTTTATAAATAACAGTTAGTCATAAAAAGTATAAATCCAAACGTATATTAACAGTTGCGAAGTCTTATGGTTTAAAGAAAAAATTAACAAGATGTAGACATCTTGTCAATGTGCCTATTTTTACAGATTATTACGCACTTACTAGTCTCACAACAGTCTTAGTTTTTAATATGATAGAATGTTATAAACTTATTTATAAAATAAAATTGCGTTTAAGAATAAAACAGTTACTCAAAACGTTTAATTAACTCGGATTATATTTAAGTTTATAATAATAAAAATAACAAACGGCCAGATAAATGAAATAATGTTGCCTTAGATGTAATAAACAACCCACATTTGTGTAATTCTTTTATATTTATAAGAACAAAATATATAACGTTATACTTGATGAACACGCATCAAGTAAACCGTTTGTCAACGTCGAATAACTACATTTCGTCCGAAAGTTCCCGAGTTTGAATATCACATACGATCGGCATTTATAATTTAATATAAATTATATTATAATAGACTCGTGTAATTAGTTATTAAAATATGATTTACATTGCAGCGTGAAAGGCACGAGTTAGTAGCGAAGAAGTTCCTCAGAGGGCGCGAGAATTTTCTAACCGCGCGCGCGCGTGTGAGTGAGTGAAGGGGAGTGAAAGAGTGTGTGTGTGAATGAGTGAGAGAAATCGAGTGGGGGGGGAGTGTTGCGCGCGCGTGCGCGGGTGTGTGTGTGTTGGTGTTGATAGAAACGAGAAATCATTTAATTTCTTACCGAAGAAGAGGTATTGTAGGAATAATTTATTTATAGCACCTAACTTCTCAAGAAGACTGAAAAATGTCCAACCTCCGGCATATTTATTCCTTATTATAATTCTCTTAAATATTATAAGAAAACAATTAAAGAAATAAATATACCAAATCAAACTTAATTCTAATTTTTATTATATTTTTTATGTACTATCCACTGATTCTATGAAATAAAATTATTTCATAAAGTAACAAAAATTATTTCTCAGTTTGAAGGGAGAGTAATCCCATCTACATTTTTTTAAACGTTCATCACCGCATCGAATTTGTAATGTTAATGTTATTACAACTTTTAATTGAGAAAATATCTTATAATAAATTATGGAAAATATTAAAAAAATAATAATTTTATAAAATGTAATCTTTCTCTCTCTCTCTCTCTCTCTCTCTCTCTCTATATATATATATATATATATATATATATATATATATATACATACAGAATGATTCAGGAGGAAAAGTACATAATTTGGAAACTGATTCTAGAGCTTAATATAGGGAAAAAAGTTAACACAAACACATGTCCGAAAAGGCTTTGTTATTAATTTACGTCTACCTAATTGCTAACGAGAGTGAGGAATGAAGCCGTTTTCCGTTACACACTTCATTTAGCTAAATAGTACACGTTTTTGCCTAACAATGTACTAACTTACTGAAATGGAAATGGTGTTCAGTAGTACAAATGATATTTTCATTTCTTTCACAACAGGTAAGGTTATATATACCCAGCACCATTACTATCAGAGAGAGACAGAAGTTCTTATTAGTGCCATCTATGCCACAGACGGTTAAAATTTATCACAATCATAAGAAAAAATGCAACTAATTAATGTCCTCTTTCTTCAGGAAACGATGGATAATGATAAACATTACGGATAATGAAATAAGGTTAATTAATTTTTATCAGATTAATGGCTATGACTCCTATCACTGTGTCCGGAATATTAGGTCTGGTGGTGGTATTTTAATTCTTTGTCGTAGCACACTCAGTGCTGAAAGAATAATGTTGGATTTGACTGTCTCAAGTTGTGAACTATTATGCATTCAGGTTTCAGTGAAATTGGGCGTTAAGACCGATGATTTTACGATAATATGCTTTTACAGACCGCCAGATTTAAATGTTCATGAATTTTTACATGATCTTGAAAATATTCTTCATAATTGTAATAATAATAATAATGCGGTCTTAATCGGAGATATGAACATTGATCTTACTAAGGAAAATACTGTAGTTAGTTACTATCAAACCTTATTACATACAACGGGATTCATGTGTTGCATATCTGATATAACGAGGGAGGAAATAAGAGATGAGAATTGTTAGATCTTGTATAGATCACATTTTTATTAGAGGCTTTCCTGATTACGTTTTTTCTGGAGTAATTGAAACTAAAATTTCTGATCACTATGTGACAATAGCAATCTGTTGTACAAGAATTCATCCCGACGATCGATGGATGACAGTCTTGGTTCATTTTACTTAGTTAATGCCTTAATTAGATATAAGCTAGATAGCATAAATTATGATACCTTAGGTAATAAGATGGATAATAATCCATCTGCATATGAGAAATTCGTTGATATAATTAATTCTGTGTATAACAGTTCTTTAGTTCGCAGAAATACTGATAGGTTTAAAATTCAAAATAGAAAAAAACCATGGATGACGGATGACATTCTAAATAAAATAGAGACAAACTGTTCAAAAAATGGAAAAAAGCACCAGCTAACCTGGAAATTCGAAAAGATTACATATTATATAGAAATAAAATTAATATTGAAATACAAAAAGCGAAGGAGAAGTATTTTAATGATAAATTTAAAAATTTTCAAAAGAATGATATTAAGGGTAACTGGAAACTACTTAACTCTTTGATGGGGTTACCCTCTAAGCGTAACTTAGACGATACTATAATTAAATATGTAAGCGGTACATCTAATAACGCTGCAGACATTATCGGTAAACACTTTGTAACTTCAGTAGATGATATTAAACATAATTGTATACATAAGTTCTTGAAATTCACGGGTGGCAATTGCATGCAGCTTGTGTCTTTTCATTTACCTTTAAGTTATCCTAAACAAATAGAAAATATAATTTCATCTATGAATGATAAAAAATCGCCAGGTGTAGATGGCATACGGATCAAAGATTTGAAATATGTCGTTAATAAAGTCAGCCCTTTAATTTCAATTATAGTAAACAATATAATTAAATCAAGGAGGGTTCCTGATCTACTGAAGATGTCTATTGTTAGACCTATCTATAAAGCCGGTTCTTTTAAAGATTTAAATAATTATCAGCCAATTTCTATACTGTCATGTATCGAAAAAGTTTTTGAGCGGTATGTCTCTATGCATGTTACTAAATACCTTGATGATAACAAATTAATCAGTGAAACTCAATACGGTTTCAGAAAGGGGATTGGGACTAACGATGCTATAAATGATTTATCTGATTTTGTCAATATTAACTTAAATAAATGTAACCGTGTAATCTTACTTTTTTTAGATTTTCGTAAAGCTTTTGATACGTTAGACCATCATAAACTTCTAGATGCCCTAAATAAGCTAGGGTTTAATGGCCCTTTTAATAATATGCTACAAAACTATTTAAGTAACCGAAAACTTATTGTTAAAATTAAAGATAAATATAGTGATAGATACGAAACGGATAGTGGCGTGCCTCAAGGGTCTATCTTGGGCCCAACACTTTTTAATCTGTACGTTAATGATATGTCTAGCGCGATCTCTAATTCGTGTCTGTTGCAATACGCTGATGATAGTGTTTTAGCATTTGGACATAAGCGATTGGAAGAAGCAGAGTTTTTAATGCAAGAAGATTTTAATAATCTATTAAAGTGGCTTCATGACAAAGGCCTAATTATTAACGCTAAAAAAACTGCTGTTTTACATGTAAGATCTCCTTATCTTCGATCCCAAAGACCGATAAAAATTATTTGTCATACATGTGACTATAAAAAATTACCACATAAATTGTAATTGTGAACATCTCCAGAATGCTGACAAATACAAATATTTGGGTATACATTTTGACTCTTTTTTTAGATGGGATCACCATATAAAACATATATGTAAAAATACGGCTTGACAGCATGGGAATCATCCGCAGACTATCTCATAAATTAAATTAATTTAATACAAAATAGGGTCCAGAATTAATCCAGAATTAAACTGAAACTAAAGAAATCAAAATTCTTAATGCATCACACATCCTTTTACAAAAAGATAAGCTAAATTAAGCTTATGGGTTCATACCCCATCGATGAATAAATTCTCTTTTTAATTAAAATAAATTTATCAAAAACAATATTTATCACAACAATAACCGTAAGAATTATTATAACAATATCCTCAAACAGAATAATATTCTCATGAATATCTATAGAAATCAATTTAATTTCTTTTCTACCACTTTTAAAAAAAATAAATAAAATAAATGAACAATCTATAAAATATTTAATTATTCAAAGAATATCATCATCAATTATAATAACCTCAATAATTATTAACGCTATCATTAACTGCCCCATTAATGAAAGAATTTTAATAATAATGAGAATTTTAATAAAAATAGGTATAATCCCATTCCACCTATGAGTACCAAGAATCATACAAATAATAAGATGAGAGATATGCATAATAATGATAACTATACAAAAAATCATTCCTACAATTATTGCAACCCAAATAAACAGAATTAAATTAATAATAACATTAATAATTTCAAAACAACAATTTACTCTTCTATTAATTATGTATACCATAATCAACTTAACCATAATAAACACGTTCAAAAAAAATATCAATTTTCTAAACCAAATTAATACTCAAACAAATTTAACAAAAACATCCCTAATAATTTCATCATTATCAATAAGAGGTATACCTCCAACTACAGGATTTTTAATAAAATGAATAATTATAAAATCAACAATTTGTATAGCACCAATAATTCCACTAATTATATTAATTTCATCAATTATGTCAACATTCATATACTTAAATATAATAATCCCTACAATAACCAAATCAAATAAATAAAAAATAATAAAAAAAGAATCAATTATACCAATTATCTTAAATTTAATAGGAATTCCAATAATAATAATTTTTAAATTAAACTAAAGAGAAGGATTTAAGTTAAAAAAAACTATTAACCTTCAAAGTTAAAATTATTATTATAAATAAGCCTAAGCAAGTAACGCACCTCTATATTTGCAATATAGAATCATAATTGAATACAAGACAAATAATGAGAGGTTTAAAACCTTAAATAAATTTACAATCTATCACCTAAATCAGCCATCCCATTATCAATGAATAAATGAATATTTTCAACAAATCACAAAGATATCGGAACTCTCTACTTTATTTTTGGGCTCTGAGCTAGATTACTTGGAACAATAAGAAGAAGAATTATTCGATTAGAATTAATACAACCAGGATCAATAATTAAAAATGATCAAATTTATAACACCATCGTAACATCACACGCATTCATTATAATTTTCTTTATGGTAATACCAATCATAATTGGAGGATTTGAAAAACTGATTAGTCCCTATAATAATTGGTGCACCAGACATGGCATTTCCACGAATAAATAACATAAGATTTTGATTATTACCACCATCAATTACACTTTTAATTGCAAGATCAATTGTGGGCTCAGGATCAGGAACAGGATGAACTGTTTACCCTCCTCTCTCAGCCCAAATCGCACATTCAGGACCTTCAGTAGACTTAACTATTTTTTCTCTTCACATCGCAGGATTAAGATCAATTATAGGAGCAATTAATTTTATTTCAACAACAATAAATATACGACCAAAAGGAATAACTATAGAAAAAATACCCCTTTTCTGTTGATCTGTCCTAATTACAGCAGTTCTACTACTAGTATCATTACCAGTACTAGCTGGAGCAATCACAATACTACTAACAGACCGAAACTTTAATACCTCATTTTTTGACCCCACAGGAGGTGGAGACCCAATCCTATATCAACACTTATTCTGATTCTTTGGACATCCAGAAGTATATATTTTAATCCTTCCAGGATTCGGATTAATCTCCCACATTATTACTAACGAAAGAGGAAAAATAATAACATTCGGCCATCTAGGAATAATTTATGCGATGCTAGCAATTGGTATTTTAGGATTTATTGTATGAGCACACCACATATTTACTGTAGGTATAGATATTGACACACGAGCATACACCTCCGCAACCATAATTATTGCAGTACCAACAGGAATTAAAATCTTCAGATGAATGGCCACAATACAAGGAATAACAAAAAAAAAATCACCCCAAATGATTTGATCTATAGGATTTGTATTTCTATTCACTATTGGAGGATTAACAGGAGTAATTCATGTGGAATGCTGTTGATTGGTAGGTTGAATTGATCTCGTCACATGACATTTGCAATTCCGATGATGAACAAAGGACGTTTTAGAAAATACAAATAGTGAACCACACTTAATTAGTCAGAATTAAATGATCTCGTTCATGATCTTATCCAAGAATCAAGCAGAAATTATTGCATCGTGACTGAAAGGATGGAATCTATTGCAGCACAATGTTGAAATAAGTGCTTTCCATGATAGTCAGTGTGAGTTTGAAAATTTCTTCTTCTAGTATGAGTATTTAGTTTACTGTAATGATTAATTTGCATGGCATTTCTCCCGCCACTGTCCATTCGGACGCCCTAAAGCATAAAACCGAATTTCTGTGCCACAAACGACTACTGAGCCTCGAATCAGTTTAGTTGACCAGTGTCATAACTAGCTCCTAGAGCTAACCTAACTGTGTAGTAAACTAAGGATGGTGCCACACACCACTTGATTCGTGTCACACCGCTTTATTGTCATATATTCTAAAATGGGTAGTTGCACCCCGTCAGCTACTAAAATATATATGACATTCAATAAAATAAATTTATCTCGTCAAGACAGCAATTCGCTGCCACGGCTAGCATTCGCCGAACGCTACCCATCCACCAATGTTAAAGCTCATGGAGCTTTAACTGGCTGATGGCCAGCCATAACTGTCTGGTAGCTTCCCACAGCGCGAGGTAGGAGTCTTTCCCTTAAATAAACTACTGATGCCGGTTGAAAAAAGCAACAGCATCAAGGAACACCCACACGGTCTGAAAATTCGGCTCACGCCACATTGACTCGCCGCTTATGAATAGGCAATTTTCCCCTTGAACTCTAAACTCCAGGGTGGCCTAAGTTCTGCCCCCCCACCCTCAAGAGCTGGGCAGTCAAACATCATATGTTCGTTCGACTGGACCTCCCTGCAGACGCACAGCTCATCAGCTGCCAGGCGGAACCTTAACAGAAACAAATATTGGTTCAAGTTCACGTGGTTGGAGAGCATGCTGGGCTCTCCCTAAATTCTGAATAAGTGCTCTATTTCTGTCTAACTATTTATGCACCGAATTGGACGCAGAATTTCAAAGACACCACGGTACACCATGTACAAACGACAGCCCGTAATCCTTCCGAGCAATCCTCCTAAACTTGTGTATCACTGAGACGGTGTCTGCCGCTGCTTGCCTAATGTGGTTGCTAAACAGCAACTTCTCATCAAACAAAACACCTAGGTACTTATAAACTTTAGCTCGGCTGATGACACAGCCTTTATACTTAATACAAGGGTTACGACTGTACGATAATTTGTCTGCACCTTTGAGAAGCATAAACTTCGTCTTGGGCGCAGAAATTCTTAAATTTTGAAAGTCCATCCAGCCTTCTGGGGTTGACAAAGCCGCCTGCGCTCGGTCTTATAGTTGTTGTCGTAAATTACCACGAACTAACAGGAGACAGTCATCAGCGAAAGCCTGGACCGTGACCCCTTCCGGGAATGTCAATCCCAAAAATCCGTCGAATACCCAATTCCACAGCAAGGGACCGATAACGGAGCCCTGCGGACTTCCACTGTTAACGGGATTTTCCCCCAACTAGGTGCACATCCTTAAACAGAGACGTGCGATCCGACAAGTAGTCACGTACTACGGTCTGCTGGGCTACGGGAAGATTGCGGCGTTCCAACTCATACAGGACAGAACTCTAACACAAGGAAGAAAATGCTGCCTCTATGTCAATAAAAATTGCCAAACATATTTACAGTCGGTGCTTTCCACCTCGGCAAGAGCATTTAAGATACAATCCTCGGTGCCAACCCCTTTCATGAAGCCATACTGGTCTCAAATTAGAAATGAGTTCATATCGATGCTTTCCCAGAGCCGTTCCACAACCAGCCTTTCAAGCAACTTGCCGTTTGTACCTAGGTGTTTTGTTTGATGAGAAGTTGTTTAGCAATCACATTAGGCAAGTAGCGACGGACGCCGTCTCTGTGATGCGCAAGTTTAGGAGGATGTTTTCGAAAGGATTACGGACTGTCGGGCCGTCATTTGTACATGGTGTACCGAGGTATCTTCGAAAGTACGACATCTTACGCGGCATCCGTTTAGGCGCATGGGTTGGAAAGAAATCGAGCACTTATTCAAAATTTAAGGAGTGCCCAGCGCACAGCCTTAATTTTATGCACTGGTGTTTTAAAAACAACCTCCTACAAGGCTACTACTGTATTGGGAAAGGCTCTCCCAATCGATTTAGTGGTGAAACTTCAGGCGGCCATGTGGAAATTGCGAAGAGGCAGGGAGGCCGAGGTATTTGGGTGCCATTTCGAGCCGGGCTTGAACGCTGATCTTCAATGCATCGGTTCTATATTTCGAACAGTTGCCTATCTCCCGCCTGCGGAGGATGCTTTACAGCCTCGGGATGGAAGCATGGTAGCAAGAACGACACGCCACGACTAAGGGATGGTCCTTTTATAAATGTGTACAGGCAGCCGCGCACTCGCCCCGCAGCGTCTCCTGCTCCAGGTTCTTTAGATTATAACGACCCGGATCTGAAGCTCTTAGACCGCCTCCATACGCGATTTCATAGGTTTAAATACTATGATCGCTTACACTGGCCTCGGGTCACACAGTCCAACTACTTGTACTTCGCAGCAAATCACCCGTCAGCAAAGTGATGTCGATGTAACTTTCCTCCAGTTCGGAAGAGAAAGTTGGCAGTTGTTCTGCATCTTAAACAAGTAGAGGTTCTGGCTTCCACGAACTGTTCGAGACCAGCGTCTCTGGGGTCAAGTCATATGACCCCGGTGCGCACTCTCGACCCGCGGGTACCTGAGTACGAAACTCATCTCCCACGTTGGGCCGAAAGTATGGCACCCCATCCAGCGAGCGCCACTACCAATTCGCCGGTCATGCTTCATCAAAGTTTAGCCGTCGTCTCGAAACAAAATGCAAGATATACTCGCCACCAAAAACTAAGTGAATTTACATTTACGTGGCTGGCTTGGAAAGTGGTAGCCAGCCTAAAATCAACAAACAAAGATAGAGCCCTAACCTTACTCTAGGAAGAGAGACGCCGTTGCCCAGCGGAGACCACGAGGAGGTACCTCTCAGCATGACCAGAAACTTGGAAAAACTTCTCCAGGGGCTCCTAACTAGCCGAGCCCGTTCGAGAGCAAGCACGTATAGCTTCGGAGTCCCAAATCAGCTGATTTGGAAGTCGAGAGTTACAGCGTTCAAGTCCTAGTAAAGCCAGATATTTTTACATGGATTTGAATACTAGATCGTGGATACCGGTGTTCTTTGGTGGTTGGGTTTCAATTAACCACACATCTCAGGTACGGTCGAACTGAGAATGTACAAGACTACACTTCATTTACACTCATACATATCATCCTCATTCATCCTCTGAAGAATTATCTAAACGGTAGTTACCGGAGGCTAAACAGGAAAAAGAAAAAAGAAAGAAAAAAGATAGGAAGGAAGAGAATTTGAAAGTATAGAATAGAATATGTGTAAATGTGACCAGGTCGGTAAAGTGTATTTAGGTGTTCATGCAATTACAATTTTTTTTTCCGTGTGTTGGTCTGGCCTGGAGAAGAGTGTAATGTCAGCCACGCGGAGTATCATCGGACTAGCGAACTAGCCCGACTAGTATAGTTTAAGCGTGTTCGAGTAAATGTAGGTGTGTTCCACGTGGGTATGTCATACCACCTCAGCGTCCAGGGCCAGAAGTCGTCTGTAGTGCGGACACCCAACCTGTCGCCCACTTCGGAACATCCTGCGTCCCGCATGCCTCAGCGGTATGCTAAAACTAGGAATCGCAAAAATATTAGTTACTTAACCTAATTTACATACTAGTGAGAAGAGAAGACAGGCCAGGTTCGCCCCTCAACTGCGTAGGATACCTAATTCGCGTACGAACTTTGTGAAGATTTTACACGCTGCCTTACTGCCCACCATATTACGGGTCTGTCCGAAATTGACTCCTATACCGCTATATTTTCTACGAGAGTGTTCTCTCACCAACCCATATTTCACACAGTCAAATAGCACATGGGCGCTAGACTCATCGACTCCGCATTCGACGCAGAGTGGGCTCTTTTTGAGACCGAGGTCAAACAATTTCTTATTAAAGTCTCCATGGCCGGTGAGGAATTGGGAGGTATAATGATCCCAATCCTGTCTCTTCAACTTCATTCTTTCCGCGACGTTAGGGAAAAAACCAAACGTTACTCGACCGGTGTTCGCAACATCCCAGCGAGCCTGCCACGTTTTGTAGTGTCAGCTCTCGCTGTTCCTTACGAACCGAGCGCTTTTCCTCACCTCTCTTTATTCGCTTATATATCTCCGCACGCTCAATGACCAATAGGTCAGCAGGGATTACCCCAGAAAGAACTGGCAATGAAGCCGTTGTTGTCGTTTTAAAGGACAGCAAGGCGCTGGGCACGCAAAAGCTTCTCCCGGTGAAACCTCTTCTCCGCTAAATCACTCCAGCAGTGTGACGCATACGTCAGTATTGCTTCGACTACCGCACGGTAAATCACCCGACACCCAGGCCCCACTCTCTATTGCATACACTCTTCAATTTTGTAAGGGAACTAACCGCGTTATTACAAAGATATTCTACATTGAGGGAGAAGCTACATTCCTCCCCAATCCAGATACAAAGGTACTGTACTTTATTCGCGTATGGTATCGGAATACCATCCATTTGTACGATCCGACGCACCGAAAGGGATTTTGTCTTTTTTAGGCTAATCAATTAACTTTTCTCGGGTGAGAACTGGAGCTTAGCCTCGTAGCCCCAGTTCGAGACTACGTCTAGGGCACTACATGCCCTGGCCTCAATATCGGCTCTAGTGTCCCCTTCTACAGGCAAGAATATATCATCCGCATACGCCATGATTGTGCATCCCTCACCGAGATCCGACGTTAGTAATTTATTGATAATCACGTTCCAGGAGAACGGCCAAAGGACAGACCCCTGCGGACAACCCTTCGTTGGCTCTTTTTCTAGCATTTCACCTTTGATGGTCAACCGGTCCTTCCTATCCTGAAAATAGTCCATAATCAGCTCGTAAATGTCTCGCGGACATCCAACGCCTAGCAGGCCGTCCAAGATAGACGGCCACCAGGCGTTGTCAAACGCGCCCCTTATGTCCAAGCTAATGCCTAGCACCATTCTATACCGACTACCCCGAACCCTATCAACAACGAAGCTGATTGCGTCCGCTGTTCCAACACCGCGCCTAAGGTCAAATTGCCGATCACTGAACGCCCCTCGAGGCCGGAAGAGCTCATCAAGACGCTGGAAATCAGACGCTCGAGCACTTTTCCAAGCACTGGAAGAAACGTTATCGGTCTATACGATCTCACGACTGCCCTGTCCAAGTCAAGAGACTTAAGAATCAGCCGGAGATCGCCTACTTTCCATTCCGAAGGAAATACACCCCTATGTAAACAGTCATTATAAAGCCGGACCAAGAAGTCCCGCAATCTACCCCACGCTCTTTTGACAAGGTCACCGGTAATTCCGTCTACCCCCGCCGCATTCTTATCGCCTTAGGTAAGGCGATAACCTCCTGTTTTACCTGATTTAAATCCACGACAGGGTCAGAGCAGCGATCCGTGTTCCGGACCGCCACTGAGCTTTCGATGGAAATCCCCATCTGTGAGCTCCTCGTCCTCTGGCAGCAAGGCTCGAAGCGCGTAGGACGTGGTACTACTCGCATCAACCGTGAATTGTTCACGGTCTTAATCAGAAGATCTAGTTGTGGAAAAATTTTTTTGTATTTATAAAGTTCAAGCAATAATGCTTATATAGTTATTTCCAAGAAGGAAAAGAGGTTTGTTTTTTTTAATATATTCAGAAAGTATATTGTTTTTCATATGCTGTTGTAGTTTAAAACCAGTTAGTCTAAATATAGCATTACTAATTCTAACAAAAAATAGATTAGTTGCTGTAATGGTTTTTATATGTAAACACTTATTAATATAAAAAATCACAAATAAATAGGAAGTATTTGCAATTTGTTTGTTAGTTTCCTTTTAAAACTCTATTGTTGTTATATTAGAAGGAGAAATGAATAAAAATTGTTATTCTAAATATCTAAAATTACAAAAAAAATTCCACACATTTGAAACTCAAGAAAATCAATCAAGCTCATAAGGCATTTCTATAAGGAAATTTAAGAAAGTCCGTACCACAACCTATAGCAATTGAATCAGTTCATTCTGATGTAAATTGTACTTCAATATGGAACATATCTTACTGTAATTTTATTTCCTTAACTACTTCATCCATGATAGGACTTCATCACAAGTCCTATCATTTTACTTAATCTTTAAAACAATATAACCAAACATTAGCTTATCTAATTACTGTGTTTTGGTATTTTATATTTCATATCATTTAAAATTTTATTAGCACAGTGGTCAAAATTTTATAAATTATTTAAATATTCAAAAAGTTATACATATAAAATTTATATATGTTTTACCAAAGATTCAAACAATTGTGTTCTTTCAGTAAAATATTTGTTGCAAGTAAAAACATGTGTTAAAAAAGGCTGAACAATTTATGAACCATTTAATTCAAGGTTGGATGTTTAAAAGACAAATAAATAAAAGTTCAATATTTTATCTCAATCAGTTTTTTAAAATAGATATTTAAGCTTAATATTCTCAAAAAAAAGTTAATAACCATGACTTCTTTTCCACAGCAGTAAAAATTAAATTAAGAATGATGAAAAAATTCTTTTTATCTTTTTTATTCTGAATTAATTGCAGATTCCATTGATTTTTTAATTTTTTTCATTACTGAAAAAAATAAAAGTATTTAAAAAACATAGATATCACCTGCAGTGATGAAAGTTACCTTTGTTAAATTTTAAAGATTAACCTCCTTTCGGATATATTATGTATATTACTCTATCATATTTGTGTTTTCATATATTTTATAATTTCTTTATGTTTTTATTGAAAAGTTGTTGGTATTAAAGTAAATGTTATAAGAACATATATATATATTATTTAAAGTATATTGAAATACTGTACTATTGGCATTACATTGTTGTATGTTTATGTGTTGTAGGAATAAAATATAAGAAAATTATTAATTTTTCAGACACTTTAGTCCATTATTACATTATTGTATGTAATATACAGTACTTAATCGTAACTATCAAATTCAGAAATAAGTCAAATTTTTAAGAAGTTATTTTTTCTAGTTAGAACATTTTTGGTATTTTCATGATTTTTAGTGTTTGAATTTTAAAATAATGCATATAAATTAATAGTATTGTATACTAAATCTTTGTTAACAGTAAAATTTCTGTCAACGACCAAATTAGTGACTGCAATGGCAATTGTCTATTGAATTTGAAATAGTAATATGTCTGTATTAAATAAAATAGGTAGATAATTTGTATAATAAAATGTATGCAATACTTTAAAATAAAACCATAAAAAATGATTGGTAAATGTTATTCGTTTGAAATCTATATACAAGTAAATAAAATCTGATGTAATAAGTGCCGAATAAGAATGTAATACAAAACTTAATTAAATTTTGAATACATTCAAAACATCATTAAATTTTTAGAAAATATCTTTCAGAGAACTTAAACATAGAAATATAAAAACTGAATGGAAAAATATAAAAAGGGGATTGGCTAAACAGATAAAAAGTATAGATGTTTAAACAGATATAAAAATAACACAAAATGATTGAAGATTTTATGTAATAAAATCAATAAGAGAAAATTTCAAGGAATATTTACAGAAAATAAAAATATAAAAATAGTTGTGCATTTTGATTGTAAAAGTCATCACCACTAGATACTGGGGAATTTCTTTTTCTTTGGTAAATCTATCTTTCAGTAGTTTTCAACTAATGCTCTCCATTTTTTCTCATCTCCCTTCATTTCCTTACTGCTTCTTGCTTTCCTAACATTTATAAATAATTCTTCATCATCCTTTCTTTCTGTCCATTTTCCTTGTATGATTTTTCATTGAAAATGATTTCTATGCCAGATACATCTCCAAGACTAACTTGATTTGATTATCAGAGTGATATTCTATTGTTTTTTTTAAAATTTATTTTTATAATTTATAAATACTGATATAATTTTTGTTGTATTTTGTAAGTATTGTTTTCTTTCTTTTTTTTTGAATAGCTAATATTTCTTTTGTAATGTTCAACTATTTTAAGTTTTGTTTATATTTATAAATACAAATCTCGTGATTAAGCTTCATTAATCACCTCAAAAATGTTACTTGGTTTATGTTTCATTACAAATAATTTTGTTAAATGTTTTTGCCAATTGTTAACTAAATAACGTTCATGAATTTAGCATACTACCAACAACAAAAACTTTTACTACATAAAGCTTCAAAATCCTGAAAATTGTTAGCTGTTTCTTGAGTTCCGATTTTTTAACACATCTCTCATCCCAATGTTTTCCTTTTTTATCCCTAAAAAATAAATATTATTATAACTTTTTAAGCATCGTTTATAAATATATTTTTTACATTCAGCTCAAATTCAGGTAAAAAATTGTTTTCTTTATAAAATGGAAAACTGTACTTTTTCAAACTGATGAAATTGTAATGTGAATAAAGATGTTATATTCCATCTTATTTTAGTTAAAAAGAATAAATATTGATGTATATGAATATCATCTTTATTATAGAATTTTTAAATTTAAATTATTTTACTAAAAATCTTATCGATATAAGATATTAACTGTTAATAATCATTAATAAATAATAATGATAACGTAGGATAAACAACTGCATAAAAAAACTTCTAATATAATTTTCTGTTTAATAATGTTCACTGATTACTGAACTTTGTTTTAATCTTTCCTGCTTCTTTGCAAACAAAGCTGTGTGTTTCTTGCAATCATACTACCGATGAGCTCTTATAACATTAAATATAAAATAATAAAGAAAATGAAAAGTAGTAAAAAATTAAATTGTAATACTTTCCATGTCATAAATTAAGCATTATTTATAGTTAATAGATTAATTTATAAAAAGGTATATTTTATGCATATAATATTAACAAAAGGTACCAGATAGAATTACATACAGTAGTTTATTTAAATAAATCTTGGTACAAGATTTGCATATCAGATTTCTTCATCATGTCTTCATCATGTTTTTCTAATTAAAAATGATTTTGTATATACACTGTATTCTAATGAGGGTTTCCTACAAATCCAGTCTGTTTATTTACATAAATATCAAGCTAAAATCAGGAATCTAACGATCACCTTTGATACCATTACCTTGGATATAGTCTGTTGTTCTTCCAAATATGCAACAAAGCAGTAAATTTCAGTTGGAAGGTGTGAAACTATTAAGTATATGATCATTTGCCTCCTTGTGCTTGATAAATGTAATCACCTAGTGATCATCTATTGTCTAACTAAAAATAAACCAGTCTTGATGTTCATTTTGACAATCTAACAAAAAATTTATATAATATTCATTGCAACTTAATTACGATTTCATCAAAAGTTTCATCCTTTCTTAGCCTCAATTTTTTAGAAAATTCTTTTTTTTTGTAAAAAATAAAATGTTGTTAAGGTAGTATTTTACTGCCTTCCTAATTTTGTTAATTTTTTTAATATTATTTTATAAAAGTATACTTTTTTCATAATTTTTATTAATTTAGAAAGATAGAATAACATGTATTAGCTTAATGAAAATATTTTCTTTCTAACTTTTATGAGTTATTAATATTATTTTACAATTTTTATACATTTAAAGTCTCTTTATGATTTTAAGTCTTTCTCATACCATATTATGGATTATGTTTGTCACAAAAATGCAAATCTAGTTATGAAATGGCTCGTAAAACAGGTAGCACCTAACATATATTTTCATACTAGAAAAAACTAATCCTGGTAAAGTCAGCACAAATACTAGAATTAAATACAGCAATTTAACTGGTTGTACAATTATTATCTTAACAATAAACTTCAAGAAAAGATGTAATTAATTTATTGGTTTTAATATCTTTATTACCTAGAATGGTTTTTTTTTTTATAATATCTATATAACATACATTATTTGATAATAATAACTTTATGAGTTAGTTTGTGCAAAATGGTGATCAGATTAACTCTAGATAGACTGGTCAATCAGACTTTTACTGGGATACTTAATTAGGCATGTCAATTTCACATTAAGAAACATGAATACTAAATTTAATATATATGTATATTATTAGCACGATGGATGTGGTTTTCAAATTTTATAAGAAATTAATTTAATATGACTCTGTAAATAAATACTTGTAAACAAGATATGTGCAGGTGAGGAAGCGATTGATAGATTATACAAACTGGTGTGTAATATTTATGAAAAAGGGGAATTTCCGTCAGACTTCAAAAAAAGTGTTATAGTTATGATACCAAAGAAAGCAGGGGCAGATAAATGTGAAGAATATAGAACAATTAGTTTAACTAGTCATGCATCAAAAATCTTAACTAGAATTTTATACAGAAGAATTGAGAGGAGAGTGGAAGAAGTGTTAGGAGAAGACCAATTTGGTTTCAGGAAAAGTATAGGGACAAGGGAAGCAATTTTAGGCCTCAGATTAATAGTAGAAGGAAGATTAAAGAAAAACAAACCAACATACTTGGCGTTTATAGACTTAGAAAAGGCTTTCGATAACGTAGATTGGAATAAAATGTTCAGCATTTTAAAAAAATTAGGGTTCAAATACAGAGATAGAAGAACAATTGCTAACATGTACAGGAACCAAACAGCAACAATAACAATTGAAGAACATAAGAAAGAAGCCCTAATAAGAAAGGGAGTCCGACAAGGATGTTCCCTATCTCCGTTACTTTTTAATCTTTACATGAAACTAGCAGTTAATGATGTTAAAGAACAATTTAGATTCGGAGTAACAGTACAAGGTGAAAAGATAAAGATGCTACGATTTGCTGATGATATAGTAATTCTAGCCGAGAGTAAAAAGGATTTAGAAGAAACAATGAACGGCATAGATGAAGTCCTACGCAAGAACTATCGCATAAAAATAAACAAGAACAAAACAAAAGTAATGAAATGTAGTAGAAATAACAAAGATGGACCACTGAATGTGAAAATAGGAGGAGAAAAGATTATGGAGGTAGAAGAATTTTGTTATTTGGGAAGTAAAATTACTAAAGATGGACGAAGCAGGAGCCATATAAAATGCCGAATAGCACAAGCTAAACGAGCCTTCAGTAAGAAATATAATTTGTTTACATCAAAAATTAATTTAAATCTCAGGAAAAGATTTTTGAAAGTGTATGTTTGGAGTGTCGCTTTATATGGAAGTGAATCTTGGACAATCGGAGTATCTGAGAAGAAAAGATTAGAAGCTTTTGAAATGTGGTCCTATAGGAGAATGTTAAAAATCAGATGGGTGGATAAAGTGACAAATGAAGAGGTATTGTGGCAAATAGATGAAGAAAGAAGCATTTGGAAAAATATAGTTAAAAGAAGAGACAGACTTATAGGCCACATACTAAGGCATCCTGGAATAGTCGCTTTAATATTGGAAGGACAGGTAGAAGGGAAAAATTGTGTAGGCAGGCCACGTTTGGAGTATGTAAAACAAATTGTTGGGGATGTAGGATGTAGAGGGTATACTGAAATGAAACGACTAGCACTAGATAGGGAATCTTGGAGAGCTGCATCAAACCAGTCAAATGACTGAAGACAAAAAAAAAAAAAAACAAGATATCAGAAAAGTTTTTAAACATGTTTATGGAATTTCCTCCTCAGTGGTGTTACATGTGGAGCTATTGTGATTTTAAAGTTAGAAAAGTTTTTATAATTGGGAATTTCTTTTGAAACGTTAATTTCAAATATTTACAAAATGATCACATTGAATTTAGTGTAATTAAACTTAAAGTTAAACTGAATAAGATATTTATGTATGCATCAGTATTTAGGTTACTAGCAAATTTTATTATGGTACTATATTGAGCAAAATATTAGATTTTTATATCTGTTATACATCTATTTTCATTGCTGATTGAATGAATATTGTAATATTTTGTTTAGATTATATACAGATCTGTTAGAAGTGATGGATGTGTGATTGAATTACAAGTTCATACATAATTATCATTGTAAGTAAAAGAAGAATAATAATACTGCTAAAAATAACGTTACATAAATAAATTTTAAAAAATAAACAGTAAAATTTTATACATGTAAACCATCCTGTGATATTCAGCAGTAGTACTTACTAAAAGAAAATATCTTATATGTTATAAGAGTATCTTATCTTTTGTTACATACAGTTAGAAGTAATGAATTTTTCAAACTCTTCTCTCAATCCTCAGATTACCATTTTATAAATATTATATACATCACAGATGTTATGTAAAAGTATGGTGAAATTATTAAAATGCATTGTAAATTTCCATAACATTTTTAAATTGTATATTCTTATACATTTGAGAAAATTGTCAGTAAAAGATTGGATGGTAAAAGATGTTTAACTGTTGGTAGAAGAAGTATCAGATATATATGTTTCACTGATGATTTGGTATAATTAGCAGAGAGTGAAGAAAAAGCAAATAGAATGACAGAGATTTTGAAAAAAAAAAGGTTAGAAATATAAATAAAAATAAGCATTAAAAAAATAATAAAAGCACTTATAGCATAGAAATAATAGTACAAGAAGAATAAAGAATAAAACAAGTGCATCATTTCAAATATTTGGACAGCATGAATTCTACTGGAGTGTGAAAATTCAGTCAACAATTGTAGCGGTAAAACAGTTTTTAATATGAAAAAAATTCCAGTGTGGGCATCTGTATAAGATCTGAAGAAAAATCTAGCAGAATGCTTTGTCTGGGACATAAAAATATGTAAAATAGAAAATGGACTGAGAAAATAAGATGAAAAAAGTGTACTAGTCTTAAAAAATGTGGATATGAAAAAAAATAAGGCAATAAAATAAGAAATGAAGAAATGTTGAACAGAGAGAGAGAACAGACAGAAATTAACTTAATAAAGAACAGAAAGAGAATAGATTGGGTTATTGGCTAAGATGAAGAGGAAAAAGGAAAAGGTTTCAGCTAAATGATGACATCAAGGTAGAAGAAAAGTACAGGCAAAAATGCTAGTGGAGGATTGAGAAGGCTGACTGTGTGCTGAGACTTGCTGGTCGGCAGAACTTTCATCATTGCCATCATTCTTACGCTTATCTGGTACAGTAGTAAATGACAATTTTATCTAAATTTTTATTTTTTACATGCAATTTTCACTATATAGAATTGGAAACTGGGATGAAGGCAGAGCTCCAAAAATACATTATTCCTACCTAAGGGAAGTTTTACAATTTTAATAGCTTCAGTTTATTCATTATTAAATCATATTGAACACTTTTGATTCACATGTAGTTAATTCAATTTATTTTTTAAATTTGCACAAAGTTAGCAAAATAATGTAATCACTAACCTGTGAAAGAGGGCACTTCCATTGTATACCTGCAGCATTGCCAACCTTAAAACAGCAATTTTTAAATAAACAAAGTATCCATTCACATTTTGTCACATAATTTAAATTATTAACAATAAACATTTTTGAAATCGTTGAATAGAAGCGATTAAATAACTACTTGGAAGGTAATATTATCTTGAAACAATAATCAGTTGGGTCACCTGACTCAAATCTAACTAGACCTTCATATAAAGGGTGTTAAGTCTTGGTTAAGTCAAAAACATCTGATTGCATTGACCATTTACTTGCTACAACCAAACCAGGCTTTTGGGATATGAGAAAATGGTCTGGTTTCATATTTGGTAGTAGATAATAGAATAGTTGCAATTCTAAACAGAAATTCATTAGCAGAGGAGGCCATGGCTCAATTTTAGGTGTGTTTTTCTTCATTGATAATTTACTTTACTGAATATAGGTCAGAATAATTAAATTTTCTAATGACATTACAATTTTTGGTTTGAATGATGTAAACAATATATTCAACAAGACTGAATTTTAAATACAGCAAAAGAATGCTCTCTTGGTGAATAATAAGATTAATTTTACTGTCATTTAATACATTTAACTTTTACTGTCTTGAGAAATAAATGTATATATAGATAAAATAGCTTAGTTTATTGCTGATTAAAAACTGTCTTGCATGCTGATTGAATATTTAACAAAAAATAAAGGTAAATAAAAATGTAATTAATTTACAAAGAACCAAATTAAAAATTTATATTCTTAGTTATTGAATGTATACTTATTGAATTTTAAAACTTTTTCGATAAAATGAAATATAATAGTTACGAATAAAACTGCTAAATAATCTGTTGCAGGAATTTAACTAATAAGAAGAAATAAAGATCATGAATATTAGACTTTCTTTTTTTTTTGTTTAACCTCCAGGATCACTGGAGTGTAAGGTATTGCTTCAGAGGATGAGATGAATGATTTGTATCGTGTATGAAAATGCCATGGCTGATCGGGATGGATATTAGACTTAACAGAGAGTGATCAGATTGGATACAGATCCAATTAGATCTGGTAAACCATCATTTTTGTCATCGAGTCAGTTTATGACTATACATTTCTCGACAGTCATTCCATTTTTTGTATGCAGACTAAAAGTATTGAATTTATATACTACAAGTGAATAAATGCTGTAAATATTCTTTTCTACTAAAATAATAAAGTTTGAAGTTTAATAAAAAGCTATTTTCTGAAAAATAGGTAAATAATAAATGCATCATAAATTGGTTTTACTTTTGTGTTTTGACTAAATCATTTAAGTTTATGCACACAACTTTTATATAAATAGAAATGTTAGATTTTAGCAGCCATTAATTAAGTTTTGATTAATTAGCTTGAAAATGTTTTTTTTTTTTTTAGTTTTGAAAGATTTTACAAAACAAAGATTTTACAATTAATTTATAATTTTTTATAAATTAATTCTCAATGAAAATTATTATAACACTAATGATGAACTTATTTATCATTCACATGAAGACAGATGTTTCAAGGTAGTTAGGAAACTGCCTTATTGCGATCAAATATTTTATATTCAATCTGAGGTGAGTTTGTTCAATATGATATTTTTATTAAGATTATTAAAAGTTAATATTTAACAAATACCACTGATATTTTTGAAGCTGAATAACAACTTCAAAAAGATCTGGTAACATTTTTCCAGATGTTTTAGAAACTTTTTTTTTAATGAAGCATTAGAATTACTGAAATTAAAACAGGAATCTTTAAATCATATTCTTGAAAAGAAGTCTCATTAAAGTATAAAGATCAGTAAGATTTGTAAATAAATAACTGATACCATAAACTCGATGAATCCTGAAGTTTATGAACCTTGGTCTTACAGACTTAAAATTTAACAGACAGATGTACAGTATTTTTTATTTTACAGACAGTATCCACTGACTCCATAGTATAAAAGCACTTATAAGAAGGGAATGAATTTTAAATATATGTTTACAGACTGGCTCCCACTCTAAATTACCAATACTGGTCAGTGACCGCTCTTTCACATCTAGTAGGTTAAACTTTATACTACTGTTAATTTGTTTTCTACCAAACAAGAGGGATTCATTCTACATGTTTTTTTTTTTGTCTTGAATACTGACATTTTTTTTAAGTCATGTATGAAACAGGACAAATATTAGCTCAAATATAGATGAAAGTCTTTTCTAAAGATCTTTACCAGAAAACACCAGGCTTCTAAACACAAGTACCAGTAAGAAAGTTGATTAAGAAAATTATTAATGCATTTGTCTTTGTAGAAATCCATCCCATATTATTTTCACCTCGGTTTTAAACACTTCCTTATTTTACTGTCGGGCTTCTCCCCAATAGTTAGAAGAATTGATGGTTTATAAACATTTTACAAAATAAAATAATGGAATTCTTTTTTCAAGGGTTTTTATAACTTGAAATGATTTGGTAAAAGAATAATGCAGTCATTAAAATCTAAAAACAGTTATTTTATATCATTAAAAATATACGAAGTCTGTTCAAAAAATAACCGAACTTTTTTAATTACGCGACAACGGGGATATTTAGTGACGTGCTGTTGGCATCTCGTATGTACTCCATTAAAATACTTTTGTAGATGTGAATAATTTCTCTGAAGATTAAATAACACCAGCCATCAACCAAAAGGAAAATAATGACTTAACGTGAAGCAACATTTATAGTCTTCTGCAACTGGTTATAATTTGTTAAGTTTTAATCTATTTAATTTTGTCAGAGCATAAAAAATTGCCTTTTATTAGGTCAGTTGACAGGAAATTTAATTCAACCATGAATGTAAATTTATTGATGTAATGGATACATTCTATTTTTCATTGAATTTTATTATTAAACATTTATTTTTCTTCAGTAGTTACACAGTTTTATTTACAATTTCTTTTTTCATTTAATATTGCAAGTATATATCGCTTGATTTTATTTTATTTAATACATGTTGAACGTATAAGGTTTAATTCCTTTTACATCAGATAATACAAGCGATGATGTTACTCATTAACTGTTATTATATTACTGTTATTACTATAAATATTTTTAAGATTAAATTAACATTAATATATGTTGCATTATAGCTGATTTTCATACATTATAGTTTATATTGCTAGTTGAGAAGTTGAAATGATTGAAAATGAGTGTTTTGTAAATGAAATTGTGATACATAATTAAAAGAATAATGAGAAGTAATAAAATAGTTACATAAAAATAATTTTTATTGTTTTCTTCTTACATTTTAATTTTTTTTTTTACATGTATATAAAAAAATTTATAATAATCAACTTATTGATAAGTAATTTAAATAATTTACTAATTTTACACCTTAAATTTTCTAATAGTAATGTTTAAAAATTTGATCTGTATTTTAATTTTACTAAGACAAAGAAATGCTTGTACAATTACAATGCTTACTTATGCCATTCAAGTCCAGCCAGCACTGCCTCATAAAAATCCTAGACCAGCTTCCTAAATGCTTTTAATAAAATCATTAATACTTTATCGATTCTAGGAAAAAGGAAGTAATATTTATTTTGAATATTTCTTCTAAGTTTGGATTTGATAGTCTGGCCACAAAAAGCTGTTGACTTATATTATTTTTTGAGATAAAAGATTTTAAAGAAATTAATCTATAATACATTGTTGTGCACTAGAATAAGCTACACCTACATAAATGTAATAAAGTTTTATTTGTCAAACATCTGCCGTATATTTTGGTTAAAACATTTTATAGACGCCAAAAAAAATTACATCAATCTTGTTATCTAAGATTTTCAGATTTTGAAGTTACATAAAATTTGCTAGATATTACCCATGATGCTCAGTTATGATCAGGGCAATTTAAAATTTAAACTTTTTGTTGACAAATAAAAACCAAGATTACAATTCTGAAAATTGTTATTGTTATTATTCTCAAAAGATTACGCTGACTGAAAATTATAATATTTCAGTCATTTGCAACCATCCTCAGCAACAATGTTAGTCACTAGGCAATTAGAAATACTTAACAGTAAATTTTTAAAGATATTTTTATCATACAATTTTGATTCATCTGTTATTGTCTGATATATTGTTTAGTGTAAACTGATACCAGCACCATTTAATGTATATATATATATATTTTATTAACACATATTTTATTTTATAACTCTTTAGGTAATAACTGTTTTATATTATATTATAATACAGAAAGTAAAATGACGTTTCACTCCAAATTCAAAGCTTTCTCAAATATAATTGAAAACATAAGCTACTTAATCATATGTTAAACAATACTGGACCAGTCATACTATTCAACCAAGCTGGAAACTTGATAAATAATAAAAATTGTACCTAAAAATTATACCTAAGTAGCAATTCTTTTACACAATAAAATCTAATACTATATATTAATCGTTCATTCCATTTAAATCAGATAATTTATATTAAATTATACAATCATATATAACACTTAAACCATTAATAGTTCTGTTGATAGAATTTTTACATTTGAAAACATGAATTGTTTAAAGTATCAACCTCCTAGTATTTTATATAATACTCTAAAATTTTTACTTGTTCATAATTAAAACGGTTTATTTTCTTTTTCTATTGGTGGTTAAAATTGTTGAAGTTTTTAAATACAAATTTGAATTCTTCTTCATAACATTTTTAAGTTTTTCACACAAATTTTGAATATATGGAACTATATAGGGCTAATATTCGTTTTTATCACTCACAGTAACACCCATAATATTGTTGTTATCTTTAAAATTGCATATTTCATATAAGCTATCGCGGTAAATATTGCTAATTAATTTGTGTTAACCGTTTATATTTGTCTACAACCCAAAGTAGGTAGATGCCCACTGAAGGTAATGCCACTGCTTTATCTCGCCTACTGGTCATAACAGTAATTGTCTTCTGTAACCAGCTATATAAATATTGATGATAGATCGGCCATACTCTTGGCCCACAATCAGATGTATAACCAAAATTCATTACCGCATGGTAGGAAGAACAGGAATGAATTCGGTCGGGGCACGAACAGGATTTCCAATTAGTACCTGTGACAGTAGAGTTAAAGAAACGAAACTGTTTTTTCCTGACAATTATAAATACATCCAGTATTATTTTCTAATTAGATATTTAGCTTAAGTACAAGTGTAAATGTAAAGTATTTTCTAAGAAATGTTAGTTTGACATGTTCATATTTAAACCCTGTTATTTCAAAACTTTATTTATGAAATCGATTTGTATATATAATAAATTTTTCTTGCTTTTTAAATTAAACGGCGCACGTTATTAAAATAAAGAAACCTGCACAATCCTCCATAATTATTCAACCAAACTATCTCGACTGATTCCTCCTTTTTTCAGTAAGTTTTAAAGCTGAAAAAAAAATATACGGTTATATTTTTATTCAACTAAAGAGTAATGTAAGATAAGTCAGCCAACAATTATTTATTTTTAAAGTTACTCAAAATATATACCATTAAAAAAACAAAGTCTTCCTTCAAGATTTAAGAATAAATGTTTATTTTAATTCGACCAAAATATGACAGAAAGTAAGAAAAATACGGCTGTCTTTTTTCCTTAGAATGACTTTGTTTCATGTAATCTGTAACACATTTACATGGCACCTAATACAAATACGTCCTCAAAAAAAGCCAAACACTTTTCACGGCCAAATTATTAAACATTTTATTCGTTTAGTGTTTTGTAAATCCCTTCAAAATGAAATTTTGTACAGACCATTTTTTAAAGTTTTTTTTTAACCATGTTTTGTAATTATGACTTCATTAAAACATTTTTAATTGTTAATTCTACAATAAAATTTGTTTTAGAATTTTGTATATCTTTTATAGTAATTAATTTGATAATTTTTTATAAGATATCTAACACAATTTTTTTTTTTAATAACCCTTTTTATTTTTTATTTTGTACTGCTAAATCTAAAGATTGGTTGGCTACAAATTTCCAAGTAGCTCTTACTAATGATTTTTTTTTTCAATTCCTTACAGCTTCCTCAGCCCAGACCATTTATAACTTGTAAATAAATTAATTTCTTTTATTTATGTATTACATAAATTAGTTATTACTTGTTTTTTTAAGTATAGTTAGTAATATAGATAATAAAATTTAAAAAAATTAAAGTGTAAAAAGTGTATTTAAAAAGTGAACGCGTGTTTGAGTAAAGGAACGGTAACAAATTCATTCCGAACAATATTATATAAATATATCTAGTTGGGACCAGTGTGTTGTGTTTATAAAAGAATAAATAAAAAAAAATTATTCTTCGACAGCGCTCAAATAATTACTATGACAGTGCATTCATATCACAATTAATTATAATATTTTGTGATAAAAAATTAATAAATTTTAAAATCGATGTGCAAAAGAAATATTAAACAGGTCTTTTTGTAAATGGAGAATATAGTTGTATTTAAAATAATATAAACTTACATTGGTAGATGTTGCTAGATATTTACAGGAAAAAAAATATTTTCATCTGTTTAAAATTTGCTGAATATTATCATATTATTGTTTATCACATAATTAATCATAATAATAATTAGTGTACAATTTTTAGATGTTTTAATTATATTAATTTCTTATTTATTGTGACATAAATAATGTAATACTTAAATTTACTGAAATATTTTCAATTTTACTTTACAAATTACTGTTTATATTATTATTCATAATATTGTTATTAGTGTTATTATTATTATAATTACATATTGCATAAAAATCTTGATTGTTTTTTTTTCATTTTTTTATTCCATAGTATACTAACAAGTATACTTTTTATAATATTTATTGCATTGAAATGAATTATTTCACTAAATTATTAATTAATATATTATTTTTGAAAACGTGTAATACTTACTGTATTTTATTGTTCATTATTTTATTAATAATAAATGCTTAATAATTTAACTTTTTTTTATAGATTGTAGTAATCAATTTATGTGTAATGATAAATAGTTTTTTTTGTTCTAATTTTAAGTTGGAGACAGTACATCTAATTTGGGGTCCTGAATGACAGGACTGACGACATTGGCAATGTTACTCACAAGGTTCGTTATTTGACGAATGGCCTACAGTATAGGATTAGATGTTTTTCTATGGTTACCTTACTTTTGTTTGTTATAATGTATTTTATTGTGTGTGTGAAAGGAAACCTTGGGCTGGATACCCCGGTTTTTGGACAACGAAACGTGGGACCGTGCAGGGCCAGGGGGCAGCCCTATTGCTGAGGGCGTCTTGGTTTTAACCACACATAAGAGTGAATAAAGTTGTGGCGTTCGATGAAGCATTAGGGACCTCAAGGTATGTGGGGAGGGTGCACCTGACGAGGGGGTATGTATGAGGAGCATACTCGGACCTTGTGTAGATGTAGGATGGGAAGGGAAGACCTCATGCGAAGGAATGTTTTGGGCCCTCTAAAAGCCGAAGGGTCAGAACGTTCCGGTGACGAAAAAACTGAAATTTTGTTATATAGTAATCATATTACATGAAGAAGATAACCTATTGAACTAATTATTATTTATTCTAATTGTAAAACACTCTGATGAATCAAATCCTGTAACCTGCAAAATTCAATGAAAGAGTTGATTAACATACACTTAAATGTAACATTTAACCTCAAATCTATTACAATATTTTTGTGAAAATATTGTCCTCAAATTTGAGTTGTTCTATCTAAGATAAATATCCAGTAATGAAAATAACTATTTATTTGAGTTAGTAATTTGTCGTATTTTTACATATCTAATCGTTGAATGAGAATGGATATATGTAACTGTGATGACTACTTTTTTTATACTATTTGACCTGAAACTTTTACAGGAATTAATTATTTTGTGTTTGTAATTCTATGTAATGTAAAAAAAGGAAATTTTTTTAATGGCATACAAGACCATCTGATATTTATAGATGAACAGGACAAACACAACAGAAATAAACTTAAAATTGTTGACTAATTTATTTCGATTTAATTCATTTCCATAAATTCTTACAAAAATTACAAATAAATAAGTATACAGTACTAAAGTACAAACGTGTACTATTTCTTAAAAATAGTACACATTCTAAGAAATAATACAAAGTTGTAATAGACATAGTTAATAAATGCAGAATAAGAAAAATTAAATTTTTATTCAATAAATGGAAAGGTAGTTAGATATCTTCCTAAAAATTTAAATCTTTGAGATACCATCACAAAAAATAAATGAACAGACATTGTGCCAGTGCTTAGGGTTAATGATTTAAAGTAAATTATATAGATTACAACAAATTACAACATATCATCAACTTAATGCACTTTATTGCCTTCATTATAAGACCTTAGTTAAGATGATTTTCAAAGGAACATATTCTGAATTACTCTAACAAAAAAAATTATTTTAAATTAATCAAAAGAAACTAAATATTTTCAAATGCGAACAACTAATCTTTAAGAGCTTTTAAAAATTGTATCGCTATTGAACACGACGTAATACAGGTAGGTATTGAATAAAAATTTTGGGTGCACAACATGTGTAAAAACAACTGAACGCTTCATTATTGACTTGAATTTGAGTGACGTGGTTTTGTAACCTTAATCTACTAGAATGTACATTTAAATTACCTGCTAAATTCCCACTAATGAATTAAAAAATTCTCAGTACTTTATACACATACAAATGTCTAAAAGGAAGAATATTAAATTGTAAAAAGAAAGGGAATACGTGCTCAGATCTTTTAACACCAGTAATTATCCATACTACTTTTTTCTGAGCGATGATAATTGATTTGACATTGGAGTAATAAGTTGCACCCCAGCAAAAAATCCCACACTGAGGTTTTGAATGACTGATTGAAAAGTATAAAGTTCTTAACAAATAAGATGGATGATTACTTTTCAGACACAGAAATTCCTTAAAACTGAAATCATGTAATCGTTCAGATTCTTTATATGTAATTTCCAAGAGTGATTTAAAATCTACGTGAAACTTAAGTATCTGATATTATCAGTGTGCTCAATAACCATACATTTATTACATGAAGAATTTACAAATGAAAGATTATTTATTTTCAGAAATAAAGTCAAATCTAGAATAAACCTCTATAGTTTTGTTTACATAATAATAACTAAAGGAAAAAAACAGTACTGCATCTTATTTTTTTCACACTGTTAGGGAAAGTAAACAGTATAATTACAGTCAGTCAACTGTTAATTTAACTGACGTTCCATAGAGTGCATCCTCTTCATATGTAAATGTGTGCGAGTAAGAGTTCTGTAAATATAGGTATGTATAAATATTACAGATACACACACGTATACTGTAAGTATACTTGTGTATACTTATACGCTAACATATATACTTACACACTAACATATTTTTATAAGAACAATGGGGTTTAGAAGAGTAACAAAATAATTGTTTTTAAAAGTAATAATAGTTTTTGTATTATGTAATGAAGTAATTATTATCTATCTGTACATTGTTTTTTTATTATTTTCTATTGTTAATTTTTTTACTATTCTATTATCACTTATCTGAGATTTAACAATCATAATTTCTTAAGGCTAAACTTTGCAAAAATTGCACCGCTACCTCTACAAAATATCTTTAAAATATAATTGAAATCTAAATGATGTCAATTTGTATAGCTGTCCAAAGTTCTTCTTGAACTTACTATTGAAAAAGATTGTAGAATGTTGTTCTAGTTTCTTCTTTTTATCAGCAACTCAATAATTGTGTATGTAGTTGGTATAATCACCGATCATCTCTTATGAAAGATAGTTAAACATGCATTACTTATTTGTTTTTTTTTTTTTAATTTCCATGTCACTGGTGTGTTTCGTTAGGGTAGAATAAATATCATTATTAAAGGAATGGTTGGGATGAAAGTAAAAACAAAAATTTCTTATATACTGTACAGTCAAATTTGAATGTAATTTAGACCTATCATAGACCTAACAGTAGACCTATCATCATGACTGATCAAGGTCACAACACACGTACTATTTTAAATGGTTGATACAGAATGTTCAAGAAGTGATGCAACCTTATGGGAAAATGAGTAAAATACAATAATTGTTGAAAGTGACCTCCATCGTGCGATTCACATTATTGAATATGATGTTCCATGCTCTTTAACACATGTAATGTTTGTTTAGGAATTGCAGTGACACAACATTCAATTTCACTCCGCAATTCGGGAGTAGTGAAAGGATGAGTTTTGTAAGCGGTATCCTTAAGATATCCCCACAAAAAAACATCAAGAAAGGATAAATCAGGAGATTGAGGGAGCCACAAACCCTTCGAAATCACTTGTCCATGAAAACACTGATCCAAGAAAGTCATAGTGTTGTTACCTGTAGCATTGTACTGGTGAAACCACCTGTACTCTAGCCAGTCTGCAGGTATAGTGTTTTCGATGCACCATCTGTATGTAGCGCTCTCTGTTCACTGCGCTGTGAAAGAATGTCATGAAGATTCGCCTACGTGACATTGCACACCAAGCACCCACTTTTTATCTGCAAAGGAGATTCATGATGTGTATTTTCCATACACCAAATGCATGAATTCTGTGCATTCACTTATCCATCAAGGTGGAATCAGACCGAAACCAATCATTCATACCTCATCAGACCGAAACCAGTCATTGAGTTCTTTCCCCATCTGGCATTACAGATGACATGAACTGCTGATAGAAGGTACATGTTTTCCAGGGTCTGCAGGTAACAACACATCTGTTGTTACTTGTTAGTCTGTACGTATACATCTTTAAACGCTTGCGATACTGTGTGAACAGTACAAACAGAGAGACCACACTGGCTAGATAGGTGTCGCACAGTCTTCTTGGGACTAACAGAGTATGGAGCTTGCATGTCTATCAACTTTTCAGGTGTTAGCAATTTTGGTCGACCACTTTTGGCTGCATCTGCAACATTTTCTGTCTCTTCAAACTTGTCATTCAGTCGCTTGATGGAGGACTTGTTTGGTGAACTCGCACCATACTTTTCTGTGAAGGCATTCTGGGTCTGGAAACATCTAATGTTTTGGGAGACAATGAATATTCCTGCTGCATTGTGTAACCCATTTTTCTTCAATTTTCCTCAATTAAACCTGCAATAAAAGAAGGAGGAAACATTCTTCCATATGGTTGTATTTCTTTTTGAACACTCTGTATTAAATGAAAAATCTTAATAAAGTCAAATATAGCTTTTATTTATATATATTCATATTATAACAATTGTGTTCAATAAAACTTCTTTTTTTTATGAAAAATTAATTCTGTACTGTGTGGAAATTCCAATTCCAGTTTGGATCAAACCTTGAATCTGCTGTGTAAAAGGCAGACTACGAATCAGCAATTGATCATTTGCTAGATGGATTTCCTAAGCACTTTTAACAGTACAAGCAGTTAATTTTAACCAATTTCCTTACCTAAAAATTCAAATAAAACCATACAGATGTGCTATTTCAAATATGATAATTTTATAAATATGTAAGCATTAGGTAAACAAAGTGAGTAGCTATTTAAAGAAACTACTAGGAGATTCGTAAACTTATGCTTAAACTTTAAGCATTCAGTTTTAATAAAACAAGCATCTTCTTAGATCCTTCTAAAGTTGTCTTGAATAAATACATATTTAATAAAAAATATTTACATATTTATATTTGCTGAAGACATGGTTACGTCTTCATGACATATGACATGGTTATGTCAGCTTGAATATTCAGCTCTACAGAGAGGATTAGAGATCATGAAACTAGTAGGCTGACATTAAACAAAACATAATCACAGCAATAAAAGAGTACTGAAATGAGTTTCTTTTTGCTTTGTTTCATTAATTTATTTTAGGCTTATACATTTTATTGAATTATTTATTATTACATTACTTCTTTATTATTTTACGGTTTTGTGATTTTATGCTTACTTAATTAAAAGGTAAAAGTAGAAAGTTAGTCATTGTAGTTTTGCTCTGTTTTCTGTATGATAGTTTTTAAAACTTTTCATTTGTATATAGCTTCACACATCAATTATTTTATAATAAATATTCTAATTCACAAATTATACACATATAATAATAATGTATAACACTGACAAAAAGAAAGAAAAAACATTGAGCTGTACTAAATGACTAGAAAACTAAATTATTTATTATAACGCTCTAAATACTAGTATGATTCAATTCTATGTGACAATTTAAGTGTACTTGCTTAACAGGTTGACTGTCACACTGAAAAATGCAACATTTCCAAGGCTGCTATTCTTATTTTTGCTAAAAATATCCACCAGTGCTGACATTTTTTTTTTCAGTTTCAATAATGGTTTTGTTACCTTATTTCTAATCTTTGATACCAATTTCACTTTGTAACTTTACTTTTTGAAATATTCAAAAATAAAGTTGAGACATCAATTTGTATCTATTAGCAACCGTGGATAACGAGATACCAATTAATTCTCATAATGTTTAACATATTTTAATTGAATTATAATATATTTTACATACTAACAACTGATTGTATTTATTTTTAATTCTATATCTCCTGTATTGTCTTAATACTATTTTTATTAATTTTTATACTTTTTTTTAAACAAATTATTAAGTCACACTCTTCTGTAATAAAATCACATTTTAATGATAATTATACTCTGAATTAAGATTTTTAAAGTAAAATTTGAATTTAGTATTTTTAAGAGTACTTGATATTAAAATCTAACTAAACTTTGTCAATAAACAACAAAAATTAATTCACATTTTAGTACAACACTTCTCAGTTATTATTGCTTTTATTTGGTGATTTTCAAAAAAAACATTCTTTAATTTCAAATTTAAAGATAAACTTTGGTGCTACATACAACACAAAAATATACAGAATTTTATCTTTAAAATAATATGTAATTTGATACAAAAAATAAAAATAAATAATATTGCATCTTAAGTGTGACGTTATACTGAGACATTATTTGGTGTCTCATAGCAGTATTGGATTGCAAAACTGAGACATCAAATGATCTCATAACAACAATGGATAATTGGCTGAAACACCATTTGATATTTCATGGCAGTCAACTTCTTAAACTGTTAACTTGTTATACTAAATTTGACAGAAATAACATACTAAATAAAAATCTTAAAAAAGTCAAACACAGCTTTTATTTATAAAGTGTTTCTAAAATAGTGGGCTGGCTATACAATTTTTTTGATTCTACTTGTAAAACTAATCAAAAAATATCCTTAGGAAAAAGGCAATTTCTCCTTCGTTTTGCTGTCTGCCATTTTGTTATTTTTATATAAAAATTTATATCTCAAGTTCAGATAGAGGAATCACATTAATATTTTGTAACGCTAAAATATTAAGCCTTTTATTTTGAACAAAATGACATTTTATTTTTTTAAATCGATTAACAAATAGCCGAGTTATGGCAGAAAATTGATGTTGTAACTTTTTTGTGTTTTTATATCCTCCACTTTACGTTCAATTCGATTAGCTTTACAATCAACTGATTACTATGAAATCAGTAGTAACTTTCCAAGAGTGGGAAAAAGTATTTCTACCAAGTCAGTTTTTGAATTGAAACTATCTGATATCCTTTCACTCAGTTGAACAGCTCTGATATTATTGATGAATCTTGTTTTTGATCTCTTAAATCAACTAAGAAAAGGTCTTCAGATTCTAACTATTCCCTTCTCAACATTTCAGAAAATAGTGAAAAAAAATCTTGGGTTTAAACCCTTTAAGCTTGCTCATGCTATACTCAAGCTTTCTAACCAGGACAGGACTTTAAGGAAACTTATTGCAAAACATTTTCCCGAAGTTCAATCACAGAAACTAGTTTTCATTTCCGATGAGTGTGCCATTTACCCAAGTAACATCTCGGAACATGAATTTTTAGTTCAAAGAAAATTCTCCCCAGTTTTATGAGGAAATCACCCACCACATGTAATGATGTGGGAAGCAATGTATGATAGGACCATACATCTTTGAAGAAAGTTCAACATTATTTTATTCCTCAATTCAGTTGATTAATATGAAATTAACTGTTATTTTACAGCAAGATGAAGCTCCAGCTTAATATTCTCAGTCTGTGAGAATAAATTAAAATCTTGAATGACAGTGGATCTGTAGGGACTTCAAAATTCATTGACATTCTAGAAATCCAAATGTAACCTGCGTCAACCCCTTTGGGGCATAATCAAAGAAAAAAATCCTCATTTGCAACTAATGGATGTTGATGAACTAAAAACTGCTATCAGAGACTGTTTTTACGACTTTGATCCTTCTACACGGAAAATAACTATAACGAACTTTGCGAGTTATAAAATTATGAACTGGCAGTGAAAGAGAACACATAGAATTTAATTTAAAATAAATTATGTGTCTAAAAATAATTTAAAAACTAATGACAGACAATTTATATTTATTTCTATAAATGAAAAGAAACTTTGTGCCCACGTAGTATGATGAACCCCTAAATTGAATCTCTTATTATTGTATTAAGTTAAATTGATTTTAGTTATTAGGAATACGGAATAAGCAGTCACTTTTCGAAAGAGGTGTTCATTATTTTTTTACTTCTAAAAATATGACTTGCAACGTTGTAACATAATAAATGCTCTCATTTCTGCCAGCTTGTTCTTACTTCACTCAGTAGTTAATGATTTTTTTCTGGTAAATGTATATGTTCTATTATTGTACTTTCAATTAGTTTTTTACGATTGGTAATGTTTGCTCCCATTAGTTGGCGGCACTTTTAGGTTATTTTTATACTCTTCTGTATTATGCGATTACGGTTCAGTTATATTTTATGTGGTGAAGGTTTATATTAAGCGTTAGAAAACATTGAAGAATTCATGTAAGTTTAACACTCTTTGTTGTAATTTCAAGATTGAGCTAAATATACTTTTCTTTAATTATGTTATAAGTGTTGTTAATACAGAATATATTGTCTTTATACGTTATTTATGAAATCTTATATTAGTTGTGTTTTTTAATAGATTTTAACGTAATATCGGTTTTGTGTAATGCTGATAATGTAATTAAATGTAATTCATAGTTGACATAACCTCTAAAATTTCAATATGCTTAAAAAGTTGGTTTTAGGTTATTCCTAAGTCTTAACATCGTCACTAAGTCTTAACAGAATTTCCATCGTCATTATTCTGATTAGTTCTTTTCAGTAGGTTAATTGTATTAGCAGTTATATATTTTTTTCAACTGTTAAAAAATGAATTATATAAGTCACCATATATTCATCTCATCCTAGAAATGGATTTGTTTTCAGATATATCGTTCGTCAATTTAATTAATTAAAAGATGCCTACAACATTTGTAAACAGTAATTTAAAATACTACCTTCATTCAAAGTGTTAACTTACTGAATAACTTGTTAAAAAACTGTTTTGTGTTTATTCCTGTGTAAATAGGATAAGTAGCTTATAAAACAAGAATTTTTATTTTAGAAAATAATATAGATCCTGATAGCTTATCTGAAATTGTTAGATGTTGAAATTAAAACAATGTAATATTTTCTGGTTATTTGACTTTACTGAATATTTGTGAAAGACGTCTTCACTTATTTACTGAAGAACATTTTGAGTAGATAATTCAATAGGAGGTATTAGATTATAATAGGCCTTATTAATTTTAATTATTATGTGTGAGTTATAAAGTTTTATAAAGTAACAATAATATGTAAATTTGGTGTTAGTGATCTATGTATTTTAAAATTACTAGATTTAATTGATAAGGTCTCTACTTTGGATCTGTGACTTAGTATTGGGTTATGATAGTTAATCATAACTTGTTTAGATCAATTTGAATAGATTTTTGTTATTTTTCTCTACTTTTTGATTTCTTTTACTTTGATAAGAATATATCAAATTATAATTTTAAAGAAACATTTTATAATCAACAGGATGCTATGTATCATATTTTCCTTTGATTCCTGTTGTCAGATAACCATATACCTTGGTAAGGAACATCAAGAGATTTAGAGTGTCTGATGTAAAATTAATTACAATGACTAAAATTTGTCTAAAAGGTAAATAATTCCATTGTTTTAAAAAGACTGCTTATTACAAAATATAAGGGAAGGTTAATAAATCAGTCACATGGCTCTTTAAAAGCACAATAATGCTTACTTGAAAACCACTTTTATTTGTCAACATAATCTCCACCATCATTTGTATATTTATTCATATCCAAAAATCCATAACATTAGAGTCTTTAGGCTGCTGTCTCAGCTATATTTTCACCTCAAATTAAACACATTCATAATTTGTAAATGATTGGAACTCTGGTTAGTTGTTAAGGGATTAAACAGCTGACAGTTGCTCAGAATTAAGACTTGGGGATGTAAGGTACTTGTTAAAGAAGTTACTATTGTAATTTGTATCTCTTTGGGTTAATCAATCTGTATGAAGTCAAGTATTGTCTTTTTGGAGCAATACTCAAAGGCCGGATGTTTTTACATTGATATTTTCCAGAATCTGTGTAGGCTTCTGAAAATGTTTGCTGATGTTTTCTGTTTGTTATATTCTAGTATGAGTTTTCATTAAGAACTCCATTATACTGGGTGATTCAAAAAGGACTTCACAAATTTAAAAGCATATGGGTACTTACATATTAACGCCACCGCAGCTACAGCTTTATTTAAAAACAAAGTAGTCAATCGGATATCGGTGGAAAATGCCGAAACAGATTCAAAACAGAATATAAATGGTTATTTATATTTATTTATTTTATAATATAATTTAATCAAACTTAACCTATGCTCACTTCGCTCTCTAACCTTGACTAATTAACACCGTAATTTTTTGAGTATTTATTTAATAAATTAAGTAATTATTGCAATTTGATAATTTAAAATAATTGTAATTACTGAATTTATTAAATAAATACTCAAAAAATTACGGTGTTAATTAGTCAAGGTTAGCGAGCATAGGTTAAGTTTGGTTAAATTATATTTATAAAATAAGTATTTATTTATGTTAAACTCTATATCGGCCCATTTTCCACCGAAATCCAATTGACTACTTTGTTCTTAAATAAAGCTGTAGCTGCGGTGCCATTAATACATAAGTACCAGCATATGAATGAAAATGTATTGAAATAACTTTCAGATTCGGTTGAGGTCTCATTTCATAGAAAAACATATCAAGTTTGTCACCCAACATTCACTTTGGTTTGATATGGCTTCCATTTGTAATGCAACATACATCCCACCTGAGGTCGATTTAATTACAGACTGTAGCCAGCAATTCAGTTGTTACTTCTGCAGCTGCAGCGTTAATTCAAAGGTTTAGCTCAACAAGATCAGCAGGCAAATGTGGTACATAAACCTTATTTTTAATGAAACCCCTTAAGAAAAGATCTAGTGGGGTCAAATGTAGGGCGCAAGGTGGCCATGTAGTTGGACTTCATGATCAATCCACCGACTTGGGAATTGAGTATTAAGAAAATCGGGTGCCCCTGCCGATAGTAATGGCATCTATCATCTAACTGAGGAGTAAGAAAATTTTGAAGCATGTTCAGATAAGTGGTAGCATTTACAGTTGTCTCCTTGAAGAAGAACAGGCTATTCTATCTGGAAGAACAATATATCTCAACGAAAGTTTAATCTTTTTCCACCAAGCCACTTCTTCACAATTGAAATAGGTAATAAAATGATTGTGCTAAGTGAGGATGCAGAAAAACTTATAGCATAATTCAAACAATGTTTTTGTTGCAATTGTAGAAAGAGTTCAATGGTTTATGTCTTATAGAAATACAACCTTCTTTTTACACAGGATTAGGTCATTTTTTTCTTTATTTTCTCATTTAGATGAACCAGCAAAGATGAATAACATTGCTGTTGTGTTATTGTTTTACTGTTCTCCAGGAAGGTAATATGCCATGAACACCCCAAAAGATAGAACCCATCACCTTTGCTGCTGTTGGAATAGTTGTTGTCTTTGGAACAAGTTCCCTTCCCTGCAACCCAATGTTTTGACTTACTTCAGGTTAGTAGTGTTGTATGCAAGGTTCATCATTTGTATGAGACTTTGAAAAATTCCTTGTGATTATGTCGAAAAACCTTGCCTAGAAATGTTTGACCTATTGTGAATAAATACAATGGCCATCTTGGATCTGTTTTCACATATGTAAAAATATTCATATAAAAAAATAATATCATTTATATATGTTCATATAAAATGTGATACACCTGTTCATTTGAGATGTGTCTATTTTTATCTTAGCAGTCTCAAGCACTTGTGTCACCATATCATGTTTTTTTGTTTTTTTTTTCAATAATCTTTGAAATTATAACCTTATTAGCCTGTTTTGAACATTCAGTGTTTTTTACTTACTTGTATGAAGAAAGGAAGAATTGTGATTACAAAAAATTTCTGTTTTCAGATTTCAACAGAAATATCCATTTTGACCATCCCTGAATTCATTTTGATTAGATTCAGCATGATGTTTGTATGTATGTATCTCGCATAACTAAAAAATGATTAGGTGTAGGTTGTTGAAATTTTGGATTTAAGACTGCTGTAACATCTAGTTATGCATCCTCCTTTTGATTGAACCAATTGAATGAACCAAAAGTGTCCAAAAAAGCCCCAAAAAAATTAGATTTTGGACTTTTTCTTAACTGCAGTAATAAGCTCCATTGAGAGCTTTTCAGTGATATGTCATAAGTGGTACTTATTTTCATTGGTTCCATAGTTATAGCCAAATAAAATTTTAATTAATGAAATATTTGGATCTTAGAAGAAGGCACATCGGTTCAAATCAGACATAATCTTTTTTTTTAAATTTAAATATATTGATTTATTAATAATTTTTAGCCTCTCATTGTAAAAAAAATTTTATGATGAATAAAAAATTATTCAAAAATAGTACACTGCCATAGTGATATCACTATGAAATAATGGCTTTAAATAATGTATTAACATCTTAAAAAAAATTATATTGTCCGAAACAATTTAGCATTTCAATCACAAAATGGAATTTTGTGGGATGGTAAGGGATGGTCATTGGTCAAAATGGATATTTCTGTTGAAATCTGGAAACTGAAATTTTTTGTGATCGCAATACTTCCTTTACTTCATACAAGGAAGTAAAAAACACTGAATGTTTGAAACAGGTTAATAAGGTTAATAACTTCAAAGATTATTGAAAAAAAACATGATATAGTAATACAAGTGCTTGAGATTGCTAAGATAATAATAGACACATCTCAAATGAACAGGTGCATTACACTTTATTTGAATATTTATAAAATTATTCAATAATAACAATAAAAAAAGATATGAAAAATATCAGAAGTTTTTAATGAAATAAAATTTTATGTACTTTTCATTTTTTTTAAATGTGTAAAATTTTCATAAAGGTAGATTTTATTGATTTGTGTAGTACATATTTATGTTTGATTTTAGGGTCAATCCATTTGAAGTGACCCAAGGGTGGTTGCTTGACCATTAAAAAAAAATTAAAACTAACCCAATTTTTTCCTACATGTCTTGGACCCTAAAACTATTTTTTTTAAAAATTTTTTCTATTTAAGCGGTTACCTGTGGCTGCCATTTTTGTTAGTGTGCACACCTATTTTTGTGATTGTAAGGGTTTATGGAAAAAATCTAAAAAACTATTGGTCCTAGAAGGATGAAACAAAAAGCAATTTATTCATATTTTCTCAAGGTAAAAGTTTGAACTAGTGGTTTATTTACCTATCTTTGTTCATTCTATGAGAAAATTACCAATAAAGTTGAACATGAAAAACGGTGAAATTTCACTTTTGGTAATATTTTCAAGAGACAGGGATGGTATAAACAGTTTGAAGTATGTTTTTGTATCTAGGTGTATGTTAGTAGTTTTACCATAAATAATATTAATGGGGTAATAATGATATACTTACCCCTAAATGTCTATGAATTTAAAAAAAAAAATTTTTTTTTTTTTTTTTTAATTCAAATTTTGGCTTCAAATAACTCTGATGGGGATGGTGATAAAAATCTCAAATTTGCACAACTTACAGTGTTTTTGTAGATGTTTATGGCAAATAAAAAGTTTCTTGTGTATTGTACTAATAAAAAAGTTATATCCTCTCAAAAATCTTGAATAACCTGTTAAAAGTGACAACGTTTTGACTCGCTAAATAAGTGTTCCAAGGGGGTTTCTTATCTTCTTGGCACTTTAATATTTTTGGTACTTACATATTAACGCCACCGCAGCTACAGCTGCTGTTTAGGTTATGTTGACTTCGTGTTCTGACAAATCGTATGTATATCAAAATAACCTAACTAAATATAATCTACGCTTGCTTCGCTTGCTAACCTCTTATAATTAACATTAAATGTGCATAATATATACAACTTATTAATAATATAACCTTAATGTTATAGCACCGAAATCCAATTAATGTTAATCCACCGAAATCCGATTGACTACTTTGTTTATAAATAAAGCTGTAGCTGCGGTGGTGTTAATACGTAAGAGGTTAGCAAGCGTAGGTTATATTTAGTTAGGTTATTTTGATGTACGTACGATTTGTCAGTACACGAAGTCAACATAACCTAAACAGCAGTTGTAGCTGCGGTGGCGTTAATACGTAAGTACCATATTTTTATACTTATTACTATAGTTGAAATAGACTTGTTTGAACCATTAAACTGCAGTGTTCATGTTATAACAGGTGCTTGAAGTCATTTCTAGTTGGCAGGAGAATTCATGTTGCGACATGCTCATTTATGCTTGTTGCATCATTTAGCTTTGCAGTTACAGACTGGTCAGTCTGACATTAGTCAGTGACTTGTTCACATATTTACAGTCTCAAATTTCTTCCTATGTTTGGAAGTGTTTATTAAATAAATAATTTGTACTTAATAATATTATATTTGGAAATTTTAAAATTTTACATTATCAAGTAATTTCACATAAAACAGTGGAAGAACAATGTTCCACATGAATTTATGTGAATGAAAAGTGTCATAACACTGTATGGTACAGTGCCAAAAGAACTCATTAAAATCTGTGAATTTAGTGATGAAAACTAGCAACTTATTTTTTTATGTGTTAATTCAGATATTTGTTACTAGTGTTTGTAAATATCATGAAAAAGGTTTTTGTCAAAATTCAGTCACCTGTATGGACAGTTCTGTTGTGATTCTTTGACAACCCATAAAAAAAAACAGTTAAAAAAAACTTGAGACAAATAATATTAGAGCAAGCTCTTAAAGAATACATATTTCCAATTTTAAATTTAGTTCCTGGAAAGTCTCTTTGTGTTAACTGTTTCAAAAGTACTTTTTCTCAGTAGAATTCTTGAAAAAAGATGTAGGCTACTTATTGAAATCTCAGTTTGGGTAAGTTTTACAAACATTTTTGAATCAAAATTGTATTAGGTTACTCTCTCTGTCTTTCCACTCTTTCTTTTCCTGTTTAGTCTCCGGTAATTATCGTTCAGATTATACTTCAGAGGATGATATGTATGAGTGTAAATGAAGTGTGTGTAGTCTTTTACAGCCTCAGTTTGACCATTCCTGAGATGTGTGGTTAATTGAAACCCAACCACCAAAGAACACCGGTATCCACGATCTAGTATTCAAATCTGTGTAAAAATAACTGACTTTACTAGGACTTGAATACTGGAAATCTCGACTTCCAAATCAGCTGATTTGGGATGTATTAGGTTACTAGTAACGGTTAAGTTATTAAATTATGACCTATCATTAATAATTTTAAAAATATTGGAAACATGAACTTCAACAACATAGGGACTAAATATAAAAAAAAAAATATATATATATAAAAAATGTAAAATGCAAAGAAGACAAGAAACCCCCTTGGAGTATTTATCTGTCAAGTTAAAATAGTATCGCTTTTAACAGTTTTTTATGATTTTTGAGAGGATATAACTTTTAGTACAATACACAAACAAGAAACTTTTTTATTTGCCATAAACATCTACAAAAACACTGTTAGTTGGGCAAATTTGAGATTTTGATCACCACCCCCATCAAAGTTATTTGAAGCCGAAATTGGAATTAAAAAAAAATTAGTTTTCAAAAATTCATAAACATTTAGGGGTAAGTACATCACCATTAATATTATTTATGGTAAAACTACTAACGTACATCTAGATATAAAAAAATAATTCAAACTGTGCGCACGCGCCATCCCTGCCTCTTGAAAAAAATTACCAAAAGTGTAATTTTGCTGTTTTTCATGTTTTACTTTATTTGTAATTTTCTCATAGAAAGAAGAGAGATAGTAAATCAACCGCTGAACCGATCTTTTACCTTGAGAAAATATGATTAAATTGCTTTGTTTCATCCTTCCAGTACCAATAGTTTTTAGTTATGATTTTTCCCGTAAACCCTTTCAAAAAGTAGGTGTGCGCACCATAACAAAAATAGCCACTACAGGTAAACCGCTTAAGTAAAAAAAAAAAAAAAAAAAATAATAAATAAAAATAGTTTTAAGGTCCTGAAACACGGAAACAAGATGGTAAGTTTCAATTTTTTTTTAATTAGTCAAGCAATCGCTTATGTTTTTTTTGGGTCACTTCAAATGATCCTTTATTCAGGGTTTTCTGTTATTTTTGCATTTTTTATATAATATTATTGACATTTATCATAATAAAAACTTGTTAAATTGTATTACATTTATTGAGCTTACAGGTTGAAATTTCTAAATAAACTATTTTAAATCACAGTAACGGTATACAAATTTTCAGAAAAAACTTTAAAAAAATTATTACTATTATTATTTTAAAGCCCCAAGAAGTTACATATATTATAATATTTTCTTTGTAACTTTTTTGTTTTGTCTAAGCATCCGTAAAGTTGATTTACTTTCAAACAGTCTGTTTTACTGAGCATTTTACGCTGTCCAAGTTTGGCTCCTGGGTATTTTGCTGTTATTGTTGGCTTACTTTTGTTGGCGCTGTGAAAAAGAAGAAAAAAATTACTTTTGTTAGTTACAGATTGTTTGAATGATAAAGGTATTCTGCAAGTTATGAGTTATTTTGTATTCTGTTCTACAAAAGGAAGTAATAAGAACACAATATTATATTTGTAAAGTTAAATATTCAGCATTGTGTCATCCTTTCAACATTATTCAGAACGTGAGTCTAGATTTTACTGATTTTACTCTTCTTGTACTTATCTTTTGTATGAAAAGTACAGACCGGTAGATATTTAACTCCCCGTGTTTCATTTTTTAATGTTATAATCAAACTGTTATAATATAAATGATTTGCTTTTATTTTAAAAAGATCCTCTGTCTTTAAACCCTTTGAAAAAGGGGCTTAAGTCAAGTAACACTGGTTTTAGGATAAAAAACTTGTTCTATCTCTACCAAAGTTAAATATGTATTATGTTCTAAATACTTTTTGTTTTGCAGCGGCAGTAATTTTAATATTGGGATAATATCATGAGGTCTGGTCCTTGTATAATCAAGTAATTAATATGTCTACTTTATGTTTACAATCTGTGTTCTGGATACACTGCACATAAATTGCGTGTGCTTATCGTAGAGCTTCGTTTTATAATGATGCATTTATTTATGTAATCCTTTGTTCAGGGCTACTGCTTTTCAATTATTTTTTTTTTTGTTACTCAATTCGCTATTCTAAGATTTTGAATCCAAAATCATATAACGAAAAACTGTATAAGAAAGATATCTCTGACCTTTTACAGTAAGCAGGTACCACCTGTTTTTTTCTCAAAAATAGCAGTAAAAGCACACATGTTTACATTTATATAACAATAACCAAATAACATTTTTACACAAGGACCAGTTTTCCATATTAACAATCAATCTTGAATTCTATATTTTTTTTTATTTTTACTCGTTGATTTTATTCAAACACGGGTCTTCAGATGTACCTGAGAGAGGTCCAGTATAATTATAATTGCTTATAATTATAAATGTAATCTAATAAAATTTAACCTACGTTCTCTTTGCTCGCTAATCTTGACTAGTGAGCGTAGGTTAAGTTTGGTTAGATTATATTTATAATTTCTCTGCAAATACCTCCAAGTACCCACTGATTTGGAAGAGAAAGAAAAACGGTACCCGATTACCAAAAAGGTTCAATATCTGTCTTGGATAGTAGGAGATAGAATGAAAATGAAGCTTTTTAGTGTTGGAGATTGACTTGCAGATTTTCATTGCTATATTTGAAAATTTTGAGATTTGTTCTGAAATAGATTCTGGTACGTTGTTATTATATTTGTGCACCTGAAACAGTCACCATTACTAATTTACTTTTCTGGTAGTTTTAGTATACCGTATTACGGGGAAGGTACGGTAATTGTACCATTAAAATCACGTTTTTTGTTTTATGGATTCACGGTGGGGGGGGGGGTCAATAAACAGCATGAAAGGTAAAAGAGGATAAATTCCGTTTGGATCAATCTAAGGGATAAGCTGATCGAGGGGATCATCGGTCATATCCTGGCCGGAAATGTTTTAATGGAAATTTTACTTTCTTTGATTTTTAAAGCTATTTAAAGGATGAGAATTTTCTTAGAAAAATTTTCTCAGAATGACTTCTAGATTTATAAATAACAATTTTAGTTGAGAATTTTCTATTTCTTTCAGATTTCTTTGTTTCCATTCAAACTTTGTTCGCGAAAAAGCATCAGGTATTATTGTTATGTTCATATGAGCGCGCGTTAGAATCGGTTATGACTAATACTTAAGCGGCTTTCTGAACCCATCGATAAGTCAATGTAAAGAATTGACTGAAAACTTTCTACGTAAAAGAAAAATTATTCCAAGAAATTTCAGCCGCGTTAGCGTTGATTTTTTTTATTTGCTTTTGTATACTAGGAACAGTAAAAGTTATTTTATTCTAATAAGATAAAGTAAGATTAAGTAAAAGTATAAATAAATATATAAAAGTTTACCTGAAAAAATATTTGCCGTAATGCATTATACTGTCGTAGTCGTATTCAAATATATATGATGTATTGTCCAAACTTTGTTTATCAAAATTGTTACGAAATTCTGAAAGTAATGATTGTTAATTATTACAGATTATTGAAACGTTTAAATTTTCTTAAAAATATAATTAAACTATTTAAAAAGAGTACCGTAATTGATATTTATTACGTAATGTCTTAAAAATTAAATTTAAAGTTAGCTGGTTATTTTCCTTTTTTATGGCATTTTTTTATCAATCCATGAGAGATTAGATATACTAAAAGACAGAATAGGCTTATAGTCAGGGGCTACATCGATTAAATGATAAGTTAGTCTAAAATTTAGAAATACATGCGTTAATTAAAGCATCAATATGCTTTAATTAAAAATAGTTGTAGTAATCATAATTTCACATCGGCTTTTAATATATTCTTCAGCGATCGGATGATTAGTGTTATTTTAACGGTTCAAGTACTGTTATCAGAAATCGATTGATGCGAGTGAAATTGTACAGCGTTGTTTAACTTTAATCTTCAGGGTATCAATTTATTATTGAGTTTGGCTTCAGCCAGAAACATTTTATCTATCCTTCACTTCCATTAATTTCCTGGATACTACTTCTTAGTTATTCCAGAGTTGTGGAACTATTAAATAATAAAGGGTTTGCAATCTACTACCTCTGAACGGTCTTTTCGGCTACTTTCTTTTTAAATTTTTTACAACGTTCATCATATTTTAAGGCGCATTATCGCCATATTTATAGGAAAAGTTGTATTTGATGATTAACAATTAATTTCATTTCGGTGAACAAATTTTTCTCTGCGATTTCTGCTGTGGTATCGCGTTCAGACTGTTGAATTTACTGAACACAATTAAAAAATAGAATTATTGATGTTTCTTAAAGAGTTAAATATAAATTTTGAAATTTAGTAGTTCTTTTATAAAACTATTTGAATAAATTTGAGTTATTGTTGAGTTGTTCTACAAATCTGAGAATTCTGAGATTATAATTAGCGATTTACCTTTGGGTAAAATTTAGACATTTAGATAATGTTAGTATGTTATTATATATTCCTTATAACATTTTTTTTTTTTTACTTATTTTAGCAATTTTTTAAGTCTGAAAAGTAGAGTGCATTGCAGTGATGCGAATTAAATACCCTAGAGAGATGACAACAGCTCAGAACTCTTGAGAAAAGTGAATCTGATTTCCAGAAATACCATAAATCTATTAATTTATGATTACAATTGTAAATTATTGTAATTTTTTTTAAATACTTCCGTTTTAGATGTATGTGTAGGCAATAGTTCGAAACCAACGTAAAAAGTGGATTATACAGTACACTCAGAATGAAATTTATACGCGTACAAGTACTAGTACAGGTAATTTGTCATCAAAATAAGCTGTATTTGAAAATCCTTACCTACCGATTGATCTTTTGTCCATGCGTTAGTGGTGATGAGGGAAGGTTAACTCCAGATTTCTAGATTTTTAACATCCCCCCTCCCATAGATTTTTGAAAAACTCAAAAAGTTTTTGAAATGCGTTTTCCTCTGAATCTATGCATTTTAGAGAAAAGTTAGAGGTAATTGTAGACGATATTCTCTTGTACAATTAATGTCTTTGAAGTTATGCCGTATAATTTGAAATTGTAATACTATGTGACGCTGAAGTTGTAAAAAACGTGTTTTTTTCGGTTTTTTCACCAGAAAAAATTGTTTTTCGTCTGTATTGCATTTAAAAAAGTTGTTAATCTCAAAAAAACAGACGACTTTTATTCAAACAATTTTCTTGTACGACTTAGCATTCCAGAGTTATAGCGGTACAATGGCAACGCAGCGGTCCTATTGTTACTGTAGCCGGGGAGATCGGCATTCTTCAGCGACTAGACCGGTTTCGAACGGTGCCGAATTCACAACATTTTCACACTTTCACAAGCTACAGCTCCAAAACGGTAAGTCGTACAAGAAAATTGTGTAAATAAAAGTTGTCTGTTTTTTGAGATTAACAACTTTTCCAAATGCAATACAGACGAAAAACAATTTTTTCCGGTGAAAAAACCGAAAAAAACACGTTTTTTTACAACTTCAGCGCCACCTATTATTTCAATTTCAAATTATATAGCATAACTTCAAATACACTAATTGTAGAGGAGAATGTCCTCTACATTTATTTGTTTGAAAAACTTTTCTCTAAAATGCATTGATTCAGAGAAAAACGCATTTCAAAAACTTTTTTTCAAAAATCTATGGGAGGGGAGTTAGAAATCTGGAGTTAAGCTTCCCTCATCACCCTTAACATATGAACAAAACATCAATCGGTAGGTAAGGATTTTCAAATAAAAATACAAATTGACTGTACTATACGTGGTTTCATTGAACTTGGAATTTTTTTTTTTAAAATTTGGTATCCCACTCCTTCCAAAATGATTAGTAACTATTGAAAATCGTTACTGAGTAAAATGTAACTAAAATTTTAGAATATAGTTCTCTATAATTTATGCATATTTTATATTAGCCCTTAGTTTTACTATTGAAAAACATACAATTATTCAAGATGATTTGATTTTACTTCGTGAAGAATGAATTTTTCTAAATTGTAACAGAATATTGAGGTTAAGTTAAAAATTTGGTCTTAATATGTTGATTTTTTTTTTTTAATAATATTTTTTACATTCAACAAATGATTTAAGATGCACTCAAGTTTTTAAAAGTTTGGTTGTTCACCAGTTTTTCAAATACTGAACAAACGGGAAGCGACTTCTGTTCATAATGGTAAAAGCTTTCGTCTATATTTTCCTTTGTAGTTCAAATATTCTTAGTTCATTTTATTAAAACTTATAAATATTTTAAACCGCAAGCCAAGAAAAAAAAGAAAATATTAAATTAAAAGTTTTTATACTTTCTTAGTAATCTTTTCAGTCGCTCTTGCAGCATTCTTAGATTACTGAAGATGAGTGAAAATCATCACTTAAAATGGAATAAAACTACTATTTTTAAAGAGATTTGATTTAGTCTGTTGTTTAAAATGGTAGTTTTAAATAATTCTCATCGATTTTCATTTACAGAAACAAGAAATTTCATTTTTCTATTTCTTATTTTTACCTCACACTCGCACTACAAATAATGAAATTTTGGTTTTTTCATACTTATATATGTATGTATTACCTGTTGATTTAATTTATTGCTGTTTAAAAGTAATAATAAAAATACCTGGTAGAACATTGTCTAAGTGAATCTTTACAAATTTATCTCTGTCAGCCCTTGATTGTTCGTGAAATATTCCTAAAGCGTGAAGTAATTCGTGCATTGCACGTCCTTCATTTCCTAAACAGTTAGGTCCTTTTGCATCCGGGGGTTGTAGTGATACTATCTGTGGTCCACCAAAACGTCCAACAAATGACCAGCAACTGTCACATAAAAAAAAAAATTAATTATATTGACTTTTGTGACCTAATAAAAAAAAAAAAAAGATAAGACAGTTGTCTTACAACTGTGGGTTGTTTCTGATGCACGGCTTACACACAATTTAAAATATTTATCATTTTATTTAAATATAACCTTTTTTCTTTAATTTAATGATTCTAACTAAAAGCGTGCGCGCATTCTGTATTTAATTCGCGTGGATGTGGTAGTACTAGCGGCGACCGTCACTAACTAAACTAATGTAGTTTTACAACTTACATCGAACAAACTTTGCTTGTATGGTCCCCAGCTGATGTAGCCGCGAGGCTTAACGCCTCAGGTACGGAGTCGAACGAGCTCGAGACCAGCCAGACGAGTTACTGTTTTAAATTTGAATCTTAATCATTTATTTAATTCTATCGCTCACCTGTGACGTCACAACGTAGCGGTAGTTTAGATACCCGTAGTTGGGGTGGGGGTGCGAATTTGCAAAATTTTTTTTCAAATTCTGTTATTTTTTAATCGTTAACAAATGTGCTTAAGAAAAATATGACCTTAATTAGGCGAAATCTCGAGATACTGAAGGTGACGTTGCTCTACAGCCTCGTCCCTTGACCTTTTAAGTTGAAAATGAATGGCATCGATGTCCCATATATAGAAGTAATCTGATCAAAAGTTTGGTCAAAATCGGTCCAATAGTTCTGGAGATATAAGGTGATAAGGCCGACACCGAACACACACGTACATACGAACATTAACATACGGAAAATTTCCATCCGGTTTTTTGGGTTCCTTAGGTGTTGAAACGTCAAGATCCGGTGAAAAACGCGTATGCCCAAATTAGACCGATTACATTACGTACTTTCCCTTCTAGAGATATAGTTTGCTATAACGCTATATAGACGTGAAAGTAAAAAATAAATTATGCTTTTGTACAAATCATTTCTTTTGTACTGCACAGAGTCCGATATTGACTTTTAATATTTTGGGGTAAAATTATTTTAATAGCGAATAAATCAAATATTTGTGATATAATTTTCCAACCTTCAGATGGAATACTGGAATGATAAGATCTCAGCTTTCATCTAGCAGTTCCCCGGTTCAAATTCTGATTTGGTTTGGCGATTTCACACACTAAAAAGATTTTTACATCATATTCCCTTACTAAGGTTACTGGGGAATTAGCCGTAATATTTGTTCTCTTTGTTTATCTATTCTATTATATTGCTGTTTTAGTTTTTCAAAATCTATTGTATCTAATTTATCTTTTGCCATTGCAAAAGTACCATAATATGTTTTACTTTCCTGTACATTACAATATAACAAAAAGGAAATTGATATTGGTGTTCTTAAAAAATTATTCCTCATGAACGCTTTGTATTTCTTTACATTTTTACGTCACTAGTCGTGCAGGAAACAAAAAAAAATCTTTTTGTTCGACATTTTACTGTACAGTGTGTATTTCTATTTAGCGAATAACCGTATAAAATGAATAAATCAAAATAATAAAATACAATAAATAATTACCTGCTATTATCAAATGAAAAATAAAATTATCCTTCCTCCTTGTATTGCATTTAATTACTATATTTCCAGCATAATCGTTCGGCTGGACATAACTAAACCACTTTGATATAAACACAGAGTTTGATGAACATACATGATAAAAAAAGGCATAAAAATATTCCTGATTTAAACGATGAGAAAGTTAAAAATGCAAAAATTAGAACTTATTGTTTTATTACGATTACATTAACTCAAGAATAATAAAATTATTTTCAATTAAATAAAAACCTATATAAATGACGCAAGAACCTTTGAAGATTTTGCTTCCATTTCTATTAAATGTAATAAAAGTTTTATAAATTTACGAGGTCTGTTCAGAAAATAACTGAATATTTTTAATTACGCGCCAACGGAAATACTTATTGATGTGCGGCATTACAATCTCCTCTGTAACCAATATTCTTGGAGTGTTGATATCTCGTTTAGTTTTCGTGTTATTGTTATTTGAGTGCAACGTGTTTAAATGTTAGTAGCGAATACAGCTGTTCACGACGAAAACGTTGCGAAAGTGTGCGCGCTCCTGCTCCAACAATTTCATCTTACCCTTTGGGCCGTGGCAGAAGAGCTAAACATCGGTAAACACGCGGTACGTACAATTCTAACAGAAAATATGAACAGCCGAAAAGTGTGCTCTCGTTTCGTTCCACACTTCTTGAACGAAGAACAAAAACAGATGCGTCTTTCTTGCGCTCAAGACTTCGTTGAAATTGCCGATAGCGACCCGAATTTTTTGCAAACAATTGTAAATGGGGATGAAAGCTTCATGTACGATCCGCAAACGAAGTGTCAATCCGCTGCTTGGTTGTGTCGTGGAGCACAAAGACCGGCGAAAGTGAGGCAGCAAAAATCAAGAGTGAAAACGATGTTGATTGCGCTCTTCGACTCAAAGGGCATGATTCATCACGAATTTGTCCCGATCGGTCAAACCGTGAATTCTAAATTCTGTTTGGAAGTAATGAAACGCCTGATGCGATGCATTCGTCGAATCCGGCCCTGGTACCGAAGCCATCGGGTTGGTCTAGTGGTGAACGCGTCTTCCCAAATCAGCTGATTTGGAAGTCGTGAGTTCCAGCGTTCAAGTCCTATTAAAGCCAGCTATTTTTACACGGATTTGAATACTAGATCGTGGATACCGGTGTTCTTTGGCGGTTGGGTTTCAGGGTTTCAATTAACCACACATCTCAGGTATAGTCGAACTGAGAATGTTCAAGACTACACTTCATTCACACTCATACACATCATCCTCATTCATCCTCTGAAGTATTATCTAAACGGTAGTTACCGGAGGCTAAACAGAAAAAAGAAGGCCCTGGTACCGGGATCCGGGCAGTTGGACTCTCTTGAACGACAACGGCCCGGAACACAAGGAAACAGTTTTAAGACGTTATTACGCCGTAAATCAAATCACCGTCTTATCTCATCCGAGTTGGCACCGGCAGACTATTTTCTGTTCCCGAAACTGAGGTTGAAGATGAAAGGCCGTATTTTCGACGACATTCCGGCCATCCGAAGGGCTTGCATCGAGCAGTGGAAGCGGGATCCTACAAAGTGATTTTTCCAGACCGTTGACGGGCTCTACTGGCGTTGCAACGAGTGTATAACTAGAGATGGGTTCTGTGTAGATTGTTGATGCGAGTAAATTTGTTTATCTTTAAATCTGTATTTTTATTTAATTTAGTTCGGGAACTTTTCAGACGTACTGTATAATAATCAAAATCATAATCGTTATTATTCTGATTACTTGTTATCGTTATGTAGGTTTTTATCGCTAACAAAAATATAAATCGTTACAAATATATCTTTCATTCAACATATATTATTTTTCCAATCGACTTCTGACAAAAATTAAAAAAAAATTAGAAATGCACTTCATGTATTTCAAGTACTACAGATTAAATTCATTCATCAGTTTCCTACAACGTAACGAACGCTTCCTGCACAAAACACACTGATCTATGCCGGCCAGACCTATTCACATAATTCAATTACCTCATCATCACTTAATACAGATTTAACAAAAATGTATTTCTCCAATTTATTACACCTATCCTTAAAATGCACAACGTTCATTTTCACGTCATCGTCAACCGTACATATCTAACATCTTCCTGGTGACAGCCTTTATTTAAAACGTTGCGCTGAAATCATTCCGACTTTTCAGATCCTTAATACTCCATATTTGGACTGCTTTGTATTTCAGCTCGTTTGGTTGAAATTGGAATGTAATTTTTTTTATGAAGAACGTAGACCACGCACTACTCTGTGCGATTTTGGCATCTGTAACCCTCTCCTACTGTGCTGTGTGAACCGTAACCGTGGTTTAGGTAATACTGCCAAATGTTTTTAAGAATTTACAATTTATGTATTATTACCTTAAAAAAACCACTATTCCCTACTCGGTCTTTCACCACGGTGAAAATCCCGATTTTGTGTTTATTAAGATTATAAAAAGGTTTCATCTCTCGCAGTGACTAACAAGTTTATCGTTATCTACACCTTAGGGGTAAGAGTATACTCTGTGACTCTTACCCCTTTAATCTTTACTTACGGTAAACGGCGCACCACATAATTAACCCGTTAAAATTGTATCATGTAACGTACTGTCAACCGCAAAAGGAGCCACACGTGCGGTTAGTTCAACGAAACACCGTCCACAATTTTTCCATCAACCCTGAAAAAATTCCACTTTTTTATTTTTACGTGTACTTTTAAAAGCATTCTTCCTATATCGTATTCAGTCAGCTTATAGAGTTGTAGAGTTGGAGTAAACAAACTGCACGAACGAGTGTTCCGGCGGCCGATTCACATGCATCTCCTCTAAATCCTCTCTTTTACTGTTTAGCCTCTGGAAACATCGTAATGTATTACATCACAGGATGATATGACTGTGAATGAAGTGTAGTCGTCTTGTACAGTCTCAGGTCGACCGCTCCTGAAAAGTGTGGTTAATTGAAATCCACCCACCAAAGAATAACGGTATCCACGATCCGGTATTCAAATCCGTATAAAAGTAAACTACCTTTACTAGGATTTGAACCTTAGAACTCTCGACTTAGAAGTCAGCTGATTTGCAAAGACGCATTCACCACTAGACCGATCCGGTGGATTTCTCATAATAATATTATCCTACCAAAACAATAATTCCTGTAAATCCTGATGCACATAAAAAAAAAAAAAAAACTATTTGACGTTAATATTCAGTAACTACGCGTTATTATATTTTACAAAAGTTAAATTTTAAATTTAAATTAAGGCATTTTATTTAAGTTTTTTAAGATTTATGACATTGTCATTTGCCCACAACCAGTAAAATTTCACTAATATCTTAGACAATTTCTAATTTCTAGTGAATTTCTATGATAATAAATTTAATAAAGAAATAATAAATTTAATTCCGTTATGGTCATCTGATTGCGAGAAATCCGTGGTGCTGTCAGTATTAACAGATACCCAATAATTTGTTTCAAAGTATCAGTTACATGTTTTGTACAGTTTTTCCATTCTTGCTGGCCTGTTTTATGGATGGCTTTTAAGCATCAATTTTTAACATCTGATATTTTAAAAGCGGTATTTTCTAACGGTACGTAACTTTTGATTTGTCTCCAAATTAACTCGATCGGGTCGAGTACAAAATGATAGCGAGGTAACCGAAACACGGTTTTGTCGCTGGATCTTGTTAACTCGTCGATTTTATACGCATTAAAATTATTTTTATTACGCGAAAATCTTCGCAATAATTCGGGCTTTTAAGTTCATCCTCTTCAAAAATCACTCCTTTTGAACTAAACCGCATTTTGATATCGTTCTTTTTCCAAGACGCAGCTAGATTCTTTCCTTTATACACGGAAGACAAGGGGCGTTGTCTAAGACAATAACCGAATTATCTTTCAGAGCAAGTAATACATCGTTAAACCGTTTATCAATAAATAAATTTCGTATACTTTTTTAAGAATCGCGTTTTTATTGAAAACGTCAAATTTTTTTTAAGTTGATCTGCGGGGTTTTGTTTTTTTTTTTAGGAAACGTAATTCATTAGTAGATTACCTAAGGAAGGCAAACTTATTAAGGGTAAATTTATAATTATAATCATAATTAAGTTTATTTAGCATTATTTTGTATCGTTACAAAATAGTATTAACAATATAACAGATCAATATAACTATATCTATTTTACTCCAATTTATACAATATATTAAGCATAAAAGTAAACAATATAAATACTATTTACATCATCATATTCTTGCATCTTCTTGATATTACTAAATCTACAATGTTGAATTAATGCCCGGGTGCGGGTGTTCATTTGTTAAAGAGTTTTCTAAGGTAATAAGTGTTTTTTTTTCTGTCTTCAGTCATTTGACTGGTTTGATGCAGCTCTCCAAGATTCCCTATCTAGTGCTAGTCGTTTCATTTCAGTATACCCTCTACATCCTACATCCCTAACAATTTGTTTTACATATTACAAACGTGGCCTGCCTACACAATTTTTTTCATCTACCTGTCCTTCCAATATTAAAGCGACTATTCCAGGATGCCTTAGTATGTGGCCTATAAGTCTGTCTCTTCTTTTAGCTATATTTTTCCAAACGCTTCTTTCTTCATCTATTTGCCGCAATACCTCTTCATTTGTCACTTTATCCACCCATCTGATTTTTAACATTCTCCTATAGCACCACATTTCAAAAGCTTCTAATCTTTTCTTCTCAGATACTCCGATCGTCCAAGTTTCACTTCCATATAAAGCGACGCTCCAAACATACACTTTCAAAAATCTTTTCCTGACATTTAAATTAATTTTTGATGTAAACAAATTATATTTCTTACTGAAGGCTCGTTTAGCTTGTGCTATTCGGCATTTTATATCGCTCCTGCTTCGTCCATCTTTAGTAATTTTACTTCCCAAATAACAAAATTCTTCTACCTCCATAATCTTTTCTCCTCCTATTTTCACATTCAGTGGTCCATCTTTGTTATTTCTACTACATTTCATTACTTTTGTTTTGTTCTTGTTTATTTTTATGCGATAGTTCTTGCGTAGGACTTCATCTATGCCGTTCATTGTTTCTTCTAAATCCTTTTTACTCTCGGCTAGAATTACTATATCATCAGCAAATCGTAGCATCTTTATCTTTTCACCTTGTACTGTTACTATGAATCTAAATTGTTCTTTAACATCATTAACTGCTAGTTCCATGTAAAGATTAAAAAATAACGGAGATAGGGAACATCCTTGTCGGACTCCCTTTTTTATTACGGCTTCTTTCTTATGTTCTTCAATTGTTACTGTTGCTCTTTGGTTCCTGTACATGTTAGCAATTGTTCTTCTATCTCTGTATTTGAACCCTAATTTTTTTAAAATGCTGAACATTTTATTCCAGTCTACGTTATCGAATGCCTTTTCTAGGTCTATAAACGCCAAGTATGTTGGTTTATTTTTCTTTAATCTTCCTTCTACTATTAATCTGAGGCCTAAAATTGCTTCCTTTGTCCCTATACTTTTCCTGAAATCAAATTGGTCTTCTCCTAACACTTCCTCCACTCACCTCTCAATTCTTCTGTATAGAATTCTAGATAAGATTTTTGATGCATGACTGGTTAAACTAATTGTTCTGTATACTTCACATTTATCTGCCCCTGCTTTCTTTGGTATCATGACTATAACACTTTTTTTGAAGTCTGACGGAAATTCCCCTTTTTCATAAATATTACACAGAAGTTTGTATAATCTTATCAATCGCTTCCTCACCTGCACTGCGCAATAATTCTACAGGTATTCCGTCTATTCCAGAAGCCTTTCTGCCATTTAAATCTTTTAATGCTCTCTTAAATTCAGATCTCAGTATTGTTTCTCCCGTTTCATCCTCCTCAACTTCCTCTTCTTCCTCTATAACACCATTTTCTAATTCATTTCCTCCGTATAACTCCTCTTCAATATATTCCACCCATCTATCGACTTTACCTTTCGTATTATATATTGGTGTACCATCTTTGTTTAACACAGATTTAGATTTTAATTTACCCCAAAATTTTCCTTAACTTTCCTGTATGCTCCGTCTATTTTACCAATGTTCATTTCTCGTTCCATTTCTGAACACTTTTCTTTAGTAGTAAGTATAAATTTTAATCGATGTCAATCTTTAACGATTAAGTTTTTGTTAGTAGGAACTTTTAGTTACTACTATAATTTTTATATTCCCGTTTATATAAAGTGCACCGGTGCACCGTTTATACCTGTGCACAGGTGATCCTATGTTTGCTAATTATATATTGTAATTCTTTAAATCTGTGAAATTACAATTTTGAAAAATATAAAAATAAGCATTATACGCAAACTAGCGATTCTGAAATGCAAAGATTTTAATTAGCAAGAAATCGGGAAATTGATGAATATTTCACACGGTATACGAAAACTCAAAAGGTAAATACATGTCTTATGTAGGATAAATGAAACCGTGAAGAAATCGGGAAATTTTGATAATCCAAGAAGAACCTACTTCTATAGGATATCTCGCCGATTAAAATCCTTGGTGTTTCAGTATCGCTAAAGTCAGTTGCTTTTATTTTTTCATTTTTTAGATCGAAAAAAAATTGTTTTTGAGCAATTTTTCTTACTCTTTTTTGGCATTAAGAATACGTCATTTCCTTTAGATATTGTTTCAGAAATCTGTATAATTTTTTTTTTTTTGAAGTAGAAGTTCGATCTTTTAATTAGTGTACTTTTTAATGGGATTATAGTGTATATTTTTTTAATGCGCGCAGATACTTAAATAAAACATCGGTATGTTAACTTGCCGATGTAAGTTACTTACTTACTTTTTAATAAATGTATTAAAATTTGTAAATTAGTTAGAGCTTTAGTAAAAATCTTATTCAAATCGAATCCAAAGAAAGAGAGAAATAACCGATTTACTGGGCAATAAAACCGGCTTGTAATTTATGTTCCGGTTTGAAAGTTGAATTTGACCTTGGTATTTGCAACGGTATTAGTCTGCAGCTTATGTGTGAATTGTAACCTTAAAATATACTTATAAAATCCATTTACTTTCTTTGTTCATGTCTGCAGTATTAATCGGTAGCACAATATTATTAGATAATGCACTACTTTATAGTGTAGTGTTCTTTTTCCTGTTTTAGTTTCCGGTAACTACCGTTCAGATAATACTTCAGAGGATGAATGAAGATGATATGTATGAGTGTAAATGAAGTGTAGTCTTGTACGGTCTCAGTTCGACCGTTCCTGAGATATGTGGTTAATTGAAACCCGACCACCAAAGAACACCGGTATCCACGATCTAGTATTCAAATCCGTGTATAAATAACCGACTTGAACGCTGTAACTCTCGACATCCAAATCAGCTGATTTGGGAAGACGCGTCCATCACTAGGCCAATCCGATGGGTTACTACTTTATACTGCACAATATGTGTAATATTATATTAATGCTTTTTCAACTTTTCAGTCAAAATGTCACGACACGATCCGATCGAGATGCTAACCTCTTTTGCAAGTTCTTCGACAGTCGATCGAGGATTTGCACGCACCAGATCGTTCGATTTTCTGAACGCGGGTATCATAAGTTGAAGTAGAAGGCCTTCCTGGTGGAGGGTCATGTTCAGTCGACTGACGACCACTTTTAAATCGTGAAAATTATTTATAAAAATTCGTACGACACAGAGCATCATTTCCATAAGCTTGTTTCAAAAGTTGAAACGTTTCTGTCAAAGTTTTCCCCGTATTCACGCAAAATTTTACGGTGTATCTTTGTTGCAGAATATCGCACATTACAAAAATCGCTACTAACACTTAAATACCTTGCACTGAAATAACAATAACACGACAACTAAACGAGATATCAACATTCCAAGAACATATGGTTACAGAGGAGGTTATGCGGAACCCAATGCTGTCAACCGCACTTCACTGAATATCTCCGTCGGCGCGTAATTAAAAAGGTTATTTTCTGAGCAAACCTCGTATATATCCATTGTACAATATATTAATATGTAAACGCATTTAAACGAAAACAATTAAGCAACTTGTTTTATTTTAGATTAACTTTTTAAATTTTTTGTCTTCTGTCTTTATAGAAATCCATTCTTTGTAAACTTCATTTGTGTTTAATTTTTGACCGTTCTCTAAACGTAATTTAATTCTCATTAGATTACCGAGGTATTCATTTTCGAGTCTCGTTCGGTATTTTGTTTTTATGAAATTCATAACGGAAAATCCACGTTCGCAGTCGGCGCTGGATGCTTGAAAAGTTTCCATAATGTTATATAGGAAGGAAAGTTTAGATAGTTTAGGATTATTTTGGACAAAGGTTAATGTATGGCTTAAAATTCTTGAACAATTCTTGTTTAGTTTTCTCTAGAATTGTAAATTTCAATTCTGAATAATCGTTCCGTATTTTATGTACTCGTATATCAGCGTTTTTGTTTCTCATAAATTTTGAATATTTTCTGGACAGCTGTATTTATTTCTCTTTCCGAAATCAAAATTGTTTCCTGAATGCATACTAATTTCATTATCAAATGCTTGCCGATCTTTTAGTTCTTCATCTGGAAATCTGATCTCTAAGTGAAATACACTTTCAATAAATCGAATTATAGCTGATGTATCGATATCGTTTTGACTTTCCGATAATATTTCTCTTACAGTGTCACTCCAAAAGATTTTGTGTCTCAAATATTGAGTTTAAGTTTATTAATTTTAATTTTAATTTTTACATACCGATGAGCGTCGATAATTATTAAATCACTTTTTTGTAGATATCAGCTTAAACGAGTCTAATACATCTTTCAGACCAATAATTGTTACCCAATATTGTGAATCGGTCGGAATTTTTTCACAATACAGGGTTATCATAAAAGAATGGTGGGGTTTTGAACATGGTCTAAATTAAAACAGAATTACTTACAGTTTATGTTTTTTATTTTTCAAATTTGTCGTCTCAAACATTTTTTTACATAATTAATAAATTTCAATATTTGCGGCCTTAGTCGCTCGACAAATTTAGTCGCTCGTCCAATCGATACTAAACTTCTCTCCAAACATCGGTTAACATTTCTTCGTTAACAGTTGTCATCGCTTCATTAATCCTGTTTTTTAAGCGGTTTAGGTCGGGAATTTATTGTGTATAAACAACGGTTTTGATGTACCCCCACAAGAAAAAAATCGCAAGGTGTCAGGTCTGAACTCCTTGGAGGCCAAAGTACGGGTTCTTGCCGGCCTATCCATCGATCTCCAAATTTTTCGTTCAAAGCGTTCGTGACCGATACATTGAGATGCGAGGGAGCACCATCTTGTTGGAAATGAAGTCGATGAATGTTTTCGAGTTCATCCGGCTGAGGAAAGCAATAATCGGTTAACACGTCAAAATACACGACTCCATTAATTGTTTTTTCAGCAAAGAAGAAAGGCCCTATTACACGATTTTTCATCGCACCACACCAAACATTAACTTTAGGCGAATCGCGTTGGTTCTCAATAATTGCGTGTGGGTTTTCAGAGCCCCACATTCGTGAATTGTGTCTGTTAATACATCCATTCACATGGAATGTAGCTTCGTCTGTAAAAATTATATCGTCTAAAAATGATTCGTTTTCACTTATCCTGTCTGACATTTCAACAGCGATATTGTAACGTTTTACACCATCATCGGGTTTCAATTCCTGCAGTATCTGGATTTTATAAGCGTGTAATTTCAGTTTTTTATGTAAAACTTTGTGAACTGTTGATTTTGGAATACCTAATTCGACCCTTCGACGGGGGATGGACTTCCCAGGACTTATAATTGCCGATCGTTTAATTAGTTCAACCGTTTCGTCTGGTACACTTGGTCTGCCGGTTGATTTCTGTTTCTTAACCGATCCGGTTTCTTCGAATCGTTTGTACCGACGTGTTATGTTATTTTTGTGTGGCGGATCTCTTCCGAATTCACGTCGAACTAAAATTACGGATTTTAATTCAGCCATCAATAAAACACACTTTGCTTTGTCTTTATCCGAGAACATAGTAACTCACTAAATGCACCGCAACAACAATACAAGAACTGACGTTGTGGTTACAACTGCTGATGAACAAACTTTTGGGTTGGAGGCTTTCAGGGATACCAATATAACTAGAAATTTCCCTACAATCTTCCTATGAATTACTGAAACCGCGCACCATTCTTTTATGATAACCTGTATTTACAAACAGGGATCATTGCATTCTGCAATCTGACTTTTACAAAACTCAATTAATGTATCGTAATTATTTTAGTGAAGCACCGACTGCAAAATACCTGGATAACCATCTAGTTTCATTTAATGATTTAAACGGTATAACATCCTGCTCTGACAGTTGTGCTGTTTCTTAAAATCTTTCTTTTTGATGCCAGATCGGTGAAACATTGTGTAAATAGTTCTAATAAAATTTTCTACATCCTGCGTAATAGATACATTTTTCCACGCATCATCTAATCCTTAGTCTTCCCTAAGAAAGTCACGTTATATGCTACTCTGTAGTCTCAACTAAATGTATCATGGAGTATACTTTGCGTATTTACAATAGCCGATTGCAGATGCGCGGGAAATAAATTTCTCTGTGAAATTTATTTCAATTCCTCTAAAATTATTCCGCTGCCGCGCACTCGCGCAGCTTAGGGGAAACTAAAACTACATTTAATTATCATTTCAACTGTTTATTATTTATTTAATGTTTAATTATTACTACTATTACTGTTTATTGTTTAATTAAGATTTAATTAACTACGACTACATTTAACTCGGTTCATACCAAATTTGATTTTTCTCTTCGTTTGCCCTTTTTCTTTCTTCCTTTTAATTTCTCCTGCAGCCTGTATCACTTTATATCAGAACGGTTTAATGTAGTCATTAAATTTAGTGTTGCCATTTTATTATTAATTGATCTTATTCAGTTTTTAAAAAATCAGAAATAACTTTATTAGGATTTTATTAATTCAACCCACACATTGAGCCTCCGTTTAACCTCCTCCATCACTGAGGAAGGAGGAGGTTAAATTTTAAGCTTTATGTAAATGCTTGAAAAGTTAATATTAATAGAGAATTTTTATATCATTTTATGAGAAAATTAAAAATTAAATATGTATTTGTTAAATAAGTTTTTATCTGTGTTATTGATCAGCAGTTTTATTTTTTAGATCGATAAAAAAATGAAAATATTTACTCCTGCATTATTACTATTAGCAAGATAAGAAACTATTAGTAAAGTTATCAAAAAACATATTATACAATCAATACATGCGCAATATAATTATCATTTTTTTTATAAATACTGCTCATTATATAACATTGCATTCTTTTACTGAAATTTTTATGTAACGTGAACGACGGCTGTTATTTAAATTTCCGAGTTTGGTATTTAAGTTGTAGGCGATGCAGTGTCACAACACTTATGATATCTCAAAATTTTAACAATATGGGGTTGTTTTTTTATCCGCAGAGAAAATGTTACCTTACCTTCTCTGTATGCTCCTGGACTTAAGAATTTTCTATTTCTTCTTACATTCTTTTCATATATTTATTTATTTTTTTTTTTGATCGCATCGTTCTGATTTTTCTATGTATGGTGAACTGTAACTTCATGAGATGATCTGGTTTACTATTTTGTCGAGTATCTAAAAAATTTCTGTAATTATCCAATATAAAAACTAAGCGATGGTAACGTGCGATTGATTTTTTCCTTTGTTTTACTGAACCTCTTTATTTAATTTTCATCGATGTAACGATCTATTTAATTATTTTTATAATGCGTTATTGAATAATTTTTTGAATGCCATTTTATTTTTTATTTACAAGAGTTATTTAGTGTACGGCTTGATGTCCTTACTGATGCCAACCGACTAGAAAGAATGAAGTATCAAAATTTGTAACGTGTGAAAAATGTCATGCGCGACCAGTATTTGAATTTTTAACCTTCCAGATGAAAGATAGATATTAATGAAGTTCATTATTTATTAATCAACTTCCTGTGATGTGTTGGCATTTACATTAAATTACACTATATATTACGTAAGATGAATATTTTAGAGAAAAAATGAAAAATTAATCCGGTCGGACATTCATGAAGTTTTTTAGTAATCTGTAACTAATCGGTTGTGTAGTTGTACATTTTTTTTACAGATTTCTCTCTCTTAATGCTAACAAATGTACGAATATACTAGCGTATACATATCTGTATGTGTTTGTGGGGGGATGCATATGTTTGGACGAGGTCTGTTCTGAAAATAACCAACCGAACTTTATTTTATTAATATTAATTTTACAGATTATTGGTGCTTGTCCCCTTCAAAGTACTCCTTTCTCATATTCACACACTTTTCCCAGCGGTGTTTCCACTTCGCGAAGAAGTCCAGCATACCTTCATTTGAAATGACTTTAAGGTCCGTGACGAATAGGCTTTAATGTCATCGATAGTCTCAAAACGGCGTCCTTTCATCGCTGATTTTAGTTTCGCAAATAAGAAAAAGTGGCGATGAGCCAGGTCTGGCAACTAGTGAAGCTGAGGGAGAACAGTCATTTGATTTTTAGTATAAAACTAACGAATTGACAAAAGCCGTGTGTGCGGGTGCATGGTCGTGGTGAAGGAACCATGAGTTGTCTCGCCACAATTCTGTTCTCTTTTTGCGAATTTTTTCATGTAACTGTTGTAAAACGCGTCATAGTACACGGTTCACTGTTTCACCTCGAGGCAAGAATTCAAAACGATCGGTTCCATTAAACAAAAAAAAAAAAAAACGGAGAGCATCACTTCGACATCGGATCGAGACCGACGTGCTTTTTTGGGGCGTGGAGATTGAACTTTTGTCTCGATATCATTGCCGTAAACTCGCCTTTCGTCTTCCGTTATGATAGTTTGCATTAACGTTTCATCGTTATCGGCTTGTTCAAGAAGTTACCGACAAACATCCACTCGATGTTCTTCCTTCTGTTCGGTCATCAAACGAGGAACAAACTTTGCTACGACTCGATGCTTGTTCAAGTTTTCAGTTAAAATATCACGGCACGATCCAATCGAGATGTTTACCTCTTCTACAAGTTCTCTGACAGTCGATCGGCGGCTTGCACGCACCAGATCGTCGATCATCTGAACGCGGGTGTCATCGGTTAAGTAGAAGGCCTTCCTGGTCGAGGGTCATCTTCGATCGACAGACGACCACTTTTAGATCGTGGAAACCATCTGTAAAAATGCGTACGACCCAGAGCATCATCTCGTAAGCTTCTTTCAAAAGTTGAAATTTTTCCCCAGTTTCAGGCAAAATTTTACATCGTATCGTCGCTTTCGAAACTAGCACGTTACAAAAATCGGTACTAACACTTCAACACGTTGCACTCAAATAACAATAACACGAAAACTAAACAAGATATCAACAATCCAAGAAGATTAGGTTATGCGGAACACAGTGCTGCTAACCGCAAGTCACTGAATATCTCCGTGGGCGAGTATTTAAAAATGTTCGGTTATTTTCTGAACACACCTTGTGTATCGGCTACAATATAATGCACACTGGAAGCCAGCCACGTCAAAGCGTATGAAACAACATCCAGTGATTGAATTTTTATTAACGAAAAAAGTTGCATTAGTAACATTCATCGTCAACTAAAAGCCAAAATAAAATTTTACGCTTCAGAAGCTGGTAAAACGAATATTGAGGATGAACCTTGCAGTGGTCGATTGGTTTCTCTGACTGATGAGAAGCACCAAAATGTGGTGGGGATGAATCGATCCAAAATGATCGTCTACAAAGTCATGTCGAAAGGACAAGTAGGAAAAATGATTGCACGACCGAGCTACTATAAAATCTTTTCGCGGCGGATGTCACGGGAATGAAGAAAAGAACAACAAACAACAACGAAAGGGTGTGCGAATAGTTCTGAATTGTTATCGTGACGAGGAGATAACTTCGATCGCAAGACCCAGGAGAAAAAAAAGGGCAAAGCATAAAATACTTCAAATACAGCAACGATCTATTTAATTATTCTTATAACGCGTTATTGAATAAGTTTTTGAATGCTACTTTTTTTATTTACAAGAGTTATTTAGCAGTTTACAAGAGTAAACTAGGAGGCTCCCAACCGTAATTTCCACGAAGATCTAGTCGGACTGCAGTTGCTGACTCCAAATCTTGAAACCAAAACGCACAGCGAGTTCGTTCCGCACCAGTAAATGTATCCATTTTTCACAATACTGGTGGCCGAATTCGGTACTAATGAACTACGCGAGTCAAAACTTGATGTGCTTTGCTATGAACTGAGACCTCAACTGAATCTGTAAGTTATGTAAATTAATTTTTACATGTTTTTAAAGATGTGAAGTCCTTTTTGAGTCGCCCGGTATTTATTGAACATTTAAGCTAAAAAATTGTAGGTTTGTGATCGATTAGGTTGTCGGCATTTGGTTGTTAGTGACTTTCATTTGAATCCTGAGCAGGAGATTTGCGATATCATAAAACTTGTTTAAAATATACACGTGATTGCATTTTGTTTTACCTTGACCGTATGTTTTGTGTGGGGATTTTAGTAAAAATATCTACATTAACAACTACTTACCCAGTAAAAATTGTTTTTATAAATTACTTTAGAATTAATTTCTTCTTGTAAATTGCTTATCGCTAAAATAAAACTCATTTAGAATTTATTTTTATTGTAGAATCGACAGTAAACTGAACACCGATATCCCACCTAAATCCCCACCTTATCCCCTGCAACACCGATTACTAAAAATATATAAACATTGATAGTGTTGTTCTTTATTTCAATATGTTACTTTTTTAAAAAATAGTATTGTAAATATAATCCATTTTTTATTAACAAAGATTATTAAAGTTTAGTATTAAAAGGACCCGGTTCGAATCCCGGTCGGGCATGGTCCTTTTCACACACGCTACAAATCATTCATCTCATCCTCTGTAGCAATACCGAACGGTGGACTCGGAGATTAAAAAAAAAGTATTAAAAGGCTTTGATAACATGGAGAAAGTATGAGAGAGAAAATTAATATATGAAAACAAAAACTTTAATTAGAGTAAACAATTTCTTTCTTCGTGGAACTACAAAAGATATCCAGATTTAATTATAAGACGCAGATATTTAATTTTTCGCTTACTGAAGTTTGCTTATCTGTTTGTTATCTTCTATTATCTTTTTACCAAATATACTTGTTTTCTGATAATAAATTCTACAAAATTGTTAATGCAATGTACAGCCTTAGTTATTTATGGGTTTTGTTTCAAAAAAGGAAAAGTTCTTGATCTTTTTTTTTGCACATATATTACTCAGTACTTTGGGAGTTAGAAACATTACTCCAGTTTTTTAAGCGCTTTTAAAAAACTTGTTTTGTAGCAAGCAACTGATTTGTCTTCGTAAAGTATTTGAAGATATTTTTAATTTTTTTAATCGTTCTTTAGTATTGGATTTTTGTATCGTAATTATATTTAGTATAATATTATTCTGACATTCAAGTATTTCGCGCGAAAATGAAAGCAATTTAACTGAAAAAATTATGGTATTATGGTAAAATTCCACATTTCAGTCTTATGTACATTTATCGGTCGTCCTGCAGCGTTTCTCTGTAATATCCTAATTTTTATTAAGAAATTTGTTTCCGTATTTCTGTTTCTCTTGCAAATTGTTTTCTTTTTCTACGGCCCTGGTTTTTTTTTGTAGACATGTATATACATATATATTTAATTATTTATTTACATAATAATAACAGGCTTACTAGATGAATGGTAAATGAATTTTATAGTGAATGAAAAAGGCCGTGCCTGCTCGGGATTGGAACCTGCGCCCTCCGGATGAAAGGCTGAGACGTTTCCGCTCCGTCACGGAGATCTGCATTTATGTAGACAGTGATTCAGGAGGAAAGGAAATAATTTGGGAACCGATTCTAGAGCTTGAAATAAGGTAAAAATTTCCTACAAATAGATTTTCGAAAACGCTTTTTTATGGAGTTACGGCTAGCGAAAAATTCAATTCTCTCCAATGAGATAAGACCACAATGAAATTTTTAAGGCGTTATATAAGGGGTAAACTGTCCTTTCATGTCTCTTTTCAGCTGGAGGAACAAAAAGAAGTTAAATGGAGACAGGTTGGGTAGTAGGGCAGCTGTGGCAGCGTTGACACTTTCTTGTTGGTCAGAAATTCTGTCGTCAACACAGTGTGTCTTTACATATTGTCATGGTGAAGGATTCAGCTGTCAGAAATTTCAGGACGGATGCAAACTATGTGTTTTCAAACACAAGTCTTGCCACTAGCACTTGGATGTAAAAAGGCCACTAAGACATCCCACTACAAGTTTCCCCATCCACCATGCCTGCTTGATGCACCAGAGCCAACGCAATTACTTTTAGGAAAAACCCTGTTTGTATTATGTAAATATTAACAATAATTATTGGTTTTTCTCAAATAATAATTTTACGCAAATTGGTCCAGTAGATTTTTGTAATTGAGGTTGAAGAGGAGCTTAGGGAGGTACAGAGATGACTAACATTGATGAGCTATTTATGTGTATTTTTTTTAATGTCAAGGCATTAAACAATTGAAGGTTGACTTTATGAATTTATTTATAAAAAAAAAAGAATAAAAGGAAAAAACAGTTAAAATAATTACAATACTTAGGACTAAAGGGCATTGAACCTTAAAGATTTTGAGCATCATTATGTATTTACTTGCTTTTCTTTAACTCACAATGTTTCATTTCATGTTTATCCTCAAATCTTTCATCCTTAATTTAACATACTTCCTGAGAAAACCTATTGATGAAATTTTGCACAGTTACTAAGGTCGGGTGACAGTACAATATTTCACAATTTGCAAACATCCCCCCATACGGGGGTAAATTAAGGGTACGGGTGTAAAAAATTGCAAAATCTGCAAAATGACTATGCAGGATTTTTAGGGTCGCAGATGACAGATCTAATAGTTAGCTCTTTGCTGAAGGTCAAGCATATGCCAGCCTTAACCAAGTTAGATCTCTCGATGGACTTTGGATCAAAAAATTGGAGAACTCCAAATTAACAGGAAGAAAACCTTGCAATAATGATGCATTATCAGAAGTGGATTGAATGAGATATCTTTTATAAAAATTCATAAAAACATTTGTCAGAAATTGTGATAGTTAATTAAGTAAGTGAAATAAAAACTTTACTACTTAGTTACTTTGTTTAGTTAATGTTTGATTGAAAATTTGTTTGATATTTTATAAATATATTAGAAATTTCAATATATCGTGTTATCTTTTGAAAACCAAATTAATCTACTAATTAAACTATTGAGTGTATGATAATAATTTGATTAAAGTATGACTAAAAAGTATAAATCAAGTTTTGAAAAAGTTTTGTAATATTCTCTTTGGTACAATGAATTTAAAAAAAGTCTTGAATAACAAATTTTAAGTTTTGTTATTTGAATAGGCAGTAAGACATCAAACCCTTCAACTATGTTATTTTAAATGTTTTGAAAATAGAACACATATTTAAAAGTTTCAGTATCACAATATTTCAGTTTTCATTAATTTGTGTGACTGAAATAATAGTGACCTGCAAAATGGCAAGAAGGCCCAAATTTCTTCTCCTGCTTGGTATTTTTATTTTTTCTGAAGGTAGAATGGATTTTTTTAAAGTAAAATTTGAACCACAATCTTTCAATTTTTTATGTTTAAAAACCTGAGTTTTTTAAAAAGGGTTTGCAAAATTAAATTAGGGAGGTCAAATGTGAGTTATAAGAGTTAAAAAAGGATCATTTATCCAAATTTTTGGTGTGCTTTTGGTCTTGTGGATCAAATTCTAAAGTTTGGTGGATGTGTGATGGATGGTTTTCTCAGTCAAATTTTATTTTTTATTCGTGTATTATTAATCACATTTCTATGTAAGATTATCAAAAGGAGCAAAAGTAGGTAATATGACGTAATTACTAACAGCTAGTAATAATCGGAAAGGAGTAAATTTTAAAAGAGGTAGGAATTTTTCTAATTGGTTCATTGGTGTTTTAGATTATGACCTGGACAAATTAGCAAACTTTGTTTTATGTAATAGTGTTACAGGAATATTTTCTAAGTTAACTGATTGTTGACAAAGTGAATGTATCAGTCTCTGTATGAAATAATAATGTATAAGCATAATGCCGTTATATACCTAATAATGTATTTAAATATATTTCTTAATAAGTGAAAAGCAATAGCGTTTTGTTTGCATTGCCTTACATTAAGATTATGGTATATAATGAAAGTATTTTTTGTATCTTACCCTTTTGGAAATTTGATAGGCCATATCAATACGAAGTCTTTACTTTTACCATTCCATGGTACAAATTTAACACAAGTCATGAAGTTAATTGTTGTTATCGCTCTGTATATTGTAATGTAGTTATCAGGCTCTGAAAAAAATATTTATGATATTTTTAGTGATTAATCGGTTAATTCCTCATAATCATAAACATTAATTTGCTTTTTACTGACCTTGGTTTATTATTTTTATTCATAAGTAGTATAAATTTCGTAATTAATACAATTATATATTTTATAGAAGTCTAATGTATCATTTTGTGACAAGTCATAAATAAATAAAAAACTATTAAACTATAATAATGTACAGTTTGGATACATGAATAAAGTCATAAATTGATTACAAATCCCATTAGAAATTTAGGAGCTAATTGTAAATGTATGATATGCAATAGAAGGGTCAATTTTCAAGAATTTAAAGGCAGTTAAGTGTAAATTAGAATTGAATCTTGTGTAACAGTGATCTTTTTATAATTTAGTAAAAAAAAAGTATCATATACAGATATGAAATAACAATTACATCTATAATCATCCATTGCTCACATTGATTATTATTATTATTATAATGTGCATGCGTATGCACACACAATTTATACATATTTTTTATATTTATATTTAAAAATAAAAAAGCCACATCCGTAAAAAAAAAAGTTGCAATTATACCAAAAAAAGTGTGTACATAAGAGTATTAAACATCAATATAATAATAATAATAATAAAAACTATTTAAGAATATTTATAAAAAAATCGTAGATAAGAAATAATTAATTGTGAGGATCCGTTAGACAAAGTCAATATCAAGGTCTCTGATATTAGGTAATCCATCAATTCATTAACTGAAATAATATATCATAAATCCTGACATTTAAGTTGAGATTTTGGAACTTATAATAAAGTTCAAAAAGAATGGGTCACTATGTACTGATAAGTTTAAATAAAAATGTTTTAGTTTCCTATGTTAGTGTATTAATTTTATGATGACAATAAATGCTCTTAACAATATAGAATTAAAAATGAAATAGAAAGGACAAATAATAAACAGTATAATTTCATACAATTGTTTGTAGCATTATTGTGTAAATCAAAATATAGTTTTCTTTTTATTATTTCTTCTTCTTTACTATAAATCTATTGATTGTGAACAATTGTTCATTTATTATAATATTCAGTTTATACACGTATAAATACATACTTTATTTTGGCACTTGAGAAATACAATTTTTATTGGGTCTCATAGTAACCGAGTATAACTGTGTAAGTTCATCCAAATTAATAATATTAAAGTTGTACCCATGTTAACAGGTGTAAATATTTTGATAAGATGCCAATCAGTCAGTTGTCATGCACTTATTTGGTGATCTGGTTCTACTATACTATGCTATCTTGTTGAATAACAAGTCATTTGAAGTAATGTCTTCCTTTGTTCGTCGGTCATAAAAAGCCTTTCATTAACTTTCAGATTAACTCTCGTTTTCCATTACTTACATTTTCCAAAATTGACATCTTTCAAAATAAAGTAATAATAATTTCATACAATATTCGTTGTTTAAATGTTCTATAAAAAGAAAATTTAATACTAACCAATAACCTTTACTGAGGTAATTTGAAAACACCATTAAGAAGTTAAAAGCAAGTAATGTACCCGATGAAAATAATATTGTCCCTGTTGTACTCATTATGGTGGGTGGGCAGGCAGTATTCAGAATAATATACAGGTTGTTGGATATGATTCAGCAAAAAATTAGGGAAGCTATTAACTGGAATGTAGGGCTTGCCTGCTCCATCTTCAAGAAAGTTAATAAGATGGAATGCAGAAATTATGGTAGCACCGTGTTGCTTGGTATCATTTACAGATTATGTTCAAGTCAATGAAAAAATGAAAATTGGTGCAGAAATGTTACTAGATGAATATTAGTGCGGTTTTTATCCTTATAGTGTTGTAACAAACCTGATTTCTGTCTTGAGTTAAATAGCAAAAACATTTTCTGAATACGCCATTAATTTTTATTTACTGTTTACAGATTTTAAATAAGCATTTACTAATGATGCTATAAAGAAGCTATGGAAAATATTTGCAGGAATCTTATCAGTCTTATAAGAATTATACTGGAGAGGAAAATAAGAATAAATATAGGAAACAGCAAAAGCAGTTTTGTTTTTAATTCAAATGCAAGTGAAAAACAGGTTGATGAACTGCAGGCACTTTTACAACTGTTACATTACATAATGTTATAGAAAACATTGATATAGGGGAGAGGTGTTTTTTGTAAGTATTACTAAATGTGTGAATCAAGTAATGTAGTCATGGTTGCTAGAAACCAATTCAGTAAGGAACAGTATATTGTAATCAACAAAGAAACAAAAAGGACAGGACTTTGGGTATTTGAAGAAAAAACAAGATACCTCAAATATCTGCTGGTCAGGCAAGAGAGTTTTACAACACATGTTGTCAATGTTGTCGGGGAATAAATAATTTAAGCTGTCTTGGGACAGAAGTAAAATGTGAAAATAGAATGAGTAATAGCATGAAACTTATTATGTTATTGTAAAGTATTTTACAATAACATAAAACTTTTAAAAACAGTCATCTAGATCTGCAAAACTGAAAATGTACGAAAGTTTGGCATGACCGGTAGTAACATATTATTCTAAAATCTGGGCACTGAATTATGGCACATAAAGAAAATTTGAGAACGTTTGCGAGGAAGGTGCTATGAAGAATTTTTGTGCTGTTGAAGAACAAAGACTATGAGCAAATGTCGAACTTCAGGTACTAATTAATGGGTGGGACATCTCAAAGAGTTAGATGAATAGGGCATGTATGTAGAATTAACAGTACAAGAAAGTCAAAAATGCTTAATACTAGGAAAAAAGAGGCAATGAAGGAGGAGTAGAAGGGTTAGGTGGTTGAAGATTTGTTGTTGAGGTACAAAGGTTTGAGAATTATTTGATGGTACAGGAACTTGGAGAGCTGTGGTAGAAGATGCCAAAGCTTACATTAGGCTTCAGCAAAAAAGAAAATAACAGAAAAATAGAATTGCAGCGGAATCAGAATAGGAAAGTTAAGTTAGATGTAGGAAAGTTTGACAGTATGATTATGCTTTCATAAATGTTTACAGTGCGATTTGTTTCCTGTTGCTATTGATGCATCATTTAAGTAAGCAATTAGTATATTTAAATGTACAATCAATACGTTTGATTTACAAAGCCGATTTTTCATTAACAATCATCATTAGAATGAACTTCAACTTAAATACTGATTTGACTTATATGCCAAGGTTCATGATGATCAATAAATTTTAGACTTCCAAAGAAATTTTAAATCCTACATAAACAATTAAATACCAGATGGTTGCAAGCACACAAATACACACATTTTGCATAAAATATTATGGAATGATATATTAAAAAATAGTAATTTACAAGAACAGCAAGTAAAATAACGTACCGATTTACAGCCCACTTGCTAAGCACTATCCTTAACAAGATTTTCAAGATCAAATTGAAAACTTATTGAAACAACTTTGTTGTTCTCCATTGCATGGACCTTGGACATGGTGAACAGTATACTGTGATGTCTGTAAAATGGCTGGTTGATGTATAGATTCTTATTTCAAGGAAAACTAATGCTTTTAGTCAAGTTTCTCATCGATTTATATCTAAGCAAAATCATTGTTTCCATATGTTGAATTAACTTTTTAATTCCAGCATTCTACCAATTATTGTATTATTTAAGATGTTGACAGCAGTTAATTGATGAAACGCCATGAAAATCTCAATCAAGTTACCATATGAATATTGCTCAAGTGTAAGTTCTCGTGGAAAAATCATCCAGCTTATTATAAAGTGTTTAATTCCCACAGTGCAAGCACACGATGTAACTTAATGACATCTTGGTTTGTTCCTGACCAAATTCCAGTTAAAATTCTCTTGATAAATTATTAGTAAAACCAAACATTTTTTGTAAGACTAGAATTTTAAAACCACTCAATTTATTTAAAATTTCAAAAAAAATAATAGATTAAACAGTATCTTTTCTTAGAGAGTCAAAATCTTGGTAGCTACAGTGGAAACAATCTTTGCTCACTGATATTCATACATTTTGAAAATTTGGATTTTTTATTCAACTATAACTTTGTATTATCAGATTCATAGGTATCTGTATCCTGTGTTTGTATATTGATTATATTCGTTGTTTGTTATGTTGCTAGATTGCCTGATCTGAACCTGTAACAAAGTGGTGGCCGGGATACACAAATCAGGAGTTGATGACATTAAAATATAACTGGTTTGGGTTAGCTTTAAACTGTTGACCTTTATGGTGTGCAATATACTGGATAATAATTGTACAGTAATGATGTTAGATGATTATGTACTAACAAACCAAAGGTCGGGTGTTTGGTTGCAATGCATGAATTAAGCCTTGTTGTGGATATTCTTTCAAGAAGTTGTTGAGTTATTCTTTCAAAAAAGTCTTGTTATTTGATAATGGTGCTTCGGATGGGTTCTAGTGGGTACTTTGGATGGTGACACAACTGTGTGCTAGTAATATATTGCCATAGTTTTGTTCACTGTTGGCTGCTATTTAAAAAAATTAGCTTATAAGGGTTAAATATTGCTGAATTTTTATTATAAACATCTTTTATAAAATAAATTATCGATTTATATCTTAACAATCATTAATCGCTAATATTAAACTTACCATATAATGGACTTATAACATATGGTACTGTTCTGTTTTTCCATAATCTGTTTGGAAATACATCCCACCTCAAGCCTACTCGCCAGTAATCATATGCCTGTAAAAATTAAATTTAAAAAAGTTTTTCATAAAATCAAACTTATTAAGAGCTTAAGAATATTAAAGAAAAGTTACACAAATTTTTGTATTAAAATTTGTATTTTATATGTATGTTTATGAAGAATAGTTTTGTTTTTACTGTAATACTATTGTTGTTGAATTAATTTATTTCTTTTTTTTAAATTTTGTTTGATATGTATTACTGTTTAATATATGGAATGGTTTTTGACATGTTAAAATTTGTTTGATTAGCTGTACAATTTTTTCACAAACATCTTTTTTCTAATGATTATTTGCCTTCAGAGTTGAACTTCTACCAAGTATTAAGTCATTTTAACAGCAGCATTACTTTCTAAAATATATAAAAATAAAATACTGTTTGTGAATAATTTTTTTTAAGTTAAACATTCTCATTAGATGTGGTGGGAAGTTCTTTTTCTTTGCCTTATTGTATAAATAATTGTAAGTATTCTATAATCCAAATACCTTAGGTTGTTCCATTTAAATTGTTTGTGTTCCATTAAACTTCTAATTTATTAAACACTACTATAAGGGTTTTATTCTGATGAATTATACGTATATATATTGGACTGTGCCAAGGTAATGGGCTGTTACCATTATTATTCAACTGTGCTCTAGAAATGGTAATGAGGGAATGGCTCAAAAAATGATAAATGATACTCTGATAAATGTCACTATTATCAGAGTATATTTATAAAAGTAATTAAAACCAAACAGAAATATTTCAAAAACTACGCGATTATACAGTGCAAATCAAAGATTCAGTTTTTAATTACTTATATTATTGATAGAAATGGTTCCTTAATCAAAATTATTCATGTTTCCTTCAAAATTTATGAAGTTTTACGTCTGTTAAAAATTCCAGTTGTAAGTATTACATATAGTACTTAAAGTACTATTTATTACTTTTACATAAGTAAATCACCATAAAGTTTTTTCATAAACTTATGGGAGGGGGCAAAAACCTGTTTCATATTACACAGAATGTTTCAAATTTAGTTTTTCGAGAAACCTAGAGATCAGGTCTTTTAATGTGTTCATATTATTAATAACATTCTATAGTTATCCTGGAAGAAGAATAGTTCAGATGTTTACAATACTTTCCCACATTTTAATTAGGGCAATCACAGGGGTACTCAACATCTACCAAACCAACTGATGATCTATTCAGTTTGATTAATATACGAATCATTTTATCACCAGTATAAAGTAGGTGACATAACAATGTTACACACGTCACCCAGAAAGAAGTAAGCTTTTAAACAATTCAAATTTATTAGTTCCTGTATTACCCGAAATCTTTTTAAACAAAAACTTCAACCTTCGTACATGATTGGATAGATTATTTAGTTCATTTTTAGGTCATCTGTATTTTTTTCATTTATTTTTAGGTAGATTTCATAAGAAAGCTACCTAATGTGTTGGGTACCATGGTTGGACTTCCGGAAAATTTTGACATACCTTCACGTTTTACATCTAGACCCAAAACCTCTGTCAGCTGAAAACTTGTGTATATATGTATATATACATAATTTCACTTTCTTGTGTACACGATAACTACCGTAATTTTGCACCAATCACTTTCAAATTGTTCCTTAAAAATAACTCATCCTAGAATCTCAGTCGAGTTTGTTAACGTCCAAAATTGGACCATGGGGTGGAAATGGGTGAGCTTTTTCCAAGTTATCGCTATAACTTCCTTATTAAGTAAAATATTGAATTCGTTTAAAGTTCCTACTATTCTTTGGATAAGGACCTAAACTTATATAAGTAAAATTTTTTTATATCACCAACCATTGGCCCAGCGGTGGAAACAATGGAGTTTTGAAGACAAAAAAATCATAGCTCCCTTAATAGACACAGTATTGAATCGGTTTAAAGTGGTCGTTAGTCCTCTAAACATGACCTAAAACTTTTTTGTGAAACAAGTTTTTGATATGACCAACCCTTACAGCAAGGGATGACCAAAATGTTACTGGAATTGTAAGAAGATAGGGCTTGTCGTATGCTAAACATGTGAAACTTTTTTCACATGCAACAATTGTCATATTGAGTAAATTTGAAGTTTTTCTTAACTTTAGGAATTTTTTGTTTTTAATTTTACCTTTCTTTGGGTCTTTGTACTTCCCTTGATTCGCATTCTCTGGTTTGTTTCCCCACATTAAAGTGTTTGAAAAATCAACTGCATTTATAATGGTTTTATTACTTCAGATAAAATCCAAAAGAATTTTTAGAACCTAATTTTCATTACTTTCCTGATTCCTTGAATTATCGTAAGTTAAAAAATATTCACATTCAAAATAATTTGATTAATCTGAATATGAGTAAACATTTCTTTCCCATTTTCCATCAAACTTGTGCTGCTTTCATAAGCATTAGCGTATGAGTAAATGTAGAAACAGTTGAAAATATATATGATCGAAATATCACTTTTTTTCTGCTAAATTTTATTGAGTTGTAGTCTACATAGTTTAATATAAATCACAATAAACTGTATTGAAAACAAGGGATAGTTATTTTTTTTTTAATTGAAAAGGTTTGTTATATTGCCTCAGAAATTAAGATCTGTCTGATTGCAAGAACAGAAATCTAATAATGTTGATGATTAAAAAAAAAAAAAGAACATTATTGTAAACTGAGCTCAGTATTTTTTTGTTTATATGTTACTAACAAGGTTTAATATTTTTAATACAGTACCTTTGTATATTACGCACCTCATTGTTGAGTGCCATATCACCTTGAAATAATCCAGGTGTTACTTCTGGATCTTGTTCGGTATCTTCTAACATCTTTAATTTATCTGGATCTAGTTCAACTGAAATTGAAAAAAAATTGTTATTTTTGTTTTTATTTATATTAATTTATTGATAATAGAATTAATATTATTACAAAAGAAATAAGAAATTGTCCAATCTTTGATGCGGTGTTCTCTAACCAACATCAGATTTGAAACCAAGAACAGCCAAGTTCTACTGCTCCACTTGGCATCAGAGCTCACCCCCTTTCCCCAGGTCTAAATATCCATTTACCTACAGTCCTTACTGTTGATCCGTGTTATCCCTTTTGGTGGCCTTTTTTCATTAATTACTGCTTTGATTTTTGTCAATATACCAGGTGTGTAAATATGAAACCGGAATTTACCCATAGGTGGCCCTAGCTGTCAATGTAGTTACCATCAAACCGCATCGTTGCCACCATTTTTTTTCCTTTGACAGCTAACAAAGATTTTCAACTCACAACACAAGTTTCATACTACAGCATAGTTTTAATTAGCATTGAACATGTCAAGTTTTGTACCTACAAACTACAATTTGCGGACAGCTTTGATTTTCTATTACCATTTAAAGAAAACTACTGCAGAATCGCATCAAATGCTTGTCGAAGCTTACAGTGAGCATGCTCTTGGTAAATCACAATGCTTTGAGTGGTTTAAAAAATTCAGAAGTGATTTTGACATTATTGTGAATTGTGAATTGCAAGCATTATTGGATAAGGATGACATTCAAACACAACAACTCATGGATCAATTAAATGTAACACAAGAAGTCTCTATACATTTGAAAGCCATGGGAAAGATCCAGAAGATGGGAAAATGGGTTCCACATGAACTGACTAAAAGACAGCAAGAAAACTGAAAAACCACTTGTGAAATGCTGGTTGCCAGGTACAAAAGAAAGTCATTTTTCCATCGAATTGTGACGGGTGGTGAAAAGTGGATATATTTTGAGAATCCTAAGCGTAAAAAATCATGGGTAACTCGAGGTGAATCATCGACATTAATTTCAAGACCAAATCGCTATGGAAAGAAGACAATGCTCTCTGTTTGGTGGGGTCAGAAGGATGTGATCTATTATGAGCTGCTTAAACTTGGCAAAACCGTAAATGCTACAGACAACAAATGATTGATTTAAATCAAGCATTGCGTGAAAAATGAACAACACAAAATGATTTTGCTTCATGGTAATACACCATCACACACAGCAAAACCGGTCAAGGAAACGATTGAGGCATTCAGTTGGGAAATACTTTCACATGTGGCTTACTCACCAGTCTTGGCTCTGTCTGGCTACTATTTATTTGCATCGATGGGACACGCACTTGCTGAGCAGTGCTTCACTTCTTATGAAAATATACGAAAATGGCTCAATGACTGATTTGCCTGAAAAGAGCAACAGTTTTTTTTGGTGTGGCATTCATAAATTGTCAGAGATGGGAAAAATGTATAGCTAGCGATTGGCAGTATTTAGAATAAAATCATTTTTTTCATTTTTATACAATAAATGTGTATTTTCTATATAAAAACTCCAGTTTCATATTTACACACCTGGTAATAAACAAAACACAAATCTGGTTATTTTCCAAAAAAGTTTTGTAATATAAATAACCTTAATCTTGATGCTACAGTTTATACAGATTGCTCTAAAAACGATTACTCTGTGAGTTGTGCTTTTGCAATTGGCAACAGAACATACATGTCTGGCCTTTCCAGCATCGCTAGTAGTTTCATCATTGTGCTCTTTGCTATTAATAAGGTTTTAAATATAATTAGCCCAAAATTTTGATATGTACTTGTTTGATCTGATTCCACGAGTGCCTTATAAGTGACGTGTACTCCAGACATCCTGTTGTCTGTGAGATTCAGTGTGTTATTTTGCAAATGAACCACTGTAATACAACTGTAAGCTTCTCCTGGATCTCCAGCCATATTGGGATTTCAGGCAGTGAGTGTGCTGATAGTGCGGCAGAGTTTCCAGCCTCCTTTCACCAGTCGCTTCACTTTGAACAATCTTGTCTGTTTCCTGAAAAGGGTGGTTCATGATAAGTGGCGAAGTGAATGGAATGCTATGACTTCACCCGATCAAGAACACTGTGTCGCTGTGCAGCTCTTCATGCAGAAATAACCGTCAAGAGGAGGTTATTATCTGCTGTTTACAAATAGAGCACATCAGGTTCACTGATGACTATCTGATGACTCAAACAGATGCACCAGTTTGTACTCAAAATTAAACAAATATGTTGTGTTTAAGCGATGGTAACACGAAAGCGTTTTTCCCTCCAAAAAAAAAAAAATATCTGTCTGAATAAAATTAATACTAATTGAGATTCAGTATTCATAAGAGTTGAAGATTGTTTGGGGATAATTTCCAGAAATACTAAGCGGATTTGAAAAATTATACTGCTTTTTAGGAGATTACTTCTTCAGAAGTGCATTAGGTGATTTATAATCATTCTACCTATTTTGTCTGATTTTAACATCTTTGCATCCCTTCCCTGGTTAATATTTTTCTCAGTTAAGAGTTGAGATATACAACCAGTGTTTGTAACATTCTTTTTTAAAATGTTGTCTATTATCAGGGGCAAGTGAAAAAGTTATGTTATTTAAGAAGTTGAGGCCCTTTCCATTCCCTCTTGTATTCTCAGCCACCTTTCTCCACAATTAATAAAGCTGAAGAATTATGTTATTCAAATTGTTCCTTTAAAAAATTCTTCTGCTTTTGGAGGTAAATAAAAAAAAAAAAATGTATTAAAGCAGTCAGAGCTGCTTGATCTCTTTTCCCAAATTCCCTTCAATTATTGAAAATGGAATAGGTCTCATGAATAACATTAAGTAAACTATTAAAACAATTAGCATTTGAAAAAATGAAAATCAGCATAACTGAACTTTTGCATACGTATTGTCATCTAAATTATTATTCTTTTCTTAGTGTTTAAAAAAAAAAACAGGCAATGCTCCCCCCCATTATTTTTATTTATATTGATTTATTTTCTTATTGTGCAACTACAGTTGAAGTGATTTTAATAAAATATTTTTTTATCACTCAGTATTCATTTCAATCACATAAAAGTGTATATTGATATAAATTTTTACTGATATAGATTTTGTTCAAAATATTTGTAAAAGTTGGAATATAAGGCATTTTTTTCATAGCGTTTTCTTATATGTAGAAAATTAAGGTAACCAAGGCAAAATTTGGAATTAATGTTTAAATAATGAAATACTAGTGTATGTTATTTATTACAAACAAATGGTTGTAAACCATTACCGATGTGATGGTTTTGGGCATGTGGCTAAGGTATGTAAAGGATAGGAACTTTGTTCTTATTATGGTGATGAGGGTCATAAGGGAAGGATTGCCCAACAAAGCAGAAAGGGGGAGTCTGCAGTCTATATTAACTGTTCTCAAGTTGGGAAGTTGGCATTACATGTATGTAGATCAGATGAATATCCTGTGTACGTACGTGCGTGGGATATGTTGCATAGCAAAATTGATTTTTAGATTTGCATCTATGTAGTCACAGGCTGGGGGCCTTTGGAATTGTTTTCTTGTTTGATTTGATTAGTGGTTTTATGATTGTTTAGGTTTCAATCGGTTTCTGTTCTGATTTGTTTTTGATGTGGGTTATAGAATAAGTTTGTAGTTTATTAGTGATTAGTTTGTTGTTTTGTTTTTGTTTGGGTTTATGTTTTTTTTGTTAATGTGTGGTGTTTTTAAGTTGTTGTTTTATTGGTGTAGTTGGTGTTTGCCTTGTTTAGTTGTTGCATGCTTGTTGGCATTGTGTATTGGGCTCACTCTACCTTAGGGTGGGTTTCGTGGATCAGCTCAGTCAAGTCTTGTTTAAGACTTCTGTTAACAGGAGGATCTGTGTAGGCATCTTACACTGATGGGAATGTCGCATGTTGCATTTGCATTGGTAGCATCCTGACCGAGGCAAGGTAATATATCTTGAGGCCTTTGAAGATGATCTCTGGTAAAGCCTCTCAGAGCTAGATATGGTGGGGGTGGTGTCACATGGTGGGTGTCTTCCCCTTCGGGGTCAGGATGTTACTAAAAGCATATTTCATAAGAAATATTAACACTGTTTGCTTAGTTTAGAAGAAAAGGTTCATCTGTAAAATTCTGAATCTAAATTCTAATCAAGCTAACCATTCAGTAACCCTACAGAAAGAAGGCTGGACTGTCAGATTAGGGGATCTTGTTGGCCACAGTCCTTTAGAAATGATGCTTCCACCAAAAAAATACTGTAGCATCTTCATAGTAGAACGAGCTGTATGGCTAGTGGCGTTGTCCTGTTGCTCTCATACTCATCCTCGTGCAGTAAGGTTATGAACTGTTGTATAATTTCTTGGTAGACAGCAGCATTCAGAGTTTTTTTCAAAAAACAAGGGTCCTATTTATTTGCACCTTGAAACCGCACACCATTCACCTATTTTTTGTGGGTGTAGAGGAGATTCAAAGAAAATGTACAGGTTTTCAGTACCTCAGATCTGGTAGTTCTTTATTATTAACACTCACCAAAGTGAAACCACGCTTCATCTGTAAAAAAAAACTTGCTCTAAAATGCCATTCTGCCCCCTGATGAAGTTCCTGAACTGTTGACAGTAGTTAACCTTTTTAACATAATAAGCATTAGTTAGCTCATGGAAACCTACATTCGATACAGATAACATTTCAGCGTTCTCCTCATTGTAGTGTGGGTTGAACCTATTGAAATGTTCTTTTTCTGGATTAGTCTCCACAAAGATTTATGAGAAGACTTTGTAACTGCTGCTTTAATGCCCTGTATGACCTTCATTGTTAAAACCTGTGTAGGGCACATTTCTGTTCTTACACCAAACCTGTGAAATTTTTAACTAACTTCTGAATAACACTTTTGACTGGTGTTTCCTTTTCAAATTTCTCCCTTAACTTTCATTGACTCAAACATGGGATTTTGTCTCTAAATAAATTTGCATCATGAATTCTTTAACAGTTAACCACATTTTAACAACAGATGATTAACCTTGTTCAAAAGCCAATGCTCGACACAAACTGACTAGCAGTTCTCAAATGTGCAGGCAATAAATAGTTCTCCCTACTCCAGCTCAAGTCATACTAACATTTTCCACATTACTTTTTCCATCTTGCACCAATTTATGCATTTTAACAAAAATATGTATTAGTATAAACTACTGAGTGACAGGATCTCTTTTAAGTTGAACACTGTATTACATAAATTTATTCCTGAATTTCTTAGCCTTAGGAATAAATTTGTAGTTTGTAATTTGTAATTTTATAGTTAAAAAGGGTAACTTCATTTATTACTGTTCTGTAGTTGTTAGATTATAAATGTGTTTTAATTTAGGTGGGGAATAAAAATGAAATTATAAATAGAAATATTTAAATGTTGAAGTAGATTTGAACGAGAACTAACTTTATATTTGACATACAGTTTTCCTTTAATTTGATTTGGTCTCTGCTGATTTATGGACAAAAAAATTGATGGAACTATGTGTGTGTGTATATACACTCACACATACAGAAACAAGTTTTATTATATAATTTATCTGGCTAATATATAAAACACTACTTCAAAATGGATGCTTGTTAACTTGAGGATTAAAGGTCTAACTGGTAATTTATATTGTTGGCCTAACACACTTCTGCAGTGCTGTGTAGGCTTTACATTCTTGTGGTGAGGGTCACACTAGTTTCTGAGTTTGATAATGGGTACATTAATTCTCTTCTTATATAATTGTTTTGTACTGATTTATAATGTTAGAGAGATCTGTTTTATTTCCAATTGTTAATCACTGGACAACAGATATATTTTTTTTTATTGATTTTTCTGGATTATTACCAAATACTTCTGCAAAGGAAATGAACTCAATAACTCTAAACCTATTTGTATATTTCCCCAGTGAGGGCAGTCTTTAAGGTTTAAAATAGATATAAGAAACTATTTAACAAAAAGTATTTATAAAAAAAAATTATGTATTGAATAAAGGTTCAAACAGCTTACAGTGATGCTTTTATCATAAAAGCAATAGCAGAATGTAGTTAATAAATCACTGAGTTATTGTGCGTGTGCACTTGTTTTTATTCACTTTTATCTGTTAGGTTTAAAACTTTGTCAGTGCTGCCTAAGCTCCTTTAATAAACTTTGAAATCATTAGATAAGCATATCAGGCTTAAATTTATACAGTAGTGATGAATTCCAACAATTGTATTCATTAAAAATTTATAAGATTCAGTAATGTATTTCACATCCTTATAATTTTATTTTTTCCCCTTATAAAATATATTGAATTTTGTACAAAATGTTATACTCCAGTTATTTTGTCATCTTTAGTGTGTTATCAGCTACTAAAAAAATCTAGGTAACTCTTGAAAGGATTGCTAAAGAAAAAAGACCGATAGTGGCCAGTTTCTTCTAAAAAAAAAAATGATGGTGAACTAGTAACGTATTTGTTAAGTAAAATTCATTCACCAAAAAAAAAATTGTCCTTCATTATATTTCACAACTGTCAATCATTAGTCAGCGTTTGATTTATCGCTGATAAATAGAGTCAAAAAAATGTTGCAACTTACCATCATCAGGTAAAGGTGGTTGATAAATTTCTGGTACTGATGGTATTTTAATTGCTGGTACATTCCTTCCATAATTAATATCTGTATTGAAAATTATTACACATAATTTTATAATTAATAATTTCATCATAACTCTGTAACACTATTTGTTTATTAAAATAAAATATATATCGCACCAAAAATTTAATTTTTTTTACACAAAAAAAAATTTAATTGTATTATTACATTAATATTATTATATTTTTATGTAATACTTAACAAATATACCATAATTGTTTAATTATTACTTTTGTTTTTTAAAAATAATAATTTTTATTTTATGTAGAGTTGATCCACTTGTATATATACACTGATGCTGTGAATGTAAGTTTATTTGTGATATGTGACTATACTAATGGTTTACTAATTCTTGTTTATTGTGTCGCGTTCCCATCTGATCTGATGGTGATCAGCTTGTGTTCTTCTTTGGCTGGGGTTAAAATAAGAGGTTGGAATCTGGTTTTACAGACAATTTTAACTGTTAAAGGTATACCTACAGTAATACTACTACACTAGGTTATTGACCTTGCCTTAGCCCCACCTTATTGGGTGTCTTGCTTTCTTTTTCTCCTTATTCTTTTTTCTTTATTTGGTGTGCACACTTGTTTAGTTTACTATGCTGAACACTTGAACCTCTCTTCTTCCTTCTTTTTTTTTTTTTTTTTTCTACTTATAACCTCTTTGTTTACTTTTACTGTACATACACCTTATTTTAAATGCATATAAGCTATCTTGATGGAATTCTAATTAGGTTGTTAGGATGGAAGTAGGTGTGTCTTGTGTTTTTGTATCGATTTATTTATTCATATGCTCGCAAATGAGAAGATTATGAAATAACGTTTTATACACAAACTTTGTGTATGTGTGTGTGTGTGTGTGTGTGTGTGTGTGTTTGGTGTAAATAAGTTATGTATATTTTTTTTAATGTCTTACATAGCTTTTCATGTTAAATGAATGCATCTTAACTGAAGAATATGTTGAATTATAATTTTACATTTATAATGCTGAGTTTTGCCTTATATTTCATACTGTATTCCAGTTCATCAGCAGCATTTCTAATGTATGATATTTTTTATTTATAATTTTTTTCATGTAATTTTATTTGCCAAATATTTAAGTTTTTGTTAATTTTTTCATATATTTTTTTCTGCACTTTCATGTAACTAGTTATTTGGTGAAAATAAATTTTTCAAGTAAATAAATAAATGAAAAAAAAAATAGGTGAATAAATAATAATGAATAATTTTTTTTTGCGTTCAGTGACAATATTGTACATGTGTTTTTAAAGTTTCTGAATCACTTATATTTTTTTTAAATTTTTATATAGTTTTTTTTTTCATTTTAGCTCAGAGGAAGATTTTATTTTATTTTTAATGTTTATTTTAAACATTAACTAAAAGTTAACTTATATTTAATAGGTCAACCAAGTTCAGGATAATTGAAAGAGGATGATTTCCTTTATTTCATTACATAATCAAAAGAAGCGCTTTCTTGAATTTAATGTGTGTGTGTGTGTGTGTGTGTGTGTGTCTCTCTCTCTCTCTCTCTCTCTCTCTCTCTCTCTCTCTCTCTCTCTCTCTCTCTCTCTGTGTGTGTGTGTGTGTGTGTGTGTGTGTGTGTGTGTGTGTGCACATGTGAAACAATATCACTAAGTAAATCATCGTGTAAAATAATTGAACAGAACTCACCGTAAGATAATTAAGTAATACAGTCAAAATGATGTAAGGAACTTCCAATTAACAAGAAAATGAAAAAAAAAGAGAAAAAATTGTATAACATAAATTTCCTTCACATATCTGCATTATTTTAAAGTTACCAGTCACATTCAGATACTATTTGTACTGTTGATATCAGCTAGCTTTTGCTAACCATCATCAAAGAATTCTGCTATCAGGGTATTTAATTAAGCTCTATCTATCTATCTATGAGCTTCTCATTGTTGGGTACCCAAACCTTAATCTCAATGAAAGAATTGGTAGTCTTTTGATCAGGATCATTAGGAACTTTGGATATTATTGAAGTTTCAGGGTTCTCAAATTGTGTCAAAAAATTCTCTTATAGTCCCAAAACAATGTAGCCATCATTTTTACTTTAGTAATGTGCAGTAGAATTTTTTTGGTCATTAGGTGAATGTGTAACTATTTACTGTTAAAGACTATTCCTAGGACTGTATATACATATTTTCTCTCCAGTTGCAATTCTTGCTGAGTGTTGTTTTACGATTCTTATTATTGTTTTACTCCAGGAATGTCAACCTGGTGATCATTTCTTAGTTTTGAAGACATCAGTAATTTGTTTTTTTACCTATCTTGTCTTAAGACTCACAGAACCCAGCCTGTCTATCATATTTCATAGTCATTCTCAAAATTTGGAAATTTTTCAAAAGTTCAGAATTCTTGAAATGGTGTTTCATGTGCAATTTGTTTAATTTTTTTAATGAGTTCACTTATAATTTGATATTACCCACTTGTTCCTCCTTTGTACCCTATGTCCTCCTTTCTCAGAAATTTTGGTAACCCTGAAATCTTCAGATTTTCCCAAAATCTGCTTGTATAAAAAAAAAAGAAAGATCACCCTGTGTTCCTTGTAGTGGGAGTGAAAGTTATAAGTGCGTGACATCAACCATGTTGTATCAAGCAGTGTATTGTAATCACATGGATGTGTAACAAAATTTTAGATTGTTTGTCGTACTGTATGTTCATCACAAAAAAAAATTTCTAGGTTTTTTTTTTTACATAAGTATTATTATTTTGAAGTTTCTCACAGTAGTGGTGATTATTCAGATCATGTGACTGGTATGTACTAAGTCACACATTTTTCTATTGCACGAACTTCCTGACTATTGCAGTTGTTTTTAGAATTGTGGTTTTCTGTATGTTGGTGTGAATATGTATTGAGAGATCTAATTTCTGTAAATATCACATCATTTTTTTTTGCTGTTATGCCTGTGATTGATATTATCATCTCTGCTGTTGTTATTAAGTTCTGTTTTCAGATTGCTTTCAGCTCTATTGCTAGGGGAATATATTTTTCTATTTTCTCTCTTTCTTTTAATATTAAACTATTGTTTTTCAGAATAGCAATATCTGTTATGTATGTATGTTCTTCTGATTTCTTGATTAATATGATGTGTGGTCTATTGCATGTAAATGTTTTGTCTGAGAGTATTGATCTGTCCCAGTAGAGTTTGTAGTTTGCGTTCTCTAGTACACTTTCACGTGTACTAGAGAACGCAAAGACTTAAGTAAGGTCCGATTGGCTGTAGCTATGTAAATTTTGCAAGGCTGTCGAAATGCGTATGCACCCTGGCTCTTGGCATGCTTTACACAAATGCAGACGCCATTTTCAGTTATAGTGTCAGTGAGTATGATTTATATTATGAAGTTGAAATGTTTCAAATAATTGAGCTGCCTGTATTTCAGTTATGAAATACAGTCTGTGATTCGATTTTTGGCTGCAAGGAAAGTGTCGGCAGCGGACATTCATCACCAGATTGTGAGGTTTATGACCCTAATTAAATTAATGACAGCAAAGTGCAGTTAAGACTGTTCAAGGACGAGCAGGTCAATGTACATGATGAATTGCAATTAGGCCGACGTTCTGTAATTACAGAATATTTGATGCACGAAGTTGAGGCAAAAATTTTTGAAGACTGGAGATTCATGGTTTCCACTTTGCGTTTGGTATTCCCACAAGATTCAAGGTTATAGTGCTATACAAAATCGTTTTGCAGTTCAAAAAATTGTCCTTGCAATGGATTCCCAGGCTGCTTTTTGAAGAACATTAAAAAAGTAGAATGGGTAGTGCATTAACATTTTTGACCCGATACACTGAGGAAGGAGATGAACTTTTGGATCACACTGTCACAAGGGACAAAACAAGTTTCTCACATCACTCTGGCATCAAAGCGGCAGTTAGTGGAATGGCAACACAAGATCTCCTGTCAAAATGAAAGCCAAACAGCCAATTTCAACACGCAAGATTAAGGTGTTTTGGTTTAGACATGATGTCTTGTTAGTTGATTTTATGCTCAAAGGGATAACAAAGTCAGCTGCCTACAGTGAGATCTTAGAGAAGCTTCAATGTGCTATACGGAATAAGCAATATGGCCTAATGCCATCTGGAGTGTTGTTGCTGCATGACAATGTACGACTTCATTCTGCTGCTCAAACTCTTAGAGTTTGAAAAGATGATCCAAAAGACCATCAGATCTTTTGGATGGGAGCAAATGGACCACTCACCATGCAATCTTGCACAAAACAATTACCACCTGTTCCACTACCTGAAGGCGTTTCTTAGCAGCCAGTGGTTTGACAACGATGAGGAAGTGAAAACAACAGTTCACTGGTTGTCTTCACATTCGACTGATTTCTATGACACGAGCATAAACAATTTAGTAAAATGCTATGATAAATGTTTAAACGAACAAGGTAATGATGTAGAAAAGTAGCATAAAATGTAAAGAGCGAAATAAATAAAAAACGTTTTTTGACAATATGTTTACTAGTTTTGTTTGTATTAAAAAATAGCCCTCATAGTGTGGCATGTATGATGTGAAAAGTCCATATTTTACTGCAAGTTCTTGATGAATTATTTTTGCTACTGTGTTATGTCTTTCAGTCTGGTTTGTTCTAGCAAGTATTTTACAACTTCCTATTACATGTTCAATAGTTTCTTTTAATTGCTGGCATTTACTGCTTGTGTCTGCTTTTCTATGTTCTCTTTCATTATGTAATTCTGTAGATTTTCATAGCTATTATGTTTATCTTGTATGGCTAGTGCAAATCCTTCAGTTTTATTGTGAGCTATTTATATGATATCACTTTGTGGAGTGATGTGATTTGTTCTTGAAATAAGATGTTAGGATTTCTATTTGCTTGTTGTGTAATATTTAGGTCTGTGTGTCCTCTTCCTCCTTTCTGGCTAGTTGTAATTCTTTCGATGTATGAGTTTGGATATAATTTACGATTGTCTGTTAGTTTAGATTGCTGGTTTAGTCCTATTGATCCGGTTGAGATCTTCCGGGTCTGTATGTTGGAGCCGGGTCTGCATATATATTTATTGCCTTGATGATGTTTCTGGCATTAAGTTTTGATTTGAGTATACCAGATAGTCCGTGTTTATATCTCTTTTTGAACCATTCTTTAATTTTTTTTGTGACCTGTGGTATTGGATATTTGGTATTTTTTATTTATTTTGACCATCTCATTGTTTATGATATGTCTTACTGTTTTAAAATATCTGCTCTTCGGTTTCCTCTACAATTTTGTGTCATTCTTGCTATATCTTTTCTAATATTGTTTATTTTGATTTCAAGCCTGATTTGCCATTTAGGTTTTGTTTTGTTTCTTTTGCAGTCTGTTTGATGTATGAGCTGTCCACTTTGTGTTAGAACTGTTATTGCAGCAGTTTATACCATAAGATATATGTCTTCTAATGTGCTCATGTCACACTGGAAGACATAATAATAATAATAATAATTATTATTTATTTGTAAATTAAAAATCAAAATAAAGGATTAACAAACATCTTGCTTGGAGACTTGTTCATAGAGAATGAGAGTTCAAATAGAATGTTTAACGTTATTTTTAGCAGTTTATTTATGAAAACAACTATTAATAGTAAAAGAAGTGGATGCTAATTATAAGATCTTTAAAAATAATTATGGGTGATTGTAGTGCTCATCTGTTGATTGGAAATTGTATTTATTTTTTGCATTTTTTAGTTGCTGATAATAATGCCTCATTCTGATGACAATATTACTGAGAACATTCTCTACAATCCTAATTATGGTATAGCCGGTGCAGTGAGTGGAGTTGTTACCAGATGTTTGTGTCAGCCATTAGATGTTGTCAAGATAAGATTTCAGGTATTATTTTTTTCTAATAATCATGTATTTACTTGCAAACGCTTCAGCGTCAATCTGTCCTAAAATAGAATTAATAAAAAAATCATACTGTTGATTTATTAAATTTGATATACTACTTCTAATAAAAATAAACGATCGCTTGAGATTACAAAATTAAGTAATACAAGACATTATGCTGCACAGATATAGTAAAATTTTCCTTGTAAAATAATTAGTTGAAAAAGATCTGTTTAGTCATTCAAGAAAATTGTAGTAGGTGTTAATGAAAGTGAGACTGGAATTTTATTAGAATTGCTTTTGATTGTGCTGTTCAGTTCATGTCAATATGACCTGAAACAGTTTTTGTCCTGTCATTTCTTTTCTGCTGAATATTTTACTTCAGGTTTTTAGAACTTAGTTATTAGTTTTATTTCGAAGGATTTCCTCACGTGATTGTTTTTATATTATTATCCTATTTTTTAGTTTTGTACTAATGTACTGTTCTGGTCACTATGACCCAATGCGTATTTTATATTATATTACATAGATTACCTGCTCTTGATGAGGTAGGATGGTGATATGTATACAGTATATTTTATTATAACAAACTAAACTTATATGTATATATATGTATATACATATGTATAATATAATATATGTATAATATATGTATAATATATGTATATACATTATAATAATGTTTTTTTCTATTTCCCTTATGAAATGTTATATCAAAATGGCTCTTATTTAAAAAACATCTCTCATATTATTAAAAAAAATCAATCGGTTATTAGTCATAGTGTTTGTAAAAACTAGCCAGGTCTTGTTTTACAAAAATGATTATCTGATAGACTTCTTTTAACAGGAGAATAATAATACCATTGTTAATGAAATTAAAAAAAAATTCAAGCAATAAACCGAGTGAAAATATTTTATTAATTTTAATAAAAATAGTGAAATTCTTCTGTCTAGTATTATTAACAAATTAATCATTTTCATTACAGTACTTTAGAAATAATTGCAATTTTTTTTTATAAACTGTTTTTACAACAAAATTTACAGCCATTGTAGTAGTATACTTGTGACGATTCTGGGACAAGATCAAAAGGTCACGCCGATTCTGGGATAAGTTAAAAAAATCCCCCTCCCCTGACGTCACAAAAAATATAAAAAATTGCCACGTGTTGACCGACTTTCGTTTAACTTTGTTTACCACTTTGAAAGTTATCTGCTGATAATTTACTTGCGTCATATTTGTTTACTAGTTTATTTGAAAGTTATCTCTGACAAGGCCAACGGTTGTATATAAAAGCTTTCTAAATTTTCACATGTTCATATTGTGTTCTTACGGTGCAACTGTGTACTGTTACTCTGCAATTATATTTTCAGGTGAGCTCATCAATATTTTAATAATTAAAATATAAAATTATATTATCTTTGTTTAATTCCAGCAATAATTACAACTATATATGTAGTTAAAAATATATAAATAATTATACTCGCTTTAAAAATATATATATTTTTTTTTTGTTTAATTCCAGTAATAATTATATACAGCTGTAGAAGTAACAGAATAATAATATTGTTTTTATTTAAGACTACTTTATTATATTATTAAATAAAATTAATATTTGTAGCGGTGTAAATGAATTCGTTTAAATATGTATTTAATAATAATTAAATATGTACTTGTAAAATGTATAACTTATTACAAGCTTTAAAATAATATTCTTTGTTTAATTCCGGCAATAATTATATACAGTTGTTGAATTAAGAAATCAATATCGGTTTTGTTTAAACCTATTTTATTACATTAGTAAATAAAATTAATATTTGTAGCAATGTAAATGTTTAAATATGTATTATAGTTGTAATAGTTTAATGCATGCAGCGAAATGCAGTAATGTTAGAGTATGTGGGTCACCCGGGCAATATGTGGGTCGCCCGGTGCCGCTGGATGCGGGGCGACACTATTCAGTTTCATGAGGCTTATATGTATTTTATTCTTTACTGTATGTATATAAATATTCATATATTTAAACTGAGATCTGTTAAAATGATACTTTTTAATACGTATACTAATACACTATTTTATTAAATTATATATTTTATAAGTATTAAAAAACTAAATAATTTTTTTCTTTTCCGAGATATAAATTAAATAATTCTTAATCTACGGTGTTTGAATTTAGACTTGTTACATTTTCATATCTGATTAATATAATTACTAACACATTAATTATTAGATTTAAAAGATTTAAATATATATATATATATTACTTTGTCGTTTATTTATTTTAAAAATTATTGTGTACTAGAAAACTACATATTATTTTTTCTTTTCCAGGATATAAATTAAATAATATTATTTCTATTAATCGAAATCTAAAGCAATTACATTTTTATATCGGATTAAAAGTAAGTTTCTGTTTAAAATTATTTTTTCTTTGCATATACTGATACATTATTTTACTAATTTATATATATATGTATATATATATATATATATATATATATATATATATATATATATATATATTTCTTATGCATTTATTTATTTTTTATTTTCAAAATTATTAAGTAGTAGAAAACTAATTATTTTTTTCTTTTCCAGGATATATAAAATAATTTTAATTCAAACTTCTTATATTTTTCATACTTCTTCATTTAAAGTAAGTATTTATATATATTTTTAAATTAATACTAATGTAGTTTATTTTAATACTTATTAAGTCTCGATATTTATTTTTAAAAGCATTAATAGAGATCGCTATTATTACGTTTATACATATTTTAAACATTACATAATTTTAAAAAATATTGTTTTTTTTCAAATGGAGCATACCAAGGCGTTAGCATATAAAATTTTAACTAGTGATAGAGTATTATTAGTTTTATTAGCGTCTGCTCAGTTAGGGCACAAAGTTCTACCAGAAATGATTTATGATGAGAAACGTGAAGCAATAGCGCAGTGGATGCTTAAAGTTTGTTTTCTTGAACGGCAACGTCATTCGGTATTTTATAACGCTTTGAAAATTTCGACCGCGTTAGATTTACAGAGAATATTAGAGACGATCAAACTACAGTTGTTAGCATGTACGTGTTTGTTGATCTCCTCTAAATATTTTGAAATTGATCCTATACTGGTCCGTGAGCTACTCGAATGTACGATGGACGCATATCACCGCGAAGAAATTCGCAAATTTGAGGTGCGAGTGCTCGATGTGTTGCATTAGCAGGTAGCGCCTGTTACACCGCATGAGTTTTTTTATCGTATTGCGTTTAAAATGCAGATACTAGCTCAGGCTGGAGGAAATCGTGTGTAGAGCTTACGATTTGATAAATAGTATTTATGTTATTGCAACTAGCAACAGATTTGCTGTAACTACTATTGCTGGGATGTATAGTGCGGCGGCAATAAAGTTCTGCGATATTGAATTTGTCCAACAGGACAAATATTTACAGAGGTAGGATTTATTATACCTCTTTCTAAAAAATAATTTAAAACCGTTTTATTGAAATAATGAAACTGTCTGTTGCAGATGGATTAGCAAACACTGATTTATTGGCTGGTGAAAACGAAATTATATTTGAGGATAAAACGACAGCCCCTACTACTTCGCCACAGGCGTCATCTCGTCCTGTAGTATTCGTCGAAGATAGTCAAATACCTTCCACCTCGAGGAGCCCTCTTCCCCTATTCGTCAAAGATGATGAAATATCATCTACTTACAAGGGCGGTCGCGGTCGTCAGCCAACAGTGGAAGCTCCTCGCTATAGATTTGCAGAGGTTCCTTTAACGTCTATGCCGGTGGCGTTGACGAGACTAAAAAGTTCAACTTATTAGATATTCTAATAAAATGTTATACCTTGGGGCTGCTCTGCTTAAACGAGTGGGAAGAAGTTTTCGAGAATCGATAAAAAATCTAACTCATAATACGAATTCGCTTTTGAATGTGTTAACACGGCTTTCAAAACGATTAAGTCTGAATGGCTTATATTGATCACATTGGAAGAAGACAAACATATTAGGATCGTCGATGAAAGCTGCCGGACGCTGCCAATATCCTTCCTTATAGATAATGTAAAAAATATCCCATTAGCAGTCGATAAAAAATTCGACGACGACGTAGAAAAACTGGTCGATGATGCAACCGCAGAGAGAAACCAAACGGTCCTTGAAAGAGGCCTTACTTGAGGACGGTAATGAAAAACGTTCCTCAGTCGTATGAAAAATACATACGCGTGTTGTTAGATGACTCAGGTTGATCTAACATCGCTCCCTACCGTTGGCAAATATCTAATGAAAATTGAATTGTACAAAACAGCAGATATTGAAGGTAAATATTGGAATGAACGGTATGGAAATGTCTCAACCACGCCGTCTTCGTTGTTGATAAAGGAAGTGCGGCTCTTGCTATATTCGATGACCTGATGTTGAAGGATATCGAGAAAGTAAAAAAGGATGAAGGATCCAAAAGTCATACGGAAGATAGAGAGAGTGATGCCGTTTTCAGAGTGATCCGCTTCTGGTTGTCTTCGTAAGCCTTTAGCAATAGTAGTGGTAATAGTTATAGTATTGCTAATAGTATTATAAATTCTTTTCGATTTTTAGGTATGCAAATTCAAATAGATGTAAACGTATCCGATTGACGCAAATAAGAACGGACAGATTTCAATTGATTGAAATTGCGTTTGCGTGTAATCTTCAAACATATTATAAAAACACTAATGATAATGCAAAAGATATTTAGAAATATTTAGAGAATTTAAAAAGTGAGATGATCGAATTACTCTCGGAAGCAATAACAATGGTAGGCCCAATTAAATTTAATGTATTAGTAGTGTACATATAGTAAGGAATTGCTTAATTAGACTAAAGATATTTGTTTTAAAACAAAAAATGTAGAGGTGCTCAATGTAAATAACGTAGCCGAACTTGTTCTTGTAAGATTAATAAATATCGTTCGTTGCACAGCACTTGTATCTCCCATTATCGAAGTCATTTGGTTAACTGGCATTTCTCCCACCACCACCCCATTCGGTCGCCCTAGAGCATAGACCAAATGTTCCGTGCCAAGAACGGCTACTGAGCCTCAAAACGGTTTAGCGACCCAAATCCTAAAAGCTCCTAGTGAGCTACCTAACGTGCGTGAGCGAATCAAGCAGGGCGCCATACAGCACCCGCTGAAGTGTCCCAATCGCTCACTTGTCAAACATAAAACTAGATCGGGGAGGCGCACCCCTTGTACAATTTAAAACTATACGTCAAAAAAATTTGAAAGACAGCAATTTTGGCTGCCACGCCTCGGTTGCTGTATGCCAGCTAGTACCTGTCCACCATTTAACAGCGCTTGGAGCTGATTTGGCTGATGGCCAGCCCTATTACCAAGGTTGGTTTCCAGCAGCAAAGCTTTAGGAGTCCAAATGCAATTACATTTAAGAATCCCTTAAATTTACCGATGACGGTTGAACATAGCAACCTCATCGAGGAACTCCCACACGGTCCGACAGTGCGGCTCTCGCCACACTGCCTCGCCGCTTGTGAGCGGCCAGGTTTCCCCCTGACGTCTAAGTTCCAGGGTGGCTCGGTCTCTGGCCCTCCCCCAAGGGCCGGGCAGTCGTACATCATATGTACATTAGACTGGACCTCCCCGCAGACACACAACTCATCAGCCACCAGGCGAAACCGAAACAGATATTGGTTTAGATTCACATGGTTGGTGAGCACCTGGGCACCCGACGCCCTTAAAAAGGAACTCGAGGCATACCATCCCCCCAAATCCTGTATAAAATTATACAAGGATCTACCCTTAGTCGTGGTGTGCCATTCAAGCTGCCATGCCTCCATCGCGAGGCTTTGTAGCCTTTTCCGCAGACGGGAGATGGGCAACTGGACGAAATTTTGCTCCGGTGCATTGTGATCACCGTTCCGATCCGGTTCTAGCCCGGCTCGAAACCGCATCCCAAATGCCTCGGCCTCCCGACCTCTTCGCAACTTCCACATGGCTGCCCGAATTTTCACCACTAAATCGATTGGGAGAGCCTTTCCCGATACAGTAGTAGCCTCGTAGGAGGTTGTTTTAAATACACCAGTGCATACTATCATGGCTCTGCGCTGGGCACTCCTTAAATTTTGAAGTAGTGCTCTATTCCTTTCCAACCTGTGCGCCCAAACCGGCGCCGCGTATGCGATCATACTTTCAAAGACGCCTCGGTACACCAAGTACATTTGGCGGCCCGACAGCCCGTAATCTTTCCGAGCAATCCTTCTAAGCTTGTGCATCACAGAGACAGCGTCCGCCGCAACTTGCTTAATATGGTTACTAAACAGCAACTTATCATCAAACAAAACACCTAGGTACTTATGAACCCTTACTCGGCTGATTACACAGCCTTTATATTTAATGTGGGGGTTTCGACTGCATGATAATTTGTCTGCGCCCTTTAGAAGCATAAACTTCGTTTTGGGCACAGAAATTTTTAAATTTTGAATGTCCATCCAGCCTTCGGCGGTTGACAAGGCCGCCTGCGCTCTGCTTTCTAGCTGTGGTCGTGAATCTCCACGAAATAAAAGGAGACAGTCATCGGCGAAAGCCTGGGCCGTGACTCCTTCTGGGAAAGTCAATCCCAGAAATCCGTCAAACACCAGGTTCCACAGCAGGGGACCGAGAACGGAACCCTGCGGGCTTCCCCTGGTGACGGATTTTTCCACAACTAGGTGCGCATCTTTAAACAGAGCCGTTCGGTTAGACAAATAGTCTCTTACCACGGCCTGTGTGGCTTCGGGAACATTGCGGCGTTCCAAAGCATAGAGGACAGAACTCCAACACAAGGAAGGAAATGCTGCCTCTATATCGATAAAAATAGCCAAAACATATTTGCAGTCGGCGCTTTCCACCTCGGCAAGAGCATTTAAGATGCAATCCTCGGTGCCAACCCCTTTCATGAAGCCATACTGGCCTCGATTATCGAAGTCATATAAGCTAAAGGTGGTTATAAATATTAAAAATAATGATAAATACTACTTTAAATGGTCTATCCTTTGTATATACGTAGAAGGTCCGCACCGCGAACGTGTAGATAAAAGATATAGGAGAATCGCAGACCGATATGATTTTAGTATGTTGATTTTTACATTATTACGCGAAATAACCCGTTTTGAAAAGAAAAACAACGTTTCTGTAAACGTTTTTGCGTTAGACGTTGAGAAACAAGTCTTTCCTGTTAAGGCGTGTGACACCGAGTCGGCAGATCATTTCGATTTGCTTTTGCTAAAGCATAAAGATACCAATCACTATTGTTTTTTCCCGTTTTGTTTCTTGTAAACTGAGTAAACACGTCACAAAATAGTCATTTGTAAATGGTGTTTTATGCATTATTAACACGATTCTGAAAGTGCTCGTAAGATGGCGATCACTTAGTATTGTGTAAAAAGGCAGTCTATTAAAGCTGTAGTTCCTGCGGAAGAAAATGGAATAGCGCCGGTTTTAAAGTTTAAAAATTATCACCATAAATTTCCCGCTCCGATTGTGGCTTATGCAGACTTTGAATCCATTTTAAAACCGATTCATACTAGTTTACGATCTGGATAATGTTCGTTTACTCTAGAATCAGAATTACATATACCGATGAGCTACTGTCTGTATTTTGTTTGATGAAACTGTACCTCCCGTAATTAGATTTAATCCCTGTTCCGCTTATCCTTTATAGAGGTCCTTATGCAGACGAGAGGTTTTGAAATATTTTACAGACATGGCTAAGAAAATAGCCTAGATGATAGATAAAAATATTCCTCTTATTATGAGTGATAACAATATGAATGCTTTTCAGTCGGCTAAGTCTTGTCAAATGTGCGAAAAGGAATTTAGACGTGACTTACAACCGCAACGCGGCCGCTGTCACCTTACCGGCAGATATCGTCTCCATTATGTCGAAAATGTAATCTGCTAAGACAAAACCGCGTGACAATTCCTGTATTCATCCTTAATTCGTCCAATTATGATTCGCACTTTATTATAAGACAGTTAGGTTACGATTCGAAAAGTATATATGCGATACCGAATTCGGCTGTAAAATTTATCTCGTTTTCAAAAAAAAATATCAAAAAATTGTCTGTTCAATTCGTGGATTCGTTTCGGTTTATGCCGGACTGTCTTGAGGTTCTGGTTTCGAATCTGCCTGTATGTAAATTAAATCGTATCAGGAAATACTTTACTGAAAATGAACTCACGCTAGTAACGCGAAAAGGAGTGTTTCCTTATAAATATACCAGCTCGTTGTCTGTGTTAGACGATAGAGAGCTGCCATCCAAAGAATTGTTTTATAGCAGCCTAATCGGTTCGAATATAGATGATAAAGATTATGCCCGTACGAAAATTGTGTGGGATTACTTTAAATCTTAACACGACGGCGTTTTCACCCTCTGAGATTATAGCGACCTATATCTTAAGTGTGATGTTTTGTTAGGTGAGGTATTTGAAAACGTTTGGTCACTGTCTTACAAAATACGGATTGGATTGTGCACATTGTCTAACCGCGCTGGGTTTTTCGCTTGAAGATATGCTGTACAAAACGAAAGTAAATCTTGAACTCCTGTCAGATTATGATATGGTCCTTTTCTTACAGAAAGGCATTCGAGGAGGGATTTCGATGTGCATCACGAAATGTGCTTCCACAAATAATCCTTATGTAAAAGACGGTTTTGACTCATTCCCCTCGGAAGTGCCTTACTTATATTGACGCCAACAACTTATATAGCTGGGCCATAAGTAGGTATTTACCATTCAAAAATTTTATGTGGGTCCGCGACAATTTAATAAATATTATTCTAAAAGATGTGTATAGTATTCCTGTTGAATCTCTGATAGGGTTTTTTCGAGGTCGATGTTGAATACCCGGAGTATCTCTACATTTAGACCACAACGAGTTACCGTTTCTCCAGAAAATAAACCGCCTCCTTTTTCTAAACAATGTAAGTTACTAGCCACCTTAGAGACAAAGAATAATTATATCTGCCATTATGAAGTTTTGAAACAGGCTTTATGTCACGGTCTAAAAGTGATTAAAGTTCACAGAATTCTTCAGTTCGAACAAGCAAGGTGGTTGAAACCATATATCGAGGAATACATCTAATAGACAAGCTGCTTCAAACGAATTTGAAAACGATTTTTTAAACTAATGAATAATGCGGTGTTTGAAAAACGTAAGAAAACGAACCAGCCCTTAACCGATATGTCCCCATCGTATTTTCAAACTTATATGCAAACCTACGTTCGTAGACAGGATAATATATGATGAAACCTTAGGCGCTGTACAGTGTTCTAAAGAGAAAATATATTTTGATAAAACAATTTACGTAGGCCTAGCCGTATTAGATTTAAGCAAAACAGTTATGTGTAAATTTCACTATGATGTTATGAAAACTAAATATGGGTCGCGCGTAAAATTGTTATACATGGATACACACAGTTTTTTTATGAAATTGAAACGTTTGATTTTTATTGCGATATGCAAAACGAAAGTTTTATTCAATATTTTGACACGTCAGATTACACGATAAATCGCTCTTATTCGCTTACAAATAAAAAGGTTCTTGGTAAATTCAAAGACGAATGTAAAAGTGTGCCGATTGTAGAATGTATCGGTTTAAAAGCTAAACTTTATACATTTAGGACAGAAACTGAAAAAGTAGCAAAAAGCACAAGGCGTTAAGAAAAATTTAGTAAAAAACGAAATTGCTTTAGCCGATTTAATGCCTATTTAGAAGAACCGGCGTCAACTTTATATCGTAAGATGAAAATGATTCGATCAGAAAACATATCCATACAGTTACGATTAATAAGTTGGCTATATGTAATTATGATTATAAAAGGATAGCCGTCGATGAAATTAATACGATCGCGTTCGGGCATAAAGATACGCCTTTGGAATTGAGCAATCGATTTCAAAGTGTCATGCTGTAAAGTTATATATTATTTTCGTTCGGTTATTAAATGCAAAATTTGAACAACGTTTATTTTTTCACTTTATTATGGTTTATTTCAGATCAATCTCAGATCTTCTCAGTCATATGATTTATTTCAATCAATTACCATCTTCTCAGTCATAAGAAGCCCTTATCACTTTTAGCGTAATCGTGTTTTGCAGTAGTGAAGAACATTTTAAATGGTAAATTAGTTGCTAGATGATGTATTAAAGCATTTGATGTCAATAATAAATGGTAGTAAATTGCAGTTCAGAGTGAACGCGTATACCGAGTATGACTTAAGAAGGGATCCTTAATCCTTCTGCCTTGCTAAGATATTTTTTAATTTAAATACGTTTACAATTAACGATATGGTAGATGGGTGTGTGCTTTGACCCGATGAAAAAATATTTATTCGACGAGGAGGACAGTACTTTATTTAAGTCTCAACAAAATTATTTGCCGATATTATAGACATTTTAGTTAACCGAAGGTATGTAAATTCGGTTAAAATATATTATATTAGTATAAATTCAAACGAGTGGTTTGATTATTTATCAAGTACCACACATAAATATATATTTTATAAAGAATACTGGTAATTTATAGTTGTGAATACGATTTTAGCGCATCCACTTGTCGTCTACTCTCATAGATTGTTAATTGTATAGAATTTTGTAGTCTACTACCAATTGTATATAATTTTAAATTAATATTGTTTTAAATAAACATAATTTTAATTTTGTAATAAAATACCTTCTTTACAGAGATTTTCATGGAGAGCGGTGTTGCAAGAGCTCGGAATGAACGTAATAGTGTGAACCGACTTTTCCGAGTGATTACCATCAATTTGTATGATTTTATGCATAAGCGACTTGTCCACCATTTAAATATACGTACTGGTTATCGAAAAATTTTATTGTAAGAAAAAGACATGTAGGTACTGTTTTAGAGATCCTTAAAGAGATGTATAATTTTTTTTCTTAAATAATTTCCATGTATACATTTCATTGTTTAAATAAAATTTAAATGTGCGCATTTATTTTTAAGTATATGCAATTATTTTTTGAATAATATTTAATTAGTTTAAATAAAATCAACACTATGTATATATTATTTATTATGCATGTAATATTAAAATACCGTTCACGTTAAAATGAATTATTCTTTTCCTTCTTCCAACTATTTTCCTAAAAAAAGAAGAAAGACATTGAATGGGTTATTTGCTTTGTGTAAAAAATGAAGGTGATTAAATAAAAACACTGGTAGTTGAATAATATTTTCCTATTTTTTAAAAAAGTTACATGTAATATTACAAAATTATTGATTAATAAAAATAATTTTACAAATTAAATTTTTTTTGGTATATTCCTGGTACTTTGTGATGAACTCGATGAACTGTTTTAAAATTATGTAACAGTAGTCCGAAAAGCTCGTGATCTTTCTTTCCGAATTTCCTCACTTTTTGAAGAACTCGTAGTAGTTTCCCTTCTTGAGAAAATAAAGTAACCCGTTGTTGAAACGTACCACTCCATCTATATCTGCTGGTATTCCAGGAAACAGATTAGAAACGAGGTCTCTTCTAACTGCGGTAAAAAACATTCTTCTATCTCTGACACGTAGTTGTAGATGATAAACGTTTTTCCTGTGTACGTTTTCACAATTCCGTTGATCTTATAGTGCTGAGCGATGTTAAAGTGAGAACAACACTCTTCGGGTATCCGCCGACTAGCTGTTACGTATGGAGATTGAATACATACAGCCTTTGGTCTGTAATTACTACCATATCTCCATTCGGTCGCATGTTCATAGCATCCACTCCCTTGAATGTTTCGGAGAGAAATTTCAATCTATCGGTGATGGACAACGGTCGCGTTGTTAAACTTCCCGTTTGCAGGAAGCTGGAAAAATTCTTGAAACAGCCTCACGGCGTCTTCAATCGCTTTTTCATTGGTCAGGCTCGCGTTATCTCCTTTCAGAAACTCATAAGTCTAATAGAAATTGATTGGGTTCGAATACGTCTGCGACAGTGACGGCAGTTGTCGCGTAGAAGGTTATGACAAGCACGATCTTTAGTGTTTCTAAAGCACGCTTTAGTGTTTTTCGGTTGTAGACAGATTATTTCAATCCATTCGCTTTACCTCGCTTTACCCCATACTAAATATACCTCGAGATCTTACTTGATAAAGGGAAGGGGAGTTTAAATCTAGAAATGAAAACGATATTTTCCTTCTTACGAAAAAGATTTATTGACTTTTAAAAACTAAAACTAAATACATCAGGAACGACTTTACAGTTTGTATACATATTTCTTCTTGCAAAAAAAAAATCATAGTGCAAACAGATTTGCGTTAAATTAAAAATATATATATAACAAATACAATAAAAAAAATATTTAATCTTGACTCCAGTGTTTGCTGCTTCGGGAAACAGAGTTTGAATCTATTTCATGATCTTGTTGCAAGTAGACGGGTAGATCTTCGTGCACCTTTGGGAGGACGTACCAGCCGTAATGATCGATGATGAATTGCTTGGAAAGGTAGCGGAGAACCTCTCGTCCAGGACTGTTTAAATAGCATTCTTGCGCTTTTTGTGATAGCATCTCCCACCTTTTCCAGCATGCTGTAGAATCTGCTGTACTTGTTCCACTACATGTACATCCATATAGCTTTTTTCATAGCGCAGTCATGATATTCGCCGAAAGGGCAGATTTTGTCCGTTTTACATGCAAACGTATCGATGGGAGGACAATCGTATCCGTCGAGATCTTCCACCTTGTAGCACTTATCACTTAAAACATAATTTAACAGTCTTCTTGACTTCACTTTCACATATATTGTAAAATTGGGTCCTAAACGTTTGACGATGAATGACAACCTCAAATATGAAATGAATCCCGAATTCCAATTATGACCTATTTCTTTTTGAAAATTCCGTATTTTAGATTTAGTAACTTGAGGCAATATATCGTAGTAGTCGAAAGGCGATTTAAACAATTGATGTTCGTCTTTGAACGGAAAAGACACTACAAAGACAAAGACGAACCCTCTTAGGAAGTGGGTTCGTCTTTGTCGACGAGTCTGAGAAGCGATAACACCTTTCATCTGACACATTCACGTACGGTATTTTCCATACGATTTTTGTAATCTGCAAAGTGAATGTTTTTCCAGCCGGAACGATCACCGCATTATTATCGGTGGAAGCTCGAAGAACGACGAATTCTTGTTTCACGTTCAGCAATATTCTGTTGTAGTCCTCGAAAAATGCTAAGAGCATTTTTAGCGGTAATATGACGCTAAACTTGCCGGATTACCTGCTAATGTAGCCGCCACCGGCAGAAAGAATGTAGTGTACGCTGGTTGACGACCAACCCGACGAGAAAATATCGTCTTTTTCCGAATTCCTGAGCGAAAGAGCATTTTTCATAGTAGAAGTTACTCACACGTTTCTCACCCTGTCTACTTCTTGTGCCGCTATCTCGTACCGGATTTCGTCGAAAAGAAACGCTCCGTAATTATTGCACAGTTTTAGCGTCGGATTTGCCGCTCCATTGACGCCGCCATACGTCCCGTAGATGTGCAATTAATAAAATATTGTTTCGCTCTCACCTGCATAACACAGACGAAGTCAATTATGATGATAATGAAGATAATTGAGCAGACAGATCAGTAACACAGTAGAACGCAATATGAATGTGTGAAAATTTGAGAAGCTTTTTTTTATATACAACCGTTGGCCTAGACATTGAGATAACTTTCAAATAAACAAGTAACATTACCAAGTATGTAGGTTTGTTTTTCTTTGATTTTCCTTCTCTGAGGCCTAAAATTGCTTCCCTTGTCCCTATACTTTTCCTGAAACCAAATTGGTCTTCTCCTAACACTTCCTCCACTCTCCTCTCAATTCTTCTGTATGGAATTCTAGTTAAGATTTTTGATGCATGACTAGTTAAACTAATTGTTCTGTATTCTTCACATTTATCTGCCCCTGCTTTCTTTGGTATCATGACTATAACACTTTTTTTGAAGTCTGACGGAAATTCCCCTTTTTCATAAATATTACACACCAGTTTGTATAATCTATCAATCGCTTCCTTACCTGCACTACGCAGTAATTCTACAGGTATTCCGTCTATTCCAGGAGCCTTTCTACCATTTAAATCTTTTAATGCTCTCTTAAATTCCGATCTCATTATTGTTTCTCCCATTTCATCCTCCTCAACTTCCTCTTCTTCCTCTATAACACCATTTTCTAATTCATTTCCTCCGTATAACTCTTCAATATATTCCACCCATCTATCGACTTTACCTTTCGTATTATATATTGGTGTACCATCTTTGTTTAACACATTATTAGATTTTAATTTATGTACCCCAAAATTTTCCTTAACTTTCCTGTATGGTCCGTCTATTTTACCAATGTTCATTTCTCTTTCCACTTCTGAACACTTTTCTTTAATCCACTCTTCTTTCGCCAGTTTGCACTTCCTGTTTATAGCATTTCTTAATTGCAGATAGTTCCTTTTACTTTCTTCATCACTATCATTCTTATATTTTCTACGTTCATCCATCAGCTGCAATATATCGTCTGAAACCCAAGGTTTTCTACCAGTTCTCTTTATTCCGCCTAAGTTTGCTTCTGCTGATTTAAGAATTTCCTTTTTAACATTCTCCCATTCTTCTTCTACATTTTCTACCTTATCTTTTTTACTCAGACCTCTTGCGATGTCCTCCTCAAAAATCTTCTTTACCTCCTCTTCCTCAAGCTTCTCTAAATTCCACCGATTCATCTGACACCTTTTCTTCAGGTTTTTAAACCCCACTCTACATTTCATTATCACCAAATTATGGTTGCTATCAATGTCTGCTCCAGGGTAAGTTTTGCAGTCAACGAGTTGATTTCTAAATCTTTGCTTAACCATGATATAATCTATCTGATACCTTGCAGTATCACCTGGCTTTTTCCAAGTGTTTATTCTTCTATTATGATTTTTAAATTGGGTGTTGGCAATTACTAAATTATACTTCGTGCAAAACTCTATAAGTCGGTCCCCTCTTTCATTCCTTTTGCCCAGCCCGTATTCACCCACTATATTTCCTTCCTTGCCTTTTCCAATGCTTGCATTCCAATCTCCAACTATTATTAAATTTTCATCTCCTTTTACGTGTTTAATTGCTTCATCAATCTCTTCGTATACACACTCTACCTCATCATCATCATGGGCGCTTGTAGGCATATAGACGTTAACAATCGTTGTCGGTTTAGGTTTTGATTTTATCCTTGTTACAATGATTTTATCGCTATGCGTCTTGAAATACTCCACTCTCCTCCCTATCTTCTTGTTCATCACGAAACCTACTCCTGCCTGCCCATTATTTATTAATTACTCTAAAATCACCTGACCAAAAGTCGCCTTCCTCTTCTCACCGAACCTCACTAATTTCTACTATATCCACATTCATCCTATCCATTTCCCTTTTTAAATTTTCTAGCCTACCAACCTTTTTTAAGCTTCTAACTTTCCACGCTCCGACTCGTAGAATGTTATTTTTTAGTTTTCTGGTGACCCCTTCCTTAGTAGTTCCCACCCAGAGATCTGAACGGGGGACTATTTTACCTCCGGAATATTTTAATTAATAAATTATCAGAAGATAACTTTCAAAGCAGTAAACACATGACAATTTTTTTATGACGTCTGATGAGGGGGAATTTTTTTACCTTTTTCTTTCTTTTTTTTAATTTTTGATTTTTTGTTAATTTCCATAACATATGTATAAAAAGTAATCGTGCAAATATTAAAGGCTATTTTCTCATTAAGTATAGAATGATGGTTAACTCCTTATCATATTTCTAGGTTCAACTTTAAAATCACTGAAATGATGAGAACCATTCTCCTTAATAGTAGAGTGTAAAATTAAAGTCAATGTTAAGATACGTTGTCTTTGTTCATTACAAACAAATATCAGTTTTGTTCTGGCTAAAAAAAAAAACATTATTTGACATTTTGCGCAGTTCATCTTTTGAATATGCCTGTAATTTTAATTGTCATGTTTATTATAATATCTGAAAAAATTCAGAACTGAAAAGTAGGATTTCCCAAAATCCTTTTGAGTTATATAAATTTAGAAAAAATAAATGTTGAACCAATAGGTCATTAATTGAATTTTTAGAAGTTTTATTAATTTTGAGTGATGTATAGTTAGTTTTATTTTAACGTTACTAATATTTGAACTGATTTTTTGTTACTCTTTTTCCTTTCAAAGCTTCAAACCGAGCCTATATCAAGAAAATCAAAGGATTCTAAGTATAAAAGTACTTTACAAGCTTTTCATGTAATTTGGAAAGAAGAAGGGTTAAATGCATTATGGAAAGGTCATGTTGCGGCACAACTACTGTCTTTTACTTATGGTGTTGTTCAGGTATTTTTGAATTAAATTTTTAGTAAATATTATCAACTAATCTTCAATATTTGTTGATTATTAATTTTTATAAGGTTCGGTCACTACTATGTGTTGCTGTCTTTAATTTTTAATCTTTTACCGCACGGTCTGCTATATTTGTTTCTCATAGAATAAAATGATAGATAACAAAAGTGTAAAAAAGTTTTGTTTGAAATTTGATACCGCTGTATTAAAAGTACATCAAAGAAGCTTAAAATAAAAATAAAAATGATTGGGATGTTACACAAATCCCTGATCGGTTTAAATATTTTAAAATTGTATATCTCTTTATTTGATTAGATATTTTGGTCACTATATTAGCGTAAATTGCCAGAAAATATGAAAGTCATCTTAAGTAATCCTCAAGGACTGTGAGATAAACTCTTATGTTTGAGATAATGTTCTAAAATTTCCTTAGATGGTTTAAGATATCTCATTGATGTGACTGATTGTGACTACAGGATATTAGAACATAGTGGCTAATCACAAACGTAACGATTAATGATGGCATTTTATTATTATTGTTTTTTAATTATATGAATTTATCATGTAATATGAAAATATGTATTTTAATTGATTCTATTTTTGTATGTTGAAGTTTCAGACGTATGGGATATTAAAAAACAAGGCTCGTGAATTAAATTTAATACAGAAAGATGACATCAGTAAAACCTCTGGTATTCATTTTTTATGTGGTGGCACAGCTGGATGTTTGGCTACGATTACTTCTTACCCTTTTGATATTATACGTACACGACTCATAGCACAAGGCAACAATAGGGTAAGTTTAATGTTAATTACTTATTTATGTTATGGATTGTATTTATTGTATTTAAATCATCGAAATTATAAAAAAAATATGATAAATAAATATTTATTTTTATATAAAAGTATTATAAATAATTATAATAAATATAATTTTTTTTTAATATGGTGATAATTTATGGTCTGTTTCTCAGTGTTGTAAATTACATGTAGCTTTGCTATATCTATAAATAAACTCATAGTTTTTAATATTAATACAACGAAAAAGATGATTGTTTCATTAAAAAAAAAAATTGTGACAGTGATGAACTAATTGGACCAAAGTACCATTTTTATTATAATTAGCTTTTGTTGCTGATCAAGGATGAGTATGTAGTAGATGTCCATTATGCATCTCATGCTGAAGCTTGTGATTATATACTGCTTGTTCTATTGTTATTGATGGGGTTCAGCACATGGTTAGCAGCTAAGGATGATGATCACCTTTTAGTACTTTACAGAAATCTGAAGTCTGTAGTGAATTGCTGTGTTTTCATTTATCTTAACATTTTTGTTTTTGTTGCCTTTTTTTACGAAATTTTCAACCTTCAATAATGTTCTTCCTGTATTCAAAAAGACTGGAATTGTTTTTATTTATTTATCTAAATTGTATTTATAATTTTTAATTATTTTCATATGTAAAACAATTATAGAAAAGTTAAAATTTTTATTTTTTAATTTTAGTGTTTTCTCAATTGTTGTTCTTATCTATTGCTTATTACAACATAAGAAAGTATATGTTTATAATTTTATTTAAAAAAGTCCATATTTTAATTACTGATTAATCAGTAATTAAAATTAATTTTTTTCATTTATATTTATAATTTTCAACACGTGAAATAAATTATCCCGTAAGTTTTTTTTACACATTTTTTTTTATTTCTTTCTTGAAAGCTTATGTAAAATCAAAATTTCATGTCTTTAACAAATCGTATAAAAAGTTTTTAAAAGGAATATAAACCATAATTAATGGAATATATTTTCAAAATATTGATAATTTATATGCGAAGGTAACATATTGTAAAATGTCATTCACAGACAGTTTTTTAAAACTTACAGAAATGTGTCGTGTTTTAATAAAGATATGGAAATGACTTACATAAACTTTAAAAATAATAGTAATAATAGTAATGAGTAAGAAGATATTTTTGAGCAGTGGAATGGATAAGCTTCATCAGGTGTTCTCCATTTCAGGACAGCAGGTAAGAAACCCATGACTTTTCAATCCTGAACGCACTCCATGCATCAATGTATGGTCTCTTGTTTTTATTTTTTTTGGAGGGAGAAATTCAAAGTATTTTTTAAAAAATTAATAGATTATAATTTATTTTAAGTGATTTATGTTTAAAAAATACAGTAGATAGAGTGGGTATATATATTTTTTTAACAGTGAAAGTTAACATTTGTCATTCTTATTTTATTTATGTACATTTTGAAATAAGCCTTAAAATAAAACAAGTTTAATAATATTCCTCATAATACTATATCATAGAGCTAATCTGTCCTTTATTTTATCTTTGTGAACTGGAACTATTGCAGTGGATTGTTGCTTAGTTTCTCAATCTTATAAAAAAAAAAAATCATAATTTATTACACATTATTACATATTGTAAAAGATTAGGATCCATTTTAATGTTTTTGAGAGTGCAAACGCAAAAATTCATTTTAGCTTTTTCTGTTCAGGAGTGAGGAGTTCAGGTATCATCTTTTTACATACTTCTTTGTGTTAAAACTTTTTGAGTAAAATCTGTGAAACAGTTTCTTTGTCAGTGTTAGCCAATCAACAGCTGCTCAGATGTTCAAATTATAATTTTTTTTTAACCATTTTTGAATGTTAGCATCTGTTTTGATGTACAAGGACAACTGAGATGCAGGTGATATTCAGTAGCTTCTCTTCCTACTTTAAATTTTTTAACTCTGTCAAAAACCAAAGTACACAGTAGTACTTAACGCCTTAAACTTCCCTCAACAAATCCATTGCAGATTTTTGCAAAGTTAGTCAAGGAATTTTATGATGACATACGACTCCATTTTAAAACTTAACTTTACTGCAATAGAGCTCAGATGTATTGTCTACTTAGAACAAATCCTACTGTCGGTCACATATACTGGGGGGGTAGGTGGTAGAAGAGCGTGGTCAGTGGCCTTCCCTGTAGTTGTAGCCAAGGTCAGATAACAAAATCATCTCAAAATAAGTAAAAATTAAGTAAAAGTTTAGTAGATATTTTTAACTTAACGTTAATAAAAAGATTATGTATTATCTTTTTTATTGCAAATTGGTTTTAAAACGTAATTTCATAAGTCGACGGTATTAACTTACAGCTTATCTACGATTCAGTTTTGTAAATTATATTTAAATAATCTTGTAAGATTATAGAAGTAAATAAAATAGTTTATCCATGTTGCAGCTTAAAAATTTATTTAATTTTCTAATGAGGAATACAAGCATGTAATGTTTGTTTGTGGATTTTGTAATAAAGATTTGTGCTATGCACATTGAGTATCTATGACATTTCCCTTACCTTCATATTCTATTGAACATCAAAAACCATGTTATGCACTGAAAAAAAATATATTGTTCGGTGTATTCAATGTAGAGCAGAAATTAGTAGTAGATGAATTTTTCATTGCACTCTGCTTTATTATACATTAATGTATTAATGCTTTTTAAGGAATATCCCATCCTTTCCTCTTGTAGAAGATGCAAAATTTACTATCTCAAGAACTTGCATTATAGTTAAACCTAATGAAATCACTGCATTGCTTAATATTGTTGTTTCTTAAAACAATAAATATGAACTTAGTTTAAAAGATTAAAATCTTGAATATTAAATTATGTGTATGGATAGTTTCATCATTAATACTCTGTAGTTTTCAAACTCTTGCAAAAAACTTCTTGGAATTTAAATAACTTGTTTATATATTTATAAGATATATATATATATATATATATATATATATATTTTTAAATATAATTGATTTGTAATTTGTTTTACTGTAAATTTGGAAGTCATTGAATGTTTAGTCATGTATGTCATTAATTCAAAAAAGTGAAGTCTAAAATTGAATAAAATTCACACTGCATTTATTTTTTTATTTCCCTTTTTGCAGTTATATAATGGTATTTTTCATGGTTTAAGAAGCATTTACCAGCAAGAAGGCTTATTAAGTTACTGGCGTGGACTTTCACCTTCACTTCTAGTTGCTGGACCGTATATTGGTCTCCAGTTTACTTTCTATGAGTTTTTTAAAACTGCTGTTGTATACATTGGTAAATAATGCTCACTAATTTTCTTCTACTTTTGTTTTCTTTTGCATGTTTCAGTTGTAAAACGATCATCATTAGAAGACAAATTACAAATACAAAAGCAAAGTATTATATAAATAAGAACTAAGTAATTAGCATAAAAAGTTCAATACTTATAAAAGCACTGGCAGAAGAAGTGTTCCTATTTGGATTTTGGATTTATAAAAAAAAAAGAAGAAAATTAGAAATTAAATGCAGAAATGCAATAGCTTGGACCGTACAAGTTGAAAGAAAAAGATTAAAATAGACTTTTAGTGGGAAACTTATAAAGACAATAAAACTCTGGGTAAATGTTAATTTTGGCATGTAATTTAAAAAGAAAGGGTCCCAAGTGTCAAGGGTGGGGTGGTTCATTTTTTTTCAGGATTAAAAGGTCAAAAATTGGGCTTTTCGTGAACTATTTAAAAATAATAAATCTCAAGTATACCACATATTTTTTTCTGACCTTAGATCATATTCCTGACAAAAATGTTTTAGAAGTGGCTTTCTACAGCCAATATTGGTTAAGTCATAGTCTGTTTATATATAAATAAAATGAAATTCAACCTTACCAACAGTTTGTCCGCATTCTCCTTTCTAGTACTTTCAGTCATTCAACCGTCCTCAGGATTTTACATACTTTAATTTTAATGATCTTAAATTGAAGAATAACTTTTCCTGAGGATGGCTGAATGAGCAAAAGTGCTAGAAAAGAAAATGTGGACGGATTGTTGGTAAGGTTGAATTTCATTTTATTTATATATAAATAATATTATATACCAACTGTGCCATGTTTAAAAAACTTAACTAAGTTATAGTCATTTGAAATATTATTTCCTTCTTAGCCCTTAAAAAAATCACATTCTTACAATCATTTTAATAAATTACTTTTTAACAATACTTTGAATCAAAAAATGTTTAATTAAGGTTGTAGTGCTTTCAGTTCTTGACAATTTCGGTTTTTGTTTGAATCTGTATTACAAAAACTGATGAAGTTGTGGTTGTTAAAAATTGAAGTGACACTTTCACCCCTTTATAAATAATTGCTCTTAGTGTTCCTGTTCCTTCAGAAATAATTGAATATCTATCTTTGAAATAAATGTTATAAGGCATTCAATTCTTCACATTTTGCAAAATATCATTAAAAAAAAAAACAACCCATTTTTGATTAAAATGGACTGAGATACAGTATTTAAAAATTATTTTGAATTTTCAGCTTTATAATGAAAAAATGCGAAAAAAAACTTTTTGAGGGCCAAGAAGAATTCGAAGAAGAAGGGGCTTAGATTCTTCAGTTTTTTTTTTTTAAATTTTGTGTCAAAAACAAACATTTTTCCCAGATTTTATTATACTTTTAATTAGTTCCTTATTACAGGACTTTTCTTTCTTTTCCTGTTTAGCCTCCAGGAATTACCATTCAGGTATTACTTCAGTGGATGAATGACAATGACTGTATGAGTGTAAGTGAAGTGTAGTCTTGTACAGTCTCAGTTCGACCATTCCTGAGATGTGTAGTTAATTGAAACCCAACCACCACCAAAGAACACCAGTATCTACGATCTAATATTCAAATCTGTATAAAAGTAATTGCCTTTACTAGGACTTGAACACTAAACTCGCGACTTCCAAATCAGCTGATTTGGGAAGACGCGTTCACCACTAGACCAACCAGGTGGGTTCTTTATTACAGGACTATATTATAGTAATTTTACTGTTTTATTAGCTAATATTTAGTCTGTATTGATTGTTTTGGTCTGACTGTCATTCCACTGCTGTTATAGAAATTAAACAAGGAAAAGATTTATCACAAGAAAATCAAAGCTTAGAGAGCAAACATAAAAATAATTAAACAAAATTAATGCCAGAAATACTTAATGCCAAGGAGTAGTGTGGGAATCGCAAAGATAGATAAAGTAAGAAATGAAAGAATCAGAAATATTGTGACGAAAGGAACCTTTACTAAAAAATCAAGGACAAGAATATTATGGATATATAATTGGGAAGTTGAAAAGTCATGCATCTCAACTGCTATTGGTGTGCTGATTTTTTTCTACTGATATTCAGCCATCTTGACATTACCTGTATCACTTTTCAATTTGTGTAAACTCCCCCGTAGCTTCATTCCTAGAAGTCTGCTTAATCTTACAAAATGTTTTGCTTTGGGTTTCATCAAATTTTTGGCAAAACTAGATGCACTAACATTATTCAATACATTACATCATTATGCACAAAGTAGAAACTGCATCAAGCACTTGATCTGCTCACACATCCACACACACACACACACCACACACTCTGGCCATTGGTTAACAACTGATGGAATGAGTCTGTGTTTCATTGATTTAGAGAAGGCTAATGGGAGAGGCTAGATTTAGAAGAGTCAAATGGGAAAAAATTATGGAGATTCTTAGAGAAAAAGTAGAATGGAAAGGTAGAAGAAGATTAATTAGAGAAGTATACACAAGATAAATAGCAACAGTGAAAGTAAATAAGAATATGACTGCTTGGGTGGGTGAATGTCAATCGGTCATCATCAACCTTACACCACCTCTTTCTCCATCCATTTCTATCTCAAACCTTCTCCTTCATCCCTTTGCAGCTTCCAAAATTCAACTCATCTATTACTTCATCCTTCTTGCTTGCTTCCTTTCTTCTTCTACTGACCCTTCTAATGCAGTCGTCAAGATTCCGCTTCTAACTGCATGTCTGGTTCCCTTTTCTTTTGTTTACTTCCTGCATAAGGCTCTTTCTTATTTACTCCATTCTTCTCCATTTCCTCATCTCAGAAGCCCGAATCCAGTTCCTCTCCTTCTTCCTTATTGTTCGTGCTGCACTCTTGTACAACAAGACGTACATAACATTTGGTTAATCTATTACTTAACTCATAATCCTGATTTTTAGTATATAGTAATTCCCTCTTGTTACTGAAGGCTTCCTTTGCCATCACCATCCTTCCTTTTATTGTCATTGCACTCTTCCAGTCCTCTGTCACCACAGAACCCCACAATATCTGTAACATTTTACTTTTTTGTTCTGTAATTTTTTACTTCTCTTACATTAGCTTTTATTATATTTATTCCCCTTCATTACTTCCTGCAGGACAGTTAACAATCTTTGAAGCGCATGTGTGACACTGGCTAGAATTACCATATCATCATCAAAGCTTATAAATTTTATTTTTCATTCTCCCATCTTCCTTTTTCTAATGTATTCCTTGTCATATCTTCAGTGTAATTGTTGAACAGTATCTGTGAGAGACAGTCCTTGCATAACACCTCAACATAGACCCACAAAATCAGTAATTTTCTATTTACTTTCATCACTGCTGTTTATCTTGTGTATAGTTCTTCAATTAATTTCTGTTCTACTTTTTCCTCTAACAATCTGCATCATTTTCTCTCATTTGATTCTTATCAAATGCCTTCTTTAAATCTACAAAACACAGACTCATTCCTCTTCCTTTTTCTAAATATCCCCTCTTCAACCATGCTTAGTAGCCCAATGGAATGTCCTTTCCCTTTCCTGAAGCCAAATTGTTCCTCTCCTGCATTCTCTTCCATTATCCTTACTGACTATTTAGGACTATTTAACAATATTTTAGCAGCATGGACTATTAAACTTAATATGTGTTCTCTACATTTTCTGGTAGTTGTTTTTTTTGGAATAGATATCATTACTGTTTTCACTCAGCGTTTAGCTGATCGCCTGTACTGTATATCCTATTGCACAATACAATTATTTCTTCCACTTCTTCCTTTAAATATTTATAGAATTTTACGGGAAGTTCATCTACTCCAGCCAATTTTTTATCCTTCATTTCTTTAATCGCTTTCTGTACTGAATTTTCTCTTGTTAAAATACACCTGCATGCTGATTCATCATATACCTCAACACATTAAATTGAAATTTTAAAGAATTGATTTTAGATCTAGGTAGATACCTAGCTTTAAGAAGTTGAAGATAAGATAATTTCACATGTGAGAACTTTTATATATGGACTCTTCACTCTTATGTATAGATTTTTTTCTATTTAGATTGAAACTTATCACTTCCATTTGTTTCTCATGAATGTTAATGCAGTAGTCACTGAATCTTCGATGAGTATTTTTTCAAACTTTACCAATTTTGAAGTCTATTGAATGTATTTTACTTCCTTGTTCGAAGTAAAGGAAGTATTGTGATAATGAAAAATTTCAGTTTTCAGTTTGAAAATATCCATTTTGACCATCTCTGAATTCATTTTGACTAGTTTTGGCACGGTATCTGTATGTACATACGTATCTCGCATAACTCAGAAGTGATTAGCCGTAGTATGTTGAAATTTTGAGTGTAGGACTGTTGTATCATCTAGTTGTGCACCTCTTCTCTTGATTGCAATCGACTGAACCAAAAGTGTCCAAAAAAGTCCAAAATCATCCCCCCCTATGGGACTTGCGTTTGGTTAAGACATTATGTAATTTTTTATTATGTACTGGATAAAATAAAATAATTTCTTTTTTTGACCTATAAACATTTTGCTTCTTTAATTATTACTGCAGGCAGGACGGTTTAGAAATTGCTTGCTACTTGCTGGTCAATGTGGTAAACCGTTTTGTAACAGATTATAAGTTTATCCATAAGTTGCATAATATGGATAATAATCTACAACCAAATGGGTTTTGTTAAGCTAATGTTTGTAAATATTTGTTAATCATGTATAATGTTATGGTTTATTATAATTAAAATAACTGAATTTTGTCTGCAGAGGTGTTTTCATCCAAAAGTAAAGATTATGAATCTTCTAAAGAAACAAATCCTTTTGGTAATCTAGTATCCGGTTTATTAGCTGGAGTTGCTGCTAAAACTACTACGTATCCATTTGATCTTGCTCGTAAAAGAATGCAGATGCAAGAGTTCCAACATGCCAGAGTTGGTTATGGCTCAGTAAGTATATTATTTTTATTTAAATAATTTAGCATCGGCTTCCCATTAATCGATGTCATAACTATAAAGAGTAAAACTATGTATACTTTGTTACAGATTTAAAAAGATCAGTTTATTTTTTCTTTATTTAAAAACATTTTTTGTTTAACCTGATTTAATGTCATTATGGTCTTTCTGGGAAAAACATTGCAGTTGACTGATTCACTTGATTAAATAATTGTTTTGTCATAATTTGGAAGTTTTGATTAAGAGCTAAGAATTTATGCTCCCTGAATATTGGAATTTATTTATTGGCATTTATTATTATTTATTATGAGGCATATTTTTTAAGTAAGGACCATTTTGTTATAAAAATTGAAATAAGTGAAGTATAAATACATATAGAAAGATGTAGGTACATATAACAAAATAAACTTACACATGCATACACACACACACACGTGCACACACACACACACACACACACACACACACACACACATATATATATATATATATTCGAGATCTGTTAAGAAAATAACTGAACATTTTTAATTATGCACCAACAGAAATATTTAGTGACATGCCGTTGGCAGAATTGTGTTCCGCATAACCTCCTCTGTAACCATATGTTCTTGGATTGTTGATATCTCATTTTGTTTTCTTGTTATTGTTATCTGAGTGCAATGTGTTTAAGTGTTAGTAGCAATTTTTTGTAATGTGTGATTTTTTGATGATTGAACTTTTGTCTCAATGTCGTAGCTGTAAAACCAGTTTTTGTCTCCCACTATGATCCTTTGCATGATTGTTTCTTGACTGGCATTATGCATGTTCAAATTGAACATGCATAATGTCAGTCAAAATATCATGGCATGATCCAAGTGAGATACCTCTTTTTCAAGTTTGCTGACAGTCAATCGGCAATTTGCACACACCAGATCATCGATTTTCTGAATCTGGGTAAAGTTAAAGGGCTTCCTGGTCGAGGGTCATTTTTGATTGCCAGATGACCACGTTTAAATCATGAAAACCATTAGTAACATTGCTTACGATCCAGAGCATCATCTCCGTAAGCTTGTTTCAACAGTTAAAACATTTCTACAAAAGTTTTTCCCTAACTTCACGCAAAATTTACATTGTATAATTGGTCTCGAAAATCGCACATTACAAAAATCGCTACTAACACTTAAACATGTTGCACTCAAATAACAATAACATTAAACTAAACAAGATATCAACAATTCAAGAACATATGGTTAAATGAGGAGGTTATGCAGAACACAATGCTACCAACCGCACATCACTAAACATCTCCATTGGCACATAATTAAAAATATTTGGTTGTTTTCTGAACAGACCTCATGTATAGGTATATATACTGTTTTTCTACATATTCGCCATTCATTGTAATACATTTTTGATATCGGCTTACTGGCTTCATTATTTTGTTACTGAAGAATTCTCCCACCTGTGATTTAAATTGATTAATTACTCTGTTTTGCAATTCTTCATCATCTTAAAGTTCTGTGATGCAAGCTATTGTTTTAAATGGAGAGAAAAAGGTAATCACTTGGTGCAAGATCTGGTCTGTAAGGCAGATGTTCAAAGATTTCTCAAAAATCTTTGCAATTGTTCAGTGGTTTTGTTTGCTGTGTGAGGTTGAACGTTATCGTGGAGAAACAAAATCCCATCGGTTACCTTACTTAGCCTTTTGTTTTGAAGTGAACATCTAAGCATTTACAGTATGTATTGTCACCCACATTCAAGAAATTTGATCAGCAATATCCCTTCAGCGTCCCAAAAAACCGTAGTCATAAGCTTTTTCATTGAACTTTCTCACTTAAACTTTTTGGGCTTCGGGGATGATGAATGCCGCCATCGCAACAATTTCATGCAGTAAAATTTCATGAAATTTGGGGGAAATAAAGCAAGAATTCCATAATTGTAATGTGGCGATTTTCACAAATTTTATCGTTGATTTTCATGATCAATCACAAGGCTAGGCCGACCACTGCGGTCCTCATCATGAACACTGGTGTGGCCATTTTTAAACTGAATGCATCACTGCCTCACTCTACTTTCACTCATTATTCCATCTGTGACCACCTCACAAAGTTGCCGATGAATTTCAATCGGTTTGAAGTTTTTTGCCAGTAAAAACCTAATCACTGAATGCATCTCACAACTTGCAGGATTTTCTATTAAAGCACACATTTCAATAATTCACAATGAACAGAATAGAAAAATCACAGTCCACATACTACGACAGCTTGATGCGTACTGAGTGTAAAAACATTTTGACGCCAAGATGGCAGCTCTATCCCCATGCTAGGTATAAACGTAAGTTACTTTCTTGACCGCCCTTGTAGTTACTGCAGAAAAGCTGAAAAACCATTAAAAATGGTTGTGTTTTGCAAAGCCAATATTTTTTCCAAAAATAACTTTTCTATTGTTTTAAAAGTTAGGTCTTGGAATTCCGAATTCAATGAGTAGAGTTACATAAGAAAATCGGTTTATTCGTTGCTGAGATATTGTAATTTGTTTATAAAAGACTTCAGGCAACTGTAATTATTTTGGCCTTTAAGACTTTCATGTCCATTTCAATTGGGATCTGTTCTTCAAGACTTGTATTTTCAAATGGTGAAAATTTTTAGATCAAAAATTAATGTAAAACGTGTTTAAATCTCTTTGTAAAAATGGGCAAAAAGTAGAGCATGCACGTCACAATAATCATGGTGGTGGAAGCAGTTTGCAGCAGTCGCAAGCAAATAAAGCTGAATTTGTAACTTCAGATCGGCAGAGTGAAAAAAAATCTCTCTGTCTCTACAAATTTTGGACGGATTGAGACCATTTTTTTTTAAACTGGGGTAGCCCAAAAAATTGTTTTTTTAGAAAAATCAACCATTTTTCTTCCATTGACTCTACTATTATCGGTTTAAAAATCTCAAATAATATAAAGCATATAAGGTGTAATTTCTTAACTAATTTTAAGTTTTTTTTTTGTTTTTTTTTAGAATTTTTGGTGTTCTAGTTTAACAACATGTTTCGTTGAAACATATAAAAAAGAAAAGATTAGAGGAATGTACAAAGGACTTTTTCCTTCCTTAATAAAAGCTGGCCTTTATTCTGCTGTACATTTTACTATTTATGAAGAGACATTGAATTTTTTAAATAAATATTACAGAAGATGAATAAATATTATTTTTATAAATATTTAAAATACAAGGTAAGTTTTCATTTTGTTTAAAAAAGTAATAATTATGAAATAGCTCACCAACCTCCATAATGGAATCATCTTTACTTAAAAAAAGGACCTTTCTTCAAATTGTGGTCAGGCCTGGTATTTTCACAAAATAGTTCATATACTTGTTTTATTTATAAAACAAATATAGTTTTCCTAGATTATTAGGAAATAATATTTCCTAACAAAAGGCAGAATATTCCTAATGTATAATTAACCTAGTTAATTTTTTTTTTAGTATTTTTTTAATTCATGGTCTTGAAAATGTTACAAATACAAAATAAAAAGTTTATTAGACAAAATTATATGAACTCATTTGGTATTTATAACATAATTCAACTTAAAATACAAAACATTGATACTTTTGATAGTACCATTATGATCTTATGCCTTACACAGATTAATTATGCTGATAATTAACTTGTAGTTTAGCAAACTGCATCCTAGCGATAGAATATAATTATTTTAAAAAATTATTTTTTTCACATACTGCTTTTTTTCCTCTGTGTTTACTACATTTTTAGAAATCGTTGCTCATCATAAAGTTTTATTGAAAATTTACAGTTCCTTTTCAGTGATTGATATTTTACCTAGCATTAAAAACACCAAATTTCATCAGATTATCAGCTTTCTTTACTGATTTTTTTGTAATTGCTGATTCTGTGATGTTTCCTCACCATCAACATTAGACATTTTAAGAAATTAAAAATTTCACCCCAAATTAATAAGAATTATAGAATTAACTCTAACAAGTACCCAATCCAAAGTAAAATTCGGAGAGAATTATCTGAGCCATTTACAAGTTAAACAAGATTAAGGTATGGAAACAGTTTATCACCACTGATCTTCAACTGTGCTCTGTAGTATGTGATGAGAGAGTGGTATATGGAAAGTCCTAAGAGCATAAACATCAGAACCAAAACGGCCTTTATAAAATTAAGTACCTAGGATTTATGGGAAACTTAGCACTAATAAAGCAAACAACATCCAAGAAGTCAAAATCCAAATAATTAACCTTCAAAATATAGCTTAAAGATTAAGGTTCTTCATTTGAAAAAACAGAAATAATGATAGCGGATCTGTTAGTAATAAAATTTATAGCAGTAAACAATAGAAATAAAAAATAGTAAAACAATCTAAATACCTAGGAGAGATTGTAACATACAACTTAAATGAAAAACCTTTCTTTATTTTTCCTGTTTAGCTTCCGGTAGTTACCTTCCAGATAATACTTCAGAGGATGATATGTATTAGTGTAAATGAAGTGTATAGTCTTGTACAGTCCCAGTTCAACCATTCCTGAAATGTGTGGTTAATTGAAAACCAACCACCAAAGAACACCGGTATCTACGATCTGTTATTCAAATCTATGTTAAAATAACTGACTTTACTAGGATTTGAACGCTGGAACTATCGACTTCGAAATCAGCTGATTTGGGAGGACGTGTTCACCACTAGACCAACCCGGTGGGTTTATATGAAAAACCTGTCTGGCATGAAAGAACTAACAAAATGATAAAACCCCAAAAATTAAATGGTTTACATATAACAAAAAATTCCTACTCATCAACATGAAATAAAAACACCACAAAATGGTAGTTCAGCCAGAAGTAACTTACAGTAGTGAAACTCTCTTCAAGGTCACTGATAGGAACAGAATTGACAAGAGCCTAAAGTGGAAAGAAGAATAGCAAGAATCGTCAAAGAGAAGGAAAAATCATCAAAGAGAATCATCAAAAACATCAAAGAGAAGGACAATAATGGATAGTTCCAAATAAAGTGGGTGTAAAGGGAGCTAGAGGGCCATCACAGACAGTATATGTAAGAAGGGGATCTCTTGAGGACATCAGAATTCAGATTAATAAGAAGTTTTGAAATTGGAAGTAGAGTACGATGGATAAGGGATAAGATAAGATCAAGGAGATAAGAAGGATATGGAAGAACTGGGATTAATTCTGGAATATTTACAAAACAAGTCAGAAAACATCAAGAAACTAAGGATAAGGAAATAAGACCTAGGCCAAAAACAGAAAACACACAATGAAAAGGGTATTTATGGATGGGGAAAGAAAGGCGAGATCAGAATAAATGAAGAGGTATTAGGAAATTCAAAAGAACAGAACAGTGTGCTCATCAAAGAGATTACCAGTCACAGATTGACTAAAGTGGTCAAATGAGGCCGTAAAATTAAAGTATTTACAATGATAATTGCAGATTCAAACAAATTTTTAATTAAGTAAGTATATCCATAACTATGAAGAAATGCCACTTTTTATGAAGATTATTTTATTATTAAGGCTTGACAGTACCTTAGACTAAACTTTTCCGCTAAGAGAATTATAACAAAAGAATCCAAATGTAGAAGAGTAATTTTAATGGAAGTTTATGAGATAAAATTGCATTGAAGGTGTAGTATTCAGGTGTGTGACAGTGAACACCCATGCACCATACTACCCATGCGATAAAAAAAAAAACTCTTGAGAATTAATAGATGGGATTAATGGCATACATACTACAAATCTTAGATTTGTCTCTGATCTAATTACTGAACCATTAGTATAAATATCCAATTTATGTTTTGAAACTGGTGTATGTTCAAAACACTTTGCTAAGGCTACCCTCAGTTTTAAAACTGGAGAAAAATACTAGCAATTTCAAATTGATATCATTAATTTTTAATACTGCTAAAATGTTTGAAAAATTATTATACTCCAGGATATCAGGATTTTTAGAAAAATACAATCTAATTTCAGATTCTCGGTGTGGGTTCCAAAAAGGTAAAGGTATCTATGATGCGATTGCAAAAGTTGTAGAATTTCTGTTTGATAAATTAGATCATAGTAAACCAGTAGATTCAATTTTTCATGACCTGGCCAAGGCTTTTGATGCTGTAAATTATAAATTGTTAAAAGAAAAATTGAAAAATTGTGGTATAAGAAGGCTTTAAACTTAAATTAATTGAAAGTTACCTACAAAATAGAAGGGAAATTGTAAAATACAGTAAAAGAACATGAATTTACTTTAATACTGGAGTATCACAGGTCCTGTCTTTGGCCCATTATTGTTAATTATATTTTATTAAAAACATAATTTATAATTATTTTAATTATTGTCTTTCCATACATTTGTTGCAGGAATTTCCTACGTGTTTCGCAGCATCTATGTATCAGCATCATCAGAGGATGAAAATTATCCAAGTTACGTTTCATCAGTTTTACATACAAAAAGCATGTACAACACGGTATTATGTATTAAAGTATATATTTACAAGAAACATGCAAGCAAACTGCTGTGTTATCCGGTCAAAGTCTAGTCCTGTACTGTTTAGTATTTATATAAATGACACATTCAGTTTGAATCAAGACTATAATAACTTTTTATTGTAGTATTGTATGTTGATAATACTGTACTCTGTTGTGCTGTGATAATGCCACGTCTGTGTTAGAATATAAATTAAATAATTGTAGTAAATAAAGTCAAAGACTGGTTAGATTTTAACATATTGTTTTTGAATGTAGACAAGACATTTAATAATAATTTATTTACATTTAGGTATAATAGTAGATAAACAGCTCAGTTGGATTGTTCATGTAAATAGTCTGGTAAACAGAACTAAATATTTAAATATATTAAATTAAGCAAAGTAAATATCACCAGAAAACTTGTATTCAGTAATGTATGGTTTAAATTATAGAATGTAAGTTAGTATCGTATTGATGAGATGTAATAAAAGTGTATTGAATGTACTGAATAATGTACATAGTAAAGTAATGAAAGTTTTAAATCCCTTAAATTTACAGGAAAAGTATACATTAGAAGCACTTGCTCTCCATTAAAGATTTTTTTTATTCAAATAGATTTAAGATGAGTACATTTATTACTAGAAATAAAAACTTAACAATACCTAAAATCACATTGAATAAAGGCGAAATGAATCATCTGTTTTCTGCAATATGTATTTTAATAAATCACCAAATGAATGCAAAACATTTAAAAATAAAACCCAAAATCAAATTGAAAAATAGTATAAGAAACTTATGTATATAATGTCGAATTTTCTTGCGGAACTTTCTACTCGGAATTAACAAACTTGATTGTAAATAAACTTTAATAGATTAAAAAGTCTTTTGCAATTACTTAAGCAAATATGAATATATTTAAGTTATCTTTATATTATATATTATTTGTTTTTACTATTCGGGCTGCATACAGATGTGACCAATCTCTTCAGCAGCAATAATTACATAATTATAAAACGTAATTGTTGTTTTTGTAATTTTATAGACTAAGAATCAGGAGGAATTAGTAATATTAACTTCTGTTATAAATTCATTAAATTTTGACCATAATAATATTTTTTTTTACATTAATAATATTATTTATATTTAAGTTATACAATTTCATGCTGTGAAAAAGTTTTATATAAACTCATAATGACATTTTAGAACAGCATGTATGAGGTTTTTTCAGAAAATAACCCAAAATTTTAATTACGCGCCAACAGAGATATTTAGTGATGTACGGTTGGCAGCATTGTGTTCTGCATAACCTCCTCTGTAACCGCTTGTTCTTGGATTGTTGATATCTCGTTTAGTTTTTGTGTTATTGTTATTTGAGTACAACATGTTTGTGGTAATAGCGATTTTTTTATGATTAAACTTTTGTCTCAATGTTATGGTCATAAATCCACCTTTTGTCCAGATTGTTGATTTTCTAGACGTGGATGTCATCTGAAATCAAAGGCCTTCCTGGTTGAGAGTCATCTTTGATTGACTGATGGCCACTTTTAAATCGTGAAAACCATTCGTAACATTGTATATGACTCAGAGTATTATCTCCATAAGCTTGTTTCAAAAGTTGAAATGTTTCTGTGAAAGTGTTCCCCGGTTTCACACAAAACTTTACATTGTATGTTTGCTCTCAAAAATCGCACATTACAAAAGTCACTACTGTCACTTAAACACGTTGCACTCAAATAACAATAATAGAAATATAAATGAGATATCAACAATCCAAGAACATGTGGTTACAGAGGAGGTTATGCGGAGCATGATGCTGCCAACTGCACATCACTAAATGACTACGTTGGCTCGCAATTAAAAATGTTCGGTTATCTTCTGAACAGACCTTATACATTAAATTAATCATCACGTTAAATTATTTAATTATTTTATTATAAATACAAATAATTATATTATTAATACAGATAAATACAAATATTATTAATTACATTAACATTATTATTATCTAAGTATTAACATTAATAAAAAAATTTTAAGATATTTTACCAGAAAGAAAACATACTTTTTAACTCTTTTTTCTTAGTTACAGTTAATATAAAGAGTAATAGATATTTGTAAATTAGTTTTTTATTTAATTCATGTAATTATTATATTTTTATACTGTCAAATTTTATTTTTATACCGTTTATATTTATATTTACAATCTAACAAAAAAAGTTTAATTTTTAAGAGTAATTATGATAAAATTTATTATACAATTCATTATTTAAAATTTATTTATAACATAAATGTTCAGTATAAATTAATATATTGATGTACCCTGAACTACTTTTTTATTTTCTGAGAAATTTCTATAACAAGTGTTCACTAAATTTGTACCTTGAACAAAGGTAATAATAGTGAGTGTTCATGACTGAAATAATGATCTCATCAAATCAAGCATCATAAAATATTTAGAAATTAAATTTTTTTTTTTCACATTACTTGTAAGATATCTTGTATACAGAGAGTTACTGTGTAAACTGTAGTGCGTAAATTGTTGAACATTTTTTTTTGTGTTTTCTTTTTTTTTAATGCTATTTTTATTGAAATAGAAAATAATTATTTTCTATTTTCTTAATTAGACAGATTTAATATTAATATCATATATTAGTATTTTTTTTAAAAATATTGTTAAAAACTGTTGTAAATATTAATGATATAGAAATTTTATTAATCATATTTAATTAATAAAAAAATATATATTTAAATATGTACATCTATTTATTTCTGCCATTTAATTATTTAAGGATAGGACTTTTTGAAATCTCATAGAGTATCCACTGAATATCCTCATTGGTTTATCAAAGCATACATTTCTTAAGCTATGTCTTGAATTACCTATTTAAAATGAGAAATACCCTATCCATGACATTTTTTATGACACACACATTTTACACTATGGTTGTTTACATCTTTTATTTTTATTAATGGCTCTTCATCGTATTACAGATGGGTTTCATCATGTTCATATATGGTATGATTCAGCAAATGCTCTTAGAGCACTAACTGATATAGTTTCTCTCCATAACTAATCAGAATGAACATCCATGTAACTTCCTACTTGTAACTGCAATGCATGCAAAGTTTCTGCTGGGTTCTAGTTACATTAGACAATGAAAGACCAATGTACCCACGAAGGAAGTTTGCAACTAAAAAGAATAGGTGTAATTTCCTAAATAAAGAAATAAAAACACATTTTTCAAGTGGGCGCCAATCACAAAAATAGGTTAAAATCACAGTTTTAGAGGATGATGTGAAATAAATTGAAAATTTTTTTTAATTCTTTAAAACTGTAAGATTTAATATGATTTTAAGTAATTCAAATTTAGTACGAACTCTTTCCTACCACCTCAGATGTAATTTATATATATAAATTTATTTATTTAGAGTTTAAAAATGTATGTTTGTATGTGAGAATTTTTTGAATATTTCTGTATGTCTTCTTCTTTTGAAGAAATATGTATTTGTGTACATTATTGTCAATATTATTTTTCTTGTTTTAAGTTTTTTTGTTCTCATATTAACCTAATTTTTCTCTGATTGATTGATTACACTTGATCTTGGTTTATTTAATTCATTCTGTTTATGGAGGGTCCCGTTACAATCCTGAATTATGTTTCTATTTGTTTTACATAAGCCTTTTAAAAATTCTCTTGTTTTTCTGTACAATGTAATCCATTAGTCTTTTTTTCTGAAAATGTTCTTTTCTTTTGGCTTATCTGTAATATAGTCATTTGTTCACCTTTTAGATGAATTATGACCTGTTATTCACTTTGAACAAAAGAATGTTTTATAAAAATGAAAATATATAAAAATTTATTATTAATATTATTATTACTTTGCTAACATACATTTTTATAAAACATTCTTTTGTTCAAAGTGAATAACAGGTCATAATTCATCTAAAAGGTGAACAAATGACAATATTACAGATAAAAAATGGAATGTAGCTCCGAAACATAAAAAATGAAAAGCAGCTCCGGAACCTCCGATACATTCAGACATGCTGTTCGGCTGCGAGGTGTGAGGCGGGATCTGGTTCCCAGATCCGGACAAGTATCCAGTACGCGATCATAAATGATAAACATGAAACTAATAATAGCAATAATAAATAATAAAAGGAAGTCATTTATATATATATATATATATATATATATATATATATATATATGTGTGTGAAAAATACTGCATGAACATATACACACCTAGAGAAGCTCTTAAATACTAAAGAAAAATCCTCAAGGTAAGGAAATAAAAAATTTATAAGTCACTTCAAATTAAACATTAAATATTATTAGTTATGTACTGCATAATAATGAATAAATTATAGCATGAAACTATAAAACATCTCTCATAAGTTCCTATTACACATGTAAATCTTTTACATTTTCATGCATATGAAAATGTAAAAAATTTACATTTTCACACATGCACACAAACAATATCATCAAAGGTCTATACACTGAAAATTTACACAAGCCAACATTTGAAAGGGCTTCAACTAATTCATATCATCTACCTTATCCCAATCAATTTACTCTTAAGATTACAAAAAAAAAAAAATTGATACATTTAATTTCAAAGTATCAGAACACAAATGGAAGTAGCTTTGGCATTTTTGGTATTGTCAACTGTCAAATCAAATCACTTTACAATTATCATCCATCAAATCAATCATAATTTTTACCATCATCACCAGATCAGTCAGTCATCATAATCAAATTCATTCATCATCATTATCAGATTATCATCAAATCATATATTATCCATATCTTCAGTTATCATCAATTATCTTCATTGTCAATTAAGATCATCATCCAATATTAATCATTGCTTCTGCTCAAAACCTCAAGCTCTGAATGCTCTTTTTTGTACCTTTAGAAAACCGAGAAGTTAAATAATGATAGTTATTATAAGTTTCCATCGTATAAGTATCCTTCTAGCTAGCTTAGATTTCTCTCTGCTATACTTGCTTCTTATTTTGTTACTTCTGACTTCGACATTCTATGGTAATTCTCCATCTACACTTTCAGTGTTACCTCAAAGTTGAGCTGGGCAGTGGACTTGTCTCTTGACTTGACTGTTCTGGAACCCACAACAGACTGTGGTTCCCTCTCTGGGAACCACAGCTGTTCTCTACAGCCTAAAGTCCAACAGTTCATTTCAGTTTGACCTCGTTCAATCTTTTACTTTGGATGTTTCATCTGGCCCTGATGGTGTAATGATCATCTTTGCTCCTTTAAAGGTAGGCCAAGAGGCCAAACTTTAGATCCCCTGACAGGTCAGGGAAGCAATATCACCTCTCACCTTAGACTGAAGGCTGAGTCTGCTTTATGTAACAGATACTAGTGAAACTGCCATCTGAAGTTTTTATATTTTTTGACTCTCATTAGGGTTTTGTTTTTTAGGTGTTTAGTATTAGTATAGTTAGTGCTAGTATAGCTTGTTTTTGACAAGATGGCTCATATTGCTTTCAACTGTTAAGTGTATGATGAACCTTATTTTAGTAGGCAACATAGAATACCATGCAACTTCTGCTTGGAATATTTTCATGTACCGTGTGACAAGGTCCAATATGAAGAATATACCAAAAAAAAAAAACAGCCTATCCTCTTGCTTGTTGTTAATGAGGCAAGTAAATATGTATGTATGCAGTACTCTCATACACCCAAGCAGGGGTGCTACCCCTGTGGCTGTTGCCCTGGGTAGCAAAATAACTAAAAAAAAATTAGTATTTTTTTCAAGAATATGACATCTGATGAAGATTATCTAGTAGTTATTAAAACCAAATGTTGATGTACTAATCTAGTTCTGGCACTGTTTAATGTTTCTCAACTTGAGAAGAACATGGAGGTAATGGTGAAGCAACTAGATAGTGTTGTTGAGGTCTCAACTGAAATTAGAATAGAAAATATATCTTCAAGAAATGCTGTCTGCCTCACGTGAGAGTAATTTTGTCCGAGCTCCTATTGATGTGGCTTTTGGTGTTCCTAGCTGTGATGAAGCGAGCTTGGCAAGTAAAAAGGAAAAATAAAAACAGCGAAGCTATGCTACTGCAGTCTGTGATGTCAATGACCACGACTATCATTTGATCCTGCACCAGCAATTGATAAAGTCTTTGCCTTTAAGGAAAATGGTCAAGTGAGGGTAGATCCTGTAGACAGTTAGAGCAAGGTAATTATTACTCTTAAGCATGATGGTGGATCCAATCCACAGAAGAAACAATTAATAGTCTAGGAAACCAGCATGGGGTTTTAGTTTTCTAGTTTCTGCCACAAGGTCTGACATGTCTGCTTCCTCAGAGGATGCTGAATAGATCATTAAGAAGAAATCCAATGTTGAGTCTTCCTTTGTGTACTAAGCCTCGAACTAAGAGAGATGGGTATAGCTCATTTCACATGGAGGTGCCTGTTCAGGAGTATGATAGATTGTTACCCTCCCCCTTAAGTCTGAACTAAAGGTTATTTAGTTTTGCCATTTTATGGAAAAATCAGGAGGAAGGTAATGTTGAAAAGAAGTGATGGACTATTCCAAGGTAAGAGTTCTGTACCAAAATGTAAGAGGTTTGAGAACCAAGTCGGAATATGTTGATTATTGTGTCGCTAGTACTGATGTCATTGCAATAACTGAGACTTTTTCAATGACTTTCAGAGGGTTGACTTAAAACTCCCGAGCAGTCTGGGTTGAAGTTAAGTTGAAGGACAGTCAGTACAAACTTACTATTTGGCAATCATTATTTCAGTTCAGAAGTTCATGACTATCTAGTTGCGCTGTTTGGTAGAGTGAATTGTGGAAATTTCAGGTCCATAGTTGGCGATTTTAGTGTTCCTGGGGTGAATTGGTCTGGTCACTCATTTACCAGCAGACTATTATTTGATTTTATGGATGATCATAATTTGTTTTAATTTAATTATCATATTTCTGTTGCAGTCAAATCGATTTAGTTATATGTAATACTGATGTATGTATATATTTAGGTTTTTTTGTTGTACCTGATGCTCCTCATGATACTTTGTATTGGTTGATGTAAATGGAACTATTTTAAGGACAGCAAAGTTCAAGTGCCTAATGTTTACAAAGGTGAGTTTTTAGGCTTATTTAATTTTATTAGAGATGGGCTGGAGATCTGTTTATGTCTCCCTTAACACTAATGATGCAGCTTCTAAGTTATCTAGGATGATGGCTGAATGTATCAACCAAATTACCCCTAAAAAGAATGTAAACCAGAAGAGGTTTTTGGACTGGTTTTTTAGGGAATTAATAGGTTGTCTTAAATGCAAAGGCTGGTGCACAGCAAGTTTTAAGAAGTCTGGACTAGCTGCTTATTGTGAAGAAACTATTATCTTTAGGAGTAAAGTTTAGGCTCTACTGAGAAGAGCCTTGTTCCTTTCTTACGATCATTTTTACTGCTACGCTCTGTAGTTACTTTTTGAAAACTTTCACAAACTTGGATCTTCTTCCTTAATGTATCTCTGTACCTTACATCTGTTGGATTTATCCCTGAAATCATGAGATCTTCTTTTACATGTGTTAACCACTTAATGTTCATTTTGCCTCTATCCGTCTTGTTGAAAATCTTTGTCAATCTGTTTTCATCAATTATAGCAGAGTACGTGTAGAAGGACAATCTTCTGTTTCAAATGGCATCTGTGAGTTTATCTGTATGGAAGTTGAGTTTTTTGTTCTTCCATAACCTCCAACCCTCATCAGTTTTCCATGGTTCAAGTATCTTTTTTAGTATTTTCCTTTCAACCAACTATAATTTATCAATCTCTCCTTTGTTTAGAGTTACACACTCTGTAACATACAGCACTGCAAATCTAACTACAATGGTATAATGTCAAATCTTTCCCATCCTTGACACCTTTTTATTAAATAAATTTTTTGTAAAGGTCTTCTTCAGTTTATTTATTATAGCTTTATTTGCCTCTATCTAACTCATTTTGTTATATTATTTCTTCAAGCTATTTGAATTTCCCAGTCTTCCCAATTCTTCCAAGGTTTGTTACTAAATAATTTGGTAAATGCCTAATGTTATCAATTGATATCTTTAGACCTGTTCTGTCAGACGTTTCCATCAAAATGTTCAATAGTTTCTCCGCTTTTTGTATGTCTGCTGTTAGGATTTCAGTCTCACCCGCAAAAAAGACACAATCTATGTTCAGATTTTCTTTAGCATATCCTAATCTAATTTTTTTTTCTTCACAAATTTTCTCATATCCTAATAACCTTTTCCAAGACCACATTAAAAAGAGGCTAGGATAGGCCATCTCCTTGACTTACACCTACCTAAATGCTGAATGGCTGCAAGATTTCTCCTTTGAATTTAATTTTTGATATTCTTCCCGTTAGGGTTAGCCCAAGGTTCAATGTTTTTTCATCTGCACCGAATTCTGTGAGTATGTTGAACAATGATATTCTGTCAATGGAATCACATGCCCTCATAAAATGCACATAGACTATCACTATATTTTCTAATTATAGATTTTAGATTCAAAATCTGTTCAGCACAAGATCTACTTTTCCTAATCTAATATTCTTGTATGCATGGGTCCATTTGTTTATCTAGTCAAGTGAGCAAGACTTTCGAGAGGATCTTGTGTATAATAGGTAACTGAAATTCCATGGTAGTGTATAATTTCCACATGGAACTACTAAAAAAAACACAAAAAAGTAATATCAAAACAATTTAAATGGCTTTTTCTTAACTTATAAAATCTTTCTGTGAACTAAGTTTCAATAGCAAGGTACACCAGAAATAAATTAAAATTCTATGTTAAATACCAAAATGAATGAATGTTTTCTTTAATTTGTAACATAGTCCTCACCTAATTTATGATTTTATAACTAGAAATTGAGAGTGGCTTCAGAAATACATGACCTCACTGTTAGTTGTGACCATTTATTTTTATCTGTTTGGAAAACTGAAGTAATATTTTTCAGAAATTTATTTTCATCCGATAAGTTTATTTTCATCTAAAGTGAAAGAGAGGATATTTTTAAATTAACATTTTACTATGATAAATGTTGAAATCAACTTAAGAGTTTAAAAACATATCGGTTAAAACATCTTCACTTTGGTAAAATCTTCATTTGTTTATTTCAACCGTACTCTACTTTTCTTATTTACTGCTCTAATGAATTGTTCTTTTATTATATATTTATTTTGAGTGCAGTCTAAGATAGTTGACAGAAATTATTGTATCACATTTCTTTTATTAAAACTTGGTTTGCTGCAGTTCATCTAAACTTCCTATAAAAAAAATCTAGTCTACGTAAGAGTATGGAGTTCAGCTGATCAAACATCTAACCTCAAAAATGTTAAACTGCTGTAGATGAAGTAGTGGCTTTGCAGTTAAGTTTAATTTTTGTTGTATCTTTAAAATTGTGTTTAATTTTTTGTAAAAGTATTTCTTTACATCTAATTTGTTTTACTGTAATAAATAACAGAGATGTGGTGTGTTATCAGGATAATTTTTAAAATTTTATTTTAATAAGTTCTCTGCTTATTCTTTACAAAACCTCTATTTTGTGTAGTCCTTAAAAAATTGATTAATTTTTTTTTCACGAGTGAAATAATACTATTTGAATTGTAATTGGAGTTTTTTTGTTTACTTTAATTACAGATAAATAATAATTGTTAGTTTTGATAACAGATTTTAATTCTAACTACATTTCTTAAAAGTTATTACAAAAGATTTTTTTTGGTTTTTCAGCAAAATATTGATAAGTTAATTTGTTTTTTTTTATAAACTGATAAGTAAACAAAAAAGAGTAAGAAGAAATAAACTTGTGTTAAAAAGAAAGAAATTGTTCAATCATATTACAATGATTGAATTATGTTTTTATTAATTTTATTTGTAAATAATTTTTATATATTTTTATTTTCAGAATGATAACAGTTTGCTCATGCTTTTATATTCATTATGTAGTATGGGACCGGTTTACGTTTTACTGAAAATAGTTTTGTTTTTATCATCTTTAAATATTAAAGTTCTTGTTAGATGTTCCACTACTGGGGAGAATACAACAAATGTTTTCAATAGTTCTCAAGGTTAGTATCATTTATTTTATTTTACCTGGGATGCAATCCTCACAATTTTGAAGCGCTAAACTTACTTTCAGTTTTAATGTAATCTAATTTTTAGGAAAATGTTTATTGACTGACAGGTGAAAATATAATCCTACTCTTTGTTTTGAGAACTGAACTTATGCTTATTTTTATACCAGTCTATAACTGAACTGCATTTGCCGAACTATCATTTTATTATTTATATTTTTATTGATAAGCAGTAATTTAATTTAATAAAATTCCCATTTTCTCTTGAAGACTTGAGGTGTAATTATTATACTAAATTTTATGAAGTGCACATTACTTTTTTTATAGATGTTTAAAATTTAAAGTTGTTTCTTCAAATTATAATTTTGTTTAATTTTTATTTATGAAATTAAATTCAGATTTTTGTTTTCAAAAATTAAAAAGAAAAATATTATAAATATGACAGATGGTTATTTTAACAATTTTCCTAAGTCATTTTTCTTTTAAATTTAATTCAAGTAAAATTAGAAATCATATTTACTTCATTTAAAATAAAATCATGATCACCATACCTTGTTCTTTAATATAGGTATTAGCTATATTTGCCGGAAAAGTAATAATAAACTTGTTTACAGACATTTGTTTATTTTAGAGGTGCATACAAGTTTAAAAGAAATTGTAAATAATATTAAAACATACTTTAGAGTTAAAAATTAACTCTAAAATTTAAAAATTAACTCAGTACCAGTAGTTAGATTTTTTGCTATATGTTTTACTAGACTATCAATTTCCAATTATGTTAGTAATTATGATTTTTTTTTAATTGCTGTAAAATATTAAGGGACTGGATTGGTTTTATATTCTTACCTGTGCGAGGATTGTTGCATTGTCTTGTTTACAGACACATTTGTTTATTTTGAGGTGCATACATGGTTAAAAGAAATTGTAAACAATATTAAAATATACTTTAGAGTTAAAAATAATTGATTACCTCTTTACTGATATGCAACAGTACCGGTAGTTAAATTTCTTTGCTGTATTTTTTACTAGACTATCAATTCCCAATTATGCTAATAATTATAATTTTTTTTCTTAATTGTTGTGAAATATTATGGGACTGAATTGTTTTTATATTTTTACCTCTGCAAATATTTATAAATTGTCTCGTGATCATTGTTTTTTATCCTATTGGACATAAGTTCAGATCTTTTTAAATAAATGAATTTTAATTGAATTTGAATGTAGCAGTGAGGTTCAATTCAAGGTTTTGTCGTATGTATAGTTGATGCATAATGGTTAAGACGACTATATCTAAACCATTAATATAAATTAAAAATCTGATGTGGACACCACATAACTTCCTTGTATGCTTATTAAACTACATACACACATTTTTAAAAGTACATAAAATTTTATTTCATTAATAACTTCTGATATTATTTTTTTCATTTTTTTTAGTGTTATTATTGAATTATTATTTATTGTAATTTTAATTAATTGTAATTTTACAGTCAGAGGTTAATAATTATTAATTAATCAATATATTTCAATTAAAAAAAAAAAGTTAAAAAAAGGAGATGAAGTCATTTGAACCGATGTGCCTTTCCCTTGTAAAATCCAAATATTTCATTAATTAAAATTTTATTTGACTATAACTCTGGAATGAATGAAAATAAGTACCACTTATGATATATCATTGAAAAGCTCTCAATGAGGGCTTATTACTGTAGTTTAAAAAAGTCTAAAATCCAAATTTCTTTTGGATTTTGGGCTTTTTTGAGCACTTTTGGTTCAGCAGATTGCAATCAAATGGGGAGGTGTACAACTTGATGTTACAACAGTCCTAAATCCAAAATTTCAACATCCTACAACTAATCATTTTTGAGTTACGTGAAATACATATGTATGAGGTGTGTTCAAAAAGAAATGAGAATTTTGAAATTTTGCAGGTTGTATTAGCCTGATTCTCAGAATTTTTTCGTTGTTGAGTTGATAAACATATCTGAAAAGTATCTGTACATTTTTAGCCATATTGGATGTTTAGTCTGTTGTCAGCTGTCAAAAGGATAATACTTATTTTGCTACGATTGGCGATTTTTTATTTATATAAGTAATGGATCAGAGAATTTGTATTAAATTTTGCTATAATAATGGAATAAAGTGTAGCAATGTTTTAAAAATGTTAAATATTGCTTTTGTATTGTCTGCTATGAATAAATCAAGGGTTTACGAGTGGTATAAGTGTCTCCAAGAAGGTCATGATGATGTTGAAGATGAATGGCAAGCACCCCAGACGCCCTAGCACATCAACAACCATTGAAAACTTGAAAAAAGTGGAAAAAAATTATTATGAATGATCGTCGAATCACAATCAGAGAAGTCGCTGATGATGGTGGGATATCATTTGGCTCGTGCCATGAAAGTTTTTCAGATGTTTTGGGTAAGAAACGTGTGACAGAAAAAGTTTTTTCAAAATTGTTGAATTTTCAACAAAAACAGCGGCAAATGGAAGTTGGTCAGGAGTCACTAAATGAAGTCAACAACGATGCAGAACTACTGAACATAAATGGTGATGAAACATTGGTTTACGGATATGATGACAAAACTAAGGCTCAATCCTCCGAGTGGAGGCATTCTGGATCACAAAGACCAAAAAAAGCTCAATTACGGTCGAATGTGAATGTTATGCTCACCATGTTCTTCGATTTTAACGGCATAGTGCATCATGAGTTCTTGCCACAAGGTCAAACAATCAATAAGGAGTATTACCTACAACTTCAACATTGTTTGTGGAAAGCAATCCAAAAAAAAACGGCTGGATTTGTGGTGAAACAATTCATGGTTTTTTGCACCACGATAATGTGCCTGCTCACACTTCATTGCTTGTTAGTCAATTTTTAGCCAAAAACAACACTGTAATGATACCCCAGCTGCCATATTTGCCAGACATGGCCCTGTGTGACTTTTTCTATTACCAAAAATAAAGAGAACCTTAAAAGGCCGTTAGATGAGATTAAATGCAAATAGCTGAAAGAGCTAAACACCGTTCCAAAGATCGAGTTCTAGAAGTGTTTCGGGGATTGGAAAAAGCGCTGGCATATTTGTATAATATCTAATTGGGACTATTTTGAAGGGGATAACATTAATGTAGATAAATAAATAAAATTATTCCCAAAAAACAAAAATTGTCTTTACTTTTTGAACACATCTTGTATGTACATATAGATGTCACACCAAACTAGTCAAAATGAATATATCCATTAAAATGTGAAAACCGAAATTTCTGCGATCACAATACTTCCTTTACTTTGAACAAGAAAATAAAAATAGCTGAGACTAGCATTATTGATTTTTTTGTAATATTTTGCTTATAGCTAAAAATGTAATTAGTAATTTTTTCATAATATCCAATTCACTTCAAGAAATATCAAAATCTCCCTAACTCATCTGATTTTTTAAAAATATTATCTTCGAAATTTTTCATACCTTAATTGTTTTATTATCAATTAGATATTTCTATTTGGTCTTTACATGTTATCAACAAAATATTTCCCATGTGGCAACTTTGTTTGGGTTTTGATATTGGAGCAGTCTAAAATATTTAGAAGTTAAGCTTCAATGTCTTCTACTCTATTTAGGTATAAATTAATTTTATGGATTATCATAATGATAGTAAGCTTACCATAAATATGATAAGTATCATTGCTAAGTAGCAATTATGTATATTTTTTTTATCGAAGATAATAGTAATTTTATTGATCACTTAGTTTAAAAGTTTATATATATTCTTTCGTTTATGAATTCATTATTATTATTATATTTTATTACTATACAGGATCGATCACTTTAGTCAGTCCATTATCCAAATCTCAGAAATTTTGATTTTCTTGTTTAATTTTATCTTACCTATGGTGTCTTCTGATATAAGGCCAATTTCCTTCAGATCCTCCCTATTTCTTTAATCCATCTGCATCCTGTTTTGTTGTTTTTCAAGTCGAGATTGTACTGTACTAGCTGTTTCAGAAGTCTTCGAATCTTGCATCCTCATGATATATCCAAAGAATCTTAGTCTGCTCTTACATATGGATCAGTGATGGGTTCTAACTCTTGGTACATGACTTTGTTGGGCACAATCCACCACTGCCCATCTTTCTGGTACTTTTTATTGATGCAGGTTCTTCAAATTTCTTTTTTCAATTTTCTGGAGTCTGTCCTTATTTGATTATTCATATGAATTTACTTATTTACACAAAAGAAATTGTTGAGAAACATACTGGAGAGTATTATCCAAAGTGGCTCAGTTAATGTTAACAAACAAAAAGTAAATATAATAAAAAAAAATTATAAATTTACAAATTATGTTATTAATATTACTTCCAAATTATCAATTTACTTATAAATTTAATAGTTTACTTTTGTAAGTTAGTAATTGCAAACTTATTTATGTAAAGTTCTATTAAGTACTTGTATTGTTTTACTTAATCCTTTACTTGTCTTCTAGTCTCATTTGTTTCTTAAAAATTGTTTTCATTTTATTTTCTGTCATAATACCTTTTATTTTTGAAATTATCTGATTCATCACATATATATGTGAACCTTGTACAACTGATTTTCTCTCTTCTGTACAGAATTTCTTCTATTCTCTTAAGCATTTTTTACTTTTATATGAATAAAGTTGTTTATTTTACATTGAACAAAGTTGAGGATAAGTAGCATCATTTCTCTTCCTAAGTGAAACCACTCGGTTTGTGCATCCCATATTTTCATAATGGAATTTTCCAGCCTATTTTGCTTTTTTAACATTTCTGTCAGTTTATCCCATTTGACATAATCAAATGCTATTTTTATATCTATAAAACTTATAGATATTCCTTTACCTTTTTCTGAATATATATTTCACCAGTAATTTTTATTAACCCAGTAACTATCTTTGTGTCTTTTTCTTCCTAAATTTCTATTTTTCTGTAATCCGTTGTTCCATTTTTCCAGTCTGTCTATTCAAAATTCACAGAAGAATGTTTATTGAATACAAAATTATTTTTCCTGTGATTTTTACAGTTTATTATCATAACTTTTTGGGGATTGATTTTTTGGTTGTTTAAAGAAAATCTGGCCACATCACATCACAGTGGATCACATCACATCACATCTACTTAAACAGTAGATTATACAATCTTATCACCTCCTGTAATCCTTATTGAGTTTCTTAATGACAGCTATTCAATTTAATTTCTTAATTTCTTAATGACTCTAATTAATTTCTTAATTAATTTAATTTCTAATAATTAATTTCTTAATTTCTTAATGACAGTCCATTCAATTTTTCCATTATTCACTTATTTTATTGCTTGTGTAACTTCCTCCTCCATTCTATTAAATCTTGTAGAGGGAGATCAAGATGACTTTTGTTATTGTTTCTCCAAATATTCCAACATTTAACCATTTCTTTTGGCAATTTCTTTGATACTGACCTCCTCCATTTATTCTATGTTATTGATTTTACTTTTTATTAATTCATATTGTTCTTTTCTTTCTGAATCTCTTGTCTAAGCATATATTTGTAAGACATTTCTCCTTTCCTTCTAATAAATATACGAGTATTAAAAGCAAAGGAGAGTAATAACGCTCCTTAATTTATTAAGTTTTCTGTAGAGCCTCTTATCTTCTTCATCCTTCATGTTCTTATATTCTGTCTTTCATTTTTCCACCTCTGGTAATTCATAGATTTTTTTAATTTTTCTTCCATTAATGAAGCAAATGGCTTGTTTTGATGCTGTTTTTTATGGCATCTCCATGATATCTTCCATTTAAATTCTTGGGCAGTGCTATATTTCACTTATAAATTTTTCATTTTCACTTCATATATTTTTTCCAGTGATAAATATATATATATATATTTATTTGTTTATTTATTTTCGGGCAATAGGCAATACTTATCGTAGTTGCTCACTTGTGAAACAATCTATTGATTATATACATTGTAGAAATTGTTATATTTTAACTAAATAAAAAACAGATTTCTTAAAATTTATAAATATTACAGGCTCATTGAAACATTTTTCAGCATGTTTTTAAATTTGTCTCTGCAAAATCATAGAATAATAATTTTACTACTTTTACCCTGGATAAAAATGCCTTAGGTCTCATGAAGGTGGGGTGTAATTGCCACCCACTATCTAGAAAAATAGGCTTGAAGCTATCTTATGAGTTGATTACCTGGTCTCTTTTTGCAATTTCTCCTTGGGTAGATTATTCCTTTTCCTTGTACTTAATCTTCCTGATTTTGACCTCATTGCCGAGACAGAATTCTACAACCAGTCTGCTACTGGTGTGATCTAAAGAAGGGTACAACTTCCTATATACCAGTTTGTTAACTAGGGGCTTCATAATTAACCGCGTACTTATTGTCACATAAATTGAATAACCACTCCTAAAATAAAATTCCTGTAATGCTTTCCAGATTGAAAAATATGGATAATAATCAATCAATGATAATTAACATGATATTTTTTTAATTACTACTTTTAGAATTAATCATAAATTATTTAATTTTTCAGGATATTTTACAAAATCTGTATCACATTATGATTTGGTTTACCCAAAAAAAATGATGAAAAATGGTAAATTTTTGTCGCATAATGTGACTAATTTCTTTGATGATGATATTGATTTTTTTAAAAAAGGGGGAATGAAACGTCAAATTAAAGAAACTGATGAATTACATTACCATGTCCCAATGAATAATGGTGAAATATTAAAATTAGCTTTAATGCCGAACTATGATATAGTTGGACCATCATTACTTGTTGAACATAAGCATGCTGATAGTGAATTCAATGTTGGTAAATCAAAATTTAATACAGCACCAAGAAAAGGATGTTATTATAAAGGTGTAGTTCAAAATGATCCAAATTCTAAAGTCGCTGTAGCAACTTGCCAAGGATTGGTATGTTCATTATCTTGTTTATATAAATTATTTATTGGAAGTTCATCTATTTTTTTATGTTTTATCTAAATATATTTTTTATCATTTATTCAAGTGTTAAATGAGTACACTTTTGTCAGTCTAAAATATTATTTTTGAAGTTTTTAAAATTATCATAAATTTTCTGTGGTTTTGTTCATTAAAAAAAAAAGAAAAGAAAAGTGGTGAAAATTACTCATTTTTAATGACTAATTGAATCAAGTTTAAACTCTGTAGACTTTATTACTTGTTCATAGTAACATACAATCAATATTTGCGTTTACACTTAGAAATAAATCACAAGTACATAAACATTAACAACAGAAATATTTTATTTAAATAAACTACTACATCTTAAATACATTACACTATACTTTATCATAAATGCACACCAGCACCAAAATAGAAGACAATTGCGGCATTAGAAGTAAAATACCTGTTGTACCTAAATAAAGTAACTGATGTACAATCATTTCATTCCTAGACATTGTTGAAAATCCACAACAATCTTTAAACTCCAAACAGTTCTACATTTACATATATGCTTTTATCAGTATATGTTATTTTGAAAAAGTATGGAACATATTAACAAAGATTTAATAAATTACTTTTAATTTAATAATATAAATTTTGCATACTAACCGAACCAAAATTTTGTAATATAATGTAATTTTACTGGGTGAGCAGCTTTAAACCAAACAGAGCTGGCTTGAACAGCAATTATTTGAGTGTCACCTTTATTAATGTTGTTACTACTACTGCTACCAATGGTTTTGAATGTTACTAATCTCATCAGAGATTAACAGTCACTTGAGAGATGTTATGCAGTATAATTTAATTCTTTGCATTTGTGTTTCTAAATGCCTTATTTGATCGAGGAAAGAATTTTTATTGTGGAAGCTTATGTGTGATCTGAATCTCTTTAAAAAATGCATGACATATTCGTGGAAAAATTTCCGAATGCTCAGTATTTCAGCAAAAAGTAACTTACATAATTTGATTAAAAAATGGCTAAAAATATCAGTTTCAAATGCAAAACAAAATAACTTTACATTAGGACTCCGTGGCCTATAGCTGATATTCAAAGAAGAATTTTTGCTGGTCTAAAAAATCAGTATATAAGTTATCACAAGAAAGTGGTGTAAAATTCACATTTTCCTATAAGGTTCTTCTCGATTTAAATTTGAAACCGTATCGTGTAACAACTGTGCAACAACTTAATAGAACAGACAAACCAAAATGTCTTAATTATTGTATTGGTTTCTCTAAAACATTGTTGATGGATAAATAGACCCGATACTATATTTTATGTCAGACTAGGCATGATTTCATTTATTTGGGCATGTTGACACACAAGACCAAGTAATGGTGAACTGCAATTCTTCAACAGATATTTGAGCGTCCACTTCACGATGAGAAATCATGGTGTATGGTGTGCTGTTTCTGGTAACTGTGTAGTACGCCCAATATTTTTTGATGGCATTGTTTTGATTTTTTTCTTTAGGGCTGTTTGACAGATAGAATTTATAAATCAAAGCCCCACACTGTTGATGAACTGAAGGCAAAGATGCAACAAGAAATCAACGGCACAAGAAACCACTAGAGCACAAAAATTATTGCTATGTAGAGCACTCGCATCAAGCATCTTTTGTAAAAATATGTTAAATATGTAAATTTTTGCTAATATACAGTACAAAATTTAATTTAACTTCATTTTCATTTCATTCATAAATGTTGCATACCACAACTGTATTTAATTCGTAGCAATTTGGTTTTAAGTTGCTTGCCCGATATAGCATATTTATTTATATTATATAAGTTATTAATAATTTTTTTTACTACCTTGAGTGACTGATGTTATTGTTTTCACGCTTGTTGAACTTGCTTTTGTAGCTCTAATTAGGCAAAAATATATATTTAGGATATGGGAAAAAAATTATTGCATATATGATACAATGAAATTTATTTATTTATTAATATTGTTTCATTTTTTATTACATATTCTTTAACACTGTGTAAAACACATCCTACTTCCCAGTTAAGGGATTCTTAAATAATTTTCCATTAAATTAGTGATACTGTATTTTACGTAATTATTTAAAAGTTTTAATTAAATAAATATACTACACATCAATGTATTGTAGATACTAAATTACATAGCACGGTATGAGAAGCGTTCAGATCAATCTGGGTTTGTTAATTTTTAGTAAATGTAGAACATACTTTACTGGTAGTAAAAAATATTTTTATTTTCTTTTGTAACCCCCTGCTACATTTATTCCAGCTTTTCACTAGTGCTTAATATCGACATTGTAGAAAGATCAGTTGTTATGTTGAAACCCATATAGGACTAACTGCTTCACCTCATCATTGCTGTTAAAATTCTGGCCTTCCAGAAACTATTTAAAGGCCTGAACAGGTGAAAATCACTGGGAGCGAAGTCTGGACTGTACGGGGCTGATGCAATAACTCCAAGATCTTGTCATGTCATGCAATGGGCTTTATGCGGTCGTATATTGTCCTGCAGAAACAGAATGCTTTTAGTGATCACACCTGGTCATTTTTTCTTGAGAGTATTGTGCACATCTTGAAGAACTTTGCAGTAGTACTCACTGTTAATATTGACTCCACGGGTTAGAAAATCGATGTGAATGATGTCATTTTTATCCCAAAACACTGAGGCCATGACTTTGTTGGCTCTGAACCACTTTGACCAGAATCGTCACTCACTGATGTACGACCTTCTTTAAAATGTTTGCACCACTCAAATGTTGACTGAGATTAACCACCTCATCACCATATTGTGCAAGAAGTCACGAATAAATCTTCCTGAGTTTTATACCTTCATTCACGAGAAATTTCATTTACAACATGCTGTTCCTCATATCCATCACTACAATGGATGCCGTGTTTTTTACAACTGACTTGTTGTTTAATGTAGCTTCATGACTGTGTGCCATATGGTAATGGCTGCAATTTATACAGATTTATACAGGATCTGGGGGGATGGTATGCCTCTCCTTCATTTTTAAGGGCAACGGGAGCCCAAGTACTTTCCAACCATGTAAATTTAAATCGATGTTTGTTTTGGTTCCACCTGGCAGCTGATGAGCTGTGTGTCTGTGAGAGGGCCAGTCAAACAAACACATGATGTTCAACTGCCCAATTCTTGGGAGGGTCAGAACTCAGCCGCCCTGGAACTTAGAGGTCAAGGGGAAAATTGGCCACTCACAAGCGGCAAGTCAATGTGGTGAGAGCCGCATTGTTGGACTGTGTGGGAGTTCCTTGATGCGGTTGCTTTGTTCAACCGATAGTTTACCTAAGGGAAAAGACTCCTGCCACACTGCTGTAGGAAGCTAACCAAGAGATCTGGCTGGCTACCAGCCAGATTAAGTCTCCAAGCATTTTAATGATAGGTACTTGCTGGCATTCAGCAGCCTAGGCATGGCAGCAAATTGCTATCTTTGACGAGATAAATTTAATTATTGATAGTCATATATGTTTTAGTAGTTGACGGGGTCGCCCTACCCATTTTAGTGATATATAACAAGTGGGCAGTGGGACACACAAGCGAGTGGTCTACGGTGCCATGCTTATTCCACTCATGCTTTTAGGTTAGCTCTAGGAGCTAGTTAGGACATTGGTCACTAAACTGTTTCGTGGCTCAGTAGCCATTTGTGGCTCATACATTTGGTCTTATGCTTTAGGGCAACCGAATGGGATGGTGGCAGGAGATATGCCAAGCAAACCAAAATATGGTAATGGCTGATATTTGTACATTATGTGTACAACTAACAGAATGCGCAGGAATCTCCATTTACACTCCAGTCCCAGATTGATGTGAATGGCCCTTGTATATGGTAACAAAGTAGGTCTTTTTTATGCAACTTTTCAATACCATTCTAATTTTTATTAAAAATATATATTTGACAATTTCTAATTAATGGAACTTTTTTATTCTTCTAAAGGTCTTGTGTACTTAATTAAAAGCATTTTCCTATAATAATAGAGATTCAGATATCCTGTTGTAATTGGCACCAATTTAAAATGAAATTTCTTCAGCAAGTTAACCAAGTAATAAATATATATATATATATATAAATCACTAACATAATGTAGTTTTATATAATAGATTTAAAATGTTAATCATATTTTTAAAAGTATGTTGAGATCTTCATTTTTATATTCTATGTGTAACATTTACACATTTTATTAAGTTTTTTGTGTGTGCTATTTTTATAAGTTCATTCTTAGAATGAACTTATTTTGTTTTATGTAATGTCTGTACATGTTCATGAGTTAATCTGTGTCCACTTTCATTAATGCAGTTTTATTAGTGTAGTTATTAAATATAATTTCTATACTTGTTGATAAGTGCATTTTGATAGTTTAATTGCTGATTTTATGTATTTTTACAACACACTGAAAACTGTCAAACTACCCAATAACTGTTAATAAGAAACCCAAATAAAATGTTTACTGAGGTACCCATGTTGATAACATCGTACTCTTGAGCATGAGAAACATAAGTTAACATCACACATTTCTTAGATCTGTTAACAGAATCTGTTTATACTCAAATTTACATCTTACTGCAGAATATGAACATAACAGATGACTTGCTACCTTAACTCCATTCTTTCAAAATAAGACATAAAACTTTCTTACACATTTTGCATAACCTAATCCATGTGCCTTTATCTGCTGATCACTAGATTTCATTACAGAATCCTCAATAGAATAAAATGAATAATGACTTCCAATCCACTTTTACGGACAGCATGCTACCTAAAATAGAGAATAAATCAAAGCAAAACTTCTGATAGAAAATACATTAACCAAAAAGTGTTACAAAATGTATACTATTTTATAAAAGAAGGGTAGTTCGTCAAAATAGAGCAAAGTATACACAGTCCAAACTAATAAAAACCAGAAAAACTAATAAAATACATATTGGTAAACACAACAATCAAAGAGTAAGTAAATTTGCATCACCGTGTTCTAAATAAGATTGGATACATAATCACACTCACAGAACAGGCGTTGAGCACAAATTTACTTTTCCAAATGCACATGTAAATAAATTACAGATGCACATGTAAATAAATTACAGATGCACATGTAAATAAATTAACAACAAAAAACATTTTACACTAGTACATGAAATAAAGATCTCAACTTACTTGAATAATGTGACACTTCCCTGATATCAATCCACTTCCAGTCCAGATCAGTTCCATTTGTAATATACATTAAGGGTGACAGTGGCTTTTTACCATAAAAGTACACAACCCCAAGCCATCTAAGCGAAAAAGAAAGTCTATTCTTGACACTTATTCAAGTCTATTCATTATTCTGAGCTCACTCAGATAATAGATTGGTCCTATTACTAGCCAGATGCTTTTTAAAAAAAACTTGTGTATTGTTCTGTTCAGTGAAAATATTCTATTGATAAAATATTAGTTAGCCTTTATTTAACCAAAGATTTTTCAAAATTCTTTTGACGCTAAATAATTACAATGTTTAAATGTGAAAAGAAAAAAAATTCATAGTGAAAGAGTTAAATGTACTTCTTTTCTTTTTTGCACAGGAGTGAGAGGAAGATATTACCTTGAAGTTTGCAGCGATTGAATACATTTGTATGTGACTTATTTATTATTAATTTTCATTACAGGCAGGGTTTATTAAATCAAAAGATGGCGATTTTATTATAGAACCTACTTCGCATTTTAATTCGCATGATGGATCTCATGGACATATTATTTTCAGAAAGGGAAAGGATTTTAATCGTGATGATTTAAAAGGAAGTGCATGTGGAGTCAAAGGTAACTGATATAATTAATATTTTTAATTTTCAAAGATTATTGAGCTAGTTTTAATTTTATGCTAATTCAAAAGATATCTATTTTTAAAGCATAGGTAGGATTTAAAAGTGTTTCTGTTTCCTTAAAAAATCATTTTTAGCATTATAAAAATTTTGGTTAGAATCGGAGATAAAAACTCAGAAGAAATTAATATTGCTTGTTTGAGCAAACTAGAAATATTTTCTTTTTTTTCTTGTTTTTTACCTTAAAATTCTCCTTTGTGTCCTGCATGAAATATTTTTTTACTGTTCTTATAACTTTAATTCCTGAATAGCATAATCAAATAAAACTAGAAGATTGATTTGATCTTAGAGCTGATCAAACTTAGGCTACACAAAATATTTCAAAAATATACTAGGGAGCACTGCCCTCTTAATTTTTTTGTTGTCATCAAAATGAGTTTAATGTCTGTAAGGACATTTTAAATAATAAATACAATTTTTTTTTTTTTTAATTGTCAAAGTTTTAAAAATTTCATTTATTATAATTTGTTTCAAGAAAGAGAGAACTGTTTGACATAATTATAATGAAATTTTCTAATTTTGTAAAAAAAAAACTTTTCTTAAAACCACATCTCAATTTTTGTTGTGGGATACTTTGTAAAGTAGCAGAATTAATTTTGTAAAATTTCCTTCAGAGGGTGTCCTAGAAGGTGTTAGCCAAACTTTAGAAACTGATTCAAAATATTAAAATAAACAAAAAAAGGTGTCACCATATTTGTAGGACTTTCCCATCACATGGCTTTTTTCTGATGCTTGGCTTACACACACAACTTAATTTAAAATGTTTTATCATTTTATTTAGATATAATATTTTTTGTTTATTTAATTCAATGATTCTAACTAAAGCACATGCACACATTTTCATTCACATAGGTGTGGCGGTACTAGCGGCCACTTTAAATAAATTTTTACACTTTAAATATTATTCATTTATTTAATTCTACTACTCACCTGTGACGTCACAACATAGCAGACAACTACAGCAATAGTCTGGCCACTGAGCAGGATGTTGGGTGTTTAAGGAAGGGGGGGGGTTGCGGCTGGGTTAAGACCCCCCCACACATTGATAAAAAAATTTGTATGAATCCAACAAGATGCTAATAGAAAAAACTGCAACAAAAAAGATCCCACTGTTCTGCCCTTTACAACATTTCAAAATTATTCCTTTTTTCTGGAGTGGAGGTGCAATTTTGAAAAAAAACTTTTACATAAAAGGTGTTTTTTTTATAATTGCTTATAAAAATATTTTTAAAAAATGCAACAAAAGTTACCCCTTGTTTATAGTTCCTTCTATTACTCTCCAAAATTAAAATTTTAGGGGTGGGGTGAAATTTAGCAAAAGATTTTTTTTATAAAGGTTGTTTGCTTTATTAATATTCAAAAAATTATCAAAAAAAAAATATAACCTTAATTATGCAAAATCTGGGGACAATTTTATTTATCCCCTCTGCATCCCATTTTTTACACAAGAAAGGACACAAAGATCGGAACGTATGAAAAAGTACTGGGAGGACTGCAAGGCCCAAACAGTCCCTAGTGATCATATGCAGTCATAAAATATACCAGGATGAGTTTAGGACATGCATTTAAGAAAAAAGAGAATAAATGAATCTTCGTATTTTAATGAATTAATTACTTCTGGTGACTTATTAAATTTTAAAAATTGTATAACTATCAATAAAATTTGGTTCCATGTATAAAATGGGAGTAAATGTGGGCACAGTTCTCAAGAAAAGTAAAATTTTCATTTTGGGATTTATTAAATGTTCTTTTTTTTATCATAAAAGGATACAATAGTCTGTACGTTTGTTTATATGCTGTACAACTTCCATAATTTGTTACTTTAAGAGATGTGTACATGAAAAAATAAGAACAGTGAAAAATTATGAAACTTATTTCAAAAAATTAAATTTATATTTAAAACATAGTATATTGGAAAAAAATTGTACTTTACTATCAGTTTTTTTTTTCCATGAAAGAGAGGAGGAATTGTATAATTCAGTCATAATACTATTAACACCAACAGTTCAGCTTATTTTTTATTATTGTACATGTAATGAATTTCATGAATATTTCAGTTACTACTACTATGTTCCTACTACTATGTCACATTATTTCCCAGATAAAATTTACCCATTTCCTCTACAGTTTTTTCAATGTTTTTTGTGCATAAGTGATGAGAGGATTTTTAATTTCATCATTGAATTGATGAAAAATATAGCTTTTTTCACTAATTTTGAATCTGATATCACTAGCCCTTTTTCTAATTAAATCCTCATAAAGTCTCATGAAGATATTTCATGAAGTATTACTTCAAGATAATACTCCATTTTCTTTGTATTGACATCTGGAATAAATTAGTAGTGAACAAAAAGTAAAAAAAAAACTCTTAGCATGACTTGCTCTCAGTCATGAGGTCTCTTTCGATAGTCTCTGTGGTAATTGAGATTTTGTTTCAACATCATATTTATACACTCATCTCATCTCCTGTAATGATACATTTTTTTTTAATTTTCTCTTCATTAGCTCAATTCAGAAGCTCTTAATTCACATTAACTATATAATGTTTATGCGCATAAGTTGGAAGGCAAGACACAAATTTCACTGCAGTGCGACTCATGCCTAAATTTTGTATAATAATTTCATGGTCATCTTTGAAACATTTCCATTAGTCAAATTTTTAAGTGCATCTTAAAAGCTCATCCCTGTAAGCTGTTTGTAACATTTAAAATGTTTCTGTAAAGGATTTTTCCAACAATATTTCATATTAATTCATCATTCATGAAAATCACTCATTTTAAATGCGATAAAAATCGTGCAGCATACATAACATTGATACCAACACACATAATACAATAACTAAATAATGCAGTTTTCACTGGACTACCACCCGATGTCACAAAGTTGCTGCGTCATAATATTTTTATTTTTTTTTTGCAGCTAAACCAGGTAAAATGAATAAGGAGCAAGAAGAAAAAACTAATGATAAGATGGATAACAGAAATGAAGGGGAACAATCGGAACCTGAAGCGATAGATCAGTCGCAACAGAGTTTACCTAATGATTCTAGTGATGGAGTTGAAGATGAAGAACCGGAGGTAGAAGAGGAAGAAGAAGGACAAACAGAAAATATTGAAGATGAGGAAGGTGTTTTAGTAACAAAGGAAATTATTCAAGATACTTCTACTTCAGCATCAAAACTTAAAAAAAAAACAAAAGTGAAACAAAAAGTGAACGATAATGCTCCTCATCGAAGTAATTACTTAAAAACTATTGAAATGACTACTGAATTTCATACAGATATAAATAATGATGAGGATGAAGATGAAGATCAAGAATTAGAAAATTCCGAAGTAACTACTGAAGATACTTCAAAAAGTAGGAATTGTGTTGTAAAAGGTAATCGAACAATATGTAGTGGCAGTCATGATAAAAACAGATACAGTGATAACACAAAAATTTACAAATTTCATAAAAAGTTTAAAAAAATTGACCTAATAGGTGATGATGATGATGGACAAATTTCTCATTTACATAAAAAATATGTTTTTAATCGTAATAAAAAACATAAAAAAATACACCGTGGAAAATGTTTATCAAAAAACATTGTTCGTGATGAAGAAAGTAAAATTTACGATGTAAAAGATGTACCGACAAACATATTTATTAGTACAGAAAATAAAACTACTGATACTGATGGTAAAGTATTTGATAATAGTTTATTTAAAGATGATAAGAGACTTTGTTCATTCAGTAAAAAGAAAACCAGCTCATGTAATATAATGCATAGCCCAAAATCTAAAAAATATGGTAACATTAAAAAGTATTATCCTGATGATGATGATTATAACCGTATAAATGGCTATAACTATGACAATACTGATGCTTTGACTAAAGATAATAATAATTTAAATGATAATGATGGAAGATTGTATGGAAATTTTAACTCCAGTAGTAAACAAACTATTACAGATTTAAAGGTAAGGTTTTCTAAAGCAGTGTTCATTTATTTTGTTATGGCATATGTTTTATTATTTATAAAAAATAAAACACACACACATATATATATATATAAATATATTTTAAATAATATAAATCACCTAGTATAGAATATTGAGTTAACAAATACACTGGTTTGCTTCACATTTCTCCCGCCACCACCTCATTCGGTTGCCCTAAACCATAAGATCGAATGTCTCTGTCACAAACGCCTACTGAACCTCGAAACAGTTTAGCGACCAGTGTCCTAACTAGCTCCTACAGCTAACCTAAAAGCGTAGTGGAATGAGCATGGTACCACACACAACTTGTTTGCATGTCCTACTGCCCACTGTCGTATATCACTAAAGTGGGTAGGTGCACCCCGTCAACTACTAAAACATATATGACTATCAATAATTAAATTTATCTCGTCAAAGACAGCAATTTGTTGTCATGACTAGGCCGCTGAATGCCAGCAAGTACCTGTCCACCATTAAAGTGCTTGGAGCCTTAATCTGGCTGGTAGCCAGCCATATCTCTTGGTTAGCTTCCTACAGCAGCACAGTAGGAGTCTTTTCCCTTAGAAAAACTACTGATGTTGATTGAACAAAGCAACCACATCAAAAACAACCACGCGGTCCAACAATGCAGCTCTTGCCACATTGACTCGCTGCTTGTGAGTGGTCAATTTTCCCTTGGCCTCTAAGTTCCAGGGTGGCCTGAGTTCTGGTCCTCCCAAGAGCTGTGCAGTTGAACATCATGTGTTCGTTTGCCTGGACCTCCCCGTACAGACCATCAGCTGCCAGGCGGAACCGAAACAATATTGGTTTAAATTTACATGGCTGGAGAGCACTTGGACTCCCATTGCCCTTAAAAACCAAAGGATGCATACCATCCCTCCAGATCCTGTATAAATCGATACAAGGACCTTCCCTTAGTGTTTTCATTGTGAGGCTGTAAAAAAGCCTCTTCTGCAGGTGGGAGATGGGCAACTGTTCAAAATTTAGAACCAGTGTCGTTACAGGCCCAGCTTGAAACCACATCTCAATACCTTGGCCTCTCTGCCTCATTGCAATTTCTACATGGCCGCTCGAACTTTTACCAATAAATCAATTGGATGAGCCTTTCCCAGTACAGTGGTAGCCTCACAGGAAGTTGTTTTAAAAACACCAGTACATACAATTAAGGCTCTACACTGGGCACTCCTTAAATTTTGAATAAGTGGTCGATTTATTTCCAACCTATGTACCCAAACAGACACCGCATAAGAGGTCATACTTTCGAAGACATCTCAGTACACCCTACACAAATGATGGCCCAACAGCCCATAATCCTTTCGAGCAATCCTCCTAAGCTTGTGCATCACAGGGACAGCATCTGCCACTACTTGCCTAATGTGGTTGCTAAACAGCAACTTCTCATCATGCAAAACACCTAGGTAATTATGAACAAACTCAGCTGATTACACAGCCTTTATATAATATAGGGGTTATGACTGCATGCTAATTTGTCTGCACCCTTGAGAAGCATAAAATTCATCTTGAGCATAGAAATCTTTAAATTTTGAATGACTATCCAGCCCTCTGCGGTTAACAAAGCTGCCTGCGATTGGTCTTTTAGCTGTGGTCGTGATTTACCACGAACTAACAGGAGACGGTCATCGGCGAAAGCCTGGGCCGTGACTCCTTCTGGGAATGTCAGTCCCAAAAATCTGTCGAATACCAGGTTCCACAGCAAAGGACCGAGAACGACTTCCCCTGGTGACAGACTTTTCCACAACTAGGTGCGCATCCTTAAACAGAGCCATGCAATCAGACAAGTAGTCACATACTACGGCCTGCAGGGCTACGGGAACATTCGGCATTCAGACTCTTAGAGGACAGAACTCCAACATAAGGAAGGAAATGCTGCTTCTATGTCAATAAAAATTCCCAAAACATATTTACAGTCGGCGCTTTCTACCTTGGCAAGAGCATTTAAGATGCAATCCTCAGTGCCAATCCCTTTCATGAAGCCATACTGGCCTCGATTTAGAAGTAGTCATGTCAATCCTTTCCCAGAGCCATTCCACAATTAGCCTTTCAAGCAACCTGATGGGTTGATAACTGCTGACCTCACTCGGATCCTTTCCTGATTTTAAGAGCACTCTCACCAAAGCCACCTTCCAACAAGTCGGAAAGTAACCCCAATTTAGGGCACCTTGAGAACAGCCTGCCAAGCGGCTCTCTTATGACAGGCAGCAGATGATAGAAAATATCCGGGTCAAGTTGGTCAAATCCCGGTGCCTTTCTCAGGGTTTGAGAAACCACTCTGTCTATATCTACGGGTTCCACAGCCCATATGCCAGGGGATGGTGTCTCACCTGCCCTAACACAGACTTCTGCTTTACTCTCTGAAGCATCTGGAAACAGAGTATCCAGGAAGGCCTGGTAAGTCGCCACAGATGTTAAAGTATGGTCACAACCACCAAACCCGCATCGAACACTGGACAGCATCTGCAATGGCTTTGGCCGGTAACATGACTTCACGAGCTGCCAGGGGTTGTGCTGCAGCTTTGGAGTCTTTGGAGTCTTGCCAAATTTTGAGTTTGGCTTCCTTAATGACATGAACATACTCATTACAAGTGTGCCACTAGATTCACAGATCCTCAGTGCGCACGTCATCAACGATAATCCTCGTTTGGGGATGATGCTGGATCATTCCCAAACAGCATAACAGCATGGCTGAATTTTTCAGCCATCAATTCCACTTCCACCCTGTGCTCCATGTACCATTTCAACCCCTGTAAGGTAGCCGCACATTTACGCCACAGCCTGTCCTGATCCAGGTTCCTTAGGTTATAGCGACTCAAATCTAGAGCTCTTGGACCACCTCTGTATACTATCTCATAAGTTATAACTCTATGATTGCTCACACTGGCCTCAGGCCAGACAGTCCAATTACTTGTACACCTAAGCAAATCACCTGTCACCAAGGTGACATCGATGTAACTTTCCCCCACTTCAGAAGAGAAAGTCAGCGGTTGTTCTGGCTCGTTAAGCAAGTAGAGGTTCCTGGCTTCAACAATCTGTGCAAGACCAGCACCTCTCGGGTCAGTGAGTGGTGAACCTCAGGCAGAAGACTTAGCGTTATTGTCCAGAGCAGCCAGCACTCTGATGCTCGAGAGACCATCCAGAGTCCACCCCAACTTTACCAACAAGTCATTGATACTCCATCCAAGCTGGAAGTATCCTGACACCAGTACAACATGTACCTCTCATGACTTGCATGACGATGAATTGCTAATGAGAAAACTGAGGCATGCAGAAGACACCCAACAAGATCGAGCCAACTACGATCGCAGAGAGTGGCCGTTCTCCATGACAATGAATGACATCAACCCCGTGGAATCTGACCACCCTATCCCCAACTGTGTACAGCTCCTGGACCGAGAGGACCTCGAGGTTGTACTCCTCAAGAATCCTCATGGCTTCATTGGTGACCGCCTGGGAAGGATGCAGGTTTAACTGCCCCAGGTGCAAGTGTTTGATATGAACAGGTACGAATAGTTAGATCAGACATATCTTACCTTAATTTTACCATGAAAGTATTTTGTACAATCCCTCAGTCATACAATTCCTCAGTCATGATAGAAATATTTAATTAAACTGATGATATTTATATTTATATTTTAGTTCTGAATCAGTTAAATTCAGTTCAGTTTCGCATCTTCAGTTTGTATTAAATTTTATATCTATTACATTAAAACATATTCTTTTAATGATTTGTCATTTTATTCGAAAATATGTTTTGTATTGTGAAATTTTGAATGATATTATGAGTGTACATGTAATTCTGCTGTCCAGTACTGGAATGATTTAATCTTTAAAGCATAATATTCTCCTATGTTCTAATGTCATTATTACCAACTCTGTTAGATTGTATTTTTATTATATTTTTAATTAAATCATTATATTTGAATACGATCTGGTAATAATGCTTTTTACCTTATCCTTATTATTTTTTTGTAATAGCACTTTCAAGGTTTTCCCTCATCATCGGTTAAACTTTTTCTTCCAAATCACACATTAAATTCAAACCATTAAAATTATAACAAAAATATGTAGTCATAAATATTAAAGAATACAAAATTAAAAAATTAAATTTTTTTATTATGTGGCTAGCCACACATACAGTACTGTACTGAAGTTATTTGAATTTATTTAAATTATATAAATGTGCTGCTATCTAAAGCGGCTTTGATAAAAAAAAGTCATTATCAAATTTTGTCTGAACATTAATCAAATTAAATTTTTGTCTATACTTGTATATATAATATTTTTCCAAAATATTTAATTTTTATTATTATCACACCCTTTTACAATTTCTACTATATTTAAATTTGTATCCAAATCGGTGATTGAATTTTTATTGATTATCTACAAGATTGGAGAACCTAAAATATTCTGCAAACCTTGCCCTAAATGATCTACTAGTTTTATTGGGAAAACTAGTGGAAAAACCTTGACTTTCCCCTTGAATTTCTTTATGTGGCAATGTTATACATTATCACTAAAATGTAATTCTATGTTATTCAGAGCAATAACAGAGATTAACAACAATGATAGAGGTTCATAGTAATAACCAATCTATTAAAATGAAACTGGTGTAAGCATTTTTCAAGTTATCTAATTTTTGTGTGGAGTTTTATAAAATTTTCTAATACACAAACTAAATTCCTGCTTATCAAATCAATATTATTGTTATAACAGTACCATCCTGTTATTGACCATTCAGTTTAACTATGTTATCTCAAAAAGTAGTTTTGGTCTTCACTAATTCACTTTTACAAATTTCTGTTTACTGATGGCATATCCATTACATTATCTGTTCATCAGTAATGTAAAGCCAACAACCACAGAAATAATTTGACTGGTAATTTGTTGTGTAGTGACACATTTATTTTTAAAATAACTTTGAATGTTCTTCTATAATTTAAATTTTTTTAATTTCCAATTTATGATATATATTTTCCTTTTGAAAATTTAACATACCAGCTACTTTATTAAAAAAATAAAAAGTTGACAAAACAGTGTAGGACTTTCCTGTCACACAGCTAAAGTCACATTCCGGGAAACTCTTAGAACTGTGCGTTGTTTCTGATACACAGCTTACATATTCAACTTAATTTAAAATATTTATCATTTTATTTAAATGTAATATTTTCTTGTTTATTTAATTCACATGGGTGTGGCGGTACTAACTGCGACGGTCAGCACTAATTAAACTAATGTAATTTCACAACTTACATAGAACAAGTTTCGCTTGTATGGTTGGCAGACTGGTATAGCCATGAGGCTTAATGTACCAGGTATTGAGTCAACTGGGTCATTGAGTTCAAGACCTGGTCAGACCAAATACTTTTTTTATTTTAAATATTATTTACTAATTTAATTCTACTGCTCACCTGTGATGTCACAACATAGCACATGACTACAACATTTTTTGGATGGGGATGCAATTTTGCAAAAAAAAGGTTTATTACAGATATCATTTTTTAATTGTTAAAAAATATCCCTAAGGAAAATTCTTAGAGAATTTTTCCCTCTGGAACCACCATCAGGTGACTTCAGAGGATGAATGTGAATGAAGTATAGTTTTGTACAGTCTCAGGTCAACCATTCCTGAGATGTGTGTGGTTAATTGAAACCCAACCACCAAAGAACACCAGTATCTACGATCTAATATTCAAATCTGTATTAAAGTTACTATCTTTACTAGCCTTCAGCCCACACATCAGTCAGCGTACACTTCAACTTTTTTGAGGTGTATGCTATTTCAAAACTTTTGACTATTTTGTGTCAGATTTTCTAAAACATTCAATCATTGTATATAAAACCCCTGACTATAGAAGATCACCTTCATTTACTTCTGTAGCAACATTCTGTAGGTTTTGCTTTTGTATGCACGATTTAGTGTAATTGTAAAATGTATTTAAAAAATATATTCATAACAAAGTGTGTATCGGGTGGACACATAAATTTTTGTAAACAAATTTGTCACAACTTAAAAACTTTAGGAAACACTGGTACGTATTGTTTTGGAACTGTTAATTGTCCATATGCGGTTAATTTGCCTGCATACTTACAAAATTATTATAGCTTCATTTGAAGACATAGATGTAGCAGTATCTTAGTTCCTTGAAGCCTTGTATGTCAATAGAAAAAGTAAAAGATTACAGAATATTTGTTCAAATAGAAAAAAAAATTAAAATTATTCCGTAAACCAAAATTACCTGTGCATCAGCATGATGAAATGAAGTTACGCTTTAATAAAATAATCATTACTCGCTTTCTAAAACCTGAAAATAACATTCCAGAAGGACTTTTAGTTCTATAATCCAGTTCTTTCCCACTGGTATTACAATTCCACTAAGTGAGACCGTTATGAAAAGTTATTCTGTAAGCAGATTTCCAAGTATTTAGTAATTGAATAAAAAAAAAAATTATACTTTTATGGAAACGGTTTGGAACCTATAATTTTGACTCAAGTATTTGAAATATTCTTTAAACAATAGTCTGTTAATCAGATTTGACTGTGTCTTCAAGAAGAGATCTTAGATTTGTTTTTTGTAATTCTAAAGATTAATTTAAATTAACTGTTTTTACTTTTAGTGGTTTGAACAAGAAAGGGGTAACAAAACTACTAACTCTGACAATAAAATAAGGCGACAGATTGAATATCAGAGTTGCAATTTACCAGAGAAGTGTAAAAATAAAACTGAGTGCATTTGGGATGTAAGAATAACAATAGTGGCATCATACTTGTTTGGTCAACGTCATAAAGATATTGATCTTGAAACATTTATTTTAACTATTGTTAATATGGTAAGTAATACTGAGGAATATATTTTTTTCCTCTACTCAAATTAAATATTTGATTTTTAAATCGATCAAAGTTTTATGAAAATTTTCAATAAAAGGAGGTAGAAAGTACAATCCTACCTATTAATTTATGTATGTTTTGTTACTATCAATATTATCATGGACAATCTAATATAGAGTTTTAGTATATACTGTCTTGAGAAACAGTTGCTTCTGAAAATGGCCTTCCTATTCTCAAGAATTACAAATATTCTACACTAAGCTTGTTGGAAGAAGTGAGAAGCAGATTTGTTTACTGTTATCTTCTTGTGAGAGTTTAATATACTTAATATATCAGCATGCCAAGCCTGCTGAAATGCAAGTGAAATTTATCCTTGTAAATACATTTTTACTCTGTTGACCACAAAGACTAGCACAATGAACCTGAAAACCACAATAAACATCATTACTTTAAGAAAAAATAAACGTGATTAGTGTCATTTACACCTTGAACACTTAAAAAAAATATTGCAGCTGTAAGGAAAGTTTGGACCAGATAGAATGAAGCAATAGATTAATATTTTTCATTCTAGAAGAAACAAATCTTCATACAGTATCTGAAATCAATATAGGATTTAATCTATCTTATAACATTTTCCTCTGTCTATTGTATTAGATATTTTAAATTTGATTTTAAAGAAAAATGTAATTAGTACGTTAAGTTTTATTTTCAACATAAATTATATTAACTTAAACACTGTGAGTCTAGATTTACTTGAAAACCTTTTAAATAAGGTTTCATTATGGGTCAGTTCACTGCTTTTCAACTCAAGATATTTTAGGCTAAAAAAGAAGCCATTAGATTTGCGGCAGGAATGAGGAAGTATGAAACCTGTTTAGAGTCTTTTAAAGATGAGGGAATTAGAAAGAAAACTGTTGCTCTTTTAGAAGCAGCTGTTGCAAATATAAGGAACCAGTCATTAAATCTCAGTGATCATTTTACACTAAAATCATTGGCACTCGAGTAAATGTAATTAACAAATGTAAAACTTGAGCCTGAGTCCAACATCTATTTATGTTTATATAATATACATTTAAAGATAGTGTGTAATAATTTTTTAAGCTACTCTATTATAAATTAAACTCATGAATATGCAGTTTGTGCTATAAACACCTACAATTTTCAGAGAATTTTGATTACACAATTAGGGAATCAAGAGTATGAGTCAATAAATAGTGATTAAATGTATGATCACTGTCTACCTAATATGCCCAAAAATATAAATAAATAAATCTTTTATTGGTTGATTCATAATAATGCATTGTGTAGATAATGTTTAGGAATGTGTATACAACTTTGTGGATAAGCAAAGGTCATTTGCCTTGTTGGATCAAGGAAAACATTGCAAAAAGTAATAGTACACGATTAACAAAATATTTACATAAAAAAATATATTAAAATTTATTTTTAAAACAAAATATATTTGTGATTAAAGTTCATGTTAATAATTTAAAGTATAAACACCTTAGATATAAGTAAATATATGAAGCGATAGTAAATATATTAAATAAACACAATTCTGAAGGCATTTGTGAAATTTACTTGAGAATATGTATTTGTTCAATGAAACTGCAAGAATTCAGGTTTGTTTTTTAGTTTTTTAATTAGAATTATCTAAGGACTGTTGTCAGTATATTGTTTAAATTTAAAGAGATCTTTTAATTTTATTTTACATAAATCTGTGGAAAGATTGTTTAAATTGGTCGGTAATCTATAAAAAAAATAACTGAAACCAGAAGGGGTCATACATCTAAATTGATTCATAATAGACCCCTTTCCTTGTACTCCAGAATATTTAGCCGAGTTACATGAAAGCAGTTCTTATGTTTTCTCATTTACTAGAGGTGAATATCTTTTTTTTTTTTTAAAAATAAGTAACAGTTAATTTTAACAAATATTATTTTATTTTTAGTTAAATCTTTGTTTAATTTTATATTTTGAAAATTTATAATTATTTTTTTTTTAGGTAAACAGAAATTTCCAGGATGGCTCAATTGGTATAATGTTAAATATTAAACTTGTTAGGATGGTATTTATTGAATATAAAATGCCAGAGGTACTTTTATTTTATTATAAACAATTATATTAAATTAAGGTACTTCTTGTTAGATTAGATTTATAGAGTAACAAATACATTAATAATTTTGATGATAAAAGTTTGACTTTTATTGATCTCACATATTCAGTACAGAATCATACGCGACTCTTGCACGCTGTACATGCTGCATAATGTAGAAAGGTGTTGGTATATTTTTTAATAATTTTTGTAAATTACTTAAAAAATAATATTTTTAACGCTTATTTACATAATTTTAGAATTTGTTAAAGCGTAGACAAACAATCCATGATGTTTGAGCAATCGTACAAATGTCATATGGGCCCGTGCAACGCATCTTGTCTGACAATTTGAGCATGAGACGTATTGCTGCAAAATTCGTACCGAGACTGTTGAACAGCGACCAGAAACAAAATCGCGTAGCTGTCTGTAGTGAATTGAAAAATTCACTAACTTCATCTCCAATATCATAACCAGTGATGAGACATGGGTGAACGGGTATGACTCTGAAACTAAGCAGCAGTCGTCCATGATGGTTGTTTTTTTCTACATCAAAGGCATTATCCATAAGGAATTTGTTCCTATTGGTCAAACTGTCAATGGGATGTACTGCTGTGAAGTTTTGAAGCGGTTACGTGAAAGCATTAGACGCAAACGTTCAGATCTGTGGGGTAACAACAGCTGGGTTCTGCACCATAACAATGCACCCGCGCACACATCGCTAGCCGATCAAAATTTCTTGGCTTCAAAAAAGACAGTAGTGATTCCTCACCCACCCTATTCGCCTGACCTTGCCCCGAGCGACTTTTTTCTCTTTCCGAAAATAAAATTTCAATTGAAAGGCCGTCGTATTAACACAATTGAGGAGATTCAGGAAGAAATAGAGAAGGTGCTTCGAACACTTACACCTGCAGACTTCCAGGGATGCATGGAATCATGAGGAAAATGCTGCGATCACTGTATCAATACACAAAGGGATTACTTTGAAGGAGAGAGTGAAAATGATAAGTTATGGCAAGCTATTTTATTTTTATGGTAAAATTCCCCGAACTTTTGGGTAGCACCTCATATATATTTATTACATTTCTTCTACAATAATAAAAAAGTATGATGCGTGGGTTTGTTTGTTGTATGTGGTGCCCACATTTTTGTAAATTTTGTAAATGGAAATGGGAATTCCATCTTGAGCACAGACTCTGCCTCTTCCTCTTCCTTGCACCTAAACCAGAAATGTTTGGCAAATATGCTATTCTGTAGGTTCACCTAGCACAATATTCTCTAGATTGGGTCCCTTTGATTTATGGTTATTAAACAAAGTTGAAAATGCCATTTGTAGGATTAACTTTTTGTAGCAAAGAGAACATTATGAAAAATATGATAAAACATGTAAAAACTATTCCAAAACATAACTTCCAGAAATGCTTTGAATTATTTACAAAACACTAGGGTAATTGAATTGTCATAAGGGTCATACTTGGAAACAGATTGAGTTATTATTAATGCAAGTTATTATTTTAATTCCTTAAGATGAGAAACTTAAAACTACGAAAATATAGGAACAACTTTATATATGCATATTCAAATTTTCCACATAATTCTAAACAGATTATATTTAATTTTCAAGGAATTGTTAAAGTTCATGTAAAATGATTCACTGTATGTATGTGATGTTTAGACAAAGATAAAAAAGGATGCATATATTTGAAAAACAATATAGGTATGAAACTATCAAGAATATGAATAGTTCTCATAACTATGTAGGATTTTTGTCATATCAGCATCATTTTTAAAGTAAGAGCTGTTTTCTTACAAATTTATTTATTCATATAATATTTATTTAAATGTGTAATATAAATAACTGTTTATTTTTTTATTGGCCCCATAAAAAAGCATTTTTCAAGGTATTATTCCCTCTTATCTGTTGATATTTCTTCTTTTATATCATTGGGCTTAGAGCTCAAAGATATTATTATGGAAATTTTTTTTCATTTCATGACATTTGCTTCTTAAAAGCTCTTACAGTGAAAGTCTTAAATTACATTAACAGAAACAAAGGAATGACCATTATTTTCTAATCAAATGTCTCCAAGAATGTTGTTTGTTATGCAATGTGCAATCTTGTTTTGTCATAATACAGACACACTGAACAATGATTTCATGTTCCACTGATGATTAGAATGTCATATCCTAATCGGTGTTTGCCAGTATGTTTTTGAAACATTCCTATTCTTATCCAGTAGACATGCTGGATAAGAATAGTACAAAAAAATGATTTTATCCATACCAGATAAATTTGATCATAATTTTCAAATCTAAATGAAATTGCTTGAAGGTTTCAAATTCATTTAGAGAGAAGCATGATGCCATTGTTTAGATTATTGTCCAGTGTTTGACGGTTTTTCACTCAGAATTCTTTCGAACAAAACCGATTGATGTGAAATTTGGACAATAATAATGGAATAGCTCAAGGAACAAAAGTTATATAGTGCCAATGTGTGCTTTTACCCAAGGGGTGGAAATTATTAACATTGAAAATAACTGCAGAAATCGATGTAGGAATAAATTCTAAGCAAAAAATTTTGCACAAAACTTTTTTGTAGAGCCAATATTTTTTGAGTTTGTGATTGAAAATGTTGATTTTTCTTCAACTATTGAACGTTATTTCACGAATAACTCAAAAAATTTATTGAAAAAATTATTATTAGCTGCATGAAAAATGAAGCTTATAAAGTAAGGAAGAGATTAGTTCTTTTTTTATTTCTGTAGATGCAATATGAACAGAGTTATGCCTTGTTGAAGGTAACTTTATGTTCACCGAAAACTGAAGTTGAACCTTTCAACGCTAATTAACAGAAAAACAGAAAATTTTTCAAGGAAACTTATAAGATCTTTTTCAAAGTACTTGAAAAGACCTTTAAAATTAGCTTTGGTAAAAGTCATTGGCATTAAGACTAACATAATTATGATGAAAATAAAATGGTTGTCTTGCTTTCTCAGAGAAAAAAAAAAGCAATGAAACAAATGACTTTACCGCAAGAATTGGAATTGAACGTAATTCTTTACTAACAATATGTTGTAGACGTTTGACCGGTTTGTAATGCCTAGATTTGAAAAAAGATTGATTCAAATTTGAAAAAGTTTCTGAAATTTCTTAAAATATTTTCTTTTTTTCACAATAATTCAAAAACTAAAGAAAATGCGTCCTAGAGTACAAAAATTTAGTTTTTTTTATTCAATTTTTATTTTTTTTTTATTTCTGTAGAATAAAAATTATTGAGATATCATCATTAGAAATTTGCATTTGAGTGCAAGGACCACCTTCCCCAAGCCTTTTAAATTGAAAAATTTCAAAAAAGAAAGACTCAAGGAATCTGAACTTTACTGGTCCTGTAGTCCTTGTAATTCCCTGCAAAATGGGTTTTTGAGCGATTGCATAGCTTAAAAATTGAGGTAGTTATTATTGAAAAACCAATTGCATTTTTTCAGTGAAATATTTGGAGCATGTAAAATTTTATATTCTTGACAGTTTGAGAGAATTTATGAATACTTGTGAACACATATAACTGTATCTACATATGTATAACTATATCCTCATACACATATATATATATATATATACACACACACACACATATTTTTGATGAAAGTATAGGTAGGAGAAGAAAGTAAAGGAGCACACCTTAGGCGAACACCTGCTGATGGATGATAAAACTTTATGAGCAAAGATGTATATAGGTATATTGTACATGTATTTATGTGAATGTATATTTCTTTTATTTGGTGTAGTCAGTACATTTCTAAAACCAAAAGAATAAACATGTGGTGCACTTCGTTAATATTACATTTTAAAAATTATTGGATTGTTAATTTTAATCACAAGGTCGGTTTGTAAGGTTTTGGATGTTGCAATAAATTATAAATTACATTAACAACAGTAAAACGTTTATAATTCATTATAAGTGCACCACTAAAACATTTTAAGCTGTTGAAAACTAAGTTTTTTTTGTCATTAGGGTGGATTCTAAGGGTCTCAACATTGTAACACATCATAAATAATGTTTCAGATTATGGAACAATGTTTATTCTGTTCATTCAAATGATTTTGAGCTATAAAACACATCTATAATTTTAACAATTTTTTTCATAAGGGGTGGTTATTAAGGGTTGAAAAATTGCAACCATTAAAACATTTCAAACTGTTACTAATTTTTTTTTTTTAATTTCATCATAAGGGGTGATTTCTAGTAAAACATCATAAATTATATTCCACAACATAAAACAATGTTTATTCTACATATTTAAACATGATTTCAATCTATGAAACGTTTAAATCTATGGTTTTTGAATTTTTTTAACAAGGGGTGGTTTTCACCCCAAAAAGCAAAAAGCACAGATCAGGGACATATATTGAAACAGTGGGTTAGATAAGCTTAATTACAAATTTTCATGAAAATTGATGTTGTCTGAAAAAATTCTGATGTAATACTATATTGTCTGTCAACTGTACTGTCAAACACTGGACTATATTGCTTATTCTCAGTTATGCAGTAAAATATCCAAATTTCATTTACTGTTATTATAAACCCTAATAATTCATTACCATTATTATTTTGTCGTCCAAAAACCGCAAATCAGTACCCATGTATCTTATTTTGCATGCAATCAATCACATACAGTTTAATACTTGTATTAAAGAATCAACATGATTAATGCACACTTCTGTGTTCATGACGCTGCATACTTTGACAGTTGACTGTGATATTGGTAGAATAAATTTTTTTTTGTCTTCAGTCATTTGACTGGTTTGACGCAGCTCTCCAAGATTCCCTGTCTAGTGCCAGTCATTTCATTTTGGTATACTCCTACATCCTATATCCCTAACAATTTGTTTTACATATTCCAAACGTTGCCTGCCTGCACAATTTTTCCGTTATACCTGTCCCTCCAATATTAAAGCGAACATTCCAGGATGTCTTAATATGTGGTCTATAAGTCTCTTCTTTTAACTATATTTTTCAAATGCTTTTTCTTCATCAATTTGCCACAACATCTCTTCATTTGTCACATTATCCACCCATCTATTTTTAACACTATACTATAGCATTACGTTTCGAAAGCTTCTAATTTTTTCTTCACGGTACTCCAATCGTCTAAGTTTCACTTCCATATAAAGCTACGCTCCAAAAATATACTTTCAAAAATGTTTTCCTGATGTTTAAAGTAATTTTTGATTGAAGGCTTGTTTCATCTGTGCTATTCAGCATTTTATTTCGCTCCTGCTTCGTCCATCTTTAGTAATTCTTCTCTACCTCTGTAATCTTTTCCTTTTTTGTATTCAGTGGTTCATCTACATTATTTCTACTACATTTCATTACTTTTGCTTTGTTCTTGTTTATTTTAGTTCTTGCGTACGACTTCATCCATGCCATTCATTGTTTCTTCTACAATTTTTTACTCTCAGCTAGAATTACTATATCATCAGCAAATTGTAGTATCTTTATCTTTTCATCTTGTACTGTTACTCCAGATCTATATTGTTCTTTAACATCATTAACTGCTAGTTCTATGTAAAGATTAAAAAGTAATGAGGATAGGGAACATCCTTGTCGGACTCCCTTCTTTATTACAGCTTCTTTCTTGTCTTCTTCACTTATTACTATTGCTGCTTGGTTCCTGTAAATGTTAGCAATTGTTCTTCTATCTCTGTATTTGAACCCCAATTTTTTTTAAAATGCTGAACATTCTATTCCAGTCTATGTTATCGAATGCCTTTTATAGGTCTATAAATGCCAAGTATGTTGGTTTCTTTTTCTTTAATCTTTCTTCTGCTATTAATCTGAGCACTAAAATTGCTTCCCTTGTCCCTACACTTTTCCTGAAACCAAATTGGTCTTCTCCTAACACTTCATCCACTCTCCTCTCAGTTCTTCTGTGTAGATTTCTAGTTAAGCTAATTGTTCTTTATTCTTCACATTTATATGCTCCTGCTTTCTTTGGTATCATGACTACAACACTCTTTTTCAAGTCTTGACAAAACTTTCCCTTTTTCGTAAATATTATACAGCAATTTGTATAATCTATCTATTGCTTTCTCACCTGCACTGCCCAGTAATTCTGCAGGTATTCCATCTATCCCAGGAGCCTTTCTACCATTCAAATCTTTTAATGCTCTCTTAAATTCAGATCTCAGTATTGCTTCTCCCCTTTCATCCTTTTTGACTTCCTCTTCTTCCTCTGTAACCCCATTTTCTAATTCATTTCTTCCATGTGACTCTTCAATATATTCCACCCACCTACCAACCTTTTCTTTCATATTATAACCCATTATTAGATTTTAATTTAGGTACCACAAAATTTTCCTTAACATACTTCATCTATTTTACCAACGATCATTTCTCTTTCCACTTTTCTTTAATCCACTCTTCCTTTGCTAGTTTGCACTTCCTATTTATTTCTTAATTGCCGATAGTTCCTTTTACTTACTTCATCACTACCATTCTTATAGTTTCTACATTCATCCATCAGCTGCAATATATCCTTTGATATCCAAGGTTTTCTACCAGTTCTCTTTGTTCCGCCTAAGTTTGATTCTGCTGATTTAAGAATTTCCTTTTTAACATTCCCATTCATCTTCTTCATTTTCCACATATCTTTTTTACTCAGACCTCTTGCTATGTCCTCCTCTAAAATCTTCTTTACCTCCTCTTCCTCAAGCTTCTCTAAATTCCACCGATTCATCTGACACCTTTTCTTCAGGTTTTTAAACCCCAATCTACATTTCATTTTCACAAAATTACAGTCGCTCTCAATGTCTGCTCCAGGGTAAGCTTTGCAGTCAACGAGTTGATTTCTAAATCTTTGCTTAACCATAATATAATCTATCTGATACCTTGCAGTATCACTTGGCTTTTTCCATGTGTATATTTTTCTATTATGATTTTTAAACTTGGTGTTGGCAGTTACTAAATTATACTTTGTGCAAAACTCTATAGGTCGGTTCCCTCTTTCATTTCTTTTGCCCAGACCAAATTCACCCACGGTATTTCATTCCTTGCCTTTTCCAATGCTTGCATTCCAATCTCCAACTATTATTAAATTTTCATTTTCTTTTATGTGTTTAATTGCTTCGTCATTTTCTTGGTATACACACTCTACCTCATCATCATCGTGGGCACTTGTAGGCATATAGACATTAACAATTGTTGTCAGCTTAGGTTTTGATTTTATCCTTATTACAACGATTCTGTCGCTTTGCATTTTGAAATACTCTACTCTCTTCCCTATCTTCTTGTTCATTATGAAACATACTTTTGCCTGCCCTTTATTTGAAGCTGTGTTAATTATTCTAAAATCACCTGACCAAAAGTCGTTCTATTCCCATCATAACTCGCTAATTCCTACTATATCTACTTTTAATCTATCCATTTCCCTCTTTAAATTTTCTAACCTACCAACTCTTTTTTAGACTTCTAACATTCCATTCTCCAACTTGTAGAATGTTATTTTTTAATTTTCTGCTGACCTCTTCTTTAGTTGTCCCCACCCATAGATCCAAACGGGGGACTAGTTTACCTCCGGATGTTGGTAGGGTTTAAAATACTAATAAATGAACTCATCTCATTATTACTGAATCGATGATTGATATAGCTCTTTAAAAACTATTTTTTAAAAATCAACTGATATGCGCAGTAAATTGACATCATTAGAAACATGGCAACAGCAACCTTGAGGCAACTCTGGCCACCTGCTTGTATTGGTCCAGATGTAAAAACAGTTATTTTAAAAATGTCTTTTTAAATATTATTGTGATAAAATACTATTTATTATAAGATAGAATAAATAATTAAAGAATTTATTTATGTATCTACAGCTGGATGAAGACATCGTTAAACTGGATGAGTTGTTTGAAAATTTTTGTTTATTTCAGTACCGAATTAATCCATACAAATCAGATCATCCAAATCATCATGATGTTGCTATTTATATTGTCAGGTATACCACCAAATATTGTTGTACAAAAAAAATATCATTTATTAATTTTTTTAATGTAAATTACAATTTATTAATGTTTTGTAAGGATTTATATTTTATTTAATATAATTGTATTTCCTCTATAGTGTTTTTTCTGTTATTAGTTTTCATTAGGATTAGTAAAATATCAAAACTCAGATGATTTTCTCTATTAGTTAATTTAAACATCATAACACTGGATTGAATAACTATTGATCAGTTAAATACAAAAAAAATGTTAATGAATAATTAGGATAACTTTTGAATAAATCTGTGAATTAAAAAAATAATACATTCATTTATTTATACTAATTATACTATAGGATAAAAGTACCACCCATAGATTTTATTTTATGCATTGCATCAAATACATTTGATCTTCTTAAGTAATACAATATTTATGCAGTACTTTGTTCATGACTACATGCTTTGACAAGTTAGTAGTGATATCAGTGAAAATTCTGTGAATAATAAAACGTACAAGGCATAATAATAAAAAAGGAATTATAATTATTACTTATATTCAGTATAAATTATTGAACATAGTCTCAATCCCATTACTGAATATGTGACTGGTTATTGGTTTGAGTACTAATTATAATAAGATGTATTAATAATAATCTGCCATGTAAGAGGTCTGTTCAGAAAATAACCGAGCATTTTTAATTACGCACCAACAGAGATATTTTAGTGTTTTAGAGATTTTTAGTGACTGCGGTTGGTAGCCCTGTGTTCCTCAACCTCCTCTGTAAACACATGTTCTTGCATTGTTGATATGTTGTTTAGTTATCATATTATTGTTATTTGAGTGCAATGTGTTTGTGTTATTAGCAATTTATGTAATGTTTGGTTTTCAGGAGCAACGATACAAGATAAAATTTTTCATGAAAATCGGGAAATATTTCACAGAAACGTTTCTACTTTTGAAACAAGCATACAGAGATGATGCTCTGGGTCGTAAGTAATGTTACGAATGATATTCACAATTTAAAAGTGGTCGTCAGTCGATCGAAGATGACTCTCGACCAAGAAGGTCTTTGACTTCACCTGTTGACATCCACCTGATGATCTGGTGCGTGCTAATCACCGATTGACTGTCAGAGAACTTGCAGAAAAGGTTAGCATCTGAACGGATCATGCAGTGACACCTTGACTGAAAAATTGAACATGCATCGAGTTGCAGCAAAGTTTGTTCCTTGTTCAATGACCGAACAAGTGGACATCAAGTGGACATTTGTTGGCAACTTCTTGAACAAGCCGATGATTATGAAATATTTATTCAAAGGATCATAACGGGAGACGAAAGTTGGGTTATGGCTATGACATAGACAAATTTCAATTATCACAATGGATTGGAGAAAGGATCACTACACGAAGCACGTCAGTTTCAATCCAATGTCAAAGTGATGCTCTCTATTTTTTCGATTGTAATGGAGTTGTGCATTTTGAATTCTTGCCCCAAGGTGAAACAATGAACCATGCATACTATCAAAGCGTTTTTCAATAGTTACGTGAAAAAATCCACAAAAAGAGACCGGAGTTGTGGCAAGAAAACTCATGTTTCCTTCACCGCGGCTATGAGCCTGCACACTCAACTTTGTCAATTCATCAGTTTTGTACTAAAAATCAGATGCCTGCCCTCCCTCAGCCTCCCCATTCACCAGACCTGACTCCTTGCGATTTTTTCTTATTTCTGAGATTAAAATCAGTGATGAAAGGACACCGTTTTGAGACTATGATGACATTAAAGCAAATTCATCATAGACCTTAAAGGCCATTTCAGATGAAGCTATCTAGGACTGCTTTGTGAAGTAAAAACACTGTTGGGAAGAGTGTGTGAATAGGGGAGAGGAGTACTATGAAGGGGACAAGGACAAATAATCTGTAAAATTAATAATAAAGATAAAAAATAAAGTTCAGTTATTTTCTGAACAGACCTTGTATAACAGAAAAATAAAAAAATCTGTATGGGTGTCGGCAGTGGTATATAAGCACTTTGGAACTGCAGTACCCCCTATTTCCACTTGATATTATCAATAACATTTAATATAATGAGTCCTTTTTTCTTTAATTCTTTCTTTATACTTGTATAATATATAATCCTTAAGCTTAATCTCAGTAGCCATCCCCCAGTTTATGAAAAAGATTCAAAAATCTTTATATAGAACTGTGCACTACACCATTCCAGTGCCGTGTTGTTTGGCTGTAGTGCGCATGTGCACATAAGAAGGTTCAGGAGAGGCTGCGAGGGAGAGAGAGCATTGCCAACTTGGCATGCTGGTGGAAGGTAGTTTTTTTTTACTCCGCATGCATATGGAACATTCCTTGTTCGTTCCCTTCTCTAGTTTAGTCTGTGGAAGGAATATGAAACTGGTTTAGTTTTTCAGTAGTGATCAGAAGATCGCGAAGATTGATCAGAAGATTGTGGAAAGCAAGGGCTCTTTGATTGCCAAATCTGTCCAAAAACACGCTGGAAGGGCAAAAGAGAAGGTAATTAGTAAAAACTAATTATGTATTTGTTTCTGTGTACATAGAAATTTAAATTAAGCACCATTGGACTATACAGTTTTTTAGCGGGCATTTTATTAAGTTATCTAATAATACTAAAAAATATCTGTACTGACATTTTATTATGTATTTGATTAAACTGAACACGGTTTTTAAGCACAATGTGCTTAAAAACTGTGTACCATGTTCTTGAATGTGATAAAGTGTAGAATTAGATTATTATCCTGCTTCCAGCTATTCTATTTGATTCATTTTTTTGCGGTTATTTTTTTGACAGAAAACATGACCTTGAAAAAACCGAGAAAAAAATTTTTTGGAGCAACACCCCAACTAATTTTAGCTACAAGCTGCCAATAGGTGTCAGCAATACTAAAACTAGTTTATACATATCCCCATCATATTGTTTATCCACTGTCTCTTCTTAAAAACTTAAAACAAATCTTATCACTTTTCTCATATTTCAACTGAATTTATGAAATAAAATTCCACTCACTAAGATATCATCCAGTTCTCTACTTCCTTAATAAAACAAGTCTAGGATGAGCACAAAGTTACACAAACATGAATTGATTGATTCCCTGAAGTGGGAAATTGTTTTTAGGTTGGCAGTTATAGATTGGTGTCTAAAGCTTGACTTTGTAGCAGTAACATATACACAACAATTATGTAATCTCTCTCCCTGTTCTGTCTGTCAGTGGCAGGTATGCTATAAAAAAGACTATCATAATATTTTACACAGTCTAAATGTGCATTTATAATTAAAGAGTTATTTTAAATTGTCAGGAAGACTGCTGTAGCTTTTCTTCTATAAAATATGTCTGATAAGATAATAGTTTCATGCAAAGTTGATTTGTTTTAGTGAAACAAATAAAGCAGATAAATGAAAACAATCCTCCAGCTAACAGTTTTAAATGATGAATCTGTAGAATGTATCCTTTGAACAATTACCTAAAAAGCCAATAAGAAAGCTATATCAGCAGATATAGGGAGGCACAAGAGGGACAAAGGCAGAAAGAAATAAAAATTCCATCTGCACTGTGTTTACATCATGTAGGAATTGCGAATATGAGATCACAGAAAAAGGCTAAATTATTGCAAATGGTTTATGCCTTTTGTTTACGGCAACATTTGCATTTTGGATACCATTTTCTAATGTGACAAGTGTGGTTTCATTTAAGTGACTACATAAACAATCAGAACAGCATATAGGAGTGCAGGAACCCTTACATTTTCCACAAGACTGCATTACATACAGAAAAGATTGGAGTTCAGAGCACAATTTCTCAGAACAGAATAGAATAGCGAGTAAAATATTTTTTCACAGAAACGTTAACATCTGAATGCTCAGCAAATTATAACTGAATTAATAGCGCTACTAGAAGATGAATATGATTGCTGGTTGTAACAACAAGACTATGCGTAGCTCACACAGATAATAACACAATATTCCTGTTATCCAAGTTCTTTAAGAAAGTAATTTCCTGAGGAGTAGGGTATCCACATTTATCTCCCATGGATTTTTTCTTTGGGGTTAATTGAAAGAAAAAGCATTCAGAAATATTCCTCACACAATTCATCATACCAAACAAATCATTGAAGTTGAAATATCCCATATCAGTGCTAACACCATTAAAAACCTGGCTGCTAACATGACCTTTTGATGTATGTGTAGTTGCAATGGAGGACATTTAAGACATCTATTATAATTACTGTAAATTATGATTAATTACTATTATTTATTTCATAAAACTTTTTAAGAAATGTGGTTTGAGTTTTAAGAAATACCATATGAGATTAGTAACATTTTGCTCACCTGTATAACAAATTAGAAATATTTTCCTAATATTTCTTTTTTAAACTTTATATGTTCTGGAACTCTCTTACAACAGAGCTAAATCTTTGCTAATGTAGTAAAAAAAATTACAAGGTATCATCTATCTGTTCAAAGGGAATTTTTTCAATCATAGATTGCACGAGTCATTCTTACTTAGTCCAAAATTTAACTTATATGAGAAATCTAATAAAAATTGGTTACTCTTTTTCTTTATTATTGGAATTTTTAATTTCCACATTTTAGTTGTACAGTTGTCTGAAAATTTTTATTATCTATTATAAATTAGAAAAATTACAATTTTTAAAACGAGCCATGAATTCAACTTTTATTTTATACACCACTGCATTGTTACAGTTTTTGTAACAATATAGCATCATTACAGTTGTATTTTAACTGTTTTTATTAATGATGTTAGTCAATATATAGTTAAGATAAGTTGAAAATACCATTTTGGAATGTTAATACTCAGTGGATTAATGAATTCAAATCATGGCTTTCAAATTTTTTTAATGTAATTTATAAAATTTAATTTTTTTTCAGCTCAATTTTTTTTATTTTAGTTCCAGTTCGTGCATTACTAATGTCATATATGGTATGTCTCATCAATCTAGTATTTGTAATTGTCAAAAGTCATGTATTCTTTCATTTGATGAAGGACTTTTACTTGGAAATATTATAACTCATCAACTTGGACATAGGTAGTATACTTTACTGCATATTTTCTGTATCATCCACTCTTAAATTCTGCTTTCTTTTATACTTAGTTTATAATTCCCTATAATATTGTGATTTAAAAGATTTTTTAAATGAAATTACTCTCAATCCCTCTTATCTGCAGTGCTATTGAAAAAACTGATATTTAAGAACATTTTTTTATTATGATAATATTAATTGTATTTGCAAAATTTTAATCTTTATAAGCAATTATTTTTTCACTCAGTTATAAAAGAAAAATCTTGAGCAAACATTTTTAGGGTGAGTGTATTTACACTAGCTAATATTTATTTCTTTTTTAATTTTAAAGAATTATGTTAGTTTTTGTTATAAACCATGACTAGCATGCAACAATGGTTTTTGTACCATTAGAATGTAGCACTAACCTCGAAGATTGTGTGACTAATTATTTGATTTAAATAAAATGTCTTGGTCAGTTTTTTAGGAATGGTTTAGCCACAGAATCATAATACTGGTAGAGAAATTTAAATTGGATTCTGAACTTAAATACTGTTGTGGCTATACCATCTTGTAATGAACGTAGACCCTATTATAATTTGACAGTGGTCATGTTTATATCTGAGGCGTACTTTTCTTGAGCCAATACCGTTAATGTACAAGGGTACATAGACAATAAAGGAATTAGGCTTTTAACTTAAACATAGTTTTGACTTTGTTGTGAACTGGAATCGTGACAATTCACAGATGATAAAAACAGCTTTGATGTTTCTAGAATTTGAGATTATATTTAGTTTGTTGTATTTATTATAAAGTATGTTTTACTCTGATTTTTTAAAAATCTTTTCTACATTAATAGACAGTTTTTATGATTTTTTTTTTCTTTCTTTAATATTAAAAAAATTAGATTTACTTTAAGAAGTTGGATAAAAAAGATTGCTTTGATCTAAAATCAAAAGTCTTATTACTATTATTATAATTAATCTGCATTCATATTTACATGGGTTATATGCTTATTACAATAAGCTGCGTGTTGAATGATGCATCATTCCACACAACCACCGAAGTAAAATTTTGGTCAATTGTTAATATTTTTTCACATATGAAAAAAATTACTATTCTAAATGTGTTACACAGCTTGGGAGCAGAACATGATCCAAAAAGTCCTGCGGAAAGTGGTTGTTGTGGTGCCTTTGGAAGAAACTCACACTGTCACATGGAACCAAGTATAACATTAAATTCAACTCAGTGGTCGAAATGCAGTTCCCTGGCTATTAAAAATTTCATTCGGTAAGTAATTCAAAGTTGAAAGTGTATATAATAATAAAATAATTAAAAAGCAAAATAGAAATATGGTAAAAAATCAGTGACAATGATCTAAATGTGACCACAATTTTTGCTCTTTCTTATTAGCATTTTCAATGTACTTTAAACCTTAGGGCCTGGCTAATAGTTTTATTTTTTCAGTAGGTCACCTCCATCATGACACACAATTCTCGGGATAGGTGCAGGTTTTCTTAATGTGTTTGACCCTGTTCTCTATTGGCTGTTTAGTATCTGGAGGCAAAGCACTTTATTATAATGTTTATTTAGGCTAATTGTTAAAAACTCATTGAGTAACTGTCTTATTCAAATCATCTCTGTAAGGATCAAACATTTATTTTCAGAAAGATATAATAATTTATTTAAAAAGAATAATAATGGTAAGTACTGAGTATCTGTGCTTTCTTATAAAAGAAATTTAAAAAATATTAATTTGATATAAAATTCAATTATTTGCAATGTCATTACAAATAAATTGCCCACCACAAGTAGTTAACTCATCACTGCAAATCAGTTGTTTAACATCTGATTTTCAAAGTCAAAGGTTCAGAGGTTCAAATCCTAGTAAAAGTTAGTTGATTTTATGTGGATTTGAATACTAGACAGTAGATACCAGTCTACTTTGGTGGTGTTCAATTAACCACATGTTTCAGGAATGGTCAGCCTGAGTCTTCTACAGGACTACATTTCATTTACATGTCAACATTTTTTTGTCTTCAAACATTTGACTGGTTTGATGCAGATCTCCAAGATTCCCTATCTAGTGTAGTCATTTCAATTTAGTATACCCCTACATCTTATATCCCTAACAATATTTTTTACATATTGCAAACACTGCCTGCCTGCACAATTTTTCCCACCTACCTGTCCCTCCAATATCAAAGCGAATATTCCAGGATGCCTTAACATGTGGTCTATAAGTCTATCTCTTCTTTTAGCTATATTTTTCCTAATGTTTCTTTCTTCATCGATTTGCCGCAACACCTCTTCATTTGTCACATTATCCACCCATATATTTTTAACACTTTCCTATAGCACCACGTTTCAAAAGCTTCTAATCTTTTCTTCTCAGGTACTCCAGTCATCTAAGTTTCACTTCCATGTAAAGCTACACTTCAAACATATACTTTCAAAAGATTTTTCCTGACGTTTAAATTAATTTTTGATGTAAACAAATTATAGTTCTGACTGAAGGCTCGTTTCACCCGTGCTGTTGGGTATTTTATATCGCTCCTGCTTCATCCACTTTTAGTAATTCTACTTCCCAAATAACAAAATTCTTCTACCTTTTAGTCTTTTCTCATCCTATTATTTTTATATTCAGTGGTCCATCTACATTATTTCTACTACAATTCAGTACCTTTGTTTGTTCTTGTTTACTTTCATGTTGTAGTTCTTGCTTAGGACTTCATCCATGCCATTCATTGTTTCTTCTAAGTCTTTTTTTATTCTTGGCTAGAATTACTGTATCTGCAAATTGTAGCATCTTTATCTTTTCACCTTGCACTGTTACTTCAGATCTAACTGTTCTTTAATATCATTAACTGCTAGTTCTATGTAAAAATTAAAAAGTAACAGGGATAGGGAACATCCTTGTCTGACTCCCTTTTTTATTACTGCTTCTTTCTTAGGCTCTTTGATTATTACTGTTGCAGTTTGGTTCCTATAAATGTTAGCAATTGTTCTTCTATCTTTATACTTGAACCCTAAAGTTTTTAAAGTGCTGAATATCTTATTTCACTCTACATTATGAAATGCCTTTTCTAATTCTATAAATGCCATGTATGTTGGTTTGTTTTTCTTTAATCTTCCTTCTACTATTAATCTGAGCACTAAAATTGCTTCCCTTGCATCTATACTTTTCTTGAAAGCAAAATGGTCTTCTCCTAAAACTATTTTTCTGTACAGAATTCTAATTTAAATTTTGGATGCAGAAGTGGTTAATCTAATTGTTCTGTATTCTTCACATTTATCTGCTCCTGCTTTCTTTGGTATCATCACAATAATACTCTTTTTGAAGTCTGAATGAACTTCACCTTTTTCGTAAATATTATTCACCAGTTTGTATAATCTATAGCTTCCACACCTGCACTGCACAGTTATTCTGCAGGTATGCCGTCTATCCCAGGAGACTTTCTGCCATTCAAATCCTTCAATGCTCTATTAAATTCAGATCTCAGTATTGTATCTCCCTTTTCATTCTCTTCAACTTCCCTTCTTCCTCTATAAAACACCGGCTTCTAATTATTTTACTCCTTATAACTGTTCAATATATTCCACCCACCTATCAACCTTCTCTTTTGTATTATAAATCTGTATACTATATTTATTTAAAACATTATTCGATTTTAACGTATGTATCACAAAATTCCTGTAGTACATTTTCTTAACTTTTCTATATGCTCCATCTATTTTACTAATGCTAATTTCTCTTTCCACTTTTGCACACTTTTCTTTAATCCACTCTTCTTTCACTAATTTGCACTTACTGTTTATAGCATTTCTTAATTGTCGTTAGTTCCTTTTACCTTTTCCTTCACTAGCGTTCTTATTTTTACGCTCATCCATCAGCTGCAATATATCCTTTGATATCTAAGATTATCTACCAGTTCTCTTTTTCCACCTCAGTTCACTTCTGCTGATTTAAAAAATTTCCTTTTTAACATTCTCCCATTCTTCTTCTATATTTTCTACCTTATCTTCTTTACTCTTGCAATGTCCACCTCTAAAATCTTCTTTACCTCCTCTTCCTCAAGCTTCTCTAAATTCCACCAATTCATCTGACACCTTTTCTTCAGGTTTTTAAACTTCAATCTACATTAATTAATCACTAAATTATGGTCGCTATCGATGTCTGCTGCTGGATATGCTTTGTAGTCGACAAGTTGATTTCTAAATTTTTGCTTAAACATGATATAATCTCATACCTTGCAGTATCACCTGGCTTTTTCCTTTTGTATATTCTTCTGTTATGGTTTTTAAACTGGGTGTTAGCAATTACTAAATTATAATTCGTGTAGAACTCAGTAAGTTGATCCCTCTTTCATTTCTTTTGCCCAGTCCATATTCACCCTCAATTTATCCTTCCTTGCCTTTTTCAATGCTTGCATTTCAAACTGCAACTGTTCTTAAATTTGCATCCCCTTTTATGTGTTTAATTGCTTTTTGTTAATGTCTGTATACACACTCTACCTCATCATCATCACAGGCACTTATAGGCATATAGAACGTCAACAATCGTCGGCTTAGGTTTCAATTATATCCTGATTACAATGATTCTATCATGTCATGTATACCATCCTCCTATTATTGCTTATTGTTCACTAGTTGAACAGATTGCAACACACATATTAGGAAAATAAAAAAATTGCAAATAAATTAAGTAACAGGTGGGAATAGAAAGTATCTCTGAATTAACCATATGTAAATAGATTCTTAGAAAGAACTTAAATGTGAATGCTGTGTCTCATTATAAATAAATGAAGATAAAGATTATAACATACTTTCATTAAAATGCTGAGAGAATAAGAGGAATTAACTCCCAAGAAGTTGGTAAGTTGTGATAAGTTTTAGAAAACACCATCTGTTGTGTATGGTATGATTAGTTAATTCAGAAGTGTGTTTAACATATATAATCTCTATGCACTTAAGTAATAACTAATTTCATATACCTAATTTTTTTTCTGTAGGACTCAAGGTTACAAATGTTTAAAACAAGGAACAATAGACTTAGATTTTGACTGGGCTATTCAAATGCTACCTGGTCAAATATACAACCCTGTTCAACAGTGTAGTTTAAATTATCATATGCCAATGTTACCTTGTTACACTGGCGATGTGAGTATAAGTTATACAAAGTATTTATAATGTTTTTAATTTTATATTACTCTGTTTTCTTTAAAGTTATTCATTACTAAATGGACTTTATTTTTAATGTTGCAAGCAAAAAGCTTTTTATAAAGATTATTGTTGAGGACTCATTTCTTTTAACTAAAATTTTTTTGATATTTTATTCTAAAACTTTTACCAAAGCTAACAAAACTGTTGTGTTGTAAAACAGCAGATTGAAATTTATATTATAGTAAAACATAGAAAATGTGTTAACATATTTAATGATTACAACTTGTGATAGCGTTTTCTTTTTTACTTAGGTTAAAACAATAGCCCATCAAAACATAGTTAAAATTTTTAACTATTGGACAACTTAAAAATGAACCTAGCCATCTCAAGCTGCAGCTATTTTAGTCTCATCTTTAATGCTGTTACCATCACTGTTGGTTGCTATGTTACAAGTCAGAAGTGTACATTTCAATTTTCAAAAAATTCTGCACTCTGTTAACTTGTCACACATCAGATGATTCATTAGCATGCTTTCATGAAGTTTTTACAAAAAAAGGCACCACCTTCTTGTTCCCCAAATTTGTCTAGTTGCAATTTTTTCCCTTGGGGCTAATTAAAGGACAAAGTTTATGAATCAAATCCCCACACTGTTGTTAACTGAAGGCAAACAATTAAGAAGAATTCAACATCATTGACAACTTTTTGCATCGCATGACTCAATATGCTCACTTGAGCTCAAAAGTGCATTGCTGCACAGAGTGTAGACTTCAAAGATCTTTTATAAAAATATAATAAATGTATAAACTTTTGCTAATATAAATACAGAACTTAAATTAGTATGTTTTCATTTCATTCATAAAATGTTAAATGTCTCAAATATATTTAGTTTGGAGCGGTTAAGTTTTTAGTTGCTTACTCTGTATATTATTATCTTCTTTTAAACATAATATGTAATTTTTTGGCAATGCAAATCTATAATTAAGTTTAAATGTATAATTAAGTAAAGAATGTTGATAAATTGAATCTGAACATATAAAAAAAACATTTTACAAAGAGGCAATAGAAGAGAAGCTAGCTTGAGTATTTTAGCAAAAAAATACAGAAGACGACAGTGTATATGAATTTTGGATGAATATGAAAGGTTACATAAAAACAGCAGAACAATTTGATTCATTAAGGGAAGAAGAATAAGGAAACCATGATTTACCAGAGAGATAATCGGAAAATGGAATACAGAAAAAATACAAGAACATGAAAGATTTAGAAGGTAAGAGGTTTTGTAGACAATTTAATAGTAAATTGAATAATGTACAAAAAACAAAGAAAAAATGACTTGCAGATAAATACTTGAATAGAGATTTAAATGGAAAAGAATGTTAATAAATAAATTAGAAAAAAATAATGAAACAAAGAGGGGAAGAGTTCAGGTAGTAAGGAAGTTACCAGTAGAGATGGGTTAATGTTGCATTAAAAAGAAAAGATATGTAAAGATGAAAGGAATATATGGAGAAACTAATTCTGTCCAGTAGAAAGCCAAATTTATTTTCCAACAGAGTATCAGGATGAATGGAAAAGAATTAAATAGAAACAGAAATCCTAAAATCAGAAGTTTTACAAGTTAAAAAAGTTATAAAAAATGAAAAAGCAATGGGGATGTACGAGCAGCCAATTGAAGTGATAAAACTTCTTAATAAAAAAGGATTAAAGAAGGTGGTGAAGTCGAATAACCTGATCTAAATAACTATTACTAATAACTAGATCTAAAAATAACTATTCCTAAAAGTAAAGTATAAATAAAAGATTTAAAGGAGTAAGTATGTAGAATAGAAAAAATATTGCATGAATTTTTTGGTGATAAAACAAAGTATATTCAGTTGATATTTTCAAAATTAAAAGACATTATGACAGAGCATAACATAAAAGTGATTATTAGGAAACTTACGATTAAGAAAATAAGAAGCACTAAGTCATTTTCTGCATGAAAGAAATAATAAAATAAAACTAGTAAAACTGTATGTGTGCATAGGTATAATTTTAACAAAGATTGCAAAAATGAAAATAAAATTAAATCTAGAAATTCTTCTGTAGCTTCAGTGGTGTGTAACAGAAATAAATAATTATTATATAGTTAAGATAGAGTTAGATTTGGGGAAGCGTCTTATAAAGAATTATTTTGTGTAACATCATCACTAAGACAGTGGAAAGCAAATCCCCAAAAACTTTGAAATGTCAGTATGGAGGAGAGAAGAAAATATAATGTACAGAATGAAAAATGAAGAAGTAATGAGGAGAGTGAACAACAAAGAGCTTTTGAATGTGATTCAAAAGAAAGGGCTGATGAGTTATAAATAGCAACACTGATTAGTTTGCAGATCCATATTACCTTTAAGTGGTCTGTTGGGCATGTAACCATCATATTGCCACCAGTTTAATGTTGTTTGCCTTTGCGAGACTGTGTTAAAATGAGTGCAGTGATAACAAATTTGTGAAGGTCGATCAGTGATTAGATTTCTAAATATGCAAGAGGACATAATGCTGCTGAAATTCACTGTCAATTGTGTGAAACATATGGGCCTACCACAGTGAGTGAAGGAAAAGTGAGGCAGTATGTTGTGAGTTTAAGAAAGACCAGTCAAATGTTCACAGTGAGCAGAGAGGTGGCAGGCTTAGTGTCCGGATGACGATCTCGTTGAACAGTGAAAGCAAATCATCACTTTACGATTAGCAATCTTTCTCTAGAATTTTCAGAAGTTTCAAAGACAATATTGTTGAAAATTTTTACCTACATTTTAAGCTGTCATAAATTATGTAGATGATGGGTGCCAAAAATGTTGACAACTGCCCACAAAGATCACAGAATGGCATCTGCGTGCTTTTCTCAACTGCTTTAACTATGAGGGAGACAACTTGTTTTCCATCTCATTACTGGTGAAAAAATGTGGATTTCATGTGTCCCTGCTGAGATGAAACAATAGTTCATGCAGTGGCATCATTCTGGTTTACCTAAAGCAAAAAAATTCAAACGAGCCCAGTCTCTAAATATTTGATGACTTTTATTAACATAATTTTTAAATTACATCATTATTCTAAATGTAATTTATTCTATATTAAATTAAAATATTAATACCATTATATTAATAAATCTTTGATTTGATAATTGTGCATATGTCTGTAACATTGTATCCCTGAATTGTGACAAAACATTATATGTGACACTTAAATACAAAAATAACCAACAGTATATATTATACAATAGAATCAGCTAGAATTTTATTAACGTTATAAACTTTTGACCCATTCAGACTCCAATTTTACCTGAAACTGATGAGTTTTAAGACATTATTTTTCATAAAAATCACATTCCACAAATAATAATTAGTAAATAAACTAACTGGGCTTAGTTAAAATATTCCCTTGAAGTAAACTTACTGTTGTAGATAGTTTTCTCCATGTTTTGTTTTGTAAGTTTTATTTAAAAATGTGTTCCCTGATTTGTTATGAAAATTTTTTAAATTTTAAGTTAAATTTAATTTTTTTGTTTTGGGTAAGCAAATTAAAAATGCACAAAATAAGCAAGTTTTCAATACATGAGTATTTACACAGTTAAAATTAATTTAAAAAAAGAAAACTTATTTAGTTTCAACTTTATTTTGTTGTATCATCAACTAGTCAATTAACCTCAATCACTACAGTTATGTCACTCTGCATTGTTGCCTCAAAAAGTCTTGCATTTACATAATATATTACAATAAATAATTTACACAAAACTAACCGAAATAGAGAGAAAAAAATCTGAGAACATGATACTTTTTATTTGCCATCCCAACATTTAGCATGTGATTAACAAAAGCTGTTTTTACAAATTACATTTTCAAACCTGCATGGATGGATATACCCATCAGTGTACTTCCTGCTTGAAATTTTCAGGATAGGTTCACCTACCAAAACTTCCTTGTAGATTTAGCACAAAAAAAATCAAGAAACTTTACTCTGAAAATACATTCTCTGTATTAAAAATAACACAGAACTTGTTAATCTTACAGCAGATTTCCTAATCACAACAGACAAATTAAGAAATTAGACTTTCGATGTATTTGGAATATTTGCCTATAATCTAAAATGTATAAAACAATTACGTAATCAGTGCTGATGAATAACGTTTTTGTCAGGTGCTCTAAAGAGCAAGTGATGTTAAAAATAAGTGTTCAAAAGTTCATTATGACGAAAAAAGTAATTATGAAAATAATTACCATTAAGTTTTGTAATCATAAAAAGTTAATAAAATTATTAGTATTGTGATGAAAAAAAGTTACTTTTTTATCATCAGGTTTAAGGTTGAGGTTTAAGGGACTTGCCCCTTCATTATCATCATGGTTGTTAGAATATTAAATATTTTACAGTGTTTCATTAAAGAAAAAAAATCAGTCATTTTATTTCTGTTGCCATGGTGGCAGGACTGTAATACTGAAGTAAAAGGATACTTTTTTCTGTAATGAATATCTTTAATTCACAAATTCACTTTCAAGGGGGTTAGGGCCTTGATGTGTGGCTTCCCTGGGATAACACAAATGTATCCAGAAAATTTGAAAGCAATCTGTTACCTGGTTATCATGTGTTGCTGTTACAGACAAACTTTTGCATTTATATATTTGATTTTTAACTTGTCCTTTTTTAACACAGCTCTTACCCCAGTGTTTTCCTTTTTTATTCCCAAAACACAAATATAATGTTAGATAAATCGTTTGTACCAAGAAGGATAAATCATTCGAACAAATGAATTGTTTGAGAAGTATAAATCGCTCAAACAAATGAATCATTCATGCACTTCATTCAAAATAAAAATGTGAGCACATGCAGTAAATAAGCAAACCAGTGCACCATGCCTCTTTGTTGGAGAGAAACATAGAAATGGTTTTGACCATGGAATTAAAGTAAAATTTAAATTACTTAATATCTAAAAAAAAAAAAAAAAAAAAATATTAATATATATTTTACATTTTTTTTTTAACCCAATCTTATTTTGCACAATAATTGTATTTTATCATTTGCAGTTTTGTAAACATTTGTATTGTCAAATTAATGATAAACAGTGCATCAGCACGTTGACACCCCCAGCTGAAGGGACACCTTGTGCAGCACATATGGTTAGTAGATTTTATTCTATGCTAGTTTATAAACTATTCAAATAGTATTAAAAAAAAAGTCAGAATGTGTAAAAAAATTAAAGGTGAGGGGAAATTATTGAATTAGAAGAAAATGTTGAATTCTGGGTAGTATTAGTATATGAGATAAGTTTTCCCTTCTAGTTTAAAGCTGAATTCCATTTAACTTTCTTTATAAACTTATAAAACTTGTTTACACTGGTCTAGGATTAATTTTATAGCATTTATTTTACACTGACACTTAACATTGTGATAATTGAGAAAGTGTAATTTTTGAAAGTTTTACCAGATTATATCATACTTCTATCTATCCGACCTCTATGGCGAATGGGATAGCATATATGCCTTTCATTCAGAAGATTGCATTACCTGAATAAAAAATTGTGATTTGTACAGAATAAAAAAGAACAAAGAAGTAGATTATAACAGTGAAATGACTGAACTAGATTAAAGAACAGTTTCTTACAGGATTCAAAGCCTGGTCAGACTCTTGCCATTTTTTCAGTCGCTTCAATAACTCATTTCTCATCTATCATACAAAAAAAAGATCAATGGTAATTGCACAAACAGCCTAAGATTAAATAAATAAATAAACTTTTTTGGCCAGGGTAAATTTTGATTTGAAAATAAATAAAAGTAAAACAAAGGTAGTAGAGTTAAATATTAAAGTAGAATTAGGTAATATACTAGCATCTGTAGAATTATTTGTTTAAACAGTGAAATTGTATGTAATAAATGATGTACAAAAGACATGGTAGCCCAACAAAAGAGAAGCTTCTTGTTAAAGAAAAACTAGTGTCTAATCTAACATAAGATTTTGTATTCAGAAAGAATCTTTTTTTAAATATTAGGCTGGAGTTAACACAACTCACTATTTGCCACTTGTATGGTGTAGATCTTAATGAACCTAAACATTACAATAATGTTTAGGAAAAAAGTCAGCAATGAATTGAATATATTTTATTTACATTTAAATCTTTTAATTTTAACTTTTGAAGCCAAGATCCTCAACAAAATAAAGCAGTCATCAAGATTTTTTATTAGTATATTTAGCATCACTATTTTATTATTTTAAGTTCCTTTATAGGAAAAGAGTATGAAATTATTTTAATGAGTGTATTTATTGTTAAACAAAATCTGTTATAAGCATTAAAAATCTTTCTTTTTTTATGTTTAGCCTCCAGAAAAATCGTAAGTTATTACTTCAGAGGATGATATGTATGATTGTAAATGAAGTATAGTCTTGTACAGTCTGAGGTCGACTATGCCTGAAAAATGTGGTAACTGAAACCCAATCACCAAAGAACACCAGTATCCACGATCTCGTATTCAAAGCTATATCTGTCTTTACCAGTTGAGTTTACAACTAGACCAACCTGGTTGGTTGAGCATAAAAAATCTGAAATTGCCAAAAAGCATTTTTTTTTTGCATTTTGGGGGCTCCCATACTCAAGGGGAACATTCAAATAAAATTAATTTTTAATAAATAAATAATTTTTTTAATTTATTTAGTTAATAATCCCTAAATGGTAATAAATTTATAAAAAGAATTTTTTTTAATTGTTTAAAACATACAAAGATATATAGACATAATTCTATATAAACAAAGTTGTAATACTCTAGGAACGGGGTAAATTTTTACCTCATTAACTCTTTTTCTAAAGCAAGATATAGCTAAAAACAAAAAATATAGTCACCTTTGGAGAGAGGGGTAAATATTAAATAAAAAATTTTTGGTAATTTGTGTTCTTGATAAAAAAAAATACAACTTTGTAAGAAAAAATTTTGCTAGAGTACCCCAGTAAAGTTTTGAAATATTATTTTGGCTAAAACACCCTCACCTCTTTTTCCAGTTTTTATAAAAATTTAATATATTCTTTCCCCGCAAAGAATAGTACCTTTCTATCAAATTCGAATAAAAGCAGTCAATAGGGTCCAAAGTTAAGGCCAAATACAGGCTAACATACTTACATAATATACACACAAACAAATATATACGCACAAACATCCATCTTACAAAAATAGATTTGGAGTTGGGATCATTGGAATAAGAAAGTTATTTTGCAGATTATTTACGATTTATATAAATCTATATTTTTTTTTGTTAAAAAGAAAAAAAATATTAAATGTCTTCTGAAGTACAAAACTTAGACTAATTTTTTTAGATTCTTTTTTTGTTCAAGCTGTATACATTCCTCTTATGAAAGTAAAAAGATTTTTGAAATATCATGTAAAAAGGAATATTAAAAATTAGTTGGCAACTTAAAATTAGTAGATAAAGTATGACATGAGAAGGTTTTAATATATAAAGGAGGAAAGATCCCTATGAAAAATTCTTTAGAAAGTTTTCTAGATAGTTAAGTCATATATTAAGGTACTCAGGAATAACTGGTATAGTAATATGTTGAATGTATAAAATGCAGAAGGTAAACATTAAAGTAAGTGAAGCAAAAAATTTGAAGATACAGGATTGCTAAAAATACATTGATATTTAATGTTTTGTACACAATAAAAAAAGAACAAAGAAGTAGATTATAATAGTGAAATGACTGAGCCAGATTAAAGAACAGTTTCTTACATCTTTTCTTTGCCTAAATGTATATTAGCTATGTCCAATTATAATATATCTTAATTATTCTAAATGGGCTTTTAACTACATTACTTATCAGAAATGAAATATTTTTTTTTAGTCGTATCTCATAAAATCCTGAATAGAAAAATATGAGTTTTATAGTACACTTTGCCGTGTTATTGCTGCAACTTGAAATAAATTTAAATAAAACCTGTACGTATTTCCATATAAGATCTGTAGTTTTGTAATACAAAAACTATTCAACTCTGAATTTAAGTTATTTTAAGTTAATGAAATAATGAAATTTTATCACACTTTTCATGCCAATCAAAAAAAATTTAATTTATCTATATAAAAATTTAGAAGTATTTTATTTTTTTATTGCAGTGGTGTATCAGAGGTCTTTGTGTAAATGAGGGGCGTTACCCATATACAATTAATGGTGAGTGGAATTCTTGGGGACAATGGAGTCCTTGTTCTAGAAGCTGTGGTGGTGGTGTACAACTGTCTTCCAGGCTTTGTAATAATCCACCACCATCTTATGGTGGACGATATTGCATTGGTAAAAGAATACGATATCGAATGTGTAACACTGATGTTAGTATATTTTTATTTACTGTTGTTGATTAAGTATTTAATAAGTAATAAAATTGTTGTTTACAATCTTACAATCAAAAATAGTCAAATTAATATAAGAAGCTCATGTTAATGTATATTTCTAAAAAAAAAGCTAGGAAAATTTTATTCCAAGTAGAAATATATATAATCAATATATGGGAATTTCCTGGTTTACCTTGGAAGGAAATTAAAAGAATATTTTATGTCAATCAGTAGATAGCAGCATTTTTTTACCATGTAATAACAGTTATTATTATTAATTTTTTTTTATGAGGAATGGTCCACAATTCATTGCAGATGAATTTAAAGATTTTTTTGAAGAATTTGTTACACAACATAAAATGAAAGGTTATCTAAAACAGAAAAAAAATCTTCCAATTTACTTTCAGATCTAGAAAAGAATTAACTCTCTTAAGTACCTTCGCAAAGATGAAAGGAAGTGAGGAAGAAAATGGATGAGGTGAAGATTGGAAACTATAAGGGGATGAAAGAAAAGGCTTGGGACAGAAATGGATGGAGAAGGCACTGGCATAAGGGTCCTGCTACCAGGCAGAACACACCAGATGATGATGATCATGATTCTAACTTTTAAATATAACGGAAAATCACGTGCTATAACATTAATTCCAGTCTTTTATTATATTTATATATCTAATATTCATTTACTATTTCTTTTAAATTAATAATTTTGTTTTTACTTATTTCAGGTATGTAATCAGTATGCTTTGAGCTTTCGTGAAGTGCAGTGTAGAGAAACAGAAGAGTTTCCATTTAGAGGACAGTATTATGGATGGAAAGCATTTTACCATAATTTTGAGTGTCAGTTACTATTTTTTATAGTTTTAATTTAGTTTTTAATATTTAGTCAAATTATTTCTCGTATATTACAAAATATACGTGAAATTTTCATAGGTATTATAAAAATGTAGGATCTCTATCAGCAAGCTCTGGTTGATACAAATTTCATGTTAAGGATTATCATGGCAATCGGAGAATTTTAGAAAATTGGCTCTAAATTAGATATATTTCTAGGAATTTATGGCATAAAATGCCATAAATAAGATGGAGTACTCCCCATTAGACAAAACAAGAAAGACCAACTTATTGAAATCATATTAACCAGTGACTGTGCTTTCATTGCTCTCTACAGGTCAGAGAATTGAGTTTTAGTGAATCAGAAAGCCAGAAAGATTTTGGTTTCAGAAATGCAGTTTCTATATAGTGTGACTGGTCACTGAATAATGGTGTGCCCAATTGTGATGCAGAATTTGTTTTAACATATTGGCTGCAGTATTTTTTAACACATGTAATTTTTGTGAATTAAGTCACCATTCTCTGGTTTTCAATGGTGTGTTACTGGACACCTAATCCTTGTAAGCTTTCGCCTCTTCTAACATTATCATTCGTAGAACTATTTGTGAATTTTTATATTCAAATGGTATGGTACTGTCACCCAGGTCTGGTACTAATTTAATCCTTCTAATGTTAAAATTTGTTGTTTAGAATACTCAATATTACACACAAAAATAAATCAGGAAATTAGATAAAAAGTACATTTGCTGCACTGATGGGAAATCAAGGGAAGAATAGGCACTTCACCGTAAATGCTCATATAGAACCATACGTAACTAGTACTGGTTGCATGTACACCGCCAATGTATCAGTATCTCTTAATGAAACATCAACAGCAATATTTGGAAAGTATTCAGGGATTGGAGAAAAAGAGACTTATATTGATTTATGAGGTATCAGCCAGAAGGAAAACGTTTAACGATGTCCATAAAAGCACTGGGAAAATCAGTTTGTTGATTTGTATGATGATTACAAATTTATTTTAGGAATTGTTGAAAAGTTATTTATGTGTAATGTCATTTTTAAGTTATATATGTATTATTACTTTAAATAAATTTATAAATATGACAAAGTATATATTAAATAAACTTACTCATATAAAATCACTTGTGTATTAAATTTTCATAATTGTCATCTTAAAATAAAGTATATTATAGTCAGTTTAAAACTGTTAAGTATTTGATATTTTCTTACGTACTAGGCTTGGTTCCCTTATTGATCAAAGTAAAAAATTCTCTGTATACAACAAACCAATTTTACTGAGGTAATGCCTGATAAATGATTTTCTTTGAGTATATTTCCTTTAAAAAAAGGATTAAATGTGTATCTGAAAGAAATGACCATAATACTGAGTAGGTAAGATGCATGATTTAAAAGCTATACTGATTTCAGCAGAAATTTTAAATCTACGCTTCTTCAAGTATATCATCTATCGTATTAAAAACATTGCCTAAAAATTACTTCCCTTAATTATTTCTCATGGTCTATGTATTCAATAAGGAAATATTAGTTCAGTCATATTTTTATTTCCAGATATTGAATGTTCATTACTTTGTGAATCTGAAACTGGAATCGTTGCCGTTCGTCAGTTAGTTGCCCTTGATGGAACTCGGTGTAAGCCTGGTACTAAAAATACTTGTATTGCTGGAAAATGTATGGTAAGAATAATTTTTGTTTTTATATTAATTGCATATACATTATTTTTAAGAAAAAAACTTTTGAAAGGTTCAATCAAAAAGAAAAAATTAGATTTTTATGTACAATACATTTGTATTCATTTTTTCAGGAGGTAGGATGTGATTGGGGTATTAATTCAGGTGCAATAACTGATTCTTGTGGTATATGCCATGGTAATGGAACAGAATGTAAAATAATACAAGGAATATATACTGAAAGAAATAATACAGGTATTATTAATAATGTTATTTTTACTTTATAGTTTTTATTATAACTAGTGCTCTGATTTGAAAAAAAGAAGTTCTTGTCAAATCTTGAGAAAATCCTTGATGGTTTTTCAAGGTCTATGTACTATGTCAAGTGCTAAATACTTTCTAGTTGAAAACATATTGCACAAAATATAAGACAAGATACATTATAAGATCACTCACCCAATCACTCAAAATATTTTGGAACTTACAAAATATTTAAGAAACATCACTGCATGATAAGGTGTAAAGGGCCTTATGTATTCTCATTGATAAAAGAATAAACTAAAACTAAAACTGATTAAAATATCAATGCGTAACAGACCATTTGCAGTTTCAGACAATATTACAAACAAATAAGTTAAATATAAACATGCAAAGGTGTAAACATGCTGTAAAATATGCAGCTAAAAAATTACAGAAAAATAAAATAGCTCGTAAAAGCAACCAAACAACCAAACTATACTTATCTATCTGCTTTCCTGTAAACAGGGAACTAAGGAATTTTTTTTTTGTAGATCATGTGAAAGCTGGCTTTTCATGCTCAGTCTCAGTCTCAAGTCGATATAGGTTATAACACTCCCCTATTACATGTTTTAAAATGAGTGTCACAACTGGCACACATAGTTCTTTCTCCACCTGATAATATTTATACTTATGTAAATTTTATGTACCTATTCATAAGCGTGTCTTTAAGAGATTTGCTCTCTGTGAGAGAGGACAGCATCGCTTATTCACTTGAGTGTAGTGTTTTTAACCGTATTTAATTAGAAGTCATCAGGGATCGCCATCCTAAGTCAACTTTAGTTTTACTATGGTTTCTAACATAATGTGAATTCTTATGGGAATATTGTCTATTTCACCTTTGCTGCTTTTCTTGCAGGTTCATTTGTGGCCTAATTCCCTTGAATTCCGATATGATGATGTTCCTGTTAATACCAGTCTGACCACTCTCATTTAGGAGTTAAATTTTCAAACCATACTTTACAACCCACCAGGTTGGTCTAGTGGTGAACTCGTAATCGAGATCAGCTGATTTCAAATTTGAGATTCTAAGGTTCAAATCCTAGTAGACAGTTTCTTTTATATGAATTTGGTGTTCTTCAGTGGTTGGGTTTCAAGTATCCACATATCTCAGGAATTTTTGACCTGAGATTGTACAAGAATACACTTAATTTATATTCATACATATCATCCTTTGAAGTAATACCTTACGGTGGTTCCGGAAGCAAAAAAAAAATCATACATTACAGCATTAGTTATAACTGTTCTGTATGCATCTTGTTCCGTATGCTGATACTGGCACTAAGAAAGTTAATGCATGTCAGGGTTCTTTTAATTTAGTAATGTTGAATGTACCAGTGCTCATGATTGCATATGGTTTGGTCATGACCATGTTAGCAGTAAACTTTGGTAGCACTAATCTGATACAGTAAAAAGTGAGCCCTGAATATAAGCATTCAAAAGAACAGAACATTTAAGTAATTTAAGTTGAATGATTATTATATGTGATTCCATAAAAACACAGAAATAAATTAGCTAGTTTACGCAATTATAAAATTATGTAAACAATCAAGTTTTTTTTTGTAAATTGTAAGAAAATAAATTACTTTTTTGACCTTTAAAGTATTAATTTATGTATTATTTTAAAAACATTGATAACTTTTAACCATTAAACATCTTGAACTTGTTGTATGTAAGACTTATTTGATGCAATCAAGAATTAGGTAAAAATATCTTCTTTAAAGTGTGTTTTAAATAAATGCATGTTTTACATGTACTTGAATTTTGTCTTCAAAGGGAATATAAGTAAAGATCAACTAAAAATCAGATATTCTATTTCATTAACAATGGTGAATGTCCAAAATAATTTATAAAAAGGGTTATGCAAATTAAATGATGATGATAACACCAAAGCGTTTTTCGCCCAGAAAAACCAAATAAAAAAAATATATAGGCAGCTGTTAATCTTTATTGGGAGTTCTGTAGGGTTATAACTCTGCCTGTGGAACTCATCAGAGACTTTGTTTCCTGTATAGAGATGAAGTCTGCACAAAAATCAAACTAGTAACTGAGGACTCTACTGGGCAATGCCTTTTTTTTTTCTTTTTGTTTAACCTCCAGGACCACCGTTAGGTACTGGTTCAGAGGATGAGATGAATTATTTGTAGTGAATGTGAAAAATTGGACAATGCCTGCTTCTTATTTTCCTAACGTCTAACATTTTTTTCTTAATGTTTGATAATATTTACTGTATTAACTAATATTTTGAACTAGACCACTATCTTATTGATATTTTAAAAAATTACATTTTGATTTTCACAGATGCTGATTATGAATGATGATAGATAGTACATAACTGTGGCATCCGTTTGTAAACTTTCATATTGATCCATTTTACTTTATACGCTTTTTTCCTTCATCTTTAGACATTGTATAAGTTTATATTCCTTCTTCTTTTGCTTGTACCAAACCATGATGGTTATCTTCATCAATACTAATTTATTTGGTTATGGGGTTTACCATTTTAATGTAAGTTTGTTGTATGATACCATGTTAAATATTTTGTAATCATGTAATGCTACCTTTTGTAGGGTATGTACCATTTATGAAAGTGCCAAGAGGCTCAGGAATGATTTATGCTAGAGAATTAAACCCTTCGGATCTATATATTGTTGTTGCAAGTTATAACACGGGTGAATTTTATTTAAATGGACCCAGGTAAGTTTTACAGTAAATATAACTTTTTAAAAATTCAAATAATTGATTACACATTGATCATTTTAATAAAATTTAATATTATATAAAATATAAACCACCAAAACTCAGTATTTAGATAAATTATACTTAACATATTAATTCCAATAATTGATTTTAGCATGATCCCACATCTTCAATTGATATTAAATTCTGTAATTACATTAAAACATATTTATAATTTCTCAATTTGTCAAGATTATTTCTTTTTAAATATTTGAAAATTATTATGGGCGTATATGCAAATTCTGCTGTCCATTGTGGAATATAATTTTTAAAACATAGTACTTTCCTTTGTTTATTTATTATTATTCCCATTATTGCATTTCTATTGTGTTTTTAATTATATCATCTTTGAACGTGATCTGGTGGTTCCTCATTTTATATTTGTAAATGTATTATTTCTCGAGCATGTTTTGCGGTTGTATGAGAGCATCCAGACACTTGGCTTTCATACAAGAGTCATGTATTGTGGTCTTGAGGTCAAGTTTGGTCTATCAGGAGTGAGATCCTTGCAGGACTTGTTCTTTACTGTTTGCATAGATATTCCTTTGTCGCATGTCATATCAGCACTGCTTGTGTCTTTGTCTGTTGTTGGTCTTCTCTTGCCAGCAGAGGATAGTTCCACTGGAGACATCAATTTTTGCCTCTTGAGGTTTGTCTTAGTGTGGGTTGTACTGCAGTCCATGATGTCCTCATCCCACCTGTCTGGTACTTTAAGGCTGAGTTCCTCACGTGGTAATGTTTTGTTTATAATCTTAGTGATTATGTATTTGGACGTATTCTGGTCGTTTTTCCCTCCTGCCTTCGGGGCAGATACTGCAGTTGACTTCTTCTTGCCTTGTCATGGTTGTCGTCTTTTAGTAGCCACCAGATCTAGAGCTGATAGTTCTGGTTCTGAATCAGAGGAGCTCCTGCTAGGTTTGGTACCCCTAGTCATTTTTTTCATCTTGTCGTTTTTACGGTAACTGGTAACGTTTTTGATGTTTTCTTGGTCTGCCATAATTTTCTATGTAATATTTTTTGAACCTGCTTTTTTCCCAGAAAAAAAGTAGAATTTTGAGGGAAGGAAAGTCATCGAGCAAAAAAAAATTGTAAGTTTTTCTGACTGTTTAAAAGTCGCGCTAGATTCCAGTGAGATTGGAATCTAGTTCAACAAAATTTATCGCCAACTTAATTATGTACCTAATTTTTATGTGGTAAGGCCACAACAATGTAAACAAATCCAGAAACATTGGTATGAAAAAGGTGAGGAGCTATGTAACATATCTACTCTATGGCCATAGAGATTTGAAGGATTCATGTGCCTATAACTCCTTCCAGTAGGGACTGTGCTTACAGTTGAGTTGTTACATAACTCTTTCATCCACCTAAGAGCTTATTGTTTGGTGAAGTTGCTTGATTTCATTACCTGACATTTTTTCAGTTTTACTTGAGTTTTAGCATAAATAATTATCTTTTGTAATGCAATTATGAGTTCTAGAGGAAAAGTGTTACTTATTTTAGCTTTGCAAGCGTTAAATAATTATAAAATTTTAAATATGTTGACAACTAAATCAACAGAAGAAACTAGAAACTACTAACCTACAAGAAACACAGACTTCACCTAAAACTTCAGTTATTGAAGAAGAAAAACATAATTATGGTAAGTAAATTGTTGTAAAATATATAATTAATTTTAAGACAGATAAACTGGATCAAATTATACCTTTGAAATATATTAACCTAAAATTTAAGTTAATATGTATCACATTAATTTTGTATGTTAACTTAAAACTTTGGTTATTCAGAAATAAATTTTATGCATTTAATGATATTGAAAATTAAATAAAATTATGTAGTATTTTGAAAATTATACTTTTTATCTATTAGATTATTTTTGTCTATTTCATAAAGTACATTATTTTGAAACAATTGGGTTACGAAATATAAGAATTAAGACATGTTACAAAAATTAAAAATGAACTCTATAAACTAATAGTTTTTTTATATGAGTTGTACTTTATTTTCATATTTCTAGAATAAATTGAAAATCTTTTACTGAGGTTAAAGTCTTGCAGTTAGATTTGTTTGCTTGAATATAACAATTTTTATTGTTTGCCCAACAAACAAAGGACTGTGGTATACATTTAAAACCATCATTAAACCTTCATCATTAAAACCTCCTTATGATACAATGGACTTCCTGAATCTTAAAAAAAAGCTTATAATAGACTGAGATTAATCTTATAAGTATAGGACTACATTTTATGTTTTATAATCAAAGATTACTTTCCATAAAATGGTTCTAATTTACTTAATGTTTTTTCAGATTGTAATTGGGAAAGCAGTTCTCTCAATAGCGCCAATATTTTTGGAGACCACTCAAATGTTCTGTATGAGCCAGATCACAGTGAACTCAGTGACAGTGACTTAGACCTAAGCCACAATGATGGATCTAACGAGGCATTATTAAATGAGTCTGCTCTTGAAAGAAAAGAACTTCCCTCAAGTCCAAACAAAAAACAAAAATAATTTTTTATGAAACCTCCCAAAAAAGAAATCCTTCTAAATGGAAGAAGAAGAAAGCAGCAATTAGAAGAAAAACAGGGGAAAGCTGTGGTTCCAGAAAAAATATAAAACTTGGAATCTTATGTCATAATAATTGCTGTTTAAAGTGTACAGATAATTTTGACAATGAAAAACGGAAATCTATTTTGAAATCTTTTTATGAAATAAATGTTGATGCTAAAAATGCATTGTTATTTAATAATATTGAAAAAGTCCCCGTAAAGAGAACTAGAAAATGCTGTAAAATTTAAGTCGACGTCATATAAATTAAAGTCATATCAGAAGGTAAAAGAATACCTATGTGTAAAACAGCTTTGGTTAACTTATACTAAACAAGCAGGAAAAAGATATAAATTATACAAAATAAGATCATTTCTGGTGCATCAGCTCCTCCTCCTGATAAAGAGGGGCAAGCAGAACATAAGACTACACAAAATTAGTGAAGATGTTAAGGAGTCTGTCATTGAACATGTATCTAAATTTCCAGCAGAGAAGTCACATTATTCCCTAAATGCAACATATACATAAAATATCTCTCTCCCCACTTCTGTCTATATCAAAAATGCAAAAATTTTATATAGAATAATGTACATTAAATAAGCTCCCCAAGAAGTTTTGTAACTTGAGAGCAAGTTATTACCGTCATGTTTTTGTTACATTTCAATTTGTCTTTTGGCAAACCTAGATCTGATACATGTAGTACATGTGATGCAGAAAAGGGGGATGAGGAACATACAGAAAAGCACCATGCTGCTTTTGAAGCAATGATATCTGATAGAAATCTGGCTGAGTCAGATAGCAAAGTTGCTTATTTAACGACCAACTTGCAGCAAACTATGCCTCTATCACACCTAAGCACATCAAAGGCATTTTATCTTCATCTAGCTTGGTTTTATAACTTAGATATACATATAGCGACTAAAGAGTGTTCTAAGACCATATTATGTACATGGCCTGAAGATCAGGCAAACCAAGGTAGTTCTGAAATCCTAAGCTCATTGCTTAAAACCTTTGAATTTGATGAGCAGCAGAAAGGTAAACAGCATATTATTATTTGGTTCGACTCTTGCTCTGGCCAAAATAAAAATTTCCTAATGGTGTGTCTTTACTAGTACTTGATAAGCAAAGGAAGATCTAAGGTGACTGTTCATAAATTCCCTGAGGTGGGACATACTTACCTCAACAGTGACAGGCACTTTGGCCATATTGAAAAACAAATAAGGAAGCATCACTGCATATATATTCCTGAACAGCATCATGAAATAATAAGCAAATCAAGTAAGAAGGTTCTAGTTATAAATATGGCTAATCATTTCCGCAAAACTGATTATCTTTTAACAAAGATGAAACTTTTTAACAGAAAAAAAAATCTTTTAGGGGAAAGTGTACGTTTTAGGGATGATGTAAAGTGGATACATGCAGAAGAATATGGTTTTTACTTATTCAAGGAGTCATATGATCCTAACACACCATTTAAAAAAGTTAATATTAAGCGTTATGTGAACCAGGAAGCAGGTATAGGGAATATTTTCATTTCTCAATTGTCTCAAAAGAGTGGTAAGCTATCTAAAGAAAAAAAGAACCTTAAATACCAGCTACCATTCATTCCAGAAGAGTACAGGTGGTTCTACGACATGCTTATCAATGAGTGACAACAAAAGTTATGTTTAATCACAAATGGTAGACTTTTATAATTTCAGTTTTACTTTCATTTAATTCAAATACTCATTTGAATTACTTTAATACTCATGTCAAATATATAGAATATTGCAATGATTCATATATTTTTTTACATCATACTATTTCATCCAGTTTACAAAATTCCTAAAAAATATAAACACCAGTGGATGAAGTTATATATACAATACATTTAAAAATATATATACTATTACAAGAAATGTATACATTAAAACATATATATAGTAGGACTAATTTCATGCACTTAATTCATTTAAAAAATGGACAAGAATAAAACTGCAACAAAAACTTTAAAACGTTAATTACTCAACATTACTATTTTGTTACATGACCTCTCCATCCACCAAACCCTTCAATAATTATAATAATTATCAAAAACAGAATTAAATAATTTTAAAAATTATTTTATATTTTAAAAATATATTTTTTGATAATAAAGAAAATGATTTCAAATTTCATTTAATTGTTGGTAACAAGAATAATAAAATCAAGAATATTACAAATTATACTGAATGCAATATTAATGAATTGGATAATTTGGATAAAGATCAAATAAAAATAATATAAAATATAGTCATAATATAAAAAATAAACTTCACAATGATGTAAAATTAAAATCAGATAAAACTAATATACCAATTGTTATGCACACAAAAACAAATACAAAGTACTAATGAATAATTACATAGAAAAAAATAAATTTAAAAAATGAAAGACCTGACAAACAAATATTTAAGAATTGTAAAAAAAGTAATATCTAAATATAAATCTACATCTAATTTGGTTAATTAAATTGTCATTTGAAATTATGGCATAGGCCATAATTTCAAATGGTGTATAGCATCATCACCCCCAAAAACTCACTGAACTACCACAATTGCATAAAATGGATAATCCTATAAGACCTTATATAAATTTTAAAAGAACACCTGCATATATCATAGCTAAAATACTTAGAATGAAAATGAATCTTAGCTATAAACGTAACGTTAAAAATGGTTATGAAGTCATAAATAAAATAAATTCTATTAAAGTTAATTTTAATACAAAAATAATAAGTTACAATATCACTAACATGTACCCTAACATACCGATTGACAAGTCAATAGAAATAATAAAAAATAGATTAAATAAAACCCCAGAATACACCGATGCATTAACCTCTCTGTTATAAGAAATATTTGTCCACAAAATTACTTTTGAGTATAAGAATAATTTTTATTCACAGAGGGCTTACCAGTGGAATCACATATATCTGCTATTATGTCTGAAATATCTATACAAGATTTTTAAAATAGTTTGTAGCATATAAAATACATAAAAAATATTATGTAGATGATATTTTAGTCATATATAACCCCACTATAAATAACAAGCATTTGATAATTTTAAATAAACTTAACATTTACAGTAAGAATTTTAAATTTACACAAAATGAAAAATAACAGAAAAATACATTTTTTTGGTACTGAAATAGAAATAAACATAAACAATATAATAGGAACACCACATCCACAACAAATAATATTACAATGCATGTAGATTTTAACACCCAAGATCACAAAAAATTAGTAAATATAAAATCATGATATTTAAAAGATATTCAATATACAAAAAACAGTAATAAGCTTGTAAAAGAAGTAGATGAAATAAAACAAATAGCAATGTTTAATGGTTTTGATGATAAAATTATAAGAAACATTGCAGTACAGGAAAAAATAACAGTTTATATCTAAAATACAATTACACAGATAAAATAATAGAAAAAGTTATTAATGAATATCAGGTCTGTAAATAAAGTAATGAGACTAGTTTTTTTTGGCAGCTAAAGTGGCAACACTGTAACGTTACTAGTAAACATATAGTTATATGAACGGCTGAGCTATATTAGATATTAATATTTTTAGTCTATTGTTGCCACCTGTGATGTAAACAAACTTTTCGTGAAATGAGTTTTTGTTGTGCGTTATAAAACTGAGTGACACTAATTATGAGCAACGTTGTGAAATCAAGTTTTGTGTTAAACTGAGTGAGAATGCTACTGAAACTTTTTCAAAATTGAAAAGTATGTATGGGGATGATGCTCAGTCTCAAGCCCAAGTTTTTAGGTGGTTTAAAGCATTTTCAGATGGCGGGAATCAGTTGCAGATGATCCACATTCTGGAAGACAGTTAACATCAAAAAGTGACGACAATGTTGAGCGAATCAGAAACTTGATATGGCACATCTGGTGATTAACTGTCACAATGATTGCAGAACAATTGAATTTGAACCACACCACAGCCATCAAATTTTGACAAACAAATTGAACATGAAAAAAAGTTGTGCAAAATTGATCCCAAAAAATCTCACTGTCTAACAGAAAAAACAACAGAGTTGAAGTGTGCCATGATCTTCTAGAGTGAATTGAAATTTATCCTAATTTTCTAAAAAATGTTATTACTGGTGATGAATGTGGGATTTTTGAATACGACCCAGAAACAAAAAGCCAGAGCAAGGAGTGACACACTTCAAACTCACCACGTCCCAAAAAAGTAAAAATGATCAAATTAAAAATCAAAACTATGGTACTTGTAATTTGTTTCTTCGATAGTAGTGGCATTGTGCATAAGGAGTTTTTGCCTACAGGACAGACTATTAATCAATATGTTTACTGAGAAATTCTTGAAAGACTGTGGAAAAGAGTTGCCCACATGAAACCAGCCATTAAAGACAACTGGATGCTGCATCATGACATTGCACCTTGTCACACTACACTCTCAATTAATGAATTTTTGGCGAAGACAAACATTCCTGTAATTCCTCAACCATCTTATTCACCTGACTTGATTCCTTGCGACCTTTTCCTGTTCTGGACTTTAAAAACACTTCAAAGGACACCATTTTGGAACAGGAGAAAATAATTTTTAAAAATGTAACCGACCATCTGAAGGATATTCCAGTTTCTATGTTCCAACACTGCTGTGAAGAGTGGGAAAACTGTTTAGTTTTGAAGTGTTGCATGGCTTTCCAAGGGAACTATTTTGAAGGTGATAAGAGTCCATGTATAATTGGATTGTAAATAAAAAGTTTTTCTGAACCAGTCTCATTACTTTATTTACAGACCTCGTATGATAAAAATAAATATAAAAAAGCATACAGACAAAATAATCACATTATAAAATATTTAAAAAATAATAAAAATGATAGGAATTAAGAGGAATATATAAAATTAAATATAACAATTGTAATAATATTTGTATTTATAAAACCAGTAAGTTAGATGTTTTAAAAAAGGTTTACAAAACATTACACAGCATACAAAACCAAAAAAAGAAGTATATCTAATGTAGCTGATCATTTAATAAAATCACAGTATATTACTGATTGCAAAAATAATTTAGAGATTTTGGAAGTTTGTAATAATGATAAAAGAAGGAATGTATTCAAGAAATATTACACTTACAAATATAAAATGATGAACCATATAAATGATGATTTAATTAAAAACATAATTGAAATACAATAATGGCAATAATAATAGAAAAAAGGAAAATACTAGGTTTTAAATATTACATCTTTCCAGTACTGGACAGCAGAATTTTCATGTACATCCATAATAATTTTCAAAATTTTGACAAATTGAGAAATTATAAATATGTAATTATAGAATTCAATACCAACTAAAGGTACAGGATCCTGTGAACATCAATTATTGAAATTAATATGGTAATTAAAACTTATCTAAATATTGTATTTTGGTTTTTACATTTCATATAATGTTATTTTATGGTGTTTTTTTTTTAGAGTGATAGAACTTTTGATAGAGATAGCTGTCATTTGTTTTGTTTTGTCATTTAAGATTAGTGAGCACTGGCAAATGATCATGGAAAACTGACGCTGCAACAGTGTTTACAAATTGTGGAAATGTATTTCCAGAATCAATGTTTTCTGTTCGCCAAACGTATAGAGCACGTAATAATTTTTATGCTGCACATAATTGTCAATCAGAGCAACTTATTCGTCGAACTATTGGTAAATTTCAAAAAGCATTCTCTCTACTCAATGAAAACCCAACAAGACAAAGATCTGTACGTACAGATGAAAATATTGATACTGTCAATGATAGTGTTTAAGAAAATCCAAATGTGTCTATTCGTTGCTGTTCTCAACAACTTGGACTTTGTCCTTCTACAACATGTAAAATTTTACATAAAGACCTTGGTCTACACCCATACAAGATGCAATTGGTTCAAGAACTGAAGCTACAAGACCATAATAAGCATCGTTTGTGTGGTGAATCTGATCCACTTTTTTAACAAAAAATTTTGTTTAGTGACAAAGCTCATTTCTGGTTAAATGGTTCTCTCAACCAGCACAATTGCTATATATGGAGTGAGACCAATCCTCAGGAAATTTACAAGTCTCCATTTCATCCTAAAAAATGCACTGTGTGGTGTGGGTTACATGCTGGAGTCATTGTCAGCTCTTATTTCTTTAAAAATGAGACCGGAGTGCACGTTACTGTCAATTGTGCTGTTTACAGATCAATGATCAGTGATTATTTGTCTCCAAATTTGCATGAGATCGACCTGCAACAGTTTTGATTTCAACAGGATGGTGCCACATCTCATACTGCTACCAAAACAATCAATTCATTGAAACAACAATTTAGCAACAAAATTATTTCACAAAATGGTCCAGTAAATTGGCCTTCAAGATCATGTGACCAGTGGATTATTTTCTTCGGGAATATATGAAGTCTCTGGTTTATGCTGATAACTCAGCATCAATTGACGCTGTGGAAGTAAACATAACTTGTGTAATTAACGAAATATATCTCTGATTACTTGAAAAAGTAGTTGAAAATTGGATGATCAAATCCGGTTCATCAAAGCTAGTAACAAAGCTTGAAAGTTACCTTTCAGATAAAAACAAAATTGGCTTCAAACTTACTTTATTATGTGCTTTATTTCAATTCAAAGTTCTATCACTCTAAAAAAACACCCATTTTATATATATATATATATATCCTCTTTATTAATACTAATATAAAAAATTTAAACAAAAGTAAAACTGAAAGTAAAAAAAATATACAGCTCACACAATCCAGCTTATTATTATTATTTATTTATTTATTTTTTTGTTATTTATATGTTTATATATCTTGCACAACCTGAACTGATACGCGAAGATGTGGTATTGATGTACTTCTTGTTTGTAGAACACTCACAAACCAGCCAATATGAAATGCATAGCTTACTGTAACTTTTTTTTTATGAACAATCTGTCATATGAAACAAATGATAATAATGAACCTACTGCTATTCAGTGGTAATTATAAATAAATATATAAATATAGACATTTATGGGGATTTGTGTTTTACATTCAATGAAAGCTGTAGAGGTCTTTAATGTGTTTTTCATAAAATTACAAGGTATTTATATATATTTTATTTTGGTCTTTGTATACTTATACTTATGGATCTGTACCGTTTTAGCTTGTACAATCTATTCAAATCATATTAAGTATGCTGTAAATATGATAAGTTAAACATAACATTGAGTATGATTATTACTTTGAAATGATCAGAATGATTGTATAGGATTTTTTTTTCTGTACATGACATTTTGAACACATAAATATTTTACAACATTACACTAAGAAATATTAAACTTATGAAAAAGTTTAATTTAAATAAAAATTATCAGAAGATAGATTAGAGACATTTAAATTAAAAAAAAAAAGAAAATGCTAAAGGGAATATACTTAATTTTAGTTAATATTTATACATGTATTTATTTTTTAAATAGTGAAAGAGGAGCTAAAAAACCAAGAAGTGGTGATAAAGATTATGGAAGTACTCGTGGATTTTATAGTCTTATAGCAAATATGGAAAGAATTTTTATTCCGGGACCAACAGATGAAGATCTTATATTTTATGTAAGGCTCATTCCTTTAAAATATTTCAAATTATTATCACTTAGCTTATTCATAAATACTTTCCCACTGACGTTTATCTACCATTTCTAGCTAACTAGAAATTATGGTCAATATACAACTGGGAAAAAAATATTAACTTTGTGGATATGTGTTTTTACGTAAGTGACTGATCTACAGAATGGGGGTATGAAGTCTGTTGGTTAATTGAATTATGAGTTGGTAAAAACAAACTTTATTGGGTTTAAAAAAGTAGTCATCCTTTATGAAATAAGTACTGGTATCATATTTAGGAGTTCCAGTGAATCAGTCCCGGATTTTTAAAATTATAACAGTGACAACCATTGGCATCAGGATATCCTGAATATCCTTGATGTTTAGATGTTCCATTGAATCCTACATACTTTCTGGATGTATGGGAGATATTTGGGTGACATTCAACAATCCTTGAAAAGTAGAAAGTCCCTGATGGATTTATTTTATGTATAATAAAAATAAGATGAATATTAATATATACTAGGAAAAACTTGGGCCTATGGCTTGCCATGGAGATGTTTTTCCAATTGTAACTAAATAATGTTCATAAATTTAGAGTACTAACAACAAAAACTTTTACAATGAAAAGTTTCAAAATCCTGAACATTTTTAGCTGTTTCTTGAGTTGTGATTTTTTTAACACAGCTCTAACTCAATATTTTCCTTTTTCATCCTCAAAACACAAATGTAATTTTAGATAAATCGTTCTTATCAAGAAGTACTGAACTATTCATTCATTCATTAGAATGAATGAATAGTTCGTGTGCTGCATGCAGCTGCTTGGTGCACCACCATTAGTCCGCTCTGCACCAGTAGCAGCTAAAATAAAAATGTGAATACATAAAAAACAAACTCTTGCACCATCCTTTTTTCTGGGAAAATTGTGTACAGACAGTTTTGTAGATCTGCATCTTTTAATCACAGCTTTAAAGGGAAATAGGTAAATTGTTTTGCTTCTAACTTCCTAGGATTTTCAATATTATTTAGCTTTTGTTATCAGTTAATGAATATGTACGTCATTTAACAAAATGGGGATAATTAAAAATTTTTATTTCATTTTCTCATAACATCCATTTATATTATTGAAGAATCAGTTGCGGAACTTTCTGCATTTTTTAGTCAACTAATAGCAGGTATTGCAATTGTCTTATATTGTTTATTATTTCATAATTGGTGTTTATTTATTTAAAAATGTGTAAACTATCAGCAATTATATTAAAATAATGTAATTGCTATAATACATTAATTAGTTATTTTATTTTAATAATTGTGTTTAATTCACAAATGACCTGCAATTACTGCCATAAAAATCATTTACATAACCTAACAAATGTAACATAACCTATATTCATATTCTACTGTTATGTCCGATTGAGTTTTAGGAAGCACAAATGTCACAGCCTGAGAATGTGCTTGGGGTATTGCAATCAAATTTCATGATGATGCCTTTAGGTTAATCAAGAAATTATTAATACCAGATCCTAAGATTTTTCTTTGTGAAATGATACTTTGTATTAATTTGTATTTTATCTAAACCACTAATAAGTTTACCTCATTTCATACTTAATTTTGATTATTCACACAACAAACTAATAATGTTATCCAGCAACACTCCAGAAAACTGCTTCCCGTGGTATTACTGAATGAGATGCCTTGATAATTTGCAATATCATAGAGAAACCTTTTTTACACAATGTAGTGCTTAAAACTAATCTGGTATTTGTTCCTTTCCTTTTCATGGATCTTGTTATATATTTCCAGTAACATCTGAATGTAAGATAATAGCCCATTCTTCAAACCCTAAGGTATATCATCCTCGTTTGAATATCACTGCTGGACATTTTTATAACCATGAGGAGTTCTCTAATGTTATTGGACTTATCTACTTTGATGTTATTGGCATATTTTGCTAGAAAGGTGGGACAGTATTAGCTATATTTATTGTGTTTCCCAATATTCTGTATTTCAGAAATTAAGTACTAATGAAAATAAATCTTATTTATCTTGAGATGTGAACAAAACGTAAAGTTTGTTAATTAGAAACTTCAGTTCGTTATTACTCTAGGATTTGTAGTTATGCCTGAATATCAAATCAGAAAGAGATGTTACTGCTTACAGAGGGAGTATTTTATATAAGATAGAAAAGGAAAGTTCTTACAAGACCTTTCATTCAGAGGTAATATTGTTAAAGAGGAATGATAGTCTAGATGTGTGGTGTTTATTATATAGAATTACATTGTTAAGATGAAAATAATATAAACAATATTGTCAAAATCATTTTTAACTTCTTTACGTTTCCTCCAAATTGAAACTAACATTACACCATAGGTAATGAAAGTGAGATATCTTGTCTAAGACTTGTTATTGAGTACAATCTTTGATTGATTAGGATATTTACCTGTAATATCATAATTTTTGTTATATGAGTAAAAATCTTAAAGTTATATTCTATCCACAATTTATTTGTGTATACCAATCTTTAAAGATCATTTACAAAATTTACAAAAATCACCAAATCATCTGCCAATCAAGATTATCACCAGATATGAAAATTAAATTCTGTAAACCTATAGGTGTTCCTATTAATTTGTGTAGAAGTAATTTGTTACTACAAAGGAGCAGAGTGGAAGTATCCAAGTGGCAGAGTCAAGATTTTGCAGAGAAAGTTAAAGACTGCTAACAATCAGGTCAGTTTACACAGTGCAGATGTACGTGCTGATTTAAATATTTATAGATTAGACAAGAGAATCACAGATTACTCCAATCAGTTAGCAGCATCATTTAGAAAGGATATCAAAATGAAAGACTCCATAAAAGGTTTAGTATTATACTTAGCAAGGAGAAAAGAAAGTTGGACAGCCGCATAGATGATAGTAATATCAGGAATAAATAATTATTTAAAAATCACTAAAACCTTACTGAACTACAATGATGATATTCCTCATGTTGCAATTTATGATCATATTTTTTTGTATCTGATTTTTTTTAAATATTGAAGTCTCCAAAAATATATGTTTAGTTTGTAATCTTGGTGGAAGAGGTGGAATCCCAAAATTATTTTAAATAATTATGTATTTATGTTTTTTTTTAGGCAAAATTTAACAGAGATAAAAATTTTGGAATTCGTTACCAATTTTCTTTACCTGAAGTCAATCCATGTTATATACCAACATATTCATGGCAGTTTACTGAGTGGGATAAATGTTCAGATGCTTGCGGTGGTGGACAGCAGGTAAGTCTAATACAAATTTATTTATATATCCATGATGTGTATAAAAATATTTCTGGAAATTTTTTTTCCTTTTAAAGATTTGATCAGCTAGGTTTAATAGTGGTAGAAAAGTAAAGGCAAATTACATATTGGAAAGAATGAAATGAGTCTATGCACAATACTTGTTAACTTTTTATACATGTATGAGTGAGTGAGTGAGTGAGTGAGCAAGTGAGTGAGTGTGTGTGTGTGTGTGTGTGTGAACAGCAGAACTTCTTTATAATTAACAAAACCCCTGTGAATTTATTTATTATAACCAGTATTAAAAAATTTATGTTTTCAAGTATTTTAAAGTAAAAAAGTTGTTTTTTTCAATTTTATGAAAACTGCCTCCAGGCTGATGCAAAAATTTGGCAACAATTAAAGTATAACAATCTTCAAATGCCTGAGCCATATTTATTAAAATGATCAAAACAATGTTTTTAATATTTTATTTAATGAAAAATAGAAATGTTAACTGACTGTGACAGATGACTTTAAAAGTGCTATTCTTTTAAAATATTGTGGTGTAAATAATCATCGTATAATAATAGGAGTTAATAAGTTGTACATAAAATATAATCATTTTGTTGAGTGTGTGTATAATGTTGCACTAGTTTGTGATGAAAAGGCATACATTAATTTACACTTTACATTAACTGACTAATTTTTTTCTTATGTCTGTGATTCAATAGAGGCACTAGTTGCAGTCTCTTTTAGCGAAATGAAACTGGTGACTTACAACAGTATAATTTGTTTCTTTTCCATTATAAAGAGTGAAATGGATACTACTCATGCTTCCATTAATTTTTGGTACTAACCAACCTACAAACAAATAGCACAAATACATGCTCAAATAGATATATTCAAATGTTGCAGATATATACAGTTATTACCAAATAGCTGGTATGATTAAAAACAAATGGTAAATAGAAATAGAATAATTAAAAACAGTTACATAATTAGTCACGGTTACGACTAAATTATTAACTTGTGTTATTCACTTTGAACAGCTGTTTAATAATAAAATCATCTGTTTTTAATGATTTTTATTAGCTACTTTGTTTTTATTTGAAAGCCACCATTTTGTTTTTATAAATCCTAGAAGATGGAAATTTCCACAAAAAAATTTTAGAACTTTCATTAAAAGGTCTGTAAAGTTTCAATAGAATCAATAGGGGAATGAGCGAGCGATACTAAATAAAAAATGTATTCATGAGACACAGTGTATGACTTGCATATCACTGAAAATAGTTCTTTTAATTGTTTACACCATTATTGTGTAATGATTATAACAAAATTTTAATTTTGGTAAGGAGAAGGTGAACCCGACAGACAAAGCAGCCATTTGTGTATTTTTTGTAATCCTTTAACGATGCTTAATCCAAATCTGAAATCAAAATCACAATCTTAGAGAAAAAGTGTTCACACACACACACACACACACACACACACACACACACACACACACACACACACACACACACACACACACACATTATATATATATATATATATATATATATATATTGAATTCAGTAATGAACTGTTGATTCATTGAAAGCAGTTAATTTGTCCATACAATTTTTTTCTTCAGTCCGTATGGCAGAAATTGTTCAGTCCATAATTATCTAAAGATTAATACAAGTAAATAAAGTGTTCCTGTTTTATTTAAAAATTATTTAAATTTATTTGTTTCTATTTAGAAAGCAAGACCAAGATGTATAGAAGATAGAGGTGGTGTTGTTGAAAGTGTATATTGTGAAGACCTGAAAAAACCAGATGATGTTGTTCGTTCATGTAATGAATTTCCATGCCTTCCCAAGTAAGTGTAAATTTTGATATATAGATGTTATGTCAATAACAAGCGTCTTGGGCCACGGATACAAGAAGCAGGCATGAATAGCACATAAGTATAACACTACAGATTTGCAGTTTTCATCCATAAAAGAAAATATAATAATTTTTTTTTACTCTTATTTTTTCTAGTTTTTCTTAACTTTGGTAGGAAATAGCTTCAGGAATTAATATGTAGGCCTTTGTGTTAACAATTAACTGTGAATGTAAATAATAATTTTAAATTATAAAAATATTTCAGTATTATATTAATAAATGAACAATACATTTTTATTAGTAAACAGGACTTAAGTCTCTTTATTACATACTCGTACATAATCTACATTTTTGATAGTAGTTTGGGTACAGTAAATAGATATGTTTTCAGTCTCATAATGTACAATAACAAAAATCTTGGCCAAAAATACTATATTAATATAGATGGTTTATAAGATAATAAATTTCATTTACTTCAGTTTGTTATTTGGTAAAGATTCTTTTTTTGAATAAGTCCAATCCAAATCTTGTTGTCCAACTTGGTTTCACAACACCTACAATGTCATGGAGGACCATTCTGAAAATTGAAGTATGTGAAATAAAGTTGGATAACAACAACTGAAGTCATGGTATCAGATTTAAAACAAGATAAAAAATCTGGTTTGATCACTAAAGTTATAATCACACTACAGTCAAATTATAGTTTTTAGTAGTAGACCCTAATTATCTGACATGTAAGAAGGAGAGTTTGCAGAAAATTCAATAAAGTTCCAGTGAAGTTCAATGTAAAGTTGACAATATGGAAGTGGAAAAAATATAACAAACTAGCAAGTAAACCAAAAATAATAAAACTGAATTGACAATCTGTACATATATCACCACCTAAGATGTTACTAGTTAAAAACAGATATTACTTAGGTTCAGTGCACTTCCAAGCTGAAGATGGAAAACATTTTGAACATTTCTTGTAGAATTGTATGATTTCAAAATATGTTGTATTAAATTCATCACTGAAAATAATTATTAAATTTTAAAATTAAATATTGCGATAAAAGTAAATGAATATCAGTTTACCTATTTAATTTGTAGTTGTGTTTAAAACTATTATTATTATTACTGTCAGTGTTATTTATTATTGTGAAGGCTTTTATTATTAGTGTTTGAACAATTAATTACAACATTAGATATCTAAAGTCTGTTATCAAGGAAGTAGAAAATAAAAAACTTACAATGGAACATTTCACCTTGTTTTATTACTAATTCAATTTTTCCATATCAATTAAGTAGTAATTTTGCAATTATGTAAATCATCACTTTTCTTATATGTATATACAGAAGGGCATCTGTGAATAATACACATATCTATATATACAATAATACACAGATCTACACATACAAGATGCTCAGATTCACTCCACATTCTGTTCAGATACAAATGGCCTGCCAGGTGACTTCCCCTTTAAGACACTGCCGGTTTGCTTAAATTGATTAAACCAATTGAGTACCATTTTATTCAAAGGCTCAGTACTGCTATATTCACATTGATAACTACACTGAACTGTGATAGCCGATCTTATTTTGATAAACCAAATCATACACTGAGCTTTCTGCTGTGGTGTCATCATGACTGAAAGTGAGACTGCCAACCAGGTACGCAGTAAAGGCCACACAGCGGTACCAACCGCGATAAATATTTTCGATTAAATACTTAATAATATAATGAACATAAATATGAAAACAAGTTGTTTTTAACAGATTCCGTTATTCCATTATGATTTTTTTGGAACTGAGTTCTTTTATAAGCACTGTATATTGTAACATTTCTTTATAAAGGAAGTAAATGTTTTTGCAAAAAGTTATTAAAAAATTTGTAATTAATAAAAAAATTATAATACATGATTTTTTTATCAAATAAATGAATACAGTATACTTTCAAGAGAGGTAGTAATTTTATTTATTGATTTACCATTCTGAGATATAACTCTATACACTAATGACTACACACTATCCTATTGACATATTTAATAGTTCAGAGGTGTGTGCTACTGATCGTTTAATTCACATGGGAGGTACTAAAACAAGTGTGACTACCGTTGAATGCATCATCATAAACAGTAAGAATGACTAAGGTGAATAGCATAAATCAATAAAATAATATACCTGTATTTTGTGAAAAACAACACATTATTAAAGTGCAAATACACTCTGTCTATGCACTAGTGGAAAAATGTTTTTTAACAGACATCAAAAAATGGAAGAGGTTCTCAATTTGACCCATATCTATGATTATATGATATTTTTTAGCGATGTTCATGTATAATTTTATGACAGCTAGATATATTTAAACCATTCCTTTTTTTCTGAAAAGGAATGTTTCCCTCTTTCTAGAAATTCAGCAGTATGTGTATAATATCTATCTCTCTGCCAGTGATTTATCATTATGTGGTTTATTTAGTACTTTTTTAGTTCCAAATTACAGAAAGCTAAACCTTGTAAGCTGCTCTACTCGACTTACAGCAACATAAAGTTGGCCTTTCGAAAAACGTTTTTGCCTTAATTGAGTTTAGTCCCTTGTAATTTTTCTATTGTCACGGTCCAGTTTAAAGGAATTAATTTATTAAAGGATTAATGGTTCTCCTTTAGTAGCATGAAATGTTAAACTGACAGGTGCAATCATAATCATCTGCATTTTTCACACGATTACTTTACGGTTTTGTCATCTAATTGAATTAAAACACCATCTGGCTGTGTTCTCCATCTTCTAACTGGTCTCTTATAAAAATTGGCCATTTGAACTTCTTGACTTTACCCACAGCTCTGTTACAAAAATGTCACTGACATCTTATGACACAACATTAGTTGCCACCTCTTAGCTAATTTTACTGCATGTAAAAAAAAAAGAAGACCACCACAATTGTTGACGTCAATTGTAATTACATCATGGTGGTTTTCTCCCGTATGTAGCGGCTCCCCAAGATTTGTTAATCGCAACAATATTATACTTTCAGTATGTAGTACACAAAATTTCTGTCAGTTTTAATTCAATTCAAAAAGGAGTAGATTATCAATTCAATTCGTATTTGTATACTTTTTTATATTTGTCTGAGCATAACTTTTGATAGAATCAAATTTTCATTCTTTTTTAAATGTTAAATAAGTTGCTAACGGTGGTCCCATTCCATTTGTTAATTCTATTAGACCAATGGAAAAAGTATCGGACAAAAAATGATTTTGTTTTGTTACAATAGAATGTACTTTTCTCTTACGAGCAGTCTGTTTTGAAGGCATGCTCATATTTCATCTTTGATGAATTAAAAATTAAAAAAAAAAATTTAAAAAACAGATTCCAAAAGAAATGAAGATTTCAGCGAGATGAAACATCACTCACTATTATATAAGGACATGGTAAATTTTAATTGAAAAATTTCCAGATCATTGGGTAATTCATACAGGAACTATAATAGCCCTATTTGTTTTGTATGTATTATGCATGTACATCCTTTTTTTGCATTTTTTTTTTTTTTCTACAGCTGTAATATAACATTTGAATTACATGGCTAGAACCTGTACTATAATGGGGGTCGTTATGTTTCAGGTGTTTAACCATTCAAAAGCCTACTCTTTTCAACCACTGACCAATCAGAGACGGATATTGGTTAATGTATCAGCTGTTTTTTTACTTTGATTTTAATTTGATTTAATAGTTAGCAAGCAGTGGCTAATTTGAAAGTACACCAATAGGTAACTAAATTTTTATGCTACACTGTTTATCCATTTGTTAATTATGTTGGATTCTGAGGAAGAAATATCTTTAACAACAATCAATATTAAAGTAAAAGGCAGAACTTATGAGTAATAACATACTGCCATAAGTTATACTAATAACACCCCAAGCAGGGATCAGCAATTTTTATTTTATTATATAGCTTTTTTTATATTAGTTGTGGGAATTATTTTTAATAGCTTTATACAAGCGTATCGAATAAAGTTTTTCTTAAAAATGATTAGTATGAGAATGATTGATGTATCATATAATTTCAGATGGTGGGTTGGATCATGGTCTGAATGTATCTGGGTGGGAAAAGAAGAACTCAGATATCGTGCTGTACTGTGCATGAGAACACGGGATCCAAGTAGTTTACGTAATGAGGTAAAACTACTATATAATTTACTTTAATTTTGATATTGTTCTAGTTGAAAGGAATTAGGATTTTAAATATTACAATATATTATTTATATATTGAATAGGAACTTTTTTTTTTAAATCTACATGATATTGATTTTAGTTTTAATTTACAACCGAATAAACAGTCTATTTTTTGTAATGGAATTTTACAGTAAAGTTTTTCTTGCTATTAGGCAAACAAAAATGTACAAAATATTTTTATTATAATACTGCTGTATTTTTTTTTATATTAATGTAAAATTAATACAAAACTGACTTTCAATTGGATTTTGAGAATTAACCAGTTGACATTAGGTTCTATATAAAAGAACTATTCTAGTATGTACTACAAAAACTCATATTCTCTCTGAACAATAGACTTAAAAATTAAGCATTAAATTGAAACTGAATTAATGGTGAAAATTAAAATAAGTACAAATTGAAATTATTGATCCACATCCTCGGTAAATTTTTATTATCACCATTTCCTTTATCAGACATGACATTTCTTTAGTCTCACAAATATGTGCCTAACATATTTTAAAATGATACTTATTTGATGTTTATTATGAATACCATTTTTTTTATATTTAATAAGATTCAAGTCAATGAATTCACTTAAGTAGTAAAATATAAGTAAGACTTCTGTAAGTTTTTTTAATGCCTTTTCAATGGCTTTCAATTAAACTTCTATGTAATTTTTTTACTTTATTTTCTCTGTAAAAAGTAGGTAATTCTAAATTGGAGTTATTTATTTTTTCAAAGAAAACTTCTTCTGTTCATCCTTACCTGAAATAAGTTTTTCTCAGATAACGTGCAATTTTGTAATGAGAAATCACACTTTTTATTTAAATGTTTTTTTTAACATCATTGTACATTGTATAATATTGAATTATTACATCATATGTAAACTGATATCATTCTCATATTTAAAGCACTTTAATTGAAATATAAATTCAAAAAAATTAGTTGGAAGACTTAGGGAAAAAACATAATACATGTTCTTGTATTCCTGGAAGGTACTATAACTTATAAAGCTGTACTTATGTATATAAGTTATGATAGACTTATTTCAGTAACAGTCTACCATTCATTCTACTTTTGTTATGTTCTCAGAATTCAGTAAAAAATAATACACATTGTTGCGCTCATACTCTGTAGCAATATCATTTTTGTGCATTTCTTGGAAGTAATTCTAATTACTTTAAATTATCATTAATCAAATTATATTGGAATATAAAAATAATATATCTGATTTTGTTAAATATATTTATTGTGAGTATCACTTTCTTTATTGGATAATAACAGTAATGTATTTATTTTTTTGTTTTTTATGAAGATTCCTTTTTTTTACTATTGATTTTATAAAGTTAACACACAATGATGAAGGTATTGTACTTTAAACCTTAAAAAGGTTTAAATAAAAATATAGAATAAATTTAACCTTTAAAAACCTAACTAAAAAAAAAATAATATTTTCTTAATTCTTCTTTAGATTTCTATTTTTGATATCGATACCAAATTAAGCATTATTAAATTGCTGCTAGTGGTTAGTTCTATCATTTGTTGCTGGGTTCTAAGGGACAAAATTGAAAGAAAACTGGAAAGTATTACCTGTAATATTGATTTTTTTAAAATAACATACGACTGGAATTATGTGAATTGGTTATTAATTATTTAAAATAGCACAATACCTTAATCATTGTGTCTTAACTTTATAAAATCAATAGTAAAAAAAAAGGAATCTTCATAAAAAACAAGAAAATAAATACATTACTGTTATTATACAATAAAGAAAGTGATACTCACAATAAATATATTTAGCAAAATCAGATATATTATTTTTATATTTCAATATAATTTGATTAATGAGTTCCAAGAATAGAATATTTTTACGTTACTTGTTTAAAAACTATTTTCTATTGCTTAACAAGTTTTTTTTTTTTAACTAATGACAAATTTCTTTAATTGAGTATCAGTTATGTCATTTTGATTAAACCAAAAAAATCATACTGCTTAAGATTCTGCCATTATTCAAATCATATTTATTTGTAAATTTGTTTAGGGATGTCTGTTTTGTTGACATGTAATTCATTCCATCATAAATTATATGTCATCTTTCAGTTGACTGATTTGATATTTTCTACTACTTCTTGTTCACTGCTAATCTCTTAATCACTTTTTTTTTCAAAGTGAGTTTGTATACATACATACTCATTTATTTTTTGTTCTGTTTTTAACATCTGTATATCTGAATGTTTATCAAGTTCATCTGCTCATCTGCCACAGATTTCTCTCCTCTTCTACTTTTGTATTAACAAATGACAGTTTTATCTACCTATATAATTATTATCAACATGCTTTTGTAAAATTTCTTTTCAAAAGCTTTTGTTCTTTTCCTTTCCTGTGACCATATTTTATTACTATAAAATGTTGCACTATACACAAATATTTTTAAGAACATATTTTTAATTCTTATATAATTGCCACTAGCAGACTTCTTTATTTACATTAAAGCTCTCCTAATTTATTCCATGTCATCCTTTGGAATTTTACTATCCAAATAACAAAAATTCTCCCATTTTTGGTATTTTGTGTTTTCATATCATCTTAATATTTCATTCCACATTTTTCTTTCTCTCTTTGTTTGGTACCTTTGTTTTAGTTTTACTTATTTTTAAACTAGATTTCTCTCCCAAAATTTTGACATGTTCTTGTTTGCTCATATTCTACAAGTGCCTTACAGACAATTAGTGACGTGTACTCCAGACACCCTGTTGTTTGTGAGATTCAGTGTGTTATTTCATAAATGACTATATGTAATACAACAGTCAGCTTCTGCTGGATCCCCAGCCATATGGGAATTTCAGGTAATGAGCGCGCAGATAGTGTGCGGCAGAAGAGGCTTGTTTTCAGCCTACTTTTACCAATCGCATTGCTTCTAACAATCTTGTTTGTTTCCTGTAGAGGGTAGTTCACAATGAGTGACAAAGTGAATGTGATAATACCATGAACAATGAACTTCACCCGATGAAGAATGCTGTTTCACTATGTAGCTCCTCAGAAACAACCATGGTAGTTCCTGCAAAAACAACAACCATCGAGAGGAGGTCATTATCAGCTGTTTATGAATATGGCACACAAGGCTCACTCATGTATATCTGATGACACACGCAGATGCACCCCTTTGTGCTCACTGTGATAACAAATGCACCACATCCTTGTGGATTGTACCTGTTATGCGGCATTGCATCGCAAATATAAACTAGGGGCTAATATGCAAACTATTCTAGGGGATAGTGAAATGAAGTTATCTAATATTTTACGATTTCTTTGGGTCGTCTGTTTATATTCAGATATTTGAATTACTGTAGTGTGTTTCAGCTATTTTTGCCATTTGCTGTAAAACACAGCAAATTTAATTATCTTAATTGAGATATATAGTGTAATATATCGTGTTTTTATTTCGATTTTAGCTACAGGTTTTTTCATTTTAAGATGTATTTTATATTGCTGGATTTTAGATTTTAATAAATTTTTAATTGTGAATTTTTAACATCTAGTTTTTTTACATCGTGTCCAGGCATTGATAACATGAAAACGTTTTTCGCCCAGGGAAAAATTCTCCCTGTTCAATATTTATTTGATTCGTGTTCAGTTTTTCCAAAGAATGTCACGTCAATATTCTTATTTTTTCTCAGATAGTTTTCTACTCTCAAATTTTCTCTACATTCCTGAATCGCTTCTTTTATATACATGTTGAAAAATAAATGAACAGGTTACATCCTTGTCTCACGGCTTTCTGAATTATGTCTAACCTTTCTTTACCTTCTCTTTACTTTTGTGACTGCACAGATTATAAGTAATTGTACTTTCCTCATATTTAATTGGATATTATTCTGTTTTACATTATCAGATGATCTGACAGGATCTACAAATAATATGAGAAATAAATTCAGAAATTAATGTGAGGGTTGAAATATCGTTGAACCTGTGCTCTTTCTGAATGTACGTGTATATAAAAATTTAGTTTTAGTGAGAGCTAATTTTTAAAAAATAAATTACAGATATTGAAAGACAGGTATTGTTGTGAGGAAGAAAAACCTGATGCTGTCAGAAGATGCAATGAAACGCTACCAAGATGTGTAGAGAAGCCAACAGCTTGTGACATTAATACTTTAACCGATGAATTTCCAAATATTATGAAGTATGTTGGACACTCAATTTTTATTTTTTATCTTATTTATATTCTTTACTCTAAAAAAAATTAAAGTTCTGTGACTGAATACTGCCACTTGCAAATTCTAAAAATCTAGAACATAATAATTTCTAATTAGAATAAATGATTACAAGGCTGGAGCTTCAAAACCATTATAAGAATATGTATCATATAAATTCATGTAATAATTAATTGTATTTAATGAAGTTTTACTCTTTCAGAGTTAATATCTTAAAAACCATGAAGTACTCTTAAATACTTTTAAGAATTTTGGGGTAATTTTCTAATAAGCTATTTACTGATGATTGTTTTTAACCATATGTATATATATATATATATATATATATATATATATATATATATATATATTTAATAATTAAATTACTGGTTTATATTATCACAGTGTTAATCCTAGTATTGATGTAAATACTCATAGCATGCTGCCTATATATATATTATCTACAACTTCATTTCACAGAAATAAGGAATAGTAGGTTGGGAAAGTACTGCAAGATACTGAAGGTTGCTGCTTATTCCTAGCTTTGTTTAATATGTTTTTATGTTATGTTAAGAAATTCCTTAGAAGACAAAGAGGTTAGCCTAAGGGGAAAGAAAATAAATTGTATAGACATGAAGATAGCGAGCTACATTTTTTATAGGATGTGTAACAGATTTTAAAATGATAAAACTATAATAATTTACAGTATGAGAATGAATTTTAAGAAAACAAATGTAATAAGGACAAGAGGTAATAAATAAGAGTCAATGATTTATATTTATACAAAAAAAAGAAGAATTAAATAAATAATAAATTATCGATACTTAGGTACCATGGTAAATTAATTGCAAACTTGAAAATTAAATTAAAACTTAATAGTAATTTAATAAGTACAAAGATTTATTATGTAGCTAGGTGAAATTAGACTCTAAGCATCTTATGAAACTACTTCTACTTGGTTAACTACTTCTATATGGTTGTGAAACATTAATACAAAACAAAGGAAGAAAGAAAAAACAGCAGAAAAATGAAATGTGGGTATGAAGAAAAATTGAGATTATTAAAAGGACAGTGTACAGAAATGAAGAACTATTATGATATGTTGTTGATATAAGTGTCTTTTACAATCCTACGATAAAACATGAATTTGCTGTAATACTAAATAAAAATAAATAAATTAACAATTACATACATAGTCAAAACAAGAATATAATGTTAGATTTCCTAGGTGTATACATAGGTTTAGTAAAAAATTACAATTGAAAGCAATACAACAATATGCAAAAATTCAAATCATCCTGAACTTAGCCAAACCAATGGTTTTTGATCCACGATACATGAAGCATCATATACAGCAAAATAATGTAAACTAAATTAAGTCAATAAATCAATGTTGAAATAATTGTTAGATAATAATCATTGAAAATTGCAATATATATGTACGTATATATATAAATTCAAACACTTTATCAACATATTAACCACTGTGCTAATAAAATTCAAAAAACAACACTTAACCACCAAACACAGTAACAAAAAAACTTAAAAAAGCGAATTCCAATAAACAGGTCAAACAGAAAACCTGAAAATAAAATATCCAATAATGAGAGTATAGTTGTGTTGTAGTTAAAAATTTTATGGTTGTTAAGAGTGTTGTGTTTTCTAAATTTTTAAGATTTAAATCCCTAACTAAGTCATTTAATTCACCTTGTGATTTAAGATGTGGTTTATTGGAAGATAATTCAAAATCAAAATCATTATTATTTTCTTCAGTACTGCCTGATTCTTCATCGCTGCTTTCAAAACATATATTCACAGGTGGCTCAAGAATTGGAATAATTTCACTGTGAGGTACAGGCCTGATTGCAGATTGCAATGGATATTTTACAGTATATTTAGATCTTTTAGAAATTCCAGACACATTTGTTAAACAAAAGTAACAATCGTTTACATGATCCTTTGGTTCACGCCAAACCATAGGTACATCACCATAGGAGGATGGTTGAAAGGTACAGGAAGATTTGACCTTCCTGTACCTTTCAACTATCCTCCTAAATATACAGAACAATTAGTGCATACTATATGAGGAGCCCATGTCTTATCCTGCTCACCAATTTTACGCTGAAAGTACAAATAATATGCTTTTTTAATTAAAGGTGTAATGTTTTTTCTATATGATTTAAGGTAAACTAACCACATACATAACAAAAGGCATCCTGATCATTTACACAATTTTGAGGCATTATGACACTGCACTGTTAACAAACTTAAGACAGCAATAAGACTGAACAAAATTAATTCATTTTAAATCCAGTGCTTAATACAAACAACACAGCTGCATTGTCAGCTACACGTTTTGACCTGCACAGACATGATTAATCTTGTCCAAGAAGGCTCACTCAGTATTGGATATGATTTCATATGTGACTATGATATGATTTAATTCTTTGTCTAGTATTGTTTATTTATAGCTTACAAATTACGTTAACAAAGTTAAACAATAAAAAATGAGCTAACAAAATACTATATAGGAGCCTAAAATGCTAACTGTATGTTGAAAAATGAAAAAGAATCCTTTAATTAAAAATTTTTTCAGTCTATCTTATCTCCTTTAAGAAATCCCTCAATCAATATACGGATAAGGATTCCCCATCCGCAGTCCGCCCAACGCCGGCAAAAACAGACCATCCCAGTAGAGCCTTCTGCCACTGCTGCGGGCTGCGAAGCCGAGAAGCACCACCGCGACATATCGAACCGCAAAAATGCCCAACTTGGACATTTCGGGACCGCCAGTCCCGTACTTCACAGGGAGCTCCTGAGTAATAGCATTGCCCCCGTTGGCCGACACAAAGTGACATAAGTGAAAGTACCAAAGTATAATGTCGTTGCCCACCCCAGACGTGTGGAGGGGAAATGGATTTTATCCGTTGCTTCATTACTATTATTTCATATATCGATTATTTTTTAATATTTAATTCTCTTCTCTTTTTTATTATTAGTATATATTTTTGGGCAGTTTCTTCTTTTTTTTTCTGGGAGTAGAGCACTTAAAACATTCTTGATGTAATAAGTAAATTACGTATTTAAGTCTAAATAAAATATTTATTTATTCATTTATATTTTAAAGACTTTTTCCTTATTTATTTTTCTGTAGATATTTTTCACGATTAAACTCTTTGAACTATAGAAAATCTGAGTTAAGAGAAGTTTGACTATGTTTTATTAGTTAGTTAACTATGTTCTATTAGTTAGTTAATAATTAATTATGAATAAAACAAACATTTTTTTCACAGCTTTGATGATTTAAAATTAAATTTTGTCAGTGATGAAATGGATAATGAAAAGAATGAAAATAGTAATAAAAATAAAGTAAAATCTGAAGATACAATTATTGATCAAATGCCAAAACAAGATGATAAATTAAAAGATACAGAACTTGAATTTGATAATTCTGATGATGAAGTTGGTTACAATGAAAAACCATCTAGAATAAAGGAAAATATTGTTAATAAATATAACAGTAGTGTAATTAATATTTCAGAATTGAAAGAAGATTTAAAAAATAAACGAGGTATGCCTCATCATTTTAAAAATGTTTATCCAGTTATTAAAAAAGATGCTTTGGCAGCTGAACATTTAAGGAAATCTGCTTCATTAAAAGATTCACCTAGAAGAATGGGTTTGAAACGATTACACGAGATCGAGGCTGCTCCACGTAAAAGTGTAGTAAAAATTTCTAATAGTAATACTACTTATTCAGGAGTCAGCTCTCTCAGCAATAGTAATAAAGTTGTTAAAAATCAAGGAGTTGGTGGTTTTGGAAAATCTTCTGATGTTCATCTCACATCACCTTCACTGTCTACTAGATTCAATATACTTCGTGCATCAGTAAATAATAGAACATCTTTTACTGGAACTCCTACACTAGTTTCTGTTTTCTCAAGTGCCAAGCTAAACACTATATTTGCTGGTGCTTCTGGTGCTGTTTCAGCTCACGTTACTTGTTCGACACAGGATCCTTGTGTACGAACCGAATGTCCGATTTCTGCCGGATTAAAATGCCTACCAGCTTCACAGCCGCTTCATAAAGTTCTTGATCAAATTATTTTAAACATGTACAAAATAGCTGTTATTCCTATAGTTTGTGAAAAACATCTCCATAGGCCTAGCGATCTAGATTATCAGTCTTTCCAAGAAACATCTATTTGGTCGGTTGGAGCTGAGGCTAACAGAACGATATTAATCGGTGAATCTGCTCTGCAATTCATTCTAAATGCTAGAAAAAATATGTCTCAGATACCTTTTGTTTACCATGCTGAAAACTAATTGAATCCGGAAGTTCTTAACGGTTAATGTATGTACATTTCATATGCGTATTTATAGCATTCAGCTATAAAAAAAGATACTATTTTAGTGCTATAATTTATAATACTACAAACGCACACTTTATGTATAATTTAAAACATTATAAATATAATATTTTGCATGTAAATTGTTTAAAAACATACTTTTTAGTTATTCAATCATTTTGTAAACAAATGTATATTTATAAAAAAATAGATTTTATTTTAATGCAATTACGTTTATTTCTTTTAGTAACTATCATCTATCAGTCATTAACAAATATTCACTAATATTTTAATGAACTCAAGCAGTAAGACAGTAGCCACGCGATTGGACGTACACAATTGGTTGATACAAGAAAACCTTCGCTGCAAATTTGTTACAGTTAAAAAAGTATTAATTCATAACATATATGTTATTAATTGGATACATTGGATAATGGCATAATGAAATAATAAAAGTATTTTATTTTGTGAACTGTAATCCCAAAGTTAATAAGATTTATTTTGTTTTTTATGATCCTTCTCTCTCAGTTATGTAAAAATGGAATATGTCTTTCTAATAAGCAACATTCCCCACAACAATTAACTATCTGTAACTTAACCTTCTTTGATGTTCCACATTAATCTGATCATTGTGAAGCAAACCAATGTACCAGTACAATTTGGCTTTTTAGAAATTCTCTGGTAACATCATAAGAAATAAATTAAACAAAGAGAATGGCTGAGCCTTATAATTTTGCTATTTCAGTCTGAATTATTCACATGAAGAACTCATCATTTGTCTCAAGTTTATGAAATTCCTATTGTAAAAGATCTTAATACTTCTCTGTAACCTTAACTAGACTTGTCAACAGCCCTAAGTGCTCAGCCATACTCAGATCAGATGTGCATGTTGCCAATCTGAAAACCTAAAAATCCTGCTATTCTACAATTCTTTTATTGAATTTGCGTAGAAAAATATATTGGATATAATACACATTTTCAGTTCATTGATGTTATTGATAACTTTTAAAACAGGAATGTGTTTTTTTGCAAAATAATATTCTTGAAATATTAATATATAAAATAAATATATACATATAGACGTATTTTACTTAAAAATGTTATCTTTATTAATCTGTTGGGTTAACCAGTCAGCTGTACAAACTTATAAATTAAACACACTACATTTCACTTAGAATTTTAGTTTATTTTCCTCTTGAGTAGATAGAATTAAATATAAATGACAAGACATATTTTACTTAAAAATATTATCTTTATTAATCTCTTCGGTTAAGCAATCAGGTATACAAACTTATCAATTAAATTCATTTTGCTTCACTTAGAATTCTCTAAGCTTCCTCAGGTGACAATACACATTCATACGTTGAGTATGACAAGTATTCATACAACATTAAGTATGAATGTGTATTGTCACCTGAGAAAACTTAGAGAATTCTAAGTGAAGCAAAGCGAATTTAATTGATAAGTTGTATAGCTGATTGCTTAACCCAAGAGATTAATAAAGAAAATATTTTTAAGTAAAATATGTCTTGTCATTTATATTTAATTCTATCTACTCAAGAGGAAAATAAACTAAAATAACATTTAAGTTAACATTCATATAATATATATATATATAGTCGAGAACTATATTGGAAGTCGAGAACTTCCAATGGAAGCCGTTAAGCATTCATGATTCATATTTATTTCGCTTGGCATTCTTCTTTTCCCTCTAAAATTCTTTAATTCTTTTAGAAAAGGCCTTCTTTCTTTCTTCAGACCATTTCGGACAATGTTGTTTAGGATTCGGTACTTTGGTTTAACTTCCCATTTATCTATTTTATTTCTGCATGTGTTTCTGTCTATGATCCCCTCCAGCGTAATTCCGGCGTGTTCTAAATCTTTTCGTGTTTCTGCAAGCCAAGGGATTGTAACCTTTAATGATGATGTTAAGTATGCGATTATTCTTTTGGTCAGTCTGTTTTCCGGCAGCCTGCAAAGGTGGCTGAAGAATTTCATTTGTCTTTTCCTTATGTCAGTTTCGATATTAGAGTATGTTCCAACAATTTTGTTCGGTTGTAATCTGTATCCTTCTTCAGTTTGTCTTGGTTCCAATATTTTCCTTATAATCTTTCTTTCCTGTTTCATTATTTCTTCTATTTCAGTTTTCTTATTTAAGGTCAATGTTTCACTGGAATATAATGCTGTGGGTTTAATAACTGTGTTGTAACGCCGGATTTTCCTTTCACACAAGAGGGATTTCTTGTTGTAGAAATTTTGCACTAAACCTAGAGCTTTCCTGAGCTTCTGCAGACGGTCCAATTGACTTGGTTTCTCAGAGCTGTTTGGCGTAATAAATTCTCCAAGTGAGGGACTTTATTTTTGTGTTCAAATTTGGGATTTCTATTCTGGAGCAGATGAACACTGTTTTTTCAAACGAAATTTGTACTCCCACTTTTCTGCACATTCCTTGAGTGTTTCTATTTGTTTTATTGCATTCCGTTCATCTTTCTCAAGGATTGTCAAATCATCTGCTAATACCAGGTAAGGGATACTTAAATTTAATTTCGTAAATCCCAATGAAATCGGTTTCCAGTATTTTTGTTGTTTGAGTGTATCTTCCCAATCATTCATCACTTTGTTCAATGTGATGTTAACTAGCAGGGGGGAGAGTCCATCCCTTTGTCTCACTCCTGTCTTAATTTCAAGGGGTTCTGAGATTTTGCCCATAAATTTTATTTTAGATTTAGTTCCAGTTAATGTTTGTTCTATTAAATCTTAGAGTTTTCTGATGTAGTCCTCTGTTCTAGAATTTGGAAAAGAGATTGCCTGTCTACAGAGTCGTAGGCTTTTCTGAAATCTACAAATGTGCAGATCATGAGTTTGCTTCTGTTATTTTTAATTTTGATTATAGTTTTCAGGCTGAAGATCTGTTCGGGGCATGACCTGTTAGGTCTAAAGCCTGCTTGATATTCTGATAGATATGGTGTTCTTGTGTTCTAGTTAAGAGGCAGGATGATAGGATTTTGTATGCGACCGGTAAAAAGGAAATTCCTCTGTAGTTGTTTACGTCTGTCCTATCGCCCTTCTTATGTAATGGGTGAATTAAAGTAGAAATGTTTGAACAAGGAAGGCACTGTTTCACAAACCATAATTTGCACGATTCTGAAAAAATTTCCATCTTTGAAATAGTTGGCAACCGAGACTAAACTAAAACTACTAGTATCTTTGATCACCCTTATGAGGCTACTTCCCGCTCCCAATTATCATTGCTTCCTTCATAGTACTCTTTTGTTCTTCAGCGAGAGCTTTTACATGTGATCGACACAAAATTCAGTTCGACAACTTTTCCAGGAAAAATTTGCAGTATATGAATCTTACCCCATTTTAATAATGTTATAAGAATGAATTAATTAGTTTGTATTTTATAAATAAATTGTTAATTCTAACAATCTTTCAACAGATTTTGCAAGAATTGTTGCAGAATAACTTAAGATACGATTCACATTCTAATTTTTCCCCCTGACCTTTGAGTAAGGTTTATAGACGGTATGCGAGTACGTGGGCATATATAAAAAAAAAATCATTATTATTTTTTCATAAAAGTAAATTGAAAAAGAAAAATCGTGAAGGAATTTTTATTTTTTTTTTTATTTTTGCACTTTTTTGTTTTGCAATTTCTCATTTTTGCGTTTACAATTTTTTTTAAAATCAGATGTGATAAATTTCAATTTTGGGAAGAAAAAAAAATAGAAGTAATTTTTTACTAAGAATACTTTACGGTCCAACAAGTAGACGGTGAAATGATAAATTTATTTATAAATACACATTAACACTTATTTCCAATTCACTGTACAAGACAATAATTTACATCAATTTACAAATAATAATAATAATATAACTTAAGTTCAATTACATATCTCACAGTATGCTTAATATATTTCTTACGCATTAAGGAATACATTCGTAATTGCTTTTAATATTGGCTGCTTATTAAACGAGTATAAAAAAAGAGTAATACTAAATTGAAATTTTATTTATCTTCACATATCTGAGAGTACGTATTTGTGTTGTTGAATTGTTTTCAAGTTATGCTGTCGGTTTTGCAGGTTTGTTTTTAATTTCTCTTCAATAGAATAAAAAGAAATTAATGTCATAACATATTTAACTAAGCAAAATTGAAAACTAATCTCTATTCATTGTTCCGCCTTTATTTTATTATTAATAAACGAACTTCTTGAAAACAACGATACAGGATAAGATTTGATGAACTCGCAGATCAAAAAGTAATAAACAAAAGGATCACTAAGTTTCAATTTAAATGCAACTGAGTTGTTTATGTAAAACGGTTCGTCGCAACAGACCTTATAGAACATGGATCGAGAAAGAAATGGCAGAAACAAGGCGTGAAGGAAGGACCAAGGAAGCGGTGCATAGATCAAATGAGGGTTATGAGCAGATTGACGGTAGAAAGATTTTACAATAACAAATTGTAAGAATCTTCTAACTACACCCGTGCAGATGTCATCGATCAAGAATCATAATTCGCGAGTGGTAGCGTCTCGGCCTTTCATCCGGAGGGCCCGGGTTCGAATCCCGGTCAAGCATGGCATTTTCACTCGCTACAAAAATTGTCATTCATCTCATCCTCTGAAGCAGTGCCCCTAACTGTGGTCCCGTAGGATAAAAAAGAAAAGAAAAAAGTTATTACTACATCCGTATGAAAAATTAGTCAATTATTTCAAAATTACATTTATTTTATACAGAGTGGCACAGGAAAACGGGAAATTTTGAAAGTAGCAGTGGCAGTCCTGAGAAGCTGATAGAAAGGTTGGAGCGGCATCCTTCTGTGCACACAACTACCCGCCCGTTTAGTAATCATGGACCGGTGGACCGGTTCCCGACGTGCGTTTGCCGTGAAGGCATTTTACAAGAACGGTGACGGTGTGACTGCTGTTCAACTGGAATTCTGACGCCATTACAATTTAGGATGTAAGGGTCGCGTTCCATCTTACCACGCCATCAAGACACGGGTTGAGAATTTCGAGGAGACGGTTTCGGTTCTCAAAAAGAAACCACCGTCGACGACAACTAGTTAGTTCATCGACGGTCGACGAGTTCGACGGACTTCAGAAAACATCGAAGTTCGGGTCTTGATCGGAAAGAGCCCGTGACAATCGGCAAGGAAACTCGCAGCAGCATTGAACCTAAACCGAACGACCGATCGCCGAATATTCCACGGCGATTTGAAGTTTAACCCTTACAAAATTCGAGTTGTACAGGAACTTAAACCGTCAGAATACGCGGTCCCATGAATTCCCGTGGAAGTGTTTCAAAGTACCGTACAAATCTCGGCGTTCGCTTCCAGGAATGCATACGTTTGAATTACCATTATCTTATGGCATCGTTTTTAGAAATTGAAATCTTTTGTGTCGGGACACTTAACGGTACGTAATTTACCTCTTTTTTTTTTTCAACAATAAAATTTGTAAATTCATTTTTTTTTACTTTTGTGAGAGTTACTTCAAGATTTCCCATTTCCTCGTGCCGCACTGTATTAGCAGCAATATTTCAAAGATGTCTAAATGCGTATAAAACTATTGTAACTTTCATTTTTTAGAAAAAATAACTTTTTTTTGTGCGTCTCAAATGTAAAGTCGTGTTGATAAGGGTATTATTTTTAATATTAAAACCGGTACAAAATGATGACTCGTTGTTAGTAAAACAGCCTTGTGCTCATAATATTACATAAAATAAATAATAACTTAAAATATAATCTTAAGACATTAATAATTACGGATACAAATAACAACATACATTTAATTTATAATTTAACGTTATACAACTAATATGAATTATATATGATTACATTTATTACATTTAAATAATTAATGGTTTAAAGCTTAATAATATTAAATTTAAGTGCATTTTAAATTATTTTAATAAGAATTTATAATAATAATAATAATAATAATAATAATAATAATAATAATAATATGTATATATTTTTTAATATATGAACACAGAATATAATTATAATTGTAATAATAATAATAATAATAATAATATCAATATTTATCATTGGTAACAGAATACGAGCGATTCCTATGTACTGCCCGTAAATTTAAAATGATTACTTGATAATTTAATATTAATTGTTAATATAAATATAACTAAATTCTTTAAATATGGCCTTTCAACACTAATTCTAACTTAACTAAATTATGTATTAGTTTTTAATATACTAAACTTACAATAATTATTTATAATGAAAATTTTATAAATAAAATTAATATACAATATTACGTATAAAACCATTACATTTAATACTCATTATTTTTTGTTTTCAAATCTTAAAAAAAATTATAATATCAAGAAGCCGTCTACAAATCTACTAATTATAATAATGTATAAATATGATTTTATCTACATCTATGTAGAAAATATTCGTACAGTCAAAGATAATCGAAAGAAATATTTGTTATTAAAAGAGTCTGAAAGTCCCCCTGAATTTTTTTTATGGAATATTATAAATGCCAGTCGTATTGCTGAAAGTTTTATCGGTCGATTTCTCGAAGTAATACTTTTATAAAAACAATCATTTTTTTCTGGAGTCTACTTCCAATGGATCGAACATATATTTAAAAAAATTTCTTACCTCTGTCTCAGGGTTTTCTTATAAAACGCGTTACAACTAATTCATTAATACCGACCACCGATGTGTTTATATCTTAATCGGTCGGCATATAGTGTTTACAAAGTAAACAGAATGCGCGTACGACCGTTCAGGCGACCGATTCACAAGCAACTCCTGTAAATCCTGATGCTAAAATAAACTACTATTCAGCAACCACGCGTTGTTATATTTTACAAAAATTATATATACGTTTTAAATTTAAAGAAATTAAGACATTTTATTTGATCTTTTTAAGAGTTATGAAAAAGCGAGTTGTCCACAAACAATAAAATTTCACTAATATCTTGATTAAATTTATATGATAATAAACAAATCGTAAATTGAATTCAGTTTTCGTCATCTGACAGAGAGAAATCCGTAGTGCTGTCAGTATTGAGAGCTACAACGGGAAGTTCGATATTTTTTTCTATTATATTATCCGATTACCAATAATTCGGTTCCCTGACATGTTTTACACGGGTTTCCCATTCCTGCTGGCCTGTTTTATCGATGATGTTTCAAGCGTAAATTTTTATCATCAAATATTATAAAAGCGGTATGTTCTGACGCTACGTAACTTTTAATTTTAACTCTTAATGGGTTGGGTACACAATGATAGGGAGGTAATCGAAGCACGGTTTTGTCACTGCATCTTGCCAATTCGTCAGTTTTATACACAATAAAATTACTTTTAATACACGAAACTTACTAATAACAAACCGATTGTATGGAAAGATCACTCTTTTGTTTTAATAGAATTGATAAGACGTAACATTATATTTTGATTACGACTACTGTATGACAAATTAATTATATGCCCGCTAATGATTATAGTGTTGTATATAGATACGGCCGCGTTGCGAACGGGCACCGATACAAGGAACATGACTCAGCAGAATCATGATGAATTCGTTAACACAAACCCAACGTTAGATTATTCTTCACTCGACAAGCTAACTGAATACTGAAGAGTACACTAAGAACGTGACAGAGTAAATTACAATCTTCAAGTCACTCGATCCCTATCCAATGCAAATTAATTTTGGTTCTAATTCAGTCGGCGTATACCTTTTTAATATTGTACGAAATAGTAAACTCAAATAAATTCACGGAATATTATTTTAATTAAATGTAATAATTAATTATTCTTAAATTTTACAATGCAAAGTAAGCAAAATTGTTCACCTAGCACATTTAGTATCGGTACAAGTAATTTCTTAAAAAACCGAAAATAGTTCCTTTATATTGAATTTTCCTACAAAAAGGGGCTGTGTTGTGTAAACACAAAAATTTTAATTTTTTGGTACCTTTGAAAATTTTGTATAAAAGTAATTGTGTTCTTTTAAATGACTCTTCTTTGATAAGTCACACCTATCTCCTTACTGTGGCGCAAATGAGAATTCAGCAGTCATTTTTGGAGTAAATGGGAGTAATCGCAAAGTTTTTTCCTAATAATAGTAATCGCAAAAACAGGCATCGCAATAAGTTGCGATGCCTGTAAGTTTGTTGCAATAAGAACAAAACTTGAAACAGAAATAATTTGAATAAACAGAACTTATTTGTACTTCAACAAAACTTTTCTAATTTATTCCTCGATTTTTAAAACTTTTATATTTTGTAAGTACGGAAGTAAATGAATTTTTTGCAGTCGTAATTCAATACAGAAGGAATTCATATCCCTTAGTAATTCATCACTCATTTGAAAGAGTATGTGATTTTTAATTATTTTCTTACTAAAATTTTTAAAAGAAATTTTGTTACCTATTAAGAAACATTTCTTTCATAGTTTGATCAATAGTAAATATAACACAGCAAACTAAGATATTATTTACGCATTAAAATATTTAATAAAATGGTGTACAAGATCGGGTTTAGATTAACAATTAATGAATTGTCTTAAAAAAATTCTCATAAGAAAAGGGTGTCTTGTAAAAAAAGGTTTGCTTGAAAAACCTTTGCTTAACAGAATTAATGTAATACACAAGTAAGTATAAATAAAATGTTCATGAAAATCATCGGACGATAAAAAAGAAAAAAGAAGCTGAATTTATGGAGTTGAACTCTATAATAAAAAGAAATCAAGAGACTTAATAAAATAAAAATTTTAAAAGTACGATAAAAGAATGATTGCTAAATTTTAAACTTCTTTTTTTCCTGTTGCATTGAGTTTTTATATTTTTTGTTTCATTTGAAACCTAAAAATATAAGAACATTTAGTTTTAAAAGCGTTACAAGTTTTAACACATTTAAAACTTTTTAAATTTGAGTAATATATATATATATCACTGCAGACATAATGAAGTCTTCATGAAGAAATGGAGGACGTTGATGCTGGTCTCTGCATAGTTGATCACTACTCAAAATAGTAACTTTTGATTATGGACAATAACGCATTACCATTTACATAAGTACTAAGTATTCAAAAACTATATTTTGAATGAAATTATTAAAGCTGTATTTAATTTTTTATATTGGTTGTTTTTAAATACTACAAACATTAAGAAAAACAGTATAAAAATTTCCAATTTTTGCTGAATGTTAAAAAAAAAGTAAAACAGATTCATATTTCAATGTAAAGAAACATATGCATATTTAATAAATATTGATTCAAACAGTCCATTTGTATATTTTATATTAGAAAATAAAATTTACAAGGTAAATTTTGTGACGTAATCCAGGCACAACTCTATAAATTAATATTTGAACTATTGACAGTGTTATTATTTTATGTCTGTTTTATAAATATTTTTTTTTTTAAAAGGATTTATCCACAATTTATGTAGAAAGTGTGTAAAGGTTTTAGGTAGAGACCTACAAACTACATTCAAATGGAATGTTTATAAGCTGAAATGAACGCTGATAAATTATTATTTTTGCTATGCATTATTTTATTAATATGCATTTTAATATCCTTGAAAGCATTTCATCGCCTACAATGATGGATATGAAAAATACATTTAGGGTTATTGATATTAAGAAACCCCAAAATCTCTGTTCATTAGTTCACCGTATAAAAACCATGCATTTTCATATTCTAAAAACGTATATCTCTAGAACTTAACTTTCATTATATCATAGAAACTATTGCAGCCCATATCCAGGAAGAATTAGTATTATTGTGGTTGTGATTACATCAAGATGATAAAAAACTAAGTATTAGACATCAGCATCGATAATAAACATGAAAAAGCAGGTTCTGAAATAAGATTAAAAGTTTAACCGACTCATTAAGACCTAGGTACTTCAGAATTTAAAGCAGAAGAGAAGCATACATGACTGTTATTTTAGATAAAAGAACTTACAAAAAAACTATTATGGAACTTCTGCTGCAGAAATGTATCTGGTACAGCCTCACAGCTGTATTTTAATCATGAAGAATGTAGAGTTTGCTGATGATAACCCTTGTGTATTTTAATACAAAAAAAATAATTTCCTGAAGTATTTTATACCTGAAAATTCAACTTTAAATAATAAATACTTATTATCTTAATAAAATTTAAATTACTGTTGAATATATCATTAACCATCTATTTTTTTCTGAATTACCAGTTTCTAAATTCTTTGAGTCATCAATCTAGTTGTTTTTGGTTCTTCGAAACCTGGATTCAATTAATTATTTTCATTTTTCGAATATAATAAAGTTCTAAACAATAAATAAAAATTAATTCGTTAAAGAACGTAATTAAAAAAGCAAAATCTATTATTGAACATGTTTATCTGTTTGTGGCAGTTCACAATGTGTTTTACTTCAATTTTTTTTTTTTTTTATTAATAAAACAAGTGAGTAGAGCATGACCATCACCCACCGACAATGATAAAAAAAATGGGTAGATAATTCCTACTGGAGGAAAAAAACTGGCAATGAATTGCGTAACATTTTTATTTTGTAAATAAAATTTTAATGGATAGTGTTCTGGACTATCGGAACTATCAGGTAGATGGTTTTTCATCGGGAGTTGGTATAAAGTTGTTTTTAAAAAAATTTAAATTTGTTTAAATGTTTTTAAAATTTAGTTTAAAATTTTTTAAAAAATTAATATTTTTATATTTTCAACACAACAGGTAAGTTGTGAGATTAAATTTAAAACACAATTTAAAAAAAATACTTATTGTTACCGTAGACAATTGGAAATGAGATAAAAATTTTTTTTATAGTGGCATGCAGACGTATTGATGTAGAAAATATAGATGCAAAAACTCTCATTAACTCCTTTTCTGAAGCAAGATATAACTAAAAGATATGAAATTTTTTTCAGCCAAAACACCTCACCCCTTTTTCCAATTTTTGCAAAGATAATACATTGTTTCTCCCTGAAGGTAGTACTTTGTCTACCAAATTTGAAGAAAATCAATTCAGAGGTATAAGGCCAACATACAATGCAGAAACATATGTCTGACAAAAATAGATTTTTGGACTTGAAAGCACTGCAATAAAAAAAATTTCACAGATTATTTACAGTTTACATAAATCTATTTTTTTTATTAAGTTTTTTTTAATGTCTTCTTAAGGCACGAAACTTCAAAAGACAGATTTTTTAGATTTTTATTTTTTTACTGTTCTACATACTTTTCAGTTACAAGCTGCTACTACAGCTTATATCACCATAGCCAGTAACCAACGCATTCAGAACTCCAGATATTTTTAGGCATATTCTAAAAAATTGGGAACCTCCACTATATGTTTATTCCTTAATTTAGGAGTAATTAAAAAAAAAAAAATTTTCAAATAACTACGAGAAAAATAATCACTTTTTGTAGTTCAATAAAAATTATTAGTAGTAACAATAATATTAATTACTCTTATATAATAATTAAATTGAACATTGAAAATATTAAGAACCAAAGTAGTAAACAGAAGTAGAATGGTACAACTTTTTGTATATTTATACAAAAAGTTCCATACTGGCAGTGTTGCTCCATTAAAAAGATTAATAAATTAATACAATATTATCAACTAATTCAATTAAAAATTATTTAATAGTAATAGATAAATTTAACAAAAGAACTGTTTTATTTAATTAAAATTTTTACATATCTAATAAATACTAAGCTACAGTCTAAATCTGATAAAAATTGTAAAGTTTATATACTACTAAGTTTATGTTACTACTGACCACAATTAAAAGCAATATCTATTGATTATTATTAATGACAGTATTATTAACAGTATGAGCATTTTAAATGTCTCCTTATGATGTTAAAATATATATATATATGTATATATTTTTTACTTCCTGATGACATTCATTAACTATGAAACCAAGTACAGCTGCACTAATTCACAGACTATACTTTTAATTTTATTTAATGACTGTGTGTATGGATTTTTATACAGTTTATAAAATATTATAGTTAAACTAGTCGATAAAAAAAAAATATTTATAATGTAACAGATATTTAAATTTTCAATCAGTTCCATCAAGCAGTATTAAAAATTTTTAGAATTTTTTTCTTCTAAATTTCAGAATTTTCTTTTTAGTTTGAAACTAAGCGATTCTAGATTTGATTGATACTAGAAATAATGAACACATTTTCACTGATATGATAAAATTTAGATTGTGAAAGAAATCTAAATATATAATAAATACATCTACATAAATATTCTAGTACAAAGATCAGCAACTTGCAGCGTGTATATCGTTTATATAAAATAAATTTTAGTGGGGTGTACTAAGAAACATGAATAAGACAAAAAATTTTAAAATCCATCATATATATAAAATTACTTAATTAGCCTTAATTACAAGGGACGTTCAGTGATAATTAACGGGACAAACTGATATAGAAAAAAAGCGTTTCATTCAATGACAATGAAACTTTTTGAGGGTCAAGTCGGCAACCTTGGGAACACATTTAATTGGATTTTTGATCATAATTAATCAAGACATAACCTCCTTTGTTGATTTCAAGATTCAACTTTGCTTGAAACGTGTACACCAGAAGAGTAACAACATTCACTGATACGATGTTTGCTATCAGGTGTGAAACCAGCAAAAATTTACTCAAGAATGTTGAAATAGTATGGTGAAAAGACTTTAAACAGTAGTAATGTGTATAACTGGGTGGAACAGTTTAATTCGGCCAGAACAAGTGTGACTGATCTCCATCGCTTTGGAAGACTGGTTGAAGTGTCGACTACCACGCTGCAAAATTGCATAAATTATCTTATTTGCGCAACAAGCGAGTCAGAATTTCCCAAATTGCTAGTTTCTGTAATATTAGTGTTGGGAACTGTGCATTCGATCATTTATGATGTGCTAAATTATCACAAAACATGTTCAAGTAAGGTTCCAAGACAGTTGGCTCAAACCCATAAAGACACCTGGATTCGCATTTGTTGCTACATCCTTCTTACAGCCCAGACCTCACCCCAACCAATTTTCATTTGTTCGGCCCGCTCAAAGACTTTTTACATGACAAGAAGTTCATTAACAATGAAGTGGTCAAAAAAGCAGTACACAAATGGTTCAAACAGCAAAGTAGATACTTCTATGCTGCAGGAATCAGAATCCTCACAGAAAAGTGAGACAAGTATCTAAATGTTGCTGGAGACTATGTTGAAAAGTAGTGTAAGTTTCATTGTCAATGAATAAATAGTTTTTTCTACATCAATTTTTCTCATTAATTATTGAATGTTCCTTGTATTATCAAGATTCAATAAAACATTAGTTTTTAATCGCTGTAAATTCTTGAGTTATCTATAGAAAATAATGATTTGGGGTTAAAATTAATTATAAATTTCTATTCAGATCTTGTATCACCCTACTTTAAAATCTCTATCTTTCATAATTATTATCGGACAAAAAATAAATAAAATCTTTTAAATTTAAAATATTTTTATTTACTTAACTGAGTAAAGAATGACCACAATTAATAAAAACACTGAAATTCCAGAAAATATTAATAGCATAATTTTGAAAGTGAGCTATTAAACTTTAAAAATATAAATAAAAATTATAATTACATAATTTTTTTTAAATAATATTTTCTGCATTATTTCAAAATAAAATTTTATTGTGTTCTTAAATGAATTACTGAAAATTTAGGCACAGAGAAATAAAACCAGATTCTATAAAGCAGATTACAGTACAAATATTCCTTCAAAATACAATTAAATTTTATTTTTTCATGTATTAAAGGCATTGAAAGAATAAATTTCTAAAAGAAATAAATGGTATAGTAACAAGAAAGTGATGCATTAAAAAATTAAAGCAAAATTCTAAAACAGTATCTACCTAATAAAATATTCACACATCATATACCACATCATTGCTGATCTTAACCTAGAATTATATTTTGAAAAATTATATATACATTTACCTAAACATCTGTCCTTATTCTTAGTGCTAAATTTCGAATGAGAAAATATTTAAGTTTATTTTTTTTATTTTTTGGTAAAAGGACTATAAAACAAACAATGCCACCAATATACCTATATAACGCAAACCAATTAAACAACATTAGTGCAGTGACAGTAGCTACAAGATAGATAGTTTTTTTAAATGATATCCTAAGGAAATGAAATGCTGTTTGGATGTACATTTATTTCACGTATATATTTTTGTTGAAAACATGTTCATGTTCAAGCAGCAACTATGCTCAGATATTTTCCATTTTCATTTTTTACTATTGCTTAACTTATAATAAAACCTTTGTACTATTTTTAATGCATATGTATCATTGAAAATCTAGAATATATAACTACTAATTAATTATTGTAATGAATTAATAAGCTAAATTAAGTAAATATGAAATATTTTTTAAGCATGCAATTATTTTTACAAGTTTTCATAGAGTGATAAATATTTAATAAAACTAACTTGTATTATTTTATTTATTCTATGACATTAAACGTATGTAATCTGTATATTCTACAGAAATCAACTAAATATTTATAATTTTTAAAATAATACTTAATTTCTATTTTATGAAATTTAAATAACATTGAAACCATTTAACAATAATTACTAAACCGCTATGAAAAAGATCATTTACATAATTATTTTATTACCATTCCAAATTGTGTTAACATAATGTAAATAGTTTTTATTGAAATTCATTTAGCATATTGATTGAAGGCTCAAATTCATAAAAGTCAACCTTAAGGCAGATTTTTTAGTTGTTTTTTGAGCTAAAATATTTTCAACTACAATTTATGTTATAATAAACAAAAATATACTGGCATGCAAAAGGGAAAATAGCATGTACAAGGTATGATCCATCTGATGTACTGATGTGACATGGCTGAAGCAACCAACAACGTACAAATCTCAATGCTATGTGCAGAAAACAAGTTTTATTTTTAACTAATTTACTTACCCACTTGTTTTTTGGCATAATGACTTATTGTCACTACATTATAAGTATTGTTACTCCAACAGGTCAAATACACAACTCGCAAAGTATCAGTTCCAAAAAATAACTTATGTTGTAATTGAATAATTGTTAAAATACTTATTTAACAACTGTCTATATATAGAAATTTCATATTTAATAAAAAATTCACATGTACAGCTGCATTTTATTACACATTTCATATATGGTCGAACCTCTATATAATGAACCTCGATATTACAAAAACTTTGATTTTACAAATTTGTTTACTGCACCGTGAAATTTTAATAAAACTATGTATAAATAATGTATTCCTCTTTATAATAAAATTGTGACACTGTATATTAACATAATACAGTATGTAGTAACATTCAGTAACTTTTACAAAATGTTTTTTTTTTAAATAATGACATAAAATTTAGTGTTTTGGACATCTCTGTGAGTTTAAGGTAGTTGTTTTTGATTTCCATACGTAAATGTACCTGTATACAAACACAAACTATTCTTGACAACAGTCAAGAATGACAGGTTATTTTTATTGAACAGGTAAAGTGAAAATTCCCAACATTCTCTTATAACACATTGACAGTAAAATTCTAATAAAAGATTTAAACCCGTGTTCTGCAGTTATTGCCTGCCTATACATTAAAATAGTGCAATTCCCAAATCAATTAACTAATGCAAAGCACTAAAATTACTGTGTATACTTTTATCTAAAAGAGACATTTGTCCACAGTAGATAGACATAAATAGAATTCTTAGAAAACATTTAACATATACTCCCTCTATTGTTCAGTTCATACGTACAGTTCAGCAATAACTTTTCCTGGGATTAATTCAGGCAGTCGCTGTCTTTGGATTATGTTACTCACATTATACAGTACTGTACTATACTGTTTTTTTAGTGTGACATATACAATATCAAACGGAAGTGCCATCGTGTTTCAGAAAAAATTAGCATTATACATGAAGTTGACAAAGGTGTTATAAAAATATCACACAAAAATTTAGAATCCTACCGAGTTCATTGTAAACAATTTAAAAAATCAGGATGTGTGACTGCAAGAACTAAACCGGGATAAACAAAATCTGGTGAGAAAAAATTAAAAGGCAGCGCATAAAAGATCCCTGGAATTTGGAGCTGTATTAGGATACAAATTTTTCTACGCTAGCAACGGGTGGTTAGTGAGGTTTAAAAAAGACATTGTGTTATTCATAAAGTAATTTCTGGAGAAAGTACAGTGCCAGCGTAAGTGACTGTGAAACTTGGAAGCACTGTCTTAAAACTGATTTTAGAAGAATATCCATGAAAAGACATTTTCAACATGGACAAGACAGGTCTATTTTTCAAATGTTTACCTGACAAAATGTTAACTTTTAAAAATGATCTGTGCTTTGGTGATAAACATAATAAACTAAGAGTTACAGTGTTACTGGCTGCAAATATTCTAGGGACTGAAAGACTTAAAATGCTGGTAATTGGCAAAACTAAAACTCTATGTTGTTTTCAAGCAGTTAAATCTCTAGAGGTCTACACATTTAACAGAAAGGTGTGGATGACTACTGACATTTTTAAAGATAAAGTAAAAGAGCTGGACAAACAGATTAACAGATTACAAGACAAAAAAGAAAAATTGTACTTTTTTTTGAAAATCGTACGAGACATCCTCAAGACATTAATTCTCTATTAAATAACATAAAAGTTAATAAATTATACAATTGATGGATCAGGGGGTAATTAAAAATCTTAAACTGCACTAAAAAAAAAGCACAAAAAAAATTACAATTATTGTAGAGAACAATGAGACTGGCCCTGTTAATATTGTTGACCTCCGGCAGTGCATTTCTGAATTATGAAAAGTATCGACCAATGATGTTAGTGATGAATCAGTGTTCCATTGTTTTTGTAAAGCTGGTTTCTCTACCACCACGACAGAATGGAATGAAGATGATATGACACTAGTACAGTTAAAAAGTCACTGGAATTTTTTCCAAACAACTGGAAATGTGAGTAACGAAGTTATACTGGAAGATTTCATCATTGCTGATGAACAGGTTACGGTTTCTAACTTTCCAGATGACGACATATTTCGTATGTTAATTCCTCTGAACCAGTAGAAGATGATGATGACAAAAATTGTGAAGACCAGCAGGAGGAGAGAAAACCTACCAACTAAAAGATTTTACAGTCATTTAAAACAATTAGGTTTAGACTACAACTCAAAGATGAAGTATCTGACAGTATTTTTAAGTATTTAAATAAATGTTTTTTTGAACATAGTACCTTATTTCAACACTGAAAACAACAGAAAATTACTCACTTTTTCAAGTAATAAATTAATACTATATTAAAAATTATACACTGTAAACATTACCTATTGATATCTTATCAAAAAATAAAGAATGCATTAGGACTAGTGGATTTTTAATCGATTTAAAAAAAAATGTGTATTCATTTTTGTTATTGTTGTGGAAAAATTATTGCTAGAAATAAAAATACAATGTGTCAACCTACAACTGAGTACAACAAGCTTTTAAGTATAGCCTACATCCATTCCAAGTACGAGGTAAGTCATTATTCAAGATACATACTTCTTATACATTACATACAATGTGTTAGATTAATATGTATTGCCTAACATAAAAAAATACATTAACATTTTTTTTTTGTAGCACTCTTAAGAAAAATAAATGTATAACGAAAACCTCTATTTAATGAATTTTTCCCAGGATTCTCGATTTTGTTATATAGAGGTTTGACCGTACATATAGATATTCTCACTCTCTCTTTCTTTCTCTTTCTCTCTCTCTCTACATATATATATGTATGAGAGAGAGAGAGAGAGAGAGAAAGTAATGGAATATATACTTCAGATATCTTTGAGTGAGTAGATAAGTTCAAATGCACAAGAAAAGCTATCACTTGATGTAGGCCAAGGCATACTAACTAATATAGGTTCAGTTGAGTAGGTGGTTGTTGCTACAAGAAGTATTAAAATTCATTAGGTCTGATTACACACAATCAACACCAAGATTATACATTTGAAATCTGTTCTGCAGTTAATCAACATGCTGACAAGATAAATATGCTTATCATCAAATCTAAATATCGATGCTGTGCTTTTTAACAAATGGAGAACTCTACACATAAGTTCTACTATGTAGTGATATTTTCAAATTAATGAAAAAATTTAATGTGCCTCACACCTTTTAAAGATGAAGGATCTAATTTTATGTTACTAACTTCTGAAATCTATTTATTCCTTCGGTTCCCATATTTCAAAAAGCTTTAAAACTTTCTCAATTTAAACCTAGGAATTAAAAATGAAATTTATACATTTTTTTTTTAAAAGAAAATCATATGTATCACTACAGCATGTATTCAATGTAATAATATTGCAAATATAATTTTCCATGTCGTTTATCTAACAACTGAATTTTTGAAGCTCCTCATAACAATCTGATACAATATTTGCATACAAAACATCATGAACTAATTTTACTTAATATGTTAATATTTTACTTCGAATATTTATCAGATTGCAATGAAAAATACAAAAAAGGTAAGTCTTCTTTTTGATTACATGAAATTTAAACAAAATAAAAAAAGTTTTTGTTTATGTAAATCTTGACCATGTTCTTAACTTTTCATGCTTTCTTGGACATCTTCCAGATCGTCGATTATACACTCCAAAATCACAAGAGGGTTGCAAACATGTTTCCATTTCAATACATCTGAAACAATACAAAAATATTTTCTTATTTCATTTCACTGTTAATTTATAAAGTATATCGTTTTATCAGGGATGTTTCAATTAAACATGAAAAAATAACTGAGAAGCCTTGACATCTGACATCCAGAATAAAAAAAACATGGTGGCTACAATATACTAACCAGTATACAGATAGTGGTTAATAAACAGATCTGTTGTCAGAGGGTTTTTCAACTTCTGACAACAGATGTGCTATTCTGATTAGTCTAGTTCATACTTACTTTTTAGTTAATCATGTGTTAAAAAATCACTACAGAAGAAACTGCTAAAAACGTTCAGGATTTTGAAGCTTTCATTTTAAAAGTTTTTGTTGTTAGTATGCTAAATTCATGAATGTTATTTAGTTACAATTGGCAAAAACATTTAACAAAATCATGTGTAATAAAGTATAAACCATGTAACATTATCGCAGTGGGCCTTTTTTCTAGTTAATTGATTTTTAATGAATCAAAAAGACAAATATTTAAAAACAGTAAATTGTTATTTATTTTAAAAAAGTTTTACAAATGATTCAATGAAAAATAAATAACACTTTAGTTATTGTTACCTTAAAAGAAGATATTAGTCATTTATAATGTAATTAAATATGTCCAGAAGATGTTCCTTGGAAAACCATCATTCCAATTTCAAGAAGTATGGTAAGGTGTCAAGATCACAAGAAAATACAATGATAAAAGGTCCTTTAATAAAAATCCATCATGGCATAGACCAAGTAAATATCGAAGGAGAATCTCGTTCAGCAAATGCGATGGCAGCCAAACATTTTTCACAAACAATATTACAATCAGTGATAGAAGAGAATAACTTCAGTGATGAAACTGCTTTGTATTATAAACTACTGCCAACAAAAACATTAGATATGAAGCGGGCACCAAAAAAGTCTGGTATGCAAATGAACAAAGAAAAGGTAACTTTTCTTTTGTGGGCCAATAAGTCAGGAAATCATAAACTTAAGCCGTTGCTCGTTAGCAAGATACGCCAGCCCATGTTGCATCAAAAACGTTAATATGAATTCATTACCGGTTATTTTTAAAAATAGTAAAAATGCTTGGATAACGTGTAATATTTTTCTAATATGGTTTAAAAACGATAAGTACGAATTTGTGCCTTGCGTTAAAAATTATTTAAGAGTTCGAAAATTGTAAGAAAAAGCTTTATTACTTCTTGACAAATGCCCTGCTCATCCACCTACTGACTTCCTGAAATTTAAAGGTGGGAAAATAATTGCAATTTTTTCACCCAAGAACACCACATCTTTGATACAACCATTAGACCAAGGAGTTATTCAGGCATTTAAACCTTATTATCGACAAGAGCTACTGACTGCTATCATTAACTCAGAATTACAAGTAACAGAATTCCTTAAAACTGTGTCAGTAAAAAGTGTTTGCTCATTAAGATAAATAGAGGTCCAATATAAGCATTATTACTTAATTATAAATATAATCAAACCAAACTTAACCTACACTTGCTAGTCAAGGTTAGCGAGTGTAGGTTTTTGGTTACATTAATACCATATTTTTATTTGGTAATTGGTTAGATTAATGGTTCGATAATTTTTCTGCAAATACCTCCAGATACCCACTGATTTGGAATAAAAAGTGTGCAAACAACTGCACATTTTCTAATTACCCTAAAGTTGTATGGGCTCATCACAATAAGCCTGAAAAATATCAGGCTCATTAAAAATTGCTAAATAATTTTCCAATTTGTTGGGCACACTGCAAAATGTTGTAGACTCTTTACAATAACTGTGATTTTTCAATCTGCCTATGACATAAGATCATTAGGAGTAAGCCAAAAACGTAATTTGGATTTCTAGTTTGGAACTATTTTACTCAAGGAATTCATTAGAAAATATGAGCTCCCTTATTACCCTTTCAAAATTTCATTACTTGGAGCATGAAATGCTGAAAGGGTAATCAGTAACAGTGTATGGTAAATTGATGTGTTATAGAACAATGTAGTACGTAATTCCAATTGTATTATACCAACAGTGCATTTCAAATCAAGTCTGAATATTAACTTAATAAGAGATCTCACTTAATTTTTACACTGCACTGGTTTTTACAGTTAATTTTTATCTCTTATACAGTACTATATAATTACAACAAATTGTACAATACAAAAAAGTGGGTATATTGATTTTAGAAGTGATGTAAATTAGTGATGCAAGATCAACTGATGTCAAGATTTTAGGTAGGGGATTACTTAATGAAAAGGCACATGTAAAGAAAAAACAGTTATATAAAATGTAATATATTTATGTGTTAAAAGAGACTGTTTAAGAAAGTTTTTTTTTAATAGATTTTTATGAACACAGTACTTTTGGCCAACAAATCATGAATGATTAAGAATGCCAAATTGGTAAAAAGTAGACTTGTTAAAATATAATATTATGAAAAGTGATAAAAAATAACTTGTTTGATGAAATTTAAGATGAAAAAGTTTTAAAAATTAATAAAGTGAAAAAAGGAAGTTATGGCAAGTTTTCATTGGAACTAGATTGATGGGGGAAAAAATATGGTAATTATAGAGAATATAGTACCCACCTCTGATTTTTCCCATAAAATCTTATTTCCATGGCCAATAATATGTTGCTATTTTAATGTAACAAGTAAGTACGATAGTAAATAGCATAAGACATAACAAAAAAAATTAAGGATACTTTCAGCTGACAGAACACAAAATATTATATAACTAGCAGAACCTGTCTAGCCAGAACCTCTCAGGTCAGCCCAGGCAAATCCCGAAGCCAACTCATGGGCTCCTGGCACCAAGGGGCCAACTCCATGGCCGCAGAGCTAGCTTCACTTGCCAGTCTCAATTTGCCATGGGAACTGGTGCCCTGGACACCTGCAGTCACTATTCCCATCTACCCACAGGTCTCAAACCCTGGACCTCTGCACTATACATTATCCTCCTGGTTGTAAGAATAACACTGATAAATAATAATTATAGTATTCAGGCTTTATAGAAATCTGAAAAAGAAACAAAATTACAAAACACAGAATATTAGTAACTATGTACAAGGAAGCTAGGGCCTCAATCAATAACTTAAAACCTTCCCTGGGGTAACATGAATGTATCCTGCAAATTTGAAAGTAGATAAATGATTGATTGGTTCTCTCTTGATATGACGACAAAGAAACAGAAAAACTTTATACATATATACACACACACACACACACACACATGCACAGTTCTGAATAAGTGTGATCTGTTAGATCGAGAGTGAAACTGATGCATGCAAAAGTTAGGCTTCAATTTACTAACAATACCCTGTTAAATTTTGCAAATCAGATGATTGTTTGCAGATATATTATAAGAGCACCCCATTGTACTTATAAAAATGCCCCATAGGCACATTGTTTGTTACCAGTTGATGGTGATGATTTGTCTAGCTTCCCATGAGGTGCTCGCATACCTCAACACTCCAACTTCACTCACAGTCCTCATAGGAAACCCATTATAGTTAAACAAAAATTTATTTAATATTATTTTATTTAACATAAATTTAATTCTATTATTTTTGTAATATTATTTATTCTATTAAATTCAAATCATTCAGCTCAAACCCAGCTCACACAGTGATAGAGACTCACAATTCATTAAAGTTTGTACTTCAACCGGCAAATCTTCACTACTAGATTTTTTTTCAAGATGAAATATAGGTAAAAACCTTAGTTATACCAAGAAGCATATTTGGTTGCAATTGATTGAGTAGTTTTTTTGTTTATGTAAAATATGAAAACTTTTCATCAATTAATCAGTATCAGACACTATCTAAAATGAAGTGTATTTTTCATAATGTATAATAAATGCATTATGTAAGATACAGAAACTACAAACTGCATCATTAATGGCACAGTTTAAGGTTTATATTAACAAATCGTATGATACTGAGATTTCAATTTCTTTAAATAGCCATAAGCAGCAAATAAGTCCAATAGCAATTTTGTTATACTAAACATGCAACAATTAAATTTTCAACATATACACATAAGAAAAAAATTCAAGTAAAGTATATCATATTCTATCTAATTACTAAATTCCTTCAATAAGCAAGAAATTTTTCATGTTTTCACTAGTTATTTCGAGTTGTCTGTAAATTCAACTGTAAAAAGTATTAAAAATCATAGTATAGTATAATTACACCTAATTTAAACAATTATTATATCTTTATTTTTTACTTACAATCGATCATGGTGATTAAAGTACTCTCTCCCTTTTTTGTATTTGATACAATCTCTCTGCTTATCAAAACAATCACACATGCAGGATCCATTAGCAAGGTGCCTTACTGTATATTCACTTGGACATCGGCAACTGAAAAATATTAACGGCAATAAAAACTTTATGCGATAGTATGACACTAGAAGAAAGGAAATCGTATTTTACACTATTTAAATTAATATACAGAGTGTTCGAGAAGTCTCTTACCTTTACACAAATATACATTGTGGACTTAGTACAAATTTTAAACATTTTATATGACATTTGTATTTACAAATTATTTGTTCAATGAATCTGTGTATGCATAGAGCTGTGTCCCTACATACTCCTTGATCTGCTGCAAAGCTTATGTGGAGTTATTATGGTTTCACTCACAATAATACACAATTCTACACTTTCTATATAATGGCCCCAACCTTACCATGAGTGTAATAAAATTTGATTTTATCTGATATATATTACGGTTATATAATATAACTGAGCAGGGTTTGTTTGTACCCACAAACGCAAGTTCTGTTTATTCACATATCCACTTAAGTGAAAACAGGATTCATCTGACATCCAAAGATTTTCAATAAAGTTAGCATTCTCAACGATTTTAGACAACAGTTTTTCACAAAATTGCGCAAACACAATACACAATCATTAAATTTCACTTTTCGAACAATTTGAATCTTGTACAAATGAAATTTCAGGTTATGAATCATCTTTGCACACTCTGACGTTTGAACTCTGATGACAAGGCAATTTTCCGCACCGAACTACAAGGACTCCTTCTTACCGCTACAGTTTTCATGGCATCAATGTTTTCTGGTATATGTACAGACAACACATGCCCACTAGATTTTTTTTCAAAGCTGAACCAGCCTCTTCAAAGTTACGAACCCAAGTTTTGATTGCATGTGAACAAGGAACTTGACCACCGGGCAGGATCTCATTGTGTCACCAAAACATTCTTTGTGCAGCTGTCACCATGTCAGTAAAACACCATTTCAGCAACCACAAGCTCTACACCACTTCACTGCTCCATCACAACTAAATTTTTATTATTTCTCTACAGTTTAACATCTTTCTCCCACTTACAGTACACCTACAGGGCTGCCAACACCAAATTCAAAATTTCCCATTTCTCTGCACCACTGTATAATACAAATTTTTTGATAACATTCACATTTGATTTTATAAATTTTTGATACCGAACCAGCAACTACACTCATTTAATTTCTTCATTAACAATCAAATCATCGCAACAGCTGCAATTTGGCCAAATGCTGAGTCTATGCTATGCCTAGTTACAGCACATTTGTTTGTTTTCATTAATTATTTACTTTAGCATTTATTATGAAAATTATAAATACGTATGTAAAACAATATACTTGTACAAAATGCTTTCTTTTTTTGTAATACTTTTAAAATAATTATGAACCAGACCGGGGTAAAAAAAAGTTTAAATGAAATAAAAATGTTTTAAAGATAACAATATTTATTTTCAATGCTACAGTTACATTTTCATAATTATCTACACATATTTCAAAACAATATGATATAACTGTTTAAAATCTTAAAATTTTTTTATGTAATTCATTCAAAATACATTCAAATATCCTCCCACTGCAGAAGGGTGTGTTAATATCCATAATTATTATAAAAATCAAAATAGCAATTGTATATTCAGTTCTATAAGTTTGTATATGAAGGCAAATATTTCTAAAGGAAGCATGTTATTTAAAAAATGAAAATGTTATTTAACTCAAATTTAAAAAAATGAAAACTAAAAAATATCATTTGGTGTAAAATACAATTATTATAATTTTATTTGTTATAGAATGTCATCAGATATTAAATACAGTATGCAATATTTTATTCAATTAAATAATTTTGTAAATTACATTAAATTGTATGATATTAATATAGTGGCATTATCCATACTTTATATTAATATAATATTTATTAAAAGTAATATTATATTTCAGTAACAATTTTATAGTTTTTAACGTGAATTGTGAACATGTACTTACTTAACAAAATATAATAAAAGAAAAATAGATTAAAGTTAATAACATATCATTAAAAGTATCATAATATTATAAATGACATGATAAAAAATAAAATTATATTTATTACCTTGACATTAGTTTTAAGAAGTCATTTTCAATGTTTATAAATCACATTTACTTAAAAAAACAAGTTATAAGTAAATAAATGGCTGTTATTATTATGTATTTATTATATAAACACTAGAATTATTTATTCCAAAAAAAAAAATCTGTAAAATTCCTAAAAAAATATCAAGGATAAGTTGTATTATTTACTTTGTTTTACTTATATAAATAATAAAATGTAGTTTATATATACTAAAGTAATTTAATCTTGTTCTATATTATGTACTGTGTTCATTTATGCACTACATATTATTTTACTGAATAACAATTATTATAAAAATCAAAATAGCAATTCAGTTCTATAAGTTTGTATACCAAATTTTTATAATATTCTAAGAGATATAAACAGGAATACTTAAATTAAAAGAATGGTTAGTAGTGCCAATAATACAGGAATTGTTTATATAACCTTTGAGCAGGAATCTACATAAAAGAAGACAAGATGTGCATCATATCTAAAATTATTCTTTCTAAGAAAAATTTTTGTTTTAATTTTACATTACTTAAACCATGAAAAAAGGTAATGAATGATAGTAAAAATCAATGATTCATTGATTAAATATGAACAGTGCATTCCACAACGTAATGGACATCAGATTAATATTTATCAAATGAATTGTTTAAATGAACGGTAATTTATTTTTTTTTAAATGAATGTACTTTACTACAGTAAAGTAGTCAATGAGTTATCGTAAATAATAGTTATGAAAATTAGAATACTAAATCTAATTTAGTTTTCGATTTTTCATTTTTTTTTACCACTACAAATGTGATTCAATGCCAGTTCCAGAAGATTGGATACAAGTTTCTTAGTTCACCAAAACTTATTTACATTTGCAGCCGATTTGAAAAATGCTTGACAGGATTAGATTCTCAGATCTGTTTTTCATGTTGACAACAGATTTTTATTTTTTTCTATTTTATTGAATACCGTATATACTTTATTTTTTTAGTTAGATCCAGATGATATTCTCCAATCTAAGTTCACGAACGTAAGGGTATAGTTTTTGACTGATGAGAGAAAATAAATTACTAATTTGAAAAAAATCTTTATAGCCATGAAGTAGAAGGAGGAATCATACATCATATAACCTGAATGTAATATCCTGATGGACCGTTTCAGTTAATACAATTGCTGAACTAAAAGAAACTTATGTATCACACTTATAAAAGGAATTATACCAAATTTGATTTTCTATTGGCTGTTAAAAATGAACTGATCACTAAAGCAACATAGCATATGATCAGAAAAGCCACCAGTTCTATTTAGCGATGACAAAGCGGCGATAAAAAAACTAGGAACTTATCACTGACACTTATATAATTTGTGAGGTGAATACACGATAAGCTTCTTGGAAGTAAAAGAACACAAGAAACTACTGGATCCATAAACAATAATGTAATCTTTAATGTAATAATGTTACGAGTGACGGAACTGAGAGCGATTGTTGCCATAAATTCTTAGGGGACGTACAAATAAATATGATGATTGAAGATTAAAAGAAAGACCAAAACCCAACTGAAAACTACAAGAGGTAACAAGAGTTTCAACCTGGACTTGATTACTAATAAGTGCCACCTCTATTAAAATGGTCTGGTCAGTTACCCAGTGTTTTGAAACCATTGAGGATCTCATGAATGGGATCAATTGACCGGATATCCTTGCAGTGTAATTCTTCAAGGGCCTGATAACACTGGTGTGGTGCTCCCAGACACAAGGTACGTATCATTTAACCCATGGCTAAGCAGTTAAAAGGCAGAAAATACAGAAAGGTTTTAAAACTCTTAGTATAGTTTTAAATAAGTGCTAATCTAAAAAAAAAATTTAACAGCAAAATAGAAATATTACTTGTTTTCAGGCGAATTCAAACGTTGAAGTTCACGAGGCATCTCAGAATCTCGTGGCATTTCTTCATCTCGGTGATCAATACACTCGCATTCAGTATGATTAAAAAATTTCAATTTTTCAACAGTAGTAGCTGATCGTTGATTGTGTCCTCTGTATACATATGAAGCTGCCTGAAATGCAAAAACCGATAAATTAAAATACAAGATTTATTAACTCTCACCCGAATTAATCATTCAAAACTAATTTATTTCAACAACAAACTGAGCTAAATTAAATAAAATAATCTTCAAAAACTTATATCATAACATTTTTTTGTTACTTCTGTGACCATTTTCAGTAAATGACGGCTTACAAATAAATTTTATAGTTTTAAATAATTTTCATTATTGATGATCATAAATAAAAAACAGCAGAATTATCCATTCATGAAAAATAGAAGCAAAATTAAACTATTAGTTTACATTAATGGCATAAAATAAGCGTGAAATAAGAGTTAACAAGACAAAATATTACAATTGCATTCCTCATTACAGCAAAACATTTACTACAATTTTTCATCCACTATATTTTTCTTTTATTTAATGATAATTTTTCAGGTAATAGTTATTTCAGTTATGATTATAATCATTCCTGACTGAAATAGAATATTTAATTGAAGTTTTACATACAAATTTCATTTTCTCAATGGTGGCTGATTTTCATCATTACACACATTTTTATTCAGCTTATCAAAACAAATTTTCCAATTTTCTTCAATTTTTGTGACTTTTCCAATAAAAATACACTATTTCTTTCGGTCGCATGGTGGGAGTAGAGGGTGAAAATGAGTTTCTTTACTTTTTAGGTATGAGAAGGACAAAAATATAATGGTATTTTCAACAATAATAATTGTTGGTAATTACAATGGTAACTGAGGAAACCTCAATTTAAGTGAATGCACTTAAATTGAGGTTTTCTTATATACAAAGTGTTCCACGACATATTCTCCGAACTTCAGGTACTGATGCAGGACACCAAAATGAGCAAAAAAGTACATATCGACATAAGTCCTATTTTGCTTTGTTTCCTTCTGGGCGCCATTTTGTGATTTTCAACAAAAAAACTATTTCTCAGGAACGGGTAAACTTACTTAAATGAAATTTGGGAAAGCTAAGGCTAGTGTCTTATTCTACAAAATAAATAAAATTTTAAAACGTTACCTTTAAAAATTTCAAAATGGCGGCCATCTTAATTTTGTAATTTTCAATATCTTTGTAATTATTTGTTTGATCAAATTTTTACCTTTATAAAACTTATTAAGAATTTTATTTTGAAAAAAATGAGATCTCATTTGTAAAAATCCATTAACAAACAATCGAGTTATTATAGACAATTTACCCGAACCACCGGGTTGGTCTAGTAGTGAACGCGTCTTCCCAAATCAGCTGATTTGGAAGTCGAAAGTTCCAGCGTTCAAGTCCTAGTAAAGCCAGATATTTTTACACGGATTTGAATACTAGATCATGGATACCGGTGTTTTTTGGCGGTTGGGTTTCAATTAACCACACATCTCAGGAACGGTCGAACTGAGAATGTACAAGACTACACTTCATTTACACTCATACATATCATCCTCATTCATCCTCTGAAGTGTTATCTAAACGGTAGTTACCGGAGGCTAAACAGGAAAAAGAAAGAAAGAAGAAGAAGAAAGACAATTTACCCGACAGTACGCTTGCGCACCGTAATGCAAGCTGGTAATTTCTAGCCTGTTTTTATTTCCTCTACTAAATTTAATAAAAATTATCAGTAATAAATAATAATAGTAAATTAATAAAAAATTATTGCCCAAGCGTACTGCCGGGTTAATTGTCTGCAATAACTCGAATGTTTGTCAACGGATTTTTACAAATGAGGTCTCATTCTCATTTTGTTCAAAATAAAACAAAACGTCAAAAATGTACTTTTCTCTAGTTTACTCGATGTTTTAAAGACAAATTTATATAATGAATAAAATAAGACCAATGTTAATGTTTGACCATTACTAGTATAATAAATATTGTATAAAAATTTACAAACTGTGATTGCGTTCGTGCGAGTGAAAAAGTGACTCACGCTCTCTCTCTCTATCCTTTTTTCTTCGATTGGACCATAAATATATAGTTATTGAAGATTAAAGGAAGTTTTTTTATCATATTCTATTTTTATAGCTTAATAGTTTATTTTTTTATTAGAAAATAAAAATTAAAAGCGTTGTAAAAAGAAGAAATTTCACTTAAGATAAACAACCGAAAGTGTTTCGCAGTAAAAGATTTCTGATTTTATAGGCAGGCCCCTAAGTAAAGAAATTATATCTTACGTTCAGAATACTCAACTCTTTTAAAAGTTTTACCGATAGGCTTGAAGCTAAAGTGCAATGTACCATAATTTTTTTTTTAACTCAAAAGGAAATCGCTAAACCACTAACGATAGCCATTCGTATAAATAAACAGATAAACAAGGCTCTTCAATGAACTACGGTTTTTAGATTTGTATTTGATGGGTTCAACAACGTTAAAAATATTTATCGCTCTTATTTTTTCAAAGGTAAAATCGCTAGTAACATTTATTTAAATTAATATGAAGATACTTATTTTAAGTAATATTAAAAAACACCCTTCATTATACGACTACAATAAAATATTCTAAACATTGCTTTTTAACGTTCATCGTATATATTCAGTAGATGTTAAACCTACAGTAAGCATTAAAATGTGAGAAGCTAACTTGTTGCTTTTCGAAACAAGCTAACTTGTTATTGCAATAAAAACTGTATAGTCCAACAATTAAAATTATATAACATTCAAAGAAAAAACTCTTTCGGTTTATTAATTTGCACGTGACATATAATATAAATCACTGGCACAAAATAAGTTTTCTAAATTAATAGGTTCTACCAGAAGTGTATATTTAAAAATCAAGTTATATTTTAAATCCTTTTGATAAATAAAAATAGTATAAACAACATGTATAAAGATATAAATTTATCTTTACTAGGAAAAAGGCGGGCCCACGGCTCGCCGCGAAAATGTTACATGGTTAATGTTTCATTACACATGATTTTATTGCCAAACATAAAAGTTTTAGCCAACGCGTTACTAAATAACGATCACGAATTTAGCGTACTAAAAACAACAAAAACTTTTATTACAACGAAAAGCTTCAAAATCACGAACATTTTTAGTTGTTTCTTGAGTTGTGATTTTTTAACACAGCTTTAACCCCATGTTTTCCTTCTCTATACCCAAAACACAGTATAATTATAGAAAAATCGTTCGAACGAATGAATCGTTCGTTAATGCGCCTGTGCACAGCCGCCATTGGTCCGCTCTGCGCTAATAGCAGTTAAAATAAAAATGTGAGCGCATACAACAAACCCACGCACCATTATTTTTACTTCATTGTACGAATTAAAGTAAGTATTGCGATCGCCAAAAATGTTTGTTTTCAGATTTCAACGGAAATATCCATTTTTACCATCCCTGAATTCATTTTGACTAGTTTCGGCGTGACGTTTGTATCTCGAAAAACGATTAGTCGTGGACTGTTAAAATTTTTGATTTAGGACTGTTATAACACCTAGTTGTGCACCTCCTCTTTAATTTCAATCGACTGGACCAAAAGTGTCCAAAAAAGACCAAAAACCAAAAGAAAATTGGATTTTGGACCTTTTCTTAACTGTAGTAATCAAACCTCATTGACAGCTTTTCAACGATATATCATAAGTGGTACTTATTTCCATTGGTTCCAGAGTTATAACCAAATAAAATTTTAATTAATGAAATATTTGGATCTTACAAGGGGAAGGCATATCGGTTCGATGCGACTTCATTTTATTTTTTTTAATTTAAATATATTGATTTATTAATAATTATTAACTTTTGATTGTAAGAAGAAGAAGTTATTAGTGAAATAAAATTTTATGTACTTTAAAAACGAATATATGTAATTTAGTAAGCGTACAAGGAAGTCATATGTAGTCCACATCAGATTAAGTGAAACATCTGATTATTTAATATTAATTGAAAATTATAATTTAGAATCGTATTAAAATTTTATATACTTTTCATTTTTTTTAAAATGTGTATATGTAATTTAATAGGTGTACAAGAAAGTCATGTGATGTTCGCATCGGATTTTTTATGGAGAGACACTGAGCATCATAATTCAATAGAATCGGACTTCATCAAGAACAATACAAGAAACTTTTACTTAACATTCAAAACTAATACTCACCATCAAGTTTACATTTTAAAAATCAAGAAACACTCAATCTGCATTTAACACAGAAAATTGCAGAATACTTCAAAAAACTATACGACTGCGACCTTCCATAAGAAAACTTAAATTTGTAAAACACCATTCCAAGTCAAGCAAATACAAAGTCACTAACTTTTGAAGAAATTAAAAATACCATAAAGCAACTTAAAACAAAACGTTTGGAGAAGACAGCGTAACTGCAGAGATATGGAAACCCTCTAGTGAGAACGTGATTAAGTATCCGACAGGAATAATCCAAGAAATCTGGCAAACAAACATTCTTCCATCAAGATGGACACCTGAATTAATAAATCCGCTGAATACAAAGAGACAAAACATATTCTAGTAAGCTACAGAGATCCCTCTTACCAGTGACGTATAATCAAAGCATTCTAAAACCGATCTGAAAATGTGGTCAACCCACAATTAGGAGAGTATCAACAAGGATTAGGAAGGTAGGTCCTCTGCACAACAAATTACAAACGTAAAAAAATCTTAGAAATTAGAAAAATCGGGCGCTTAAAATATGCGGTGACTATTGTAGATTTTAAAAAGGCGTACGATTTAATCGATAGAAACGCTCTAACTGAATCGGGACTAGGCAATAAAACAATTGAAATAATTAAAGCTCTTAACAAACACATCATCTAAGGTAAGATTTATAGGGGAACTCGCGGAAAATTTTTAAATAACATCAGATATAAGTCAAAGAGATGGTTTATCGCCCTCCTTTTCAATTTTTCATTAAAGAAGACTGTTAGAGAATGGAGAAAATTCATAAATACCAGAGCATAAAACTTAGAAGGAACTTAAATAAGCTCACGGTGGATCTCCTAGCTTCAATATATTAATTACAGACTCGCTTGAAAATGTATAAAAACAAATCGCAGAATTTTAAAGACAAGCAGCCAAAGTAGGATTACAAATATCCTTTGAAACACACAGTTCATGACATAAGTCAGCGATAGCCTCAATAACTTAAGATAAAAAATAAAACCATATCTAAAACGGATTCCTTTAAATAACTTTTTATATATTAACTATAATTTTTTAAAGTGTTTACACAGTCATTTTTTTATTTATTAAACAAAGTCGGCATAAATTTATTTACCAAATGTTATTGCGATTCCTCAAACCGACAAAAAGTGAGAAGAATATAATTATACATATCATGATTATATATATACATTACATAATATATTATATATAATATAATATAATTATACATTCAGTTGGAGCGTAAAGGGCATACATCCAAACTGGAGATATATGTAGTAACAACTACAACACATGCTCGTTTCCAGGAAATTCTTATAATTAAAACTTGAAATAATTTGTCAATTTCGGCCATGTAAATTTATTACGCTATAATTGTGCCACCGATTTCATGCTGTACTTTGAATGTTCCCCTCAGACCGTATATCGTACGCAATCGAGAGGACCGTGAGAAACCATTACGTGACGCAATCTAGGAAATATATCGGTTCATCACCAGCTCATGCGTTAATTAGGTACGTTCCAGACGCAAAGAGCAAAGGACGACTTCTTTACGGTTACAGCCTCGCACTGGCAATTTCCATAGAAATATTGCAGATCTTTTATGCGATGCACTTTTTTATATAAAAAGAATACATCCACTCGCTCAAAACCGATCTAATCTGGAGTTTTACAGACAAATCATTTACATTAATGTCAAGCTTAGGTTAATGTCAAGTGAAAGAAAAACGGATTGAAAAATGCACCTGGGAGAGATGTATGTATTGATAATTTATTAAAAAACCCAAAAAAGGTAGGCGGTTCACGAATGACGGGTAATTGTTTTCAAAACCAAGTATAAGAGCCAGCACTCTTCGAAATCAATGGGTATTTGCAGAGAAATTATAAATATAATCTTTTTCTGTTTAGCCTCCAGAACCGTGGTAAGGAATTACTTCAGAGGATGATACGTATGAATGTAAATGAGGTGTAGTCTTATACAGTCTCAAGTCGACCGTTCCTGAGATTTGTGGTTAATTGAAACCTAACCACCAAAGAACACCGGTATCCACGATATAGTATAAATATAATCTAGCCAAACTTAGCCTACACTGACTAACATTGACTAATTGACAGTACTGTTTTGATTTAAATAATAAATTCGGTAATTATTGCAATTACTGATTATATAAATAATCAAATCATTACTGTTAATTAGTCAAGGTTAGCGAACGAAGCGAGCGTAGATTAAGTTTGGTTAGATATTTATAATTACAAGCAATATCTAATATTGTAAAATATGTTAATATGGAGAATGTTTAAAACGACCGGTATAAAACAGCATGTTAGTGTGTTTTCTTTAATGTACTGTAGAGTTATTTCTACCGAGTTATTACTACAGTATTTCTCAAAGTTTTATTCATCAATCATTTTAAAATATGTTATATTAAGTCATTTTTATGTGAAAAAAAAACGAAAAAGGGGTAGATATAAAACGAAGTATCAAATATTTGAATGTATTATGAAGGAAAAAAATTTACAATGATTAATAAAACTGAAGTCTACGTTTTGTATACGTTATGTTTTTTTTTATTTATTAACAATGTCAGTTAAAGTAAAATTGCAATAATAAAAAATGAAAACACTAACTTAGGAGAGGATTATTAAATAATAATGTTCGTCTAAAATTTAATTTGTAGTCGTAAAATAAAAAATAATGGCTAAATATCTAGGAAATAATTATAATTTCGCAAAGTATAAAAAAATTATATTAATGACTATTATAAGGATAAAAGAAAAATCAAGTGCAACAAACAAGATACAACTACCAAGGTGTTTGCAGTTGAATAATATGTAATAGGTAGATAGTTGTTTAAATTAACTGCATAAGGATACATACCTTGGTGTAACACAGTTAAATTTTATAATCTGTTATTCTTGTTTATTACTATTTATTCAAGGTCGGGTAGGTCATAGTAGCAACAGACATTAAAAAAAAGAAATAAAAGTTAGTTTATGGCGTCATGAGAAAAATATTTAGATACTAAATACGTTACCGACAATTTTTATAGTATATTATTTACGTATTAAAAATATCAAACTAAGAAAACGTTTTGTATGAATCAATATAAAAAGTTTACTTTCGGTGTGTATTGCATTAAACAAAAACCAACTACCGAAATAATTTTGGTTTCTGATCGACATAATTACTAAATGACACTAACGTACACACTCCGTGTAAAACGCGTACATTTTCTCCGAATGACGGTTAAAAAAACTATCTGTGCGATATACCGGGTGATTCAGGAGGATAGGGAAATACTTTGACAACTCATTCTAGAGGCTAAAAATAAGAAAAAAAGTTCATATAAACATAGGTCCGAAAACGCTTCGTTAGCGAGTTATACAGAGTGAAAGATTTCGCCCGAGTTTCAGTTCCTCCGGGTAAATTAAGGCTTTCTGAAATTCTGGGAAGGTCAATTAAGGGGCAAATTCAATCGTTTCTTATGGTTTTTGAGCTGGGAAATCGAAAAAAATTTCTGGTTTTTTGAAATAAACTTACCGCGATGTGCTTATTTTTTTGTGGTTTCGACATCTTTAAAACTAAAATAACGAAGTTCAGAAACCGTTTAAGATACGGAAAACTGGACGCTTCAAGGTATGGAAAGCTAGACAGGTTAAAACTAATATGACAAATAAACACGGCAAACGATCGTTCGACACTGAGACGTGTAGTAAGTTACTGTAAGAAGTTTAATGCCGTCTGCAGACTCCGGTAATGAACAAGCCGTATTATACAAGAGTATTCACGTAACTACGGCCTACCTACTCACTTAAAACGTCATATTCACTGCTTAGCCGAGGCGTCTCTCTGTTTAATCAGTTCTGACGGAGCGCATAAAAGTCGGAAGTAAAAATAGTGGCATTATACGATTGCCCCGGCAGTTAGACGAAAAGTGTCGGATTACTGATAGCAGAGTGTATATCAAGCCGTATCAATTAATCTTTAAAAATTCAATCTTGATTTTAATCTTTTTTTTAATCTTGATTAAATTCAATCGTTAATTAAGCCGAACAAAATCGGATCGTTTTGTTTTGACTACGAACCTACATGCGGTGAAATACAATGATTCAGATAGAAACTTGGCTACGAGTAATTACCGGTATCTTACCAAAGACGTGGCGCCAGATTTATCGAAGTTGCCCTGAATTTTTCATACACATAGGTAATTATTTCAAACAAAAACATTTTATTGATAATTTTGTGGTCATTTTACGGTTAGTTTTCTTTGGGACAACCACTGTTCAGTATATAAAGATTACGCGTGTTTTTTTTAGAACTACAGAATATAAGTGAAAAAAACTGCGTTCATTCACCGATACAGAAAATTTACCTGTTTTTGCTCCACAAAGGAGCATGGAAATCGCTCTAAAGGCAGACAATTTGATGTAACAGAATCCTGAATTCGTGAGTGGCGAAAGAAAAAAAAAACGAATTTCTCGTAGTCGATATCAAAATTAAACATTTCGACGGAAATAGAAGAAAAACTTACAGCGCGTACATAGAACGTAAGTCGGTCTGGAAATGCGACTTGAAAGATACGACCACCACGGATCACGTATCTCAAATATTTTTCTGAAAGAGTAGAATTATTATTTTTTTTAAATTTAATTCTTTACAAACAGTCTGTCGAAGGCTTTGCCGGTTGCATAAATTCGGCAAAGCCTGAGAAAATTATGCAACTGTTTGACGGATTTACCGCAGTATATAAAAAACACAAAAAAAAGCTTTTCGTCCTTTCACACATTATTTTAAAATTACCGCTTGCTTTTATTTTAAAAACAAAAAGTTTTAGTATTTTAAAAAACCGATAGTTTAAAACAAAATTTAATGCAGTACATCAATGCACTATATTATTTAGGTCATGAAGTATTCAGGAATGATATTTTTACGTTTAAAAAAAGAGAGTAGACTAGTGAAATATTGGATTAATGGATGAGGGGTGAAAAAGGAAACATTTGTGTTATTTAAGAAATAAAGTAGCGATGGCAACGATTTGCGTTACGACGTAAAGAAATTTACATTATAGTGCAACGAAGTATTTTTACTTTATTTATGAAAGAACTTCGTTAACATCTTTATGCAAATTATCTATGCAGTATTTACTTTTGTTATACATCTAGCAGCAGGTGATAAAAAAGATAATTTGCATTTTGCACTTTTGAACTCGATTTTCCTATATTTAAAAATCAATTACCGTAACAGCGAGTGGAAAATTATCTATTTTAAATAGAGCGATAAACGGTTAGAATATTTTTGTTCTCTAAAAATTATAACATACAAACCGCATTGTAACATAAAAAGACGACATAAAAATAATTTTTTAATTAGATAATTTAATTTACAATAAAAAGATTTTAAAGCGTTAAAAAATGTGTAACAGTCCTGCAAGAAAGATGAGGGGCTAGTCGCTTAGTCGAAATGAAATGCATTTGGCACGGAATGCAAAAGTTTCTTTTGACGCAAATTCAAAATATAAAAAGCAATATACTGTAGTATATACAGTCGGTTTACTTTAGGCGTTAAAACTAAACAAACATAAAATCGGTTGAGTAATGCGGTTAACGATACGTGAATTACGAATGCAACCGTTGTCCGTTGCCGTTTTTGGCCGGATACCAAATTAATCGTTATAATTTCTTTTTTGATAAATTAAAAACATCATTATAATTTTACGATAACAAATAAATAAACCGAACAATTTGGAAACTTCTTTTTTTAATTAAATTATAAGAGTCACGATAGACATATCATCTCTAACTAGCGATAATTGTATTATCTGGAAGACAGAGGAGATTCTCAATTACGGTACGCTTACAACCAAATAATGAATAATGAATCGCCTAATATATTTATAACAAGTAGATTACAAGAAGATTTTCTTGATGAAATCGCTAACTGAAACTGTACTAACTTTGTTTAGAACCTAAAACTTTTCTAATTAAGATAAAATCAAAATATATTGCAGTACACTATTATTAATACCCGAAAACGTATCGTATTCGGAGAAATAATAATCAGATTTACGAGGTATGATTCACTAACGTTCGACTTTAATTTTCTAACCGCAACAAATAAACGAGTACGTGTACTTAACAAACAATATCAGTACTTAGATCATAATTCTTTTCTGTATTACATCCTCTTTGCTTTTGATGATTACCTTTGACGATCTAACTTTCATACAGTTAAAGGATTTAAAGAATATGTTAATCTTTCTCTATTCTTTTTTTCCTTTTGTCTCGAATATTCTTTATTTATAAACATAAAGTAATATAATGCAACACTTTCTTTCTAAGATAACCATTTTTATGCACAATTAATTAATTAATTTATGCACAAAGTACATAAATTAGTCACAAAAAAATACAAAAATTCTAACAAACTATTTTTAAAGTATGTAAAATATCTGATAATACAATTGTTTCTGATGCACGGCTTACACACACAGCTTAATTTAAATTTATTAATCATTTTATTTAAATATATTTTTTAGTTTTTTTTAATTCAATGGTTCTAAATAAAGCGCGCGCGCATACCGTATTTAACTCGCTCGGATGTAGGGATACTAGCGGTAACGGTCGGCACTAAATAAACTAATGTAATTTCATAATTTATATAGAACAAAGAACAAATTTCTCTTGTACATTGGGCAGACCGGTGTAGCCGCGAGGCTTAACGCACCAGTTACCGAGTCGACTGGTCGATAGAGTTCGAGACCAGCCAGAGTTACGTTTTTACACTTTTGGGGTGGGGATGCGATTTTTTAATAATCTTTTTTTATAAATATTCTTATTTTTAATCGTTAACAAATGCGCCTATGAAAAATATGACCTTAAATAGGCGAAATCTCAAAATACTGAAGGTGACCTTGCTCTACAGCCTCACCTTATAAGTTGAAAATTTAATGGCTATAATGCCTCGTATGTAAAAGTAATCTGATCCCGCATATGCCCAAATTGGACCGAATACAATACTTCTCTTTGTAAAGCTATACATATTCTATAGTGCTATCTAGACGGGAAAGTAAAACAAAAAATTGTAAAATAATTTCCGTCATTGAGATTGAAACGTGAAATTTTTCAAAATTCGGGATACATATGCCGTACACTAGGTGGCAAATGCAACTCGTTAAAACTTCTGAATCAATAAATAAACCAAAAAAATATATATTTATCACGAGTTTTCTTTATCTTGGACATGTTTTATTAAAATTAACGATTTATTCAAGATTGTCAGTGTCCGATACGAAACTTTCTTTGTAAACAAATATTCATCACTATTTCAAGTTTATTTAACTTATATCGATATAAATTCAGTCTCGCTTTAATGCAGTACTAACGTTTTCTTTTACCCCGTTTAGCCTCCGGGAATTACCGTTCAGGTATTACTTCAGAGGTTTACTTTTGAGTGTAAATGAAGTGTAGTACAGTCTCAGGTCGACTATTCCTGAGATGAGTGGTTAATTGAAACCCAACCACCAAAAAACACCGGTATCCACGATCTAGTAATCAAATAAATCCGTATAAAAGTAACTGCTTTTACTAGGACTTGAACGTTGCAACTTTCCGACTTCCAAATCAGCTGATTTGGGAAGACGCGTTCACCTACACCAACCCGGTGGGTTAACGTAGTATTAACTGATAAATACAAAAACCACTTTCCTAATTACCGGAAATAAACGCTAAAAAAAGCTTTCATCACCACTGCAAAAGCTCCGAAAATATCTGTACATAAATTTTGGGGAATTTTTTTTTACAAATTTTTCCCCAAATGTTGATAAAAGTTCATCACATTTTCTAATTTTTTTTTTATACAACAAAATTATAATTGACGGGCTATAATTTTTCCAATAACTTTAACAACTTAATAATACGCTTCAGTCCTAGAACCACACAAGATGGATCGAGGTTTATCTTAATTATTCCCAACTTGTTTTTTTTCTTTTAACCAACTGTTTTTTTAACTACTTTTTAACAGTTTTTTGTGGGTTTTTTAAATCAACGTAATGCGTAAGTGAAAAAAGGATCAACATATGTGAAACACGCAAAAAGATTCCAAAAATTACCCGATTAATATTTTTCACCGTCCTCCTAGGCGGTTTTAACTGAACGGGTTAGTTGTTCACCGCTGAAAAGTTATCGGCCCGTTTTTAAACAAATAAATGTTTTATTCAAGAACCGTTATTTTAAGACTGTATTTTGTGATACTGTTCTGATAAAGATTTTATCGTTTTCCGTAATGCATCCAGGAAAATGCTGAGGCAGTTCCTATTTTTATCCGCAGAGTAGCACATATCTATAATTTATAAGTAACTGTACCTATCAGAACAACAATTTTTTATTTAATAATTAAAAAAAAAAATCTAGTCTGTTCGTTTAAATAATCTGAGTAAGAAAACGTGAATATTAATTAAAAAAAACAACAATTATCTTACATCGTAGATGAATTGATGTAATTAGTAAATAAGCTTATGAAACTATTTCGCTTCGATGCCGGCGATGTACAGTAACTTTCACGAGAAAATAATTAGTCTGAAATTTATCCTATAATCACCGAAGCTCCAAACGATATAGACTTGATCGACGTACGGTTAACTAAATGGTGAATAAAAACCCCCGAGTCCACCTAGACGATATTTTTATTCCACACTTTGACCCCGTATGGTACCTTAGACTCCACGTAATTGATGTTGTTTGACGTGGAAGTACCACGCAAGACAAAAAAGGAAAGAGTTTAACACGAATTGTAGCTTTATTGGTTACGAAAAGAAGCTTTATTGGTTGTTAGATAGGAATTCACCACACTTGTCGCTGTTCAAAAAACTTTTTATATGTACAGTGATTATGAAACCGATTTGGACGTATAGTGTAGAGCTACGGGGTTCGATAGAAAGACTAACATTGAAATTATACACGGTTTGGGTGGGTGGAATCACATATGTGATTAGCGTCTTTCTATATACTGAAAAAGTATGTATTGAAATTAATTCGTTTGTTTGTCTTAGTCTATTTTGTAATGACGGTGTAGATTTTTTTTTTGTTTTTCATTAGTCCTTGGTGAACTCTTGTACCTGTGGTCTTGTTCAGCGCGAGTGTGTTTGTATGTATGAACTTTCTATATCCATGTAAGTACTTTATTTATATCTTTATGTATAAATAGGTTTGATTGAAGTGTTCACTGGAAAACCCGATCGTCTTCAAACGTTAAAATTTGATGAAGACAAAGAGAAAAGTTACAATACAAAATACTAATATAAATTTAATAAAGTATATTATAAAAATTTGGGCGCTTAACGCCAAAGTAATGTTGTATCAGCTTATAGAGTAGGCAAAAACGGGTTTTTTCTTTAGTTTTTGTTCAGATTTTTAATATAAATTTTAATAATGAAATGAAACTGCCTAAGTTGTTAGGTATTTATTAAGGAATAAAACAAGATCTGCCAAAATTTTTACCATTATTATAAAGCGAGCTAGTCATCGACAAGTGTAACATTTATAATATTTTTATTCGAACAAAAGGAATACCTCAAAAACGAATGAATAACAGTTTAATTTTATATATTATTTTTAATAACGGTACAATTTTGGTGACGGTTACTAAAATGTACCTAAAAATGAACAGAAAAATCTAATTCACTAGAGAATTAAATACTAAAGTATGTCTTTACTGAATTAAATAAATACAACTTGATCTATTATGAAGAAAGTGGAAAAAAATATAACTACTGCTTTCTGAAGGCGAGGATTAAAATGAAAAAAAACTTAATTTGTACCCGATTTTATTCATAGACTTAGACAAGGACTTACATTGTTAAAAATATCAATATTTCAATCATATTTATTAGTTAACTAGAAAAATGGCGGGCCTACGGCCCAACCCACGGATTGGTCTAGTGGTAAACTCGTCATCGCAAATCAGCTGCAATTTCGAAATCGAAAGTTCTAAAGTTCAAATCCTAGTAAAGGCTATACGTATTTGAATACTAGACCGTGGATTCCGGTGTTCTTTGGCAGTTGGGTTTCAATTAACCACACATCTCAGGAACGGTCCACCTGAGACTGTACAAGACTACATTTCACTTACATTTGTGCATATCATCCTCTGAAGTAATACCGTACGGTGGTTCCGGAGGCTGAACAGTAAAAGAAAGAAAGGCTTACAGCCCGCCGCGAAAATGTTACACGGTTTATGTTTCATTACATATGATTTTGTTGAATGTTTTTGCTGCTTGTAACTAAATAAGGTTCATGAATTTAGCGTACTAACAACAAAAACGTTTACAACGAAAAGCTTCAAATTCCTGAACATTTTTAGCTGTTTCTTAAATTATGAATTTTAGCACAGCTCTAATCCCAATGTTTTCCTTTTTTTATCACCAAAAGACAAATATAATTTTAGATAAATCGTTCGTATCAAGAACTATGAATCATTTATGCGCTGCGTGCAACCGAATTGGTCCGCTCTGCGCCAATAGCAGCTAAAATAAAAATATGAACACATACAAGAAACAAAGAAACCCACGCAGCATCCTTTTTTTACGGGAATGATGTTGATTACATTTAAACCTGTTGTCTTTTTTAAAGATTATCCATCTATCTTCTTCTATAACCGATTTGGCTATTTTCGATTATGTGAAATAACTGCGATTTCTTCTCTTCTTTTCTCTTCCACCAGTATTTTTTCATTCTTTCATTAAATTCATTCTTTCTTTCTTCCGATCAAGTATCTTGATCTTTTTCTTTCTACCTCCTGGAAACCCTTAAATTTTTTAATTTTTCCTGTAAACGTTTTCCTTTTCATAACATATGTCTTTTTAATACCCGTTTCATCTATATATTCTTTTATCCATTTGTTGGCTGTCTCGGGATTACAACTGAAATGTTCAAATATTTTCATAAATAATCTGTAATAACGCATCCGAATTAAATGGTCACAAAACATTTTCTTTTCTAATTATATCTGATAGCATTTCATTTTCCAAAAATAAATTTCTTTGTTACTTTTTTCTATATCCTCTTCTTTTTAGGTTTCAAGCTCTTTCTCAGAATTTTCCTTTCTTTCTTTTCCAATTACCCTATTTTTCCTTTCCTCGTTAAGGATAAAGATTACGTTATATATAGAAGCATCCAGATTTAATAACTACACTGCAAATGTTTTTTTTTTTTTTTTTTTTTTTTTTTTTTTTTTTTTTTTTTACAGTAAGAGTACATATCCTTTGTCAACTGAAAAGCGAGTTCCATTTTACTAGCTACGATTTTGGTAGCTTCTTTGCCCAGTCCATTTTTCTGGATTATTTCGCCCACATATTTAATTTTTTTTTTACTCTACAGAAAAATTGCGTATTTTTCGCTGAAAATTCTTTGTGAGGTTTTTATATTAGTCATAAATTTGGCTTTCTCAAAAGAAATCTGCAAGTCAGTCTTTTTATCATTATTATTATTATTATTATTATTATTATTATTAATTATATGCTTTTTTCATAGCTAATTTGTCAACTTCTGTAGCTGAATGGTATCTTCCCTGATTTTCACCAGGTGGGTGCTGGATTTGCCCAGTCAAGCTTCACGTATTTCACAAAATAAAAAATTAATTTCTCATCGCCGGCTGTAATCGGGCGGTTAGCGAACGATCGTTTTAAAAAGTTAATAAACAAATAATAAATTTTGAGCTATTTCGCGAAAGAATTTCCATTCAATTTAAATTTATTTTAAATTACGTAAGAAGTGGTAGCGTCTCGGCCTTTCATCTGAACGTCGCGGGTTCAAATCCCGATCAGGCATGGCATTCTTCATACGTTACAAAATTCCATTTCCATGTCCCACGCGTAAGTTTCAAGCTTATTTGGCGATATAAAAAAATATTATATATCATAATATTAAAAATGTAATATGTCGTCACGAAGTAGCAACATCTCAGCCTCTTTTCCGGAGTGTCACAGGTTAGAATCTCGTCTCGTCTTTGTTAGAATCGCATCATCTTCATGAAATAGCCGACAAAATATTTTTTTAATTCATATACCTATAATTTAAGTTTATTTCTATCATTATTTTTTTTTACCATTCTTTTTTATTGTTTATTAAAGTTTATTATATAATTTATGAAATAAAGAAAGAGTAATGACACTCGGATGCAAGATGTGAATGACTGTTCGGTATCAATGATTACGATGTTACTTCGTAAGATAATTTTTAATTCTAAGATCACATAATAACTATAATCATACAAAAATTCAACGACATAATCCGTAAGGCGGTGGCTGAAATAACTTTAGGTTTTAGGTCACCCAATACCACCCACACAATACTGCGTTTTAAATGGGACTCAGCTGGAATAAATGATATACAAAGTACGTGTGTATGCATTTTATAATAATTCTAGCAGGACTAAAAGATCATCTGTATATAATCTTTCTTGCCATGTTTATATTTTACTATTTTACTTTTTATTTTGTTCTTTAAGAAAACTATCACTTGTTCACGAATTTAATTTTTGAATGAATACTAAACATTTATTGAATAAAAAATACATTTAAAGTTGAAGAAGATTTATAATGTATTATTGTTTAATATTAAAATATTCTTATACATTATATATATATATATATATATATATATATATATATATATATACACACACATCATATATATAGAAAAAATATAATTCATCTGGAAACAATTTAAATAAATTTAGCTATTTATAATAAAGTCATTCTAACAGAAAACAAATTATAACAGTGATGAAATAGATGTCATAGAATGTATATTTATCGTTACACTTGCACAAGGATTTCTTCCACCAATAAACAAACCTTAAAATCTAAGATCATAGATATTATTATTTCCTTACTTGATAAACAGAATTTTAAATTTACGAATAATTAATTTTTAAATGTATTTTATAAAACGAGTTATTAATCTGAAATATTTATTTCGATATCAGTGAAGGGAACCTGTTGTTTAATTAAACGCCCTACAATCCCCTAAGTAGATTTTGTCCGAGTTCAATTGACTACCCGTTCGATTCTTTATAATAAAAGATTAATGTTGGAATGCGTGAAAAACAGCAAGCCTAACCGGAATTCGAATTCAGAACGTTCCAGATGAAAGGTAGAGATGCTACCGCCACTTCTCTATATCGGTGATCATCATAAGAATAAAGAAAAAAATTGAAAATATATAAACAAAAATAACCTTAATATTATCGGTAAAGATTAAATACGCATTCCTTAGAACGTTCTTCGATTATCAAAACCAAAAAAAGAACATTCCATGTCTGCTCAGAAAATAACCGAACATTTTTAATTACGTGCCAACGGAGATGTGCATGCGGTCCGTAGAACTGTATTTTGCATAACCTCTTCTGTAACCAGATGTTCTTAGATCGTCGACATATCGTTTACTTTTCGTGTAATTGTTATTTGAGTGCAACTTGTTATGTGTTAGTAGCGATTTTTATAACGTGCAATTTTTTGGGAACGACGATACAACGTAAAATTTTGCGTGAAAAACGGGGAAAACCTTCACAGAGATGTTCAACGTTTGAAACAAGCGTACGGAGATGATGCTCGGGTCGTACGCAATGTTACCAATTGTATTCACGATTTATCAATGCGTGGAAATCGCCGATTGACTTTCAGAAAATTTGTAGAAGAGGTTAGCATCTCGATTGGACCATACCGTAAGATTTTGACTGAAAAATTGAACGCGCATCGAGTCGCAACAAAGTTTGTTCCTCGTTTGACGACCGAATGGCAGAAAGAACATCGAGTGAACGTTTGTCAGCGAATTCTTGAACAAGCCGATAACGATAAAACATTCACGCAAAGGGCCATAAAGGGAGACGAAAGTCCGGTTTACGGCTACAACATCGGGAAAAAAGTTCAGTCATCACAATGGATCGGCAAAGGATTTCCACGCCCCAAGAAAGCACGTCAGTCTCGATCCGATGTCGAAGTGATGCTCTTTGTTTTTTCCTTTTTAATGGAATCGTGCGTTTTGAATTTTTGCCTCTAGATGAAACAATGAACCTTGCGTACTGTACTATCCAGGCATTTTACAAAAATTCGCATAAAGGGACCGGAGTTGTGGCGTGACAACTCATGATGATTGATATTAAAGCGGCCCTTAAAAGCCATTTCAAATGAAGCTATCCAGGAATACGAAGTGTAAATACCGCTGGGAAAAGCGTGCGAATAGGAGAGGGGAGTACTTTGAAGGAGACAAGGATCAACAATTTGTAAAATTTAAACAAAAATTTAAAAAAAAGTTCCATTTTTTGAACAGACCTCGTATATTATAATAATATTTATTCTCCCTAAAATATAAACGACAACTTATTATTTACGTTAGACTTATTAACAGATTACAGAAAAAGGGGTAAAATTTTATAGTAAAATTGAAAAAGGTATCTACTTTGTTATTTCCACTCAGTTTGAAGACGAAATAACATTTAAATAAATTAATTAATAAATAACTTATTAAAAATCAGTAATACCTGACCTTTCAAAAGCACGCAGGTGTTGACAGATTGGATTAATACAGTGATTCAAAGAAACGGGAAATTTAAAAAATTAAATAACGTTAATGAAAAATTTTTTAGAAAATGAATTTTATTTCATGTAATTGTACAAATGTTGCCATTTTAGGATACATACATTTTAGTTTATTTTTTAAAGATGACATCTTCCAGGTGACCTCCTCTTCTACGTAAAGACTCACGAAGTCTCTTCGTTAAATTGTTCATGGTTTGACGTAACATTTGGACTGGAATTTCCGCGATTGCTTCTCGGATCTTTGCCTTCAGTTCTTCCGTTGTAGCAGGTCTACTGTGGAACACTTTGCTTTTAAGGTGACCCCACAAAAAGTAATCGCAAGCTGAGAGATCAGGCGATCTGGGAGGCCATCTAATGTTACCATTTCGTGAAACGACACGTTGTCAAAACAATCGGCGTACAGCTGCCATCGATATTCGTGAAGTATGTGACGTTGCTCCGTCTTGTTGAAACCAGGCTGCGTGAAGAATCGGTGGAAATCTCTTTTGTTGTTCCACAACAAAGGTTTCAAGCACGGCTACGTAACGAGCCGACGTCACTGTAATCGCAAGACCGTTGTCATCCTAAAAAAAATAAGGACCTATAACACCGTAAGATGACATAGCACACCACACGGTCAGTTTCTGGCTGTGCAACGGATGCTGGTGTAACTGTGTAGGATTTTCTTGTGCCCGGTATCTGAAATTTTGCTTGTTAACAGGTTCATTGAGGTGGAAATGCGCTTCGTCTGACATCCACAGTTCATGAACAAACTCTTCGTTATCATTTATCTTCTGAAGCATTACATTACAGAATTGTGCTCGCACAACCGCATCGTTCGGTTTCAGTTCCTGGACGATCTGCAACTTGTACGCATAATATTGCAAGTCCTTCGCTAACATTCTTCGAACACTTGAACTATGCGATTGTAAAGACGCTGAGAGACGACGGATTGACCGATGTGGACTTCGTGAGACAGCATCTTGTAAAGCTTGAACATTCTGTGGTGTACGGACGGTTCGCTCACGGCCTGGAGGTTTCTTTTTCACTGCCGAACCGGTATCCTCAAAATTAGATATCCATGTTTTAATTGCATGTGCTGGTAGGACACGGTCTTACCGTCCCAGATTAAAATGACGGCGAAATTCTCTACGCGCTCCCACCACACTGTCATTGTTTTTGTAAAACGCTTTGATAGCAAATGCACGTTGCGCCCCACTCGAAGAATCCATGATAAATAAATGGCAGGTTAGGTAAGAGAGGTTGGCGCCACTTATCAAGTGGTACCAATCGCCCACGGCAACCAACACAACTTTCAAAATTTCCCGTTCCTTTGAATCACCCTTTATTATCATAGATATGCGATTCTAAAGCCACCTATCTATCTGGATAACACGATGAACCTTTTGCTCGAATATTTATTACCTTATATTTATTATTAAATCTATCGATTTAAATTTATGTAATGAACAGCAATACGATATGAAGTTATAAACCACTACATTTGAATATGTTATTCTACACAATTTTGATGATAAAAAAATGAAAAATACCTTCCATCATCTGTGAAAACCGTGTTTAAAATATCTTCCACTTAATAAAACTGGAAAACTTACGACATAATCACTAGAAGATTTTCCTTTACGAAAAAATCATCAAAATTGATGAATTTTGAAAAATAAAGACTTCAAATTAAAAAACCTTAAGTGTCTAATAATTTTAAAAATCGCTTAAAAATTTTAAAAATTTCTTTCTTTAATTTTTTTCTAATTCATTTGTTGTGTTACATTAAGGGAGGGAATTTCTTATAATGGAAATAAGCCCTTGCGAGGGAAAAGGATATTTTTTTATTTCAATAATGCAAAACATTCAATTATAATATTTCTGGTATTTTATCCCAGAATAGAAGACTTATGGATTTTTTTCTGAAACTTTCTACGATTTATTAAATCAGTCTTGAACTTTTTTACGTACCGGTAAATCAAAATTTAGATTAGAAATTAAGTAAAACCGTAAGGATAGAAACTTTTAATCTCAGTACCAAGGAGAGTAATAAAATTTTAGTCTACAAAATTCCAGAAAATTATAACAGAAAACATTAAACACAAATAATTAATTAATAAAACAGAATTAGTACAGATAAATTAAATTATTCATCGGTATTAAAGTAATAATAATAATAATAATATTAAAATTTATAAAGCTTTACATGCAATCTATATTAAAATTAATAATCAATTTGAAAATGTTATAAAGATGAATAGAAAGAGCCGCGCTGTACGTAAAATATAAAAATCCCCTTAAGCAAATTTTAAATTGACTACCGAGAGAATTGCTAGCTAGCAACATAGACTAAATAATAAATATACAGAATACAAACGGACGTAATTTAATTTCCTCTTACTCCGTTTATTAATTTTTGTACTCTTGCCGCGTATAACAAAACTAATATTAAATCTGCTCGGAGTTTCTGAATGTGAAATTATCAAAATTGATCGCTTAAAGGATAAAGATATGGAGTGCAATTTTTACATTAGTAATTTCCATTAAACAAATATATGTTAATGAAAATTTTAATAAACATTAAAATTACATAAATTATTTACTTCATCGCTATGAAATCTAATAAACATTAAAAAAATAAGAAGGAACTTATTTTTTAGCTTTTTTTTTGCATAACATTTTATTCTTTTAGCTTATTTCCAATAAATGTACTTTTTTAAGTTAATGAAGAAATTTTCGAATTGTTGGAATTTACAAAATTAATCTAAAAAAAATGTATAAAATAATATATAAATGTATATGTGATATGTCTAATAAGTTAAAACATATCCGCGGAAACAAAACGATAGCGTAATAACTACATTAATTTGAAGTATAATTGGAATATTTTCATTTGTAGAACTACCAGTTAGTTCTACGATCATAAATTTGAAATGATTTTTCAATATATAACAGTGACAGAAATATTTTTTATTGAAGCAGCTCCTTAACGCAGGCTTCGGGATGGGGAGTCCACTGAGAAAAAACGAGCGTCACGAAAAAATGTCACGCGCTAACTGATAACACAGTTCATTCAAGAATCGTGTTCAAAGAATGATGCTGTTAGTATTTTATGAACGGTTTTTGATCATTCGCTGACAGAGTTAAAAGGTTGGATTTCACATTTAAATATTTTTTTTTTGTCTTCAGTCATTTGACTGGTTTGATGCAGCTCTCCAAGATTCCATATCTAATGCTAGTCGTTTCATTTCGGTATACCCCCTACATCCTATATCCCTAACAATTTGATTTACATATTCCAAACGTGGCCTGCCTACACAATTTTTTCCTTCTACCTGTCCTTCCAATATTAAAGCGACTATTCCAGGATGCCTTAATATGTGACCTATAAGTCTATCTCTTCGTTTAGCTATATTTTTCCAAATGCTTCTTTTTTCATCTATTTGCCGCATTACCTCTTCATTTGTCACTTTATCCACCCATCTGATTTTTAACAGTCTACTATAGCACCGCAATTCAAAAACTTCTAATCTTTTCTTCTCAGATACTCCGATCGTCCAAGTTTCACTTCCATATAAAGCGGCACTCCAAACATTACTTTCAAAAATCTTTTCCTGACGTTTAAATTAATTTTTGATATAAACAAATTATATTTCTGACTGAAGGCTCGTTTCGCCTGTGCTATTCGGAATTTTATATCGCTTCTGCTTCGTCCATCTTTAGTAATTCTACTTCCCAAATAACAAAATTCTTCTACCTTCATAATCTTTTCTACTCCTATTTTCACATTCAGTGGTCCATCTTTGTTATTTCTACTACATATCATTACTTTCGTTTTGTTCTTGTTTATTTTCACGTGGTTGTTCTTGCGAAAGAGAAATGAACATAGGTAAAATAGTCGGAGCATACAGGAAAGTTAAGGAAAATTTTGGGGTACATAAATTAAAATCTAATAATGTGTTAAATAAAGATGATACACCAATATATAATACGAAAGGTAAAGTCGATAGACGGGTGGAATATATTGAAGAGTTATACGGAGGAAATGAATTAGAAAATGGTGTTATAGAGGAAGAAGAGGAAGTTGAGGAGGATGAAACGGGAGAAACAATACTGAGATCTGAATTTAAGAGAGCATTAAAAGATTTAAATGGCAGAAAGGCTCCTGGAATAGACGGAATACCTGTAGAATTACTGCGCAGTGCAGGTGAGGAAGCGATTGATAGATTATACAAATTGGTGTGTAATATTTATGAAAAAGGGGAAGTTCCTTCAGACTTCAAAAAAAGTGTTGTAGTCATGATACCAAAGAAAGCAGGGGCAGATAAATGTAAATAATACAGAACAATTAGTTTAACTAGTTTAACTTCACCAGGAGCCTTTCTGCCATTTAAATCTTTTAATGCTCTCTTAAATTCAGATCTCAGTATTGTTTCTCCCATTTCATCCTCTTCTTCCTCTATAACACCATTTTCTAATTCATTTCATCCGTATGATTTCTTCATTCCTTCAATATATTCTACCCACCTATCGACTTTACCTTTCGTATTATAAATCGGTGTACTATCTTTGTTTAACACATTATTAGATTTTAATTTATGTACCCCAAAATTTTCCTTAACTTTCCTGTATGCTCCGTCTATTTCACCAATGTTCATTTCTCTTTCCACTTTTGAACACTTTTCTTTAATCCACTCTTAAATATTTCTTATTAATATAAATTTTTATAATTTGTATATATTACGTATGCGTTATTTTGCACCATTAATAATTCATATAATATTGCATAAGAAGCTTCGCTTCCGTAGTGTGCACACAACGATGCACTAGTTATAATTTTTTTTTTTTTTTTTTTTTACTATTTTAAGTAGTGAGATTAATTAAACTCGTTAAACCTACCAAAACAATTTTTTAACATTTTGGGAGTGGAAATTTATAAGAAGAAACTTTTGCAGATACTTAAGATCTACGAGGAATCTTTTACAATATTTCAGTTTCTTAAAATAAAAAATCGGTACCGTACAAGAAACATTGTTTGAAAAACTGAATATTGTGATTCTTCTTATTTCTTTTGATCCCTAACTTGCGTTTGGATTTGATCGACACCTAAACCCTACGTTACTGTGGGTACCTATGGTTGTCTTATTTCATTAACGAAACGCTTCCCTGCATGCCGATCCACGGCCGTTGTTCTGGCCTCAATAAGATTTAGCCTGCAGTTTTTTATATTATCATCGATCTGCTTGATCCACGTTTTCTTTGGAGCTGTTCGTTGGACTCTACAACCGTTAGGTCGTTCATACCAGAGGAGTTTGGATAGTAGTCGATTTACACTCATTCTGCAGACATGGCCAAACCATCGCAGTCTTCGTTTCTGAATCTCTTCCTCGATTGTCGGTTGTTGTTCGCAGCGATGGCGGATATCCTCATTTACGATGCGATGCCGAAGTGATGATCTGGTATAGGCGTCGTATTTGCTCAGGTCTGTTTTAAGTTGTGTCCACGTTTCTGCTCCATAGCGTAAAATTGGCAGGATCAGTGCCGGAAAGACTAATCGTCTGTTGTAACAGTACACGTGTCTTCTCCGCATTTACTTTCAGGGCATAAGATTGGACAATGCGGGAGATATCACACACAGTATATCAGTGGCCTCAGCATCACTATCAGCGAACACGTCACTGTCATCGACAAACATCAAGTCAGTCAGCAAGCTATCCTCTCCAGAATTGTAATTATCTTTTTAAAAATCTAGTTTTGTATTCTAACTCTAGTGATGTTTTCATTTGGCGCCGACTAAATCGGGTCGCTTATTAATTACATGCCAGCTCTCTCTTTTTGCTGTTTAGCTTTTGGAATAACCGTAAGTTATTACATCAGAGGATGAATGAGGATGGTATGTATGCAAATGAAGTACAGTCTCAGGTCGACCGTTCCTGAGATATGTGGTTAATTGAACCCCACCCAACAAAGAACACTGATATCCACGACCTAGTATTCAAATCTGTATAAAGAACTGCCTTTACTAGGATTTGAACCGTTGAACTCTTAACTTTGAAATCAGCTGATTGTGATGACGAGTTAACCACTAGACCAGCCCGATGGGCTAATTACATGCCAGCTATACTTAAAATTATCATTGTTGAAAAAACACGAAGAAAACACGATCGAAACTATACACGAAATTACTGTTGAAAAAATAATGCGCGATTCAAAAAGTAATTCACAATTTTAAAAGCATATAAAAATTTATTCAGTTAATTTACGATTCAGTTGAGGTCTCATTTCACAGCAAAACACATCGAGTTTTGACTTACGTAGTTCATTAGTACAGATTTCTGTCGCTAGTTTTGTTAAAAAATAAACATTTTGTTAAAATGAATACATTTACTGGTGCGGTAGTGTGCTCGCTGTGTTTCATAATTTGCAGTCAGCAACGTGTAATTTCGTAGAGATTAAGATAGGGAGCCTCCTTTCTTTCTTTTTCCAGTTTAGCCTCCGATAATTACCGTTCAGATAATACTTCAAAGGATGAATGAGGATATATATCAGTGTAAATGATGTGTAGTCTTGTACATTTTCAGTTCGACCGTTCCTGAAATGTGTGGTTAATAGCAACCCAACCACCAAAGAACACCGGTATCCACGATCTAGTATTCAAATCCGTGTAAAAATAACTGGCTTTACTAGGACTTGAACGCTGGAACTATCGACTTCCAAATCAGTCGATTTGGAAAAACGCGTTCACCACTAGACCACCCGGTGGGTTAGGGAGCCTCCTAGTAAGCATACAATTTACCTTGGCACCAGTCTTTCGTCGAGACAGGTTGTTCTGTTAAATATAAAAATCACCAGGACGCCCACGCGTCCCTGAAGCTGCTGTAGAACTCATAGAAAGCTTTGCACGCGGTCCGAAGAAATCAACTCCACGTGCGTCACGTCAAAGACTGGCATTACACAGACGATTGTTTGGCGCGTATTACGTAAACGATTGCGCTTTAAGCCCTAAAAACTAACCGTGATTCAGCGCACTACATACGGCAACAAAGTTGCTCGACTGCAGTTTTATGTGAAAATGGACAGAATTGTAGGCAACGATGCATTTTTAGACGATGTAATTTTTAACGATGAGTCAACGTTTTTCATCAGCGACAAGGTGTTCGCCTTAACTGCCGAATACGCCCATAACTGCCCATAAATACTCATAGTGTCCATAACTGCAGAATTCGGGGTAGCGAAAACCCTGATAGCTCTGATGCCAATATTTTTTGTGCCCTAAGCAAATGAAGATTGTACGGCCTGTTTGTTTTCCAGGGTGAAACGGTAAATGGTATCCTTTACCTGGATGCGCTTAAAAATTTTCTAATTCTCAATTAGATGGGATGGCCAACATGGATGCCATTTCTGACGGGGCACCACTCTCTTGCTACCTTCTAGAGAAAATACTCGATTTCCAGGTCGGTGGATCGGTCTTGAAGGTCCGATTTCATTGCCACCTCGCTCCCCAGATTTGACCCCGGTAGATATTTTCTATGGGGTTTCATTAATGATCGGGTTAATTTATGTACCGCCTTTGCCTACTGATCAAGTCGAGCCAAGACTTCGAAGTAACGCCGCAGCTGCAGAGGTAACGCCTGACTTGCTGACTACAGTCTAGAATGAAATCGACCTCAAGTGGAATTTATGTTGCATTAAAAATAAAAGTCATATCGAACCAAAGTGAATGCCGGGTGACAAACTTGAAGTGTTATTTTTTTTTTTTTTTGAAATGAGACCTCAATCGAACCTATAAGTTATCTGAATAAATTTTTATACGCTTTTAAATTTGTGAAGTCCTTTTTTAATCACCCGGTATAATAATACTGGTGAGGACAATAACAAATTGAGTCGTGCGGTATTATAAAATATTACGCTAACACAATCGCACAGACTTACAGTAAAATCTCAATACTACAAACAACAGCTTCACCGGGATCTCTTTCATTGCTATCTAATGTACGTACAAAAAGCCAAACTTAGAACTGAGGTACTTATCGGATAAAGCGGGGGTTCTTAATTCTTTCAATTTCAGACAAATGAATATGCCGAATTTATCGTAATATGGATAGTTTGTTAATAACAATTGTTTACTACTTACCCAAAATTTACAACTACGACGATTAATTCGGGAATGAATCTATAGCATATTCTTACAGAATTTCCTAACAATAATAGACATAAAAATATAGCTATAAGTTAAAAAATCATAGGTATTATTTATTGCGAAAACGTTAACGATAGTAATTTAAACATACATCATATGAATATTATGTAATAGAACAAGAAATGTATAAATAACATTATTAGGTAATTTAACGAAAAATAACTGTGTCCCTGCTAAAAATACCATCAAAAATTATAAGGTTTTATTTTTTTCTCTTATAATAGAAATAATTATTTATATCTTCATTAGACACTTTAACATAATTCGATAAAAGATTTTATTGTAAACATCCTACTAAAGTATTATTTGAATTCTTTTAAAGGAAAATTGATTATATATATTATAAAATATAATTTAAATAAATTGTACGCATATTACACCAACGAAACAACTCTAATTAACAGGAACAAGTCGTTCATTTTAAACTAGCTACTTTTTAAATAATTACGTATGAGTTATTAAATCTCAAAATATTTATTTTAACAATGTATATTTGATTAAGTAATAAATTTTTATAATTATAATTATTTTTGATAAAGGGTGGGGCATAGAGTTGGCACATTTTAATTGATATTCAGGTGAGTCAAGTGCCAACAAACTCTCACCCACGTGGAGATAAGTATAACCGTTACAAGTTCTATCAAAGGTTCAAGCGCGGCGAGTTTCAAAAGAATATTGTTATATTCAATGTTAAATCACGTACACTAAATTTGGTAGGTTCTATTTAACAATAGATACTGTGAACTATTATTTATGTGACCAACCTACATCAATTAATTTTAAATGTAACATACATAATATTAAAGTATTAATATATTTTTATATTTGAATTCAAATATTTACCCTAGTTTTATAAATAACTTGGCGTGTTTTGAAAGCATTTTAATTTTATATATGTATATATATATATATAAACATATTATAAAAATGTAATACAATGAATTTGTTTTAATGCTAATCAACCTGATATAATAATTTATCTATCCAAATTAAATCGGCATTAAATTTTTTCAACATGAATGATTTAAATTTCTAAGAATAACAAGTAGCTAGCCTACAGTAGATAATGACATTCTTTCTATGTTATGGACTTAATTATATCAAAGTTCTGATGATCCGTTCTAAATTTATTCAGCATTCTATTTTGTCTGATACTACGAACGATGGATGACCCTAAATATTTAAATTTCTTTAAACGGGTTTATTAGGTAAATTTCATAACAAAACTACCTATGTAATGGGTACCATTATTCGACTTCCGGAAAATTTCAAAATATTTTCACGTTTTACATGCCTCAAACCCCAAAACCACATTCAGTTCAAAAGTTTATTTATATATATATATATATATATTTATTTATATATTTCACTTTCTTGTGGATACGATAACTGCCGTAATTTTGCGCCAATCAGTTTCAAATTTTTTCTTAAAAATAACTCGTCCAAAAATGTCCGTCGAGTTCTTTATGGGCTAAAATCGGACCGTGGGGGTGGAAATGGGGAGGCTTTTTCGGGAAAAAAAATATCGCTATAGCTTCCTTATTATGTAGAATATCGAATTCGTTTACAGTTCTTACTATCCTTTGGATAAGGGACTAAAACTTATGTTTGTAAAATTTTTCGATATCACCAACCATGGGCCCAGGGTTGGAAAAAATGGAGTTTTGAAGACAAAAAAAAAATCCCCTCCCTTAATAGGCACAGTATCAAATCGGTTTGAAGAGGTCTCGTTAGTCCTCTAAACATTACCTAAACCTTTTGTCTGAAACAATTTGAAATATGACCATCCATGACGGGAAGGGATGACCAAAATATTGATGGAATTGTAAGATGGGGCTTGTCGTATGTTAAACATCTGAAACTTTTTTCACATGCAACCACTGTCGTATCGAGTAAATTTGAAATTTTTCTTAACTTAAAGGTGGAAATCTTTTTTATCCCCTACTTAGCACGGTCAAATCTTCCAGCGTGCCGAAAGGGATTTATTTTATACAACATTCAATACGGCTAAAGTATAAATATATTTATATGTATTCTTTTCGTATTCACCACCTTTAATTAACCGCAGAAAATCAGAGTACGAGGGAATTTTGAAAGAAAAACTATTAGACTTTCAGTGAATTCATGAGGTAGTGTTGAATTATAACGGACGACCTAACCTATCAAAACATAATCTAAATAAATAACTATGAATTGATCTCAAGATTGACATTTTACTATCATTTGAAAATTTCTTCTATAAGGGTGATGTATTCTATTCATATAAAATATCATCAAGGTAGGTAGCAGGTAAAATACCGAGGAGTTCTTTACGTTGCAGGTAATGTACGACAATATTTATGAACCGGCACTGTTAAACGGTACCTCACTTTGATAAACTAAATTTCGTAAACTGTAAAATTATTTTCTTTAGTACGCCGATGATGATTTCAATTCTAAATTTCTTTCGTTATGAGAAATCTAATTACAGACTGAAGTACAAAATGTGTTCCAAATAATCTAAAAAACGCGTAATTTTTTTAAGAAGAAGCTAAGTACGATAACGGAATTGCTAAATTTATAAAAAAATAATGGAAACGTGGTAAAAAAAACGTAACGCTAGCTCCCATTTATCTAAGCATCGTGTCATTCCAATCATTTCTCAGAGATTTCCTAAACCATTCACTGAACAAATGTGTACCAGATATTAACGTTTTTAATCATTGCTTAGGGAAGATGAAAACTGATAATACTTAATTCAGGTTATGCGGGTACCGTAAGAACGATGCCCGCAACCCGGTAGGCTATGTTTTTATAATTATTATACTTTATTTTCACATTTATGTGATTAACCGAGGTCTTTGTAATTCCGTTTAGACTGCATCATCAATCAAACTAAACTCAATTTCAAGTTTGAAAATGCAGGTAAATAGTAAATATCAACCGCTGACTAGTACTGATCTCATCTCAAACCTTTATAAAATATTAATAAAAAATAAAACGTTATCGCATACACATGTATGAAAAATGTTTTTAAACTTATCGACTTGATTAATTTTTAAAAAAGTAAGGATTTTTTTTAGGACAAAGTACAGGAAAAGATGAATGTTCATTCATCTTTCATCATAAAATGGGGTAGAGGTAAAATAATCCACCTTAATAAAGTTTATAACTTTTTACCGTTTCAATGTATTAAAGTTATAATAGCTGTGAACTTTTACAGTAACTATGCATTTTTATAGGAGATAAATTCTGTAGTAGCATGAAAAAATAAAGGTCTTAAATACAAAAAACTTGTTTTTTTAATCGCCAAAAATATTCTGTTTTAAGGTTTTTCAACCCTGTTTGAAATACTTAAAACATAAAAAATTCACGGGGAAAAGGTTTAAAATTAAGCTATATGGAAATCCCAGGAAATGAGTTTTAATTCACTTCACAGATCAGATAAGATATCAAAACCTAAGCATGGTAGTCTACATTAACTAATTAGAAAAATATTTAATTTTCATATATACTTAAATTTTTTCATTCTATTTTTTTAAAAAAAAGTAAATAAACACTATTTGCTGTTTTTCTCATTCACAATTTTTTATTTACATAAAATATGTTTTTGTGACACTGTACATAGCTAATAACATTTTTATTTAAGTTTTTGATTCGTAAAAGATAATCTGAATATTTATTAAGCCGATCACAATTTTTAAACTTAAAAAAATTAACCAAATGGTACGAAATAGAAATCAGAAAATCTTTAGATAACCAAATTAAGTCGTTTATTAAGATAAATGTCAAGATAGACTATACGTTTTTAAAATTAACAAAATTAAAATAAATAAAAAATTCCATAGTTAATAAGGTGGTTGATGTTGAATTGCCTTTCTTAAAAAAACAGGTTTTAATTCCGTACACCGTTGTGATTGTATTCAGGTACGAGTAGGTAGAAGACAGAATTCTTATTTTTAAAATGAAATCTGTCAAACAATTTGAGAAATATGTTTATAACAAAAACAAATATTTTACAAGTAATCCCAAATAAAAGGGAAAATTGTTTTAAATACACAGGAGAGATAAAAGTTTTCACTCGTTTCAAGGATATCATTTACTTTGTATATTAACGAAAAAATCGGAAGCCACAAATAAATTAATTAAATGTAACACTAATTAGATGATTAAATTTCGCATTTCGCAAAATATTTTATTTAAAAGAAAATAATATTTTATATTAATTAAATAACAATGACAAAAAAAAATCAGAATGAAGTTTGAAACTTAAGCCTACCACGGGTTTAATATATTTAATCTTAAATTTAGGGGTTTTTCACGCGTACATCCATTAATGAAAACCAGAAAATGAAGATGTTGCTTTGATAAAAGAATAAATAAATATATGGATAATTTCCCATACTTCATATAGTATTTTATATTAGAAATAATATTAATATTGTAGTAATTTTAGCAAAACTAAATCAAAATCGTTGGAAATTTTAACTAACAAAGAATTTTTTATTAAATTGGACTTTAAGCTCAAACGATTTATGTATAGTCTGTAAAAAAGCACTGCACTGATGAGAAAAATATCTGATAATATAAACTTTTAAAAAATTCGATCCACGGTTTGTGTTTTGATATATTGGGTATTAGCCAAGAGAAGGTTTTGTAGGGTGAAATAAAGTTCAAATTGTTTTTATACAATGAATGAACTTTAATCAATTATATATTTTCCATTTTATCCGATAACGTGCCAAATTTCTGGGAACTCCACGATTCCGCGCTCATAGAACTTCTGATACTTACCAGAAAAAAAATGAACCGAGTGTGATTTCATGAAATCATCATTAATGAAAGTTTTACCGTTCAAAGAGTTTTGTAAACTTCGAAATCATTTATTTCGAAATGAATATTTTAATGAAGATCTGATGGTGGAAGTCCAGGGCTATACAGGGAATGTGATATAACTTTACGACCAAGCTCCATAAATTTTCCACGAGTTACCGTAGTAATACTTGTTCGTCTTGGAGAAACACAATTTGTTTGCAATTTGCCAAATCTGACCGGAATTTTGTTTCTGCTTCCTGCGTTCCATTAGTTGTTGATATTTAACATCTTAATCGTTTGCTTCCTTGAAAGCAGCTGAAAATAACGCCTTTAATACACAACGCCTTTTTAAACCCATCGACTTGACAGCGTGATATTTTTTGATGGGATTCAGCTATCGATGTGACTTGTGCCAGTTCATCTCGCTTGGACTGTGATCATTTTCGCTCGCTTGGAGTGTGATTTTCGCAAATCACAACTTAAAAATCTTATAAATATATAAATGCAAAGTTTGTTTGTTTGCAACATTATCATGCGAGAACCAGCCGACAGATTACTTTTAAATTTTCAGGATACATCTGTGTTATCCCAGGGAGGGTTTTAAGCTACAGATCGAGGCCCTAATCCCCTCGGAAGTGAATGTGAGAATTAAAGATATTGATTAAAGAAAAAAAAGTACCCTTTTACTTCATTATTATATTTCTGTCACCGTGACAACAAGCCCCTGACCGGCTAGTATCAATAAAATCCCACATCTAGAATTCATCTAGTTCCTGAATTCGTGTCTACAGTAATTAATCCGGCCTATTTTACTTTATTTTTTACAATTTTTTTACGTACTATACATTTCTTTTTTACTTTAAATAAAAATATAAATTTTCCTTTCTATGCATATTGTACGCCACCACACTTTATTATGTTCTTCTTGATTTAGGAAAACGTATTACTCGTCAAAGTTTAAAAAGCTCAGTTGACGCGCAGAGTGGGGATGGTTTATTCGACCGGCGACTGAATTCTTACTAACTATAACGCTATCCTCTTCACGCGTACAATTAACACTGCCACAGTATTTCAGATATCCCAGACAGAGCTAATACGCATTTATGCGTTACGCTTTCTAACCTTTGACGGATAATAATTTACGTTGAGTTAAAGCGAAGGAAGAAAGAAAATTTATCAGCTATCTCGCAAATATCGACCCTAGTAATTTCTGTTGAGCCGGTATAACTGCGCAAATCAAGGTGAATTATTTGTTTGATATTGTTTTTTGCACCTTTCTAAGAACAAAAAATAAAAATAAATAAATATGTCTTCGTCGTCGACTATGAAATTCGGGTAGCGATACATTTTTGGAATTTCGAAATACATTACCGGTTGAAATTCACAGATGGCAATGCTCGGTATTAATGTGAAGAATGAATGCGAAGGGAAATATTTAATGAACTTGCACGAAATTGAAGGGAACGTGGATCGAGCATACCGGCAACTTTATATCACAATATATACTCGAAGATGTTCATAGATAACAAAATAAAAAATAATAATCCAGTAGCCAACTAAGGTTTCAAAATGAATTTTCCGAATTTTTCTACGGCAATTCTTAACAAAAATCATGAATTATAAATGATGAAACCGGGTGAAACCATCAAACGGATCGGCGCCAAAAGAGAATGTCGAGAGTACTTAGAATCTTATTAATGAACACAGAACTAGGTTATGAAATTTTAGTAAAATTAGTTTACTGCACCAATATCATATTACCAAAAAAAAAATTCATACATAAAACAGAAGTGCTACAAGTAACCAAAAATACTTACAACACAAAACCGCTCTCGATTAACACTAAAATTAGGCATTACAGAACTGTGGTTAAACCAGGTTAAACTTACGCGAGCGAGACTTTATTTAGATTAAATCAGAAAAATAGGACTGAACCTTTGCTTAAAGTTGAACGCAGGATTCTTAGAACCTGCATAAACAAAAAATATAAACACGAAAATCAGTACAGATTATTGCCTAATAAATTTCTGTACGAAAACTTGGAATCCTTAATCGATACTACGAAAAAGAAGCCAATTTCTTTCTGCGCACACTTGTTAAGATTACCGCAGGATAGGATTACTAAGAGAATTATCGATCAATTTTGGTCTTTAAAAAATCCGTCATTATTGATGAAAGATATTAAAGAAGACGTGCAAGAATTAAATTTGACTTACGAAGATATACTTAATAAATCCGAAAAATTAAAATTTGTTATTAAAGATCCGAATACCGACTTTAAAGTAAGAACTTTTAATTATACAAAAAAGGGTTTATTCAGAAGAGGATCGTAAAACAAAATCATTAAGAACGACTAAATATTGGGAAAAAGTAAAAGCTAAGAACTTAAAGGCCAAAAGATCGGCAAAAAAGACTTGAATTATTCTGACTAAAGTGGTCCTTTGCGGTCTTAAAAGTAGGGAAAAAAAAGTGAAGAAAAAATGTAAACAAATATAAACATTTTTTTTCAACTTTTTCATATACTCCGTCCTTTTTAAAATTATCTCCTGGTCCGCGTATGTTTTCGATTCGATTAATTCTGAAATATTTTGAAAAATAAAATTTCTAATACCAAAATATAAGTAAAAAAAAACGGATGTCACAAAAATTAATTTATTATAAGATTAAAAACTAAGTAAATAAAGAGGTTACAGAACTTCAGACACCCCACACACAAACAATAAATAAGCATGTGCATTCATCCATGCGTGTGTATACATAACAAATTTACACAAACATTACTCTAAAATGGATGAGACAGAACAAGGATTTAAAGATAGGGTGCTGAATATCAAGACCACAACAATATGGTAGAGATTCATTAACAAAACAAACAGGCAGGAAGCTATATATATATTTTGTTTGAGTGGATGATGAATGAATCGAAAGGAAATAAGCTTTTAATAAAATGAAGAAGATTGATTTTGTAAATCGACTTCGGTGGTTATATTTAAACAAGATTAGGATGACTACGACACATCTGGAGTGATACCGCACGACTGAATGAATGATTAATCCTTTAATGACGTCAGCACAACACGGTTGTCATAATAATGCATCTGATGCATAATTTATAAGTTTTCGTATTTCATTTTCTATAACGAAAAATATATTTATATACCGGAACACAAATAACGTTCACTTTAACCGGGACACCGTTCGTTATTAAAAATTTAAATTTCAAAAGTTAAAAAAAATAAACATTTAAGTTGATTTTGATTTTTTTTTCGGTGAGTCGGAGGAATACCATTTATGTACCGAGTGTCGGACTCGCTAACAGGTTCCGCAAGATCAAGATGTTATTAAGAGTGCGTGTGTAACTCACCTCTCTCACCGACCCTCCACTCCCTGGGTCGGCAGTTAAGCATCTCGCGACCCCGAGAGGGTGCCATCGGGTTCAGGGGAATCAGAGTCTCCGTGCCTCATCACAGTCGTCGATCCGCGCAAGCGCAGACCAACGACGCTCCTCAGGAAGCTGTCCTCCTCCACCCCCTCGCCAACCGGTCATGTTCTTCTGCCTCCCTCAGAGGACTTTGTATTGTTCTACTTAACCTCCACGGTCGATGGGGGAAATTTCCTTCAGGGCTTCGACACCTGTCCAAGATCTAGTCTTCATTCCATTTACGGTGATCTATCTTCTCTCTTTTCGCTAACTTCACAATATATTTCTCGACAGCGTCCAATTCTTTCTGCCCGGTGAGCATGTAATTGATATTTAAGTTAAATAAACTGAACGGGTCGTACTTTCTGACTCATTTTTAAAGAAAATTAAAAGATTTTCTTTAAAAAAAAAGATTATTCTATTTATTAGTATACTGATAACTAGTAATCGGTCATGACTGTTTAATATTTCAATTTTTTAACTTTATATTATAATATATTTTAATCTTTTGACGATGGTCTAAGGACTGAAAGACCTTGAGAAGTTAAAAATTAATTGCTGGTAAGGTGAATTCGTACTTTTTAATAATATTTAATAATTTATTAATATATCAGCGGTAATCATGTTTGAGAAATTGAAGATTATTCTCTTGATGTATTTAAATAATATTAGCATAAATAACGTTCTTTACGATTGAAATAACCCTACACCTTCGTAAAAGGTGCACGTAATATCGGCTGATACAAAAAGGACTTCACAACTTTAAAAGCACAAAAACATTTATTGACAGAACTTACAAATTCGATTGAGGTCTCATTTCAAAAAAAAAAAAACACATCAATTTTGTTACCCGGCATTCACTTTGGTTCGATATGACTTTTATTTTTAATGCGACATAAATTCCACCTAAGGTCGATTTCATTCTAGACTGTAGTCAGCAAGTCAGGCGTTACCTTTGCGGCTGCGGCGTTACTTCCAAGTCTTAGCTCGACTAGATCAGTAGGCAAAGACGGTACATAAACCCGATCATTAATGAAACCCCAAAGAAAATATCTAGCGGGGTCAATCTGGAGAGTGATGTGGCCGTAAGAATGGACCTTCACGACCGATCCACCGACCTGGAAATCGAGTATTTTCTCTAGAAGGTAGCAAGACGGCTGGTGCCCCGTCAGTAACGGCGTCCATGTCGGCCATCCTCGTCTAATTGAGAATTAAAAACTTTTGAAGCGTGTCCAGATAAACGATACCGTTTACGGTTGCATCCTGGAAACAGAACAGACCGTTCAGTCTCAGTTTGCTTAGACACAAAAAATATCGACCATAGGGCGTTTCAGGGTTTCGGCTATCCCGTATTCGGCATATACGGGTGTTTATCTTGCCACTGACGTGAAACATTAACTCATTATTAGAAATTACATTGTCTAAAAACGTATCGTCGTCTAAAATTCTATTTACCATTTTCACATAAAAACTGCAATCAAACAACTTTGTCATCATCTGTAATGTGTTGAACCGCGGTTAATTTCTATGACTTCGTGCAACCGTTTACGTAATACGCACCAAAAAGTCGTTTGTGGAATGCCAGTCTCACGAGACGCACGTTGAGTTGATTTCTTCGGATTGCGTTCAAAGCTTTCTCCGAGTTTTTCCACAGCAGATTCAAGGTTGCATGGGCGTCCCGGTGGTTTTGTATCTTCAACAGAACAACCTGTCTCAACGAAAGTCGGTGAAAAAGTAAATTATACGCCTATTATACTGCAGTAAATTATACTGCAGTTTTTGATGGCAAATCGTGAAACCAAAACGAAACGTGCACGTGAGCACGTTCCGCACCAGTAAATGTATCCATTTTTAACACACTGATGACAGCGCTGGTGGCCGAATTCGGTACTAATGAGTTATGTACGTCAAAACGTCTATTTTTTTTCTATGAAGTGAGACCTCAACCCAATCTGCAAGTTATCTTAACAAATTTTTATATGCTTTTAAAGTTTTACAGTCCTTTTTGAATCGCCCGGTATACGTACTCACATAATTTTCATTAATTCCTAAAATGTTATTTACTATTTAACTATTTCATTTATTTGCAATCTTTAAAGGATTTCATATATGTTTTTAATTACTTCTACTTTTTTATTTCATACCTGATCGTGTATTTTGTGACGCTGCTCCGATCAAATCATATAACAAAATTTTCTTTAATCCATCGAGAAAAGATTTGATAGCCTTTTTACTTCCTTGTACGAAGTAAAGGAAGTACTGTGTTAGCGAAAAATTTCGGTTTCCAGATTTCAACAGAAATATCCATTTTGACCATCCCTGAATCCATTTTGACTAGTTTCGGCATGACGTCTGTATGTGCGTATGTATGTAACTATCTCGTATAATTTAAAAACGATTTACCTAGCATGCTGAAATTTTTGATTTAGTACTGTTGTAACATATAGGTGTACACCTTCCCTTTTGATTGCAATCGACTGATCCCAAGCGTCCAAAAAAGCACAAGATCAAAAAAATTGGATTTTGGACTTTTTCTTAACTGTAGTAACAAGCCCTCATTAAGAGATTTTCAACGAAATATCATAAGTGGTACTTATTTTCATTGGTTCCAGAGTTATCGCCAAATAAATTTTAATTAATGAAATATTTGGATCTTACAAGGGGAAGGCACATCCGTTCGAATCCGTCTTATTTTCTTCTTTTTTTTTAATTTAAACATATTGATATATTAATAATGATTAACCTCTCATTGAAAAATACTTTTACGATGAATAATAACAATATATATATATATGAATAAATATGAGAAATTTGTAATGAAATAGAATTTTATGTACATTTAATTTTAAAAAAAAATATGTATAAATGTAATTTAATAGGCGCACAAGGAAGTCAAGTCCACCGACTAAGGGTATGTTTGCAAGCATTCCCTGAATTTTCAACAGATGTTTTAATTTTTAACAAATGTGCCAAGAAAAATATATACGTTAATTAGGCGAAATCTCGATATGCTGAGGGTGACCTTGTTCTACCGTCTCACCCCCTTGATCTTTTACGCTGAAATTTTAATGACATTAATGCCCTATATATATATATATATATATATATATAGAAGTAATCTGACCAAGTTTGCTCAAAATCGGTCCAGTAGTTGTGAAGATATAAGGTGATTTAGAGGCCGACACCGAACACACACAAATACAAACGAATATTAATATCCGGAAAATTTCTATTTATTTTTTTGAGTATCTAGGGTGTCAAATCGTACCGAGCTGGTACGATTGACACCTTGGTCTAGTGATAATTACTCGTAATCGCAAATCAGCTGATTTCGAAGTCAAGAGTTCTAAGGTTCAAATCCTAGTAAAAGCAGTTATGTTTATACGGATTTGAATACTAGATCGTACCCACCGGGTTGGTCTAGTGGTTAACGCGTCTTCCCAAATCAGCTGATTTGGAAGTCGAGAATTACAGCGTTCAAGTCCTAGTAAAGCCAGTTATTTTTACACGGATTTGAATACTAGATCGTGGATACCGGTGTTCTTTGGTGGTTGGGTTTCAATTAACTCCACGTGTCAGGAATGGTCGAACTGAGAATGTACAAGTTACTTTATTTACACTCATACATATCATCCTCATTCATCATCTGAGGAATTATCTAAATGGTAGCTACCAGAGACTAAACAGGAAAAAGAGAGGGGTGAATACTAGATCGTGGATAACGGTGTTCTTTGGTCGTCGGGTTGCAATTAACCACACATCTCTGGAACGGTCGACCTGAGACCGTTGAAAACTACTTCATTTACACTCATACATATTATCCTCTGTAGTAATATCTTACGGTAGTTCCGGAGGCTATAAGGAATAGAGAGAGGTGTCAAAACGTCAAGATCCGGTGAAAACCGCAAATGCCAAAATCGAACCGAATACAATACTTTCCCTTCAAGAGCTACAGGGTATCCCATATAAAACACAACCCAACCTTATATTGGTAGGTATTGAAATAATAAAAAAGCATGTGTAAATGCAATTTTTATTATTACCATCCATTACCTTACATTTAGAGTAAATGTTGGAAGTAACCGCCATCTTCTTGAATACAAGCTTCAATTCTTTTTACAGCGTTTTTTGCAACTTTTTTCAAAGTTTGTGGCTGGATATTTAATACAGCTTGTTCAATATTGACTTTCAATCGTTCACTGTTCGTGGTTTGTTGCTGTAGGCTTTTTCTTTGAGGTAACCCCGTAGAAAAAAATCCGCCAGTCAAATCTGGAGTTCTTGGTGACCACAAGCCTCGACCGATAACACGATTACCAAAGAATTCCTCGACGAAATCAGAAGTTGAACCTGCGTAGTGCGATGTCGCACCGTCATGTTGTAGCCAGCAATGTCTGTCTTCCTCTTCCAAGAGTACGATGAACTGAAATAAAATATCCTGATATCGTTCTGCATTAATGGTGTACTCGAAAAAAATAGGACCTATTATTTTCTTCCGCGATATCGCGCACCTCACGCCCGACTTCTGCGGATGTAAGTTTTTTTTCGTGATAAACGTGGGGATTTTCAGCACTCCAAATTCTACTGTTTTGGCTGTTTACGTAGCCATCCAAATGAAATCGTGCTTCATCTGTGAAAAATAACGAATCCATAACGTTAATTCCTTCGCGCAGAAATCGACGGAACCGTTGACAATATTGTAGCCGTTTTTCTTTGTCGGGCTCAAGAAGTCGATGACCGTTTGAATGCGATAAGGTCGTAATTGTAATTGTTTGGTCGCCCGATGAACAGACGATTTAGACAAATTAATTTCAGCAGATAAACGTCTGATCGATTTATTTGGCGATGCCAGTAATCGGTCTCTGATTTCAGCGACTGTATCTGTATTCAACACTGACGCAGATCTTTTGTGTTCCTTGTTATTAACAGACCCAGTCTCTCTAAATTTTGCGACTAACCTTAATACTGATGTTTTGTTAGGAGCTGGTTTATCTGGGTACTTATGGCGAAACAAATCTTGCACTGCAACCGCTGATTTCGTACTGAAGTACGACTGAACAATGAAAACACGTTCATCTAGCGAAAACACCATCTTGTCTCTAGCAATACACTGAACGTTATTATTGCATTGTTGTTACTATCGGCAGTGTTCTACTGCGTCGCCGCGATGTTCAGAGGTTGGACGAGTCCATTTCGGTAACGAGTAGGGGAATAAGCTTGACTTTTGAAATTTCATGGATGAGTGATTGATTGGTTGCGTTTTATATGGGACACCCTGTATCTAGACGGGAAAGTAATATATATGTGCGTTATAAATAAAACGTTTGAAAAATGAAAAAATAGCAAACGTTTTTAAAATGTTAACAAGTAATGAAAAAAGGATATTTGTCAATGTTCCACAATGCGTGCTCGCCCATAATATTACATTTACATCAAAATTTATTAATATAGACCAACAGTAATAAAATATTTTATTTCAATTATACGATTGTGAAATGTATACTTAAAAAACACCGACTATTTTTTATCGATCGTTTTACAAACGCGTAAAATGAATGAATTAATGTTATAGAATTACGATATATGAAATGCACCGTAAAATGTGATTTTACTGTACATATTATCAAAAAATAAAAATAAATTTAACTGGTATAAATGAAATGAACTGTGATAATATTAAAATTGCATTTAATAATTTAAAAGTAATAACGGCTACGATCAAATTGAAACAAAACAGTAACTAAAACAGCTATTAAATTCAATCAAAAATAAATGCGATAAAACTAAATTAAATGAATGGCATGGTTTAAGGTCCGACAGATTTGTCGGTGTTAATATAAATGATGCTGTTATTTGAACATTATATGACGATAAACATACAATAAATTACGGGTACTTAAGATCAAGAAGTCTATATAGATTCATTAAAATTGAATGCCTTGCATTCTGAACATAATTTATTGTATTTGTTGCATAAGTTGGAATGATAACGTTGCAGCGCATTTAAGATATTACATTAATACTGTCCGTGCAATTATTTTCTCAGATTCAATTATTTATTAACTAAATATATTGGATTATTAATTTAATTACATTAATGCATTTACTCAAGCATTTATTTTTTATAAAAGAAGATGTCCGAGTACTTTCAACAAAAAAAATCAATTTTATAATTACAGTAATAAACTGGTTAAATTAACCATTAGTAAGGAAACATACTAATAAATTGCCGACAAACTAAAATATAGGAAGTAAAAAATATATAAAAAGAGATTTTAAAGATGCTTAATATCTGTAACTTTGAGTTACAGTAATGAATCGCAAATAAAATGAAAGCATAACTCTTAATTTACTCCACTAATCTCAGCATGATTTTTCATAAACTTACTTTCAATTTTTCGTCTGTTTTGGTTCAATAACAAACCGACTTTTGAAAGTTTTTATTTGCTTTTTATTGGTTTTATTTACATTAATTTTCTCATAATTAAATTCTCTACAAGTTTTATTACTAAATCTTACGCATTTATTAGTCATTTAACAAAGCTATTGTACTACAAACCTGAAAAGAAAAAAAAAATTGTTTTTTTAATACCGAATTTTTTGTTTTACGTCAGATATCTTAAAAACATCTGGAGTTATAGTACTGGGACCTGTTTGATCCTATTTCCCGACTCAAGTTACACAAGAGAAACCACTAACTTTACTCCTTAATTTGGGTCTCAAAAATTACAGCAGGATTTCTTTTTATTAGAAGGGCTGAAATCCAGGCGAAATCTTTCGCTAGCTGTAACTCGAAAATAAAGATTGCAGATGTATATTTATATAAAGGTTTTTCATTATTTTCACCAGCATGTCCCGAAATATTTTCCAATTTTTCGTGAAATAATCTATATTTTTAAGAAATATTAATATTTTACTTATTTTTTATTAATTATAAAATGTTTCTAATTTTTTTTTAAATTTAAATAATTTCCAGCATCCTAGTATTAAAAAAAAAGCACGCACGCTACAACGGTAAATGAGTTAACATCGTTACCAATAAAAATAATAATTTGATTTCTCACGCTTATAGCGATACAACTGCAGGTTTTTATCAATGTACGGTGAATCAAGTAAATATATTTTAGAATATTACACTTATTTTATTCATACGCTTTAAATTAGTTTTTTCTCGGACAAAATATATATATTGTTTTAATGAACAAAATATAGTAACATTAATGTGAAAAGTCAAACTACCGCACTGATCTCGCTAAATTAAAAAAAAATTTCTTAATGGAGTAAATGATAATGTCTATTAAAGATAAAGAAATGAAGAATTAGAAGATAAAATGACATAACCCTTTATTCAAGAATAGAAAAAACTAAAGATCGCATTAATACGAGTATATACAAATAAACTGAATATAAGTTTTAATAAAAAAAATTATCTCCGATATAAAACGCAAGACATTCTTAGGGTGAAGAAAAACAAGATTTTGGGATCAACATTTTTTGATACGAATTACACTGTTGCTATTTATAGAAATGATTTCTTGTCAGAAATGTTTCTGAAAAGAAGAATGAAATGGAAACAAAAAAATATATAAAGTTCAATAAATGTTAACAGATGCGCTGTTTTATTAAATATATACAGGCACATATTTTGACGAAAAATATTTAAATACAACATTATTACTGCATTATAATAAAAAACAATAAACTTTAATAACGCGGACAGAAGTAAATGAACCCATTAATTAAAGTTTCAATCTAAATAATAATAATTTATGTAATTGGAATATTTATGTTACTCGATTCATTAAAGCCCCTGCCTAACCGATTAAGTAAAATGATATCATCTAATATTTCATATAAGAAGAAAAAGATCTGACGAGTGATTTTTTTTTTGTCATGAACGGTAAAAGTTTGTTAGAAATATTAACGACAAAGACATCAATTATGAAAAAAATTTAAGGAATGTAATCGTAATAAAATATCACTTTGCATTCAGACGCAAAATTAACGGTATAAATTGTTAAAATGATTTAAATATTTTACATTATTTGAGAACTCCGAATCCTTAAAGACTGGATTTGCAGAAGATTTGGGTACTTACGAATTAACGCCACCGCAGCTACAGCTTTATTTAAAAACAAAGTAGTGAACTAATTAACAGGAGTGTTTTGATTATTTAAATAATAAATAATTGCAATAATTACTGAATTTATTAAATACATACTCAAAACATTACGGTATTAATTAGTCAAGGTTAGCGAGCGTAGGTTAAGTTTGGTTAAATTATAAAATAAATAAATATAAATAACCATTTATTAAAATTAATAAAGAGACTGTTTTGAATCTATGTTAAACTATATCGGTCCATTTTCCACCGAAATCCGATTGACTACTTTGTTTTTAAATAAAGCTGTAGCTGCGGTAGCGTTAATACGTAAGTACCAAGATTTGTAACTAAATTCATCTACTAATTTTAATTATCCGTTGGCGTATATATGTATGCCACGAGTCACAGTCCCGTTGATGTACTATTTATTTAATGAACTAAAAACAAACGGTATCTCACCGATTCTTAAGTAAGACTGAAAGGACTTAAATAAACAAAGGAACTGAACTACCTACCCGCAGAAAGTAAGCGAGTTAGCACACCAACATGAAACATAAAAATCTTACACGGAACAACACAGTAATATTGAAACAAAACGAAGGACAAAAACGTAATTTATATAACAAAACAACAACAAAAACATAATACAAAAGAAATCCAAGCAGGGCTCTAGATCTCCTTCGCCAAGTAATCTACAAAACTTTCCACTATTGTCGATACGACCTGGCTCCTCCAGTTTACACGGAGATCCAACGCCGACTCGATAAGATCAAGCCTGGTCACCGCGCGCATTAACTGGTACGAGCACTCATAAAAAACACGGTAGGTGTCATCCAATTGTCCACACTGAGGACACATCCCATCCCGGAATAAACCAAGCCGAATTTTTGCAATCTGTCCCTAAAAGTATCACGGCCGGAAAGAAATAGTGTCACACATTTATTAGGGTGTACCCAAGAGGCGTCCCGCAAACCAATAACATTTGGAAAGAGATCACGCGTATAACATCTACTCTCTGTCTCATCCCATCTAGCGTGCCACAAGCGTTCATTGTGGTGGTGATGAAGTACACATGCGTAAGGATTATCCAAAGAAGTCGGAGGGTCCGACTTGTGTTAATTGCAAACGTCTTCGGAAGGATCATAAGCACTCTGTGAACAGTAAGGATTGTGGGTGTTATCAGAGCTCTCTCGATATGTATTATAATTGTATTTCGTTAAACGACTAGATTTGGTCAAATGCACAGGGTGCTTACGTTGCTGTTTGAGTTTGAGAAATTTCACTGCGTAGAGAATTGGATGTTGTTTTTTTTTTTTGCAGCATCCATATATTGTGTCTGGTGATCTTCCAGGTTTTTCTCGTTGAAAGAGGTTCTATTATGGTTCTATATACACACCCCCAAATATATATATATATATATATATATATATATATATATATATATATATATTGTTTTTATTTCTATTCTTAATGTGTACGTTGCAGTCTGTTCAACTTGTAAACTCCACAGCCAAATGATATGATGTAAATAAGGTTTAGTTTTGTACGAACTCAGGCCGTCCATTCGTTAAATGTGTGGTTAATTAAAGACAACAAAGTATAACAGTAACCACTGTCTAGTATTCAAACCCGCATAAAAGTAACTTACCTTTATTAGAATTTGAACGTCAGAACGTTTGAAATCGAATATTTAGTTGTTAATAACAACTGATATCAGGCGAAGATTTTACCACTGGAGCAGACATACATGAACTAAAAACTGTTATATATTAATCACATCAACGATAAAACAAGAAAAGTTTTTATTTTATCGTCTCAAAGCTTATTTAAAATAGGTTAAATTTACATAAACCTTTAGTAAAATTGATCTGCTTCCCAAATCACGTGGTAAGGAGTTGTAAAAAATAAAGAATCGAACAGATAATGCACGATACTCACATCCGAGTTTACTATAGACACATTAAGACTCTAAGGACACTTAGTTCTAGAACGCGCAGTCGATTCTAGCTTCTAATCGCATTCCCACTGTTTAACATTCGTAAACTTGGTAAAATTTTGAAAATTTGTTATATTTTAGACATTACTCTTTATTTCATCACTTACAAGTCGAACTGCATTTGTTTTAACTTCGATAAATACTGTTAATTACCAAACTAATCTACTTGTTCATTAATAAATTTTATTCTTTACAAATTCCCGATAGTATAGAAAAACAGACTCTCTTCTAAACTAAGATAGTCGATATATTTTGTGACAAGATGTTATAAACAGGTTGAGTAGACTTCCATAACGATTTTAACATCTTTAAATTCGGGATATTTCACTTTTTTTCGGAATTATACTTTACTATCAGCAGAAGCGAACTTAGGCGGAACAAAGAAAACTGGTAGAAAACCTTGGGTTTCAGACGATATATTGCAGCTGATGGATGAATGTATAAAATATAAGAATGCTAGTGATGAAGAAAGTAAAAGGAACTATAGACAATTAAGAAATACTATAAACAGGAAGTGCAAACTAGCGAAAGAAGAGTGGATTAGACAAAAGTGTTCAGAAGTGGAAAGAGAAATGAACCTTAGTAAAATGGACGGAAAATACAGGAAAGTTAAGGAAAATTAAGACTGTACACCAATTTATAATAAGAAAGGCAAAGTCGATATGTGGGTGGAATATACTGAAGAGTTATACAGAGGAAATGAATTAGAAAATGGTGTTACAGAGGAAGAAGAGGAAGTTGAAGAGGATGAAAGGGGAGAATCAATACTGAGATCTGAATTTAAGACAGCATTAAAAGATTTGAATGGCAGAAAGGCTCCTGGAATAGACGGAATACCAGTAGAATTACTGCGCAGTGCAGGTGAGAAAGCGATTGATAGATTATACAAACTGGTGTGTATTATTTATGAAAAAGGGGAATTTCCGTCAGACTACAAAAAGAGTTTTATAGTCACGATACCAAAGAAAGCAGGAGCAGATAAATGTGAAGAATACACAACAATTAGCTTACCTAGTCATGCATCGAAAATCTTAATTAGAATTCTATACAGATGAATTGAGAGGAGAGTGGAAGAAATGTTAGGAGAAGACCAATTTGGTTTCAGAAAAAGTATAGGGACAAGGGAAGCAATTTTAGGCCAAAGAGAAGGAAGATCAAAGAAAAACAAACCAACATACTTGGCATTTATAGACCTAGAAAAGGCATTCGATAACGTAGATTGGAATAAAATGTTCAGCATTTTAAAAAAATTAGGGTTCAAATACAGAGATAGAAGAACGATCGCTAACATTTACAGGAACCAAACAGCAACAGTAATAATTGAAGAATATAAGAAAGAAACCGTAATAAGAAAGGTAGTCCGACAAGGATGTTCCCTATCCCCGTTACCTTTTAATCTTTACGTAGAACTAGCAGTTAATGATGTTAAAGAGCGATTTAGATTCGGAGTAACAGTACAAGGTACAAAACGAAAGTAATGAAATGTAGTAGAAATAACGAAGATGGACCACTGAATGTGAAAATAGGAGGAGAAAAGATAATAGAGGTAGAAGAGTTTTGTAATTAGGGAAGTAGAATTACTAAAGATGGACGAATCAGGAGAAATATAAAATGCCGAATAGCATAGGCGAAACGAGCCTTCAGTCACAAATATAATTTGTTTACATCAAAAATTAATTTCAACGTCAGGAAAAGAAATTTGGGTAGTATATGTTTGGTGTCCCGCTTTATATGGAAACTTGGACGATCAGAGTACCTGAGAAGAAGAGATATGAAGATTTGGAAATCCGGTGCTGTAGGAGAATGTTAAAAATCAGGTGGGTGTGACAAATGAAGAGGTGTTGCGGCAAATCGATAAAGAAAGAAGCACTTGGAAAAATATAGTTAAAAGAAGGGACAGACTTATAGGCCACATATTAAAGCATCCTGGAATAGTCGCTTTAATACTGGAAGACAGGTAGAAGGAAAAATTGTGCAGGCAGGCAACGTTTGGAATTTGTAAAGGAAATTGATAGGAATGTAGGATGTAGGAGGTATACCGAAATGAAACGACTAGCACTTGACAGGGAATCTTGGAGAGCTGCATCAAACCAGTCAAATGACTGAAGACTAAAAAAAATTTACAAATTTATTTTTTAATTTATCTTTCGATATAAATTCTTTTAATTTTAATTTATCTTTCGATACAGATAACTTCATAAAAATTTCCCAAATGCTTTTACGTACGCAACTGAATCGTCCATATTTTATTAGAGCCTTAAGGTTATCCCCGAATGACGTAATACGAGTCATAACCGACCGAAGGCATAAATCAAAATTAATCCGAAGATACCCTAATGAAAATAATATTGTAATATCGATTAATATGTGTGAAATATCTACGGACCAGAAATTTGTAAACGACCAGAATTGTGTACAATCGAAAATTCACAAGTCAGTATCATAATTAAAATCGACGGTAGTTAAAATGTAAAAAAGAAAACTTTGTTAAAAAAACGATTTGCCGCATTATTAATTTATTATACTATTTGAATACGGATTCTAGTATATTCGACGAGATAACGGTTAAATTTTTTGATTAGAATTAATAAATACGAATACTATATAGCAAACGTAACGATGAAACTAAAAATTTACAAAGGTTGTAATAAATAATGTTATAGATCTGAACTTAAAATATCATTTTGGGAATGAAATGCGAGGGAAAAAATTCAAAGATAATGTGCTGACATGGAATTAAGGTATGCTAAAAATCCGAGATGGCACGGCATTCTTTTAACTACCCTTCTTTTCATAGCACGTATACTAAAATAATCTCTTACATCCTTTTCTCTCCTTAAATGCAATAATTTAATGATTAATGTTAATATTTTTGAAGAAAAGAAATAACCGTTAACCACTTATACGCAAAATAAAATCGTAAACCGAACCGTTTTTATTTAACATATTAGCGAGCGACATACATTAAATTCCAGAAAGGGGTATTTTTGTATTTTTTATACTAATAAAACACACGAACTTGTTACATGAACTTTTGGACATCGATTGTTCTTTTCTTTTGGCCGTTCACATGTTTATAAATGTATATCGATAACATAAGAGTCCAAAATAGGACTTACAAAATTCTTTATCAGCGATACAGTTAACAGAATGAAAAAACAACGAAAACAATTTTTTTGAGGTAAAAGTATTTTTATACGTGGCTCTTTAAAATACTAAACGTTAAACAAAAAATTTTGGATAATCAATTTGTAACCTGAATATTGTGAGAATTAATTAAGAAAAAGAATTCTTCTTATACAAAAAGAATTTATTCATTTTTCTTATGTGTACATAAATAAAAAAAGTACATTTTAAATGATAAAAAAAGACCTGCAGATGTTCGAATATACGAGATCATTTTAATCTTTATGAATCTGAAACATCAAGAAATTGTTGCATACACTTAACCTTTTTTTTCTATCCTTAGGTTTTAATATTTAACAACAGAAAATAAATAGGAAGAAGTAAAAGAATTAGTAGGCCCTTAGTATAAAGAATGTACAAAAAAACAAGTCGGTATGCGTCAGTCAGTCCTTAAAACATGTTCACGCTAAAATCATGGAAATCATCCAAACGATTCTCATAAATCATTAAAAAAAAAATACTGTTATACCTTCGATAATGTCCAAATTCTAAAAGAATAAACCTAAAAATATTTTTGTTTAAGCTAAAATAATTGTAGTTACAAACCTACACGCCAAAAACTTTTAGAAACTTTTTTGTATAAAGGTTAAGCATAAATATCGACTGTAAAAAGTTTTCAGTATTATCTTTTGCCAGGATCGGTAAAAGACTTAGTTGTAATACAGTGGCGGCTCGCGTATAGGCGCTGTGAAACTGCAGCACCACCTACTTCCGCTTGATATCCATAACAATTTAACGAGTCCTTTTTTCTTTAATTCTTTCTTATACTTGTACAATATGTAATCCTTAAGTCAGTAGTCAACCGCAGTTTATGAAAAAATACAAAAATATTTGTATGGAACTGTACGCTTCACAGTTCCAGCGGCGTGGTGTTTGGCTTTTGTGCGCATGCGCACATAGAAAGCTGCACGCGAGGCTGCAAGGGTGAGAGAGCAGTGTCGCTCCCGCAGTTCCGACCCTATCATGCTGGTGGAAAGTAGTTTTTTTTTTACTCCGCTTGTCTATGGAATTTTCCTTGTTCGTTTCCCTTTCTAGTTTAGTCGGTGAAAGGAATATGAAAGCGGTTTAGTTGTTTTATCAGTGGCGATCAGAATATGGCGAAAAACAAGGGCTCTTTGATTGCCAAACCTATTCAAAAATACGATGGAAGGGCGAAAGGAGGGTAATCAGCAAAAACTAACTATTTATTTGTTTCTGTGTACATAGAAATTTAAATTAAGCGCCATTGGACTATAGTGTTTTTAAGCGGACATTTTATTAAATTGTTATGTATCTAATAATACTAAAAAATATTACCTTTTTTTGGCATTTTATTATTTATTCGGTTAAACCGGATACGTGTACTATATTCTTGAATGTGATAAAGTGTAGAATTAGATTATTATTATCCTGCTTTCAGCTACTCTATTTTATTCATCTTTTCGTTTCTTTTACTTTGCAGAGAACTTTAACCATCGCCTTGAAAAGGCCCGGAAAAAACATTTTCTGGATCACCACTAACTTTAGCTACGAGACACCACTGCTGTAATAGGTATTTATATAGAATAAGGAATTCACCTCAATTTTTTTTCATATCTACACTATTCGTTATTATCATTATTAGTATTAATATTAGGAAATTTTGAATCTCGCCCGCATTGTTTTGGGTAAATATTAACATTAAACTCTTAAATTAATAACCGTAGAAACATATTTCCCCGTAATTACAACTACGATATACCTGATTATGCGTAAGAATATCCACTAAAATAAAATTGCTACTTTGTTCGATAACTGAAAAACAAATTCCACAGGGACTTACAAACCCGATAAAGAATTTTCACAAAACAAAATCATTACATTTTTAAACATACCCTAACAATTATTTCGAAATGATTTCTGGTATTTTGCTTGATTATTAATGAATTTATAGGTTAACACTACTTTTGAAATATCAATCGTTATAGGTATTCAATTCGGCACAGAATTAGATAGCAAACGAAAGATATTCATTAGTTTTAATTGATGGAACGATTGAAGCAAAGCAGAGGGCTACAAAAAATGTCCAATTTATGTTGAATCGATGGCAAAAAAACAAATGAAACACAGTTGGAGGACTTGTCCTACGACATCTGTGTCTTGTTTCTGATGCACGGCTTACACAAACAACTTAATTTAAAATATTTACCATTTTATTTAAATATAAAATTTTTTGTTTTTTTTTTAATTTAATAATTTTAACTAAAGCGTGCGCTCATACCGTATTTAATTCGCACGGGTGTGGCGATACTTGCGGCGACAGTCGTCATTAATTAAACTAATGTAATTCCACGACTTAAGTACAGAACAAATTTCGCTAGTACGATCGGCAGACTGGTGTAGTCGCGAGGCTTAACGCACTAGGTATCGAGTCGACCAGGCGATCTAGTTTGAGACTCGGCCAGACCGACGAGTTACATTTTTAAACTTTAAATGTTATTCATTTATTTAAATCTACCGCTCACCTATGACGTCACAACATAGTAAATACAACAGCATTTTTTGGGGTGGGGGTACGATTATGCAAAATCTTTTTTGCAAATATTATTTTTTAATTGTTAACAAATGCGCTAAAGAAAACTACGGCAAAATCTCGAGATACTAAGGGTGACTTTGCTCTACAGCATCACACCCTTGACCTGTTAAGTTGAAAATTTAATGGCATCAATGCCCCATATATAGAAGTTTTTAGACCCAAGTTTAGTCAAAATTGGTTCAGTAGATCTGGAGATATAAGGTGATTTAGAGGCCGACCCCGAACACAGACGCGTACATACGAACATTAACATCCGGAAAATTTTTATCCGGTTTTTTGGGTTCCTTAGGTATCAAAACATCAAGATGCGGTGAAAACCGCATATGCCCAAATCGGACCGATTACAGTGCTTTACCTTCTAGAGCTATAGCGCTAGACGGGAAAGTAAAAGATACATCACTTTTTACTACAGAAAATTCCGAAGCGGGTATTAATAGCAAAATTGGAAAGAAAGAAAAATCATTTTCCCGATTCTCATGCTGCTGTAAACGAAATGTATAGGAAATGGCCAAAGTTTTAGATATCGAAAAATTTTCAAATTTCGTTGTTTCAAGACTCCCGTAATAAAAAATAAATTATAGAAATTTCGGGAAGATACTGCATGAACGTAAGTACGTGTGCTGTCTTGTGTATTTTGATTAATACTCGTACGTCCGGACTAGCTGAAAAACTTCCAAACACGGGACGGCATAGACGGCGTTAAATTTTTGATAAAATTAAAAAAGGGATGGAAACATTTTCACCATTTTTAATTTTTGTACAGCGGTCCCCAAAAAGTAAGGTTTAGTACAATGAAATACTTAAAATTTAGCACAAATATTTGACTATACATTCATCCCAGCTTTGGCCTGATTTTCGACCCCATCGGACAAGGAGACATCACAGTACCCGTATTTGGGTAAATTCTAATTTTTCTTAGCCCTGTTATAAATAACCGTCGAATCGAATCGGCCGTTTTACTGAAGTAAATAATAACTCAGATAAATAAACTATTCAGTGCAAAACAATATAGGATCGAACGGGACCCATAATTATAATATTTTTATTTTTTTTTACATATAATTTTTTAAATTGAAAACCCAAGTGAATCTAGGCATTAATGTATAGGATACGGGAACATTTATAGGTAGAATTTCAAGATAGAAATAACAGAAATTGAAATAAAATGAACTATTTCTTCGATATTGCAATCTACTTATATAAAATGGAATTATAATTTTAGTATTATACTTGAATATATCGTTAGATGCAATTTTGAATTTGGAACAAATTAATACGGTACCAAAATATAACTTAATTTACTATCAGTAAATTGCTATAGCACGAACATAATTAATTTTCTTTCAAAAACCCCGATAAAATGTATACAACAAAAAAAATTTCAAAAAAGTATATCTATTTCTTGTTTATGTTTACAATTTATCTCTACACTTTCGAAAATAGTTGTAAAAAATATTATATGATGGCCATTTTGGTTAGAGTTGCTCTACGTTATTTATGTCAAAATTTTTGTTTTTAATGGGCTTTAAAGTGACATCATAGCCTAACTAATATTTTAGTTTTTTGAGTCGCTTCCCGCTTGAGAGATTTCCTCGGGAGCTTCAGATTTTGTGATCTCACGCTAAAAAATAGATTGTTTCAAAGTAGAAACATTTTCTAAATTTTATTTTTTTTTACGTCTAACTACTTAAATGTTGCCATACTTTATTATACGACTGCCCAAAAAGTATAAGTATATGTATTTGTTTCACCGTAGCAGCTCAACGGCCAAACCGATTTAGATGTATGACCCGCGTTGGAATCCTTACGTTACCGGGAGTGTCATAGGATATATATATATATATATATATATATATAGAGAGAGAGAGAGAGAGAGAGAGAGAGACGTTTAAATAAGTTTAAAAGATTATACTATATACAAATATATACAAAATTTTATCACCCACAGGCTCTTTAATTATCCTATATAAAGAGCAATGTTTTTCTTGACAGTCGCGTTTTTTTTATTCTTATTATTATCTCTTGTGAATAGTCTGTTAGTACGTATTTAAATGTATATACATGTAATGCAAACGATTTAGTTCCACACAAATAGTTTTAAAAAATTAAAAAGACGATAATGTAAAAAGTATTTATCTAAATGAGGGTTCAATAAATTCAGGGGGGGGTTTATTATTCTTGTTTTTAGTTAGTAAAAGGTATTAAACATTTACGGGCAGAATAATGCTGTTCTACAAATCAAAATCATTTTATATTACATAAATTGGCCGGAAGACTTTTGAATTTCTCAGTTTTTTTTTTATACGGCAAAACATAAGGCTATCATCTACCGCATATATCAAGAACCGATCGATTATACGTTTGATCAAATACCATATGTATTTTAAATCTCTATTATGAGCAGCAGACTTATGAGATTGTAACCGTAAATGCAGGACGCTTTCACTTTATATATACGATTCGTTTTAACCGTAATTAATACGGAATTGCTTTTTTCCTGTTAAACGACATTTTGTTGTTTGATTTTCCTAAACAGTCTACGAATTATTATTTCATTCACTAATTTAACGGTGCAATTATATAATAACAAGAAAACATCTAATAAGAATGCACAAGACATATGTTGATTTGTATTTTAATGCGAAAGCTTCTGTTAAATAACGCAAACGGGACTTAAAACCGGCTGAAATGAGTTACTAAGAATGGAAATAACGTATATTGCAAGACATAAAAAAAATCCAAGGTAATTACCGTACACAATGTAATTACCCTTTATTCACGTAGAAAACATTTGTTCATAATTAATGTGCATATATATCTACAAACATGCATACATAAATATATAGTTACGTACGTTTCAATAACATAACTTGTTTAAAAAAACTTAAAACCGCCGGTCACGTACACGTACCGCCCGTATTTTTTCAGTTTGAACAATCAGATTCTATCGTTTTATGATATAATTAGAAGCAATACATTAATAATAAAATTAATAAAATAATAAATATTAATAATAAAAATTAAATACAATAATTTTTTTACATTTGAAGACATTAAAAAATATATGAATAATTAATTTAAAATTAACTTCGTTTTTCAAGGGTTTAACCTTGCACTTCAAATCACGTCGGAAATATGTAACCTTGTTTTAGTAACGATATACTCCTAGTGGAGTGCGCTTGAAACAAAGAATTTAATCCTATCTCTTATCTGATGCCGTATATAATAAGTTTATCGGGAAATAAACCTTAGACAACGTAATAAATATTTATTCTACATACACAGGTTATAAAAAAGGTACAATTATATAATTCCTTTCTAATCAACCGATTGTTATGAGTCGATCGCAATACGTTTATATTTTTATTTATTTAAAAGGTTAAAAAAACGGCTTGCGGTAAACACTGGCTGGACTCCAATTCTTTATTAAACTTATTTTTCGTTTATATAATAAAGTTTACTCTTTCCGTTCGCTATTTTTAACAGAATATATGACAGCAGGTAGCCGATTCCAATGCCAAGGCTAATTTAAAGTCATTGACATATAACAAATTAAAATTAACATGCAAAGGACACTAAAAACATTTTACTTGAACTATATAATTTGGTATCGTTCGTAGTCGATAAAATATTCATCGAGTACAAAACATTAATTTACTTAACATATTTGTGGTTTCATCGTCTCTAAAATAATTTCGGTTACGAAGAATTTTCATAGATCGATATTCGATAAAAAGTTCATTCATACATACACTAGCCGGCCCGTGTAGCCGAACTTGGGCCCTCAGGGATCAGGTAACCCACGCGAATCCGGAGACGAATCAGGGGTTCCTCCTAGAGGACCGACGCCCTAGACACATGCAGAGCTTTTTTCGGTCGCCATTCCCATCTACCCACCCAGTGGGCTCTCCCCCTATGGACACCCGCACTGTACGTTATCGTCACGGTTGTGAGAATACTGATGAATAATAATTATAGTATTCGGGCTTTATAGAAACCTTTGCTTTATTGTTATTAATCAAAACAATATCTGCAAAAAATAAATGTTTGCGAAATCGCACCTCCACCCAAAAGAATACTTTAAACTACAGCTATGTTGAGACGTCACAGGTGAGCAGTAGAATTAAATAAATTAATAATATTATAGTCTCGCCGGGTCTCGAATCGATCGCCAGGTTGACTCGGTACCTGGTGCGTTAAGCCTCGCGGCTACACAAATCTTCTGATCGCACAAGAGAAATTAGTTCTAAGTTATCTTAGTTCTCACGTTATCTAGAATTACTGAATTAAATAAACGAAGAAATATTATATTTAAATAGAATGATAAATATTTTTAATTAAACTGGGTGTGTATGAGTAAGCCGTGCATCTGAAACAGCCCACTGTTGTAGTTCTACAACTGTGTTGTTAGCTAGATTAATTTTTATTGTAATTAAAATTTATATATATCGTCGCCGAATGGCTTCAACGGCTCGTAATTTTTAACCTTGTGGTGGCGCTGAAAAGGGCCGTTTTTTAGCGTTAGCACTGAGAAATGCTGTTGTTTCCGGAAGCTGGTGTCCGGCGAAGGCGGGAAGTTGCGTCTCATCCATTGAAGTCAGACCGGGCTTACCTTCAGCGGCAGTTGGGTCCCCACTGTAGCGTGGCAGTGGTGGTCCCCAGAGCTCCGCAGAGTCGGGTCGGCATCGGTCGTCCTTCGTCGGCGCGGCCGAGGCGGTTCTCCCCAAACTATCCCACGCTGAGCCGGCTACTGCTGCTCAGTCCGCCGGCCAGGGCGATTGAAGCCCGGCGAGCTGAAGCTGGAGCGGAGCGGGAAGGTATCATCCGCGTATAGCGGCTCCCACGGTGGGCCAGCCAGGCCTGCTGCTCCGGCGGGAGGTCCAACGTTCAGCCGGCCAGGGAACTTCTTTGGTCTTCTTCTTCTTCTTCTTCTTCTACATTGGTCTTCTCCAGGTGGTGGTCGACGATGAATTGAAAATTCACTCTCGTGTATGCTCTTTTATTGGAGCCTCAAGCGTGGTGGGGCCGCAGCGCCGCTATGGTGGGAGAACTGCCCGGTTATCTGTGCGGCGGTAGTGATGCTTGTATCAGCGCGTCCGTATACTATGCGCCAGGTCACATCTGAGTTGCCACCGTGTTCGTCCGCCGATATTAAATTAGGCATACAAGTGGTAACAATATATATCAAAGCCCTGTGGGGGAAAATTTGTAAATTTAAAATGGAAAGGGCATAACTGTTGACACATCATCATCATCATCATCATCATTTTAAAGGGCGTCGAAAGAATAAACTTTTCTGGTAAAACAATATTTGGCTGCTACAATTCTTATCAAAACGGTTAATTCTAACCAAATTGATTTTTCACATCTAGTTTCAAAAGCGGTCTACAATACCCCTTAAATAACTGTTCAGTGAAACACTAAAAAAATAAAAATTCGCTATCAAAAAAGATTTATTTTTCGGGATTATATCCTATCAGGATGTGTACTATAATACAATTTCAAAACTAGTCATGAAAAGCATTATTTATACTTAAATAAAAATTTTGTTTTTTAATGTTCTTTAAAACGATACATAAAACCCACTCATTCCAATTAAACTATTTCAGTTGTTCTCCTCATGACTATCATTGAGCTACAGATATGGTAGTCTCATAGCGAAAAATAGATCATTTCGAGTTAGAAGCACTTGCTAAATTTCTTAATTTCATATTTCTATGTTTAATGGTTTAAAGGTTATTTAAGAGTTGCCATACTTTATAAACACAATCTGTATATATATATGAAGTCCAAATAATATTCACAGCGTCAGGGGTCAAGGTTAAATGTTAAAAAAAAGAAGTAAAGTTACAACTACTGAAACATCTTAATTAATCATTTAAAATTAATTTTTTAATTATCCATTCATTTATTGTATCTAACAATGATATTAAATTGCATTATCATTCGTGGTTGATTAATTCATATACTCAATTAATAGTATTAATATTACAGCGGACTATGCCAGAACAATGTATAAAAATAATAAAGCTGACTTCCCCTGCTGAGATACGTAGTACGAAACTTTTATACGAGTATAAGATCAAACAAAATAAAATCAGTAATAACAAAAATATATCGTAGATAAATGTATTGAACACTAAGTGAAAGCGAATATAATTTAAAAAATTAAAAATTTGTTCTTATACGATAATTATTGTTAATAATAAACATCAGTTAGAAAATGTTATTCAATAAATAAATATATCAAGAATAGATAATTCATTATGAAAAATATTTACGATCACGTTTTACAATGTTTCATTATAAAAAAATCACATAACGGTAAAATAAAAATAAAATTTTACGGATAACGCAACAAACAAAGTCCAATCTGTTAGAAAATTAAATCAACCGCAGACGACTTCTTTATATTCTTTACAAGTACGTAATGTTACTCGTCAAAAAACATTTAAAGGTAATGTCCATGATGTGCTTACTGGAACTTTGTGCACCGCAGCTAATCAAATTAAACCTAACGAGAGCCACAAAGAATCCAATTCGTAACAACCACGTTAGACTTCATTTCTGCTGATGTAAACTTCCTGCAGCGTATTTTATTTTTTAATAAAGCAACATTTCACGTTGCAGTCCCAAATCGGCAATTGTCGAGTAACGGGGCTCACCACGAACCGGTGGAAATCGTCCGCAACCATGCAGCCCCTCCATATCGTACAGAGGTTGTGCGGATTGCATTCAGGGAACCACCGAGTTAGTCTAGTGGTGAACGCGTCTTCGCAAATCAGTTGATTTGGAAGTCGAGAGGTTCAGCGTTGAAGTCCTAGTAAAAGCAGTTACTTTTAAACGTATTTGAATACTAGATCGTGGATACCAGTGTTTTTTGATAGACGGGTGTTAATTAACTACAAATCTCAGGAATGGTCGTACTGAGGCTGTACAAGACTACACTTCATTTACACTCATACATATCATCCTCTGAAGTAATACCTGAACGGTAATTTCCGGAGGCTAAATAGGAAAAAGAAGAAGGATTGCATTCAGGAATAGGTTCCCGGACAGAAAGAAAAATTCCCCATCGCTTGGTTACCGCGAAATATCGATTTGACGCCGATGATCTCTTTTTTTTGGGGCCACATAAAAAATATCGTATACCAAGAAAAAACGAATCACTCGACCACCTACACGAAAGAAAAACAGCAGCCGCAGAAGTCATTCCTGCAGACATTCTCGCTGACGTGTGGATTATCGGTTTGACGACTGCAGGACTGTAAACGGTTTTAGTTTTTGAAGTAATGAAATGCATACATTTGTAATTCTAAATGTAATGAAGCAAGTTTAATTTTTAACCGCCGAGTTTTTTTCGAACATTCTGTATAATTAATATACAGTAGATTTCTTTTCTATAAAATATAATTGCTTATTTCACACTCCGGCAACAACAGGCGTACCTCCAATTGTGGCTACCTAACATGCTCTCTTGAGTAATGATTTTCGTAGGGTGGAAAAAATGCCAACCTTGACTGGGATTCGAATTCTGAACCTTCCGAAAGACCACTACCACTACACAACAGAGATCGGCACAAAATCTTTAAGTAGTATGAGGTAGAAAGATGCGGTTCCATGTAGAAGGATGAGAGATCGAGAGGAGTTGAATTTTTTTTTATATCTTCAGTCATTTGACTGGTTTGATGCAGCGGGCCAAGATTACCTATCTAGTGCTAGTCGTTTCATTTCGGTATACCCCCTACATCCTGCATACTGAAAAATTTGTCCCTACAATATTAAAGCGACTATTCCAGGATGCCTTAATATATGGCCTATAAGTCTGTCTCTTCTTTTAACTATATTTTTCCAAATGCTTCTTTCTTCATCTATTTGCGGCAACACCTCTTCATTTGTCACTTTATCCACCCGTCTGATTTTTAACATTCTCCTATAACACCGCGTTTCAAAAGCTTCTAATCTTTTCTTCTCAGATACTCCGATCGTCCAAGTTTCACATCCATATAAAGCGACGCTCCAAACATACACTTTCAAAAATCTTTTCCTGACGTTTAAATTAATTTTTGATGTAAACAAATTATATTTCTGACTGAAGGCTCGTTTCGCCTGTGCTATTCGGCACTTTATATCGCTCCTGCTTCGTCCATCTTTAGTAATTCTACTTCCCAAATAACAAAATTCTTCTACCTCCATAATCTTTTCTACTCCTATTTTTAAATTCAGTGGTCCATCTTCGTTATTTCTACTACATTTCATTACTTTCGTTTTGTTCTTGTTTATTTTCATGCGGTAATTCTTGTGTAGGACTTCATCCATGCCATTCATTGTTTCTTCTAAATCCTTTTTACTCTCTGCTAGAATTACTATATCATCAGCAAATCGTAGCATCTTTAACTTTTCACCTTGCACTGTTACTCCGAATCTAAATTGTTCTTTAACATCATTAACTGCTAGTTCCATGTAAAGATTAAAAAGCAACGGGGATAGGGAACATCCTTGTCGGACTCCCTTTCTTATTACGGCTTCTTTCTTACGTTCTTCAATTATTACTGTTGCTGTATGGTTCCTGTAAATATTAGCAATCGTTCTTTTATCTGTGTATTTGAACCCTAATTTTTTTAAAATCCAAAACATTTTATTCCAGCAGTAGAATAAAATAAAATTTTGTTAATATCAGTTTGCCGATAATGATTCCTAAATCCGGTTCAGAGAAACGTAGACGCTAACGGTCGTACTTTGGAACCTACAATCGCAAAAATTGTACTTTATATAAACTGTAATCTATATAGAATAAAATTATTTTCAAATTACTTTAAGGTGAACGAGGATCTTTTGAATACGTTTTCATCTACGAACAAACCTTTTTGATCGCTTTCACACTTTTTATTTTTTTATAGGCAGTTATAGAATCAACTTATCCCTTATGTAAAGCTTCTTCGACAAATTTATCTATATGGCTGCAAAAGTACTTAAATTAAAAAAGATTATTTCATTTCAAGAAATTTTGAATGTAGATTCTAATAACATACGTAAAACTTTCATAAAAAAATGAATATTTCACAAAAATTATATAAATTAAAATTTGAAATTTATAATTTCTATGAAGTAAATTTTTAATAATTTTATGAAAATCGATAAGCAAAAAAATATAATATTTTGCATATATAAAAGTAGAAATTTTATTAAAAAAGTACAAACTGTTCGGAAGAAATTTTGTGAAGTAGTAATGGAATCTACCGTTCAAAAAGAAGTACACTTTCCCATTATTCAACTGCTGAAAATCACGAATTTTTTTCATTATCGATTCCAGTCATTATTACGGGAACGAAGCATCTGCGGTACAAGCTACGCTAATCAAATGCAGATTCCTGGCTAAATATCATTTTAATTTCGATCAATTTGACATGCTGATATGTAAAGCTTGTTTCACACATGCACGGCAGCCGTGAACGCGGCGCCGTTTACACGATATTGCCGTGTATACGCGCTTTTCCATACACCGACGGTCCGTACTCGTTAGTCATATTTTATTATTTACGTGGAACGCGAATTCATTACAGAGATGATGTTTTTATTTTGGCGATTAAAAACACGAAGGAGGAAAGAGGAATAGACTTCAACGGGTCGACCCGATAAATATGAAGTCATTTTTGAGAATCGTTCAGTCTGGAAGTCGATAAAAAATAATCGCATACAATTTCCTGAAGAAAGATGTCTTTCAGGAACGTTACATTCTAAGACACCTTATTTCTTTATTTGAAATTGAGAATTTTAAATTACCGTCTACGTACAACTCGAAGATATATCGAATGCGCGTTCGGTACACTCGGTAAATGGAGAATTTTTCATCGTCTATAAATTTGGAATCCGATTTTAATGTCCGCATTGTCAAATAGCTTGTGCGGTCTCGCGTAATTTTGTCCGGGAAAGAGAAGGTTAGGAGGTAAAGGGTACAATTACTATAATTGTATTTAAAGATGATAGTAAACAAAATGCACCGAGCGAGGGAACTACAACTAACGTGAGAAACATCTTACGCAATTACTTCGACACAAATATGGGGTCTACAAAAAAACAACTGTCGAAAATATAATTTTTTTTTAATAAAAAATTTTATAACTGTGTCTATATCGAATCCTCTGTGAAAAAATATTATTCGTAATATATAATTCATTTCTAATAGAATTTACCAAAATAATTTTTTTCATCGTTTTCCAGTTCCTCAAAATCACTGCGGAACAGTAAAGATACTTCTTTCCTAGCTTTATTGGTTTCTAAACTATCTTTGTTACAACGATAATGTCTTGTCCCATATAACTGACCATTTTTCAAACTAGCGTTATTAAATAATCTCACGTCTAAATACGCCAGACATTATTCATGATAATTCAGTTACCGCTGAAAATAAATACTTTTAATAAACTTTATAAAGTGTAGACCGACTCGATATTAAAAAAAAAAAAAGAAGCAAAACATTTACAACTTGTACGGAACAAATATACACGGTACGTGTAAAAGCGGCACGACGAATATCATCCTTGACACCGTTTAGACGATCATGGTGCCGTATACGGTCCTCTGGGAGGAACGGCGACAACACGACTGCCATCTCCTGTCCAAACGGTGTCAAGTGTATAAACAAGTATAACAGTGCTAAGGGTTAAACAAAGATGAAAAATATCGCTTCTCATTTTACCCGATTAGCCTGACATTAGAATTACCGTCTTCGGGAACGACTTATATTTTGCGTGAGGTTGCCTATAAGCACTAGGTTATTATCTTACAAACAAAAAGTACTTGAGAGATTCAGTAATATTATGGCGTACATATAGCTAATGAGTATTTCACTGTCAAAGAAATGAATCATCAATGATCAGCAGGGGTAAAATAACAAAATGCAATTATAAAAAAAAGGGTTTTCAATAATTATAGATTAGTTAACCTGATCGGTTTAAATGTTACTGTAAGAATTATTGATTTAATAAAAGGGTTTGTAATTATTATTTTATTATTTTAACACATAAAATACGTATAATACTTAACAAAAAACTAATCTGTTCATGATTTTTAACATTTTCGGGGATTCATTCATTTTACTATAATAAGTTATGAAACTCTAAATTAAAAATATCTTTGACGAATTATCATCAAGCAATTCAGTTATTTGGAAAAACGTTCTACGTAGAAGCTGAGGATATTTAATTTTTAAATATAAAAACAACCTGTATGCAATAACATTTTCTACTAAATATTTCTGAGAATTTACTTTAAATATTTCTGGGTACTTTACTTACCTACAAATTTAATGTATCACACAAATGTTATCTAAAACCTATTAAGTCGTATACAAATGAACGTGATTTAATTCGTTTTACGTAGTATAATTAAAGAAAATAAAAATAAATAGTTAAATGGAAAAAATTAACTTAAATCTATTTAAATGAGCGCTAACACGCTAAACGATAATAAACGTTTTATATGCACAGTAGTAAACGGCAAACAAAAACGGGTTAAAAAACTAAGCTAATGGTGCTCTTTTTATCACGGCTATTCATCAAATAATATGAAAGTAATTTGTATCGACGCATTACATTATGCACTTTAAACATACATGACGTGTAGGAATTCAGACAAATTAAGAAACAGATTATATATATATATATATATATATATATATATATATATATATATATATATATTTAATATAATTTTATTTTAATAACTATTAAAATATAATATTATAAAACATTAATTTTAAAAAAATCGCTTTGGTTTCATCATGTTGTCCATTTAGTAGAAGGAATTTTAATAAATTTCAATTTATATTATATTCTTTTTTTCTACTTTAAATTGTAATAATCAAATAAGCCTGAACAACATAAGTATAATAAATAAAAATTTGTACTTTAAACGTTGCAATAATTACCGATTTTATTGGTGCAATATTTTAGCGATCGGTTATTTCTGATCAAATAAAAAATTGAATCTAACAAGCCGACCTCAAAATAACACAAGCCGACTTAAAACTAAATTTAACATGGCCGAGTAGGTAGCGTCTCGGCATTTCAACCGGAGATCCTGGGTTCGAATCCCGGTGAAGCATGGCATTTTTTCACACTTCCACGGGCGATTTTTCATGATTCCACATAGTTGTTGATGCCCGCTCTTTCATAAAAAAAGAGAAGTAAACGTTAACGTAAATTAAATTACATTTAATGTGAAAAAAGATTGTTCTTGTTAAAATACTATTTACCATCATCATTTCTGTTAAGATCAGTACAGTTTCTACGTTTAGTACTGCCTACCTTTCTTAGCTTCTTTATTGTACCACATGTTGAGGCGTTTCGGAATAACTCCATTGTCAAAACTTATTGTATTGGTACTTTTAAATTTCTGTTAATCTTTATATAGCGTTTAGTCAACGCCCCTCCCTGCGTTTACATCATCCTTTTCTGGACTTCTTGTTTATTTGTTATTAACGGTTATATTTATCTTTTAATTTTATTTATCTATTTCCTGTTTTCAATAAATTAGGTTGTCCTTTTTAAGAACCTCAATTTACTGAAAATATTAACAGAAATTTAAAAGTACCAGTTCAACGGAACGGTTCCAGAACGCGTCAGCAAGTAATAAAATAATGAAGCTAAGAAAGGTAAGCGATACTAAACAAACTGAAAAAAGATTTCTCGTCGTACGCAAACCTCTAATCCAGTAATTAATTACATGAGCTTCACAAATATTAAATAATACGCTAATAGTTCGGTGTCTTTACTTATTTTGTATTAATTTTTTTTTTAAATTCTGCTTTTTGCGAAATTTATACGTTTATTAATTTACCTTTTTAACTTAATTAATTATTAATTTTTATTTAATTTTATATTTATTTATTAATTTTTAAGTTGTAAAATAAATGTCTCCAATATTTTTATTATATCGTGTAGTTTTTCTTTTCTTTTTTTTCAGTATCGATTTTCAGGTATTTCTTGAAAGAATTTCAAGGCACTCGGTTGAAATTCATTCTGTATTACTAAAAATTTCCTCGACAATGAAAATAAATGTGTCGAATGTCTCTATATCTGACGAAGAATAGAATCCCGACAACAATTATAGCTCTTTCTTTTTAATTTTGACTGGCACCTGCAGAAACAGAATATCTGACAATGAAATGATCTTTATTGTAGCGTTTGAAAAATGTCACGCGTGACTGAGACTCGAATCCAGAACTTCCGCACGAAAGGCTGAGACGCTACCGTTACGCCGCGGAGATCGGTAATTATTTTTATTAATATCTTAAAGACTGTACCTAATGATTTATAAATTTGTTTTTCTACTATAACCATCTTTAATGAATAATAACTTATAAATATAAAACTTACAAATATAAATAAAACTTATAAATATAAATATAAACTTATAACTTATAAAAATAAATTTTTATATGTACGTACGTGTTTATATATGTAATTGAAATTCACATTTTTATTTTCTTTACAAGCACTTACAGTCAATACTGCCAAGAATAAATAATAAAAGTACAGTTCAACGCACCTAGGTAAATAAGGTACATTTTAACTTTTGTTCTATTCTCCATTTTAACTAAATTTCTTCGATTAACATAATTTTGAAATAAAATACTGATAATTTTAAAGAATCGATTAACAATTTACTTATATATTAACAACAGGCTAACACCCGATAATGACGGATGATAATGAATTGTTTAATGCGGGAAAGATGTTGCCTGACACGAACTCAAACGCGAATCCTCCTCCGGATAAAAGGCAGATATACCAATAATAAAATTTAAAACAGAAAACGTTCGAGAACTATCAGAAAAACTATAAGTTCATTTTGATTGTTAAAACATTAATTTTCGATGGAATGCAGAGGAATAGTAAACATATAAATTCAAAAAGAAACTTAAAATAAATAAGTATAAAGAAACACAACGTGAGAAATAAAGAATAGTATCGAACAATATAAAAGTAGTTCTATATGATTTCCTAAAAAATAAGTACAACCATTAACTGAAACATGAAACAATATCGTTTTAAAAAAATTATGATGAAAGAAAAAGTCTAAACCACCTTTAAATGTATCACGTACATATTTAATGCAGTGCCCTTTAACCACAACTACTCAATCGAAATAATAAAAATAAAAATCGATCAGAAAGAACTAGTGCTCGATTGATACATTCATACTCTTTCTTATATGTACTTTCTACACAATTAAGCTGTACACTGCACACAGATTATCATCTCTCTCTCTCTCTCTTTTTCTGTTAAGCCACCGGAACCACCGTAAGGTATTACTGCAGAGGATTCGTATGAATGTAAATGAAGTGTAGTCTTGTACAGTCGCAGGTTGACGGTTCCTGAGGTGTACGGTTAATTGAAACCCGACCGTCAAAGAATCTGTAAGCGTTTACGTGATTTAGACTGTATTATAAAATAATAAACCTTTTACTTTCAACTTTGAATGTCCACAAAGAAGTTAACGGTTTTTAAATTTAATAATATATTGTACAAACGTTTTTGAAAAAGAATATTTAATTTTTTTTAGTTTCAAATTTTATTTATTACCAGTTACATCGTAGAAAAGCTTAAATAAGTCTAAATCGTATGATTAGACTTACTTCATCCTTGATTGTAAGTTCCCATCGAAACTTCAACATTTGTAAAAACAGTTCATATACACTGTAATGGCACATGTGTTGCTTGTAATAGCAACGAAAAAACATAAACAGTTAACAGAAATAGAACACTCAACAAGGTGTGTTAACGTAAATCACATAAATACATCGTAAATCAGGTAATCGTAATGCAGCCAATATCACAGTCATCATCGCTTTTATAATCGTATAACAAATCAAATAATAATAAATTATATGTAGTCACTAAGATCAAGTACGTGGAGGCGTTTAAGCCTGCTAAAGTCCCCACCGTTGTCCAAGAGGTTAATGGCCAAGGGATTCATGCGGTTGTTTAGGAGTAGTTCATGCATACAACAGAACAGTTGTTTTATCTCTTCCCGGACGAAACGTAAACCCATATATTCATGGATCTCAATATTTCTCGTAAATCACGGCGTCTTTGTGATACACCTTGCCAACGTTTTCTGTTAACTGCTGTAATATCCCGTCGCTTTTGTTTGTTGTTTCCGACAGTTCAATACTATAAATACAAACGGGTCTCAGAACTACCGAGTAACCGGTACATTTCCTTAAGCTTGACGTTAAATCGCTTCCTCTTTTCCCGAACATGAACCTTTCACGTCAGGCGATGATCTAGGTAAAGGTCACGGTATTTTACGACGTTGTCAGTATGCGGGATCAAAATGCCATTCAAGCTTACCCACGGACAGTCTCTCTCCTTATGGTATCGTCATGTGACTCGACTTCGCTCGGTCGACTCTTATCCTCCATTTCCCTAGCCACCGGTTGACTTAATCCGATTCAAATTTGAAAATAGCGGGGGCCACAGCCGGGTCCACAAATACGACCAGAATAGCCGTGTCGTCAGCAAAAGAAGCACTGATAATGTAGCCTGCAGTGAAGATGGAACATAGCACAAGTCCCGTGACCGAGCCTTAAGGGATCCTTGTTTTAGTGAAAAATGTAGACGGTTCCCGACCGTATTTTACCTGGGAAAATCATACATAGCTACGAAGAACTAGATAATACGGTTGAGGAGGAAGCCGTATTTAACTTTGTATTAACTTGTATAGTTCGCCAGGCAGCCGTACCTTATCAAAGGCCTGTTGGACATCCAGAAAGGCAGCAGAACAGTACTTCTCCTCAAGGGAGTTGCTTGTGGTGTTAACAAGTCTATCTATCTGCTCAACAGGTGGAGTGACCGCAACGAAAGCCAAACTGATGATCGGGATTTAAAAAAATGGGAAAGCTTTTATACTCTTCTATTTAAAATGTAGACTAAGAAGACAAAAATAATGAAATTTAAATTTAACAGAACAGAAAATTTAATACGAAAAGACTTTCTTTACAGAAATTATCTAGATTCAAGGAAACAGAGATTAAATAATTTTCTTCACAAAATTATTAATCTACATTTATAGAAACAAGTTTTGAATATTTAATACAATATTATTACAAGTTATTGAATAATTATTACAAGTATTGAATACGTACAATATTCATTTTACGTATAATATAAAAAGGCTCAAATAGCGAAATTTATTGACCGTCGGGGGAGTATCCAAAAGTACAAGCCATCTTATAAATTTGGAAACTGCTTCAACGAAATGGAAAGAATCGAATACATCGGAAAGGCAATCAATCGTCGTGCAATAACATTTTGAAAACGTTGTTCAGAATTATTTTTGGATTAGTGTACGTAAAATCTACTGTTATATATAAATGTATTAATAATTACCTATATAATTAAGGTATTAATTTAATTTCTAACTTAATTAAGAATTTTAGCATTATTTAGTTACAATTAAGGGTGCCCCACGTTTTAATATTCGTGAAATGAGATTGTAGATGAATATTGTAAAGAAAATTATTCAAAGCTTTCTTTTTATTAACATACAGAATTGTAATGAATTAACATACGGAATGATAAAATTGAATTTATCTGGAAAATAATTTTTCAGCAAAAGTAAGATTTATCAACCTCAGGTTCACGTAATGTAACCCACCGGGTTGGTCTAGTGGTGAACGCGTCTTCCCAAATCAGCTGATTTGGAAGTCGAGAGTTACAGCGTTCAAGTTCTAGTAAAGCCAGATATTTTTACACGGATTTGAATACTAGATCGTGGATACCGGTGTTCTTTGGTGGTTGGGTTTCAATTAACCACACATCTCAGCAATGGTCGAACTGAGAATGTACAAGACTACAATTCATTTACACTCATACATATCATCCTCATTTATCCTCTGAAGAATTATCTAAACGGTAGTTACCCGAGGCTAAACAGGAAAAAGAAAAGGGAAGAAGGTTCACGTAATGTATCCAATTTAAGTAAGTTACCGAGCATTAATACATCACTGACACCAAGAAGAACTGCTATGAAACTCCCGCTTAGACGGGTTCGACTTAAAAAGACGAAAAATTAACACAGTAGCAGAAGAAGCATGTTTTCAGACAGTACAACATGCACACACACACACACACACACACACACACACACACACACACACACACACACTCTCTCTCTCTCTCTCTCTCTCTCTCTCTCTCTCTCTCTCTCTCTCAACTTCGAGTATATATGTTTTAAATCGTTTACCTTGGAAACAATATTTTCTATTGAAAACAATCTATTCCTGAAAATCTTAGCACTACATTGCACTGTCATCCACAATGAGTTTATATGAAAATTTTGAGCTTCCTAGATTATCGTTACGTAGGTTAAAAATCGACGGCAAAGTTTTGACCACTGCACCGCCGACAGAACAACTGCCACGAAAATCCAGTTAAATAAAACCTTATAGTGTATATATATATATAAAACAGGTGTCCCATATAAAACGCAACCCATCAATCACTCATCCGTGAAATTTCAAAAGTCAAGCTTACTCCCTACTAGTTACTCAAATGGACTCGTCCAACTTCTGAACATCGCGACGACGCAGTAGAACACTACCGATAGTAACAACAATGCAATCATAACGTTCAGTGTATTGCTAGAGACAAGATGGTGTTTTCGCTAGATGTACGTGTTTTCATGGTCGAGTCGTACTTCAGTACGAAATCAGCGGTTGCAGTGCAAGATTTGTCTCGCCATAAGTACCCAGATAAACCAGCTCCTAACAAAACAGCAGTATTAAGGTTAGTCGCAAAATTTAGAGAGACCGGTTCTGTTAATAACAAGGAACACCAAAGATCTGCGTCAGTGTTGAATACAGATACAGTCACTGAAATCAAAGACCGATTACTTGCCTCGCCAAATAAATCGATCAGACGTTTGTCTGCTGAAGTTAATTTGTCTAAATCAACTGTTCGTTGGGCGACCAAACAATTACAATTACGACATTATCGCATTCAAACGGTTCATCGACTTCTTAGCCCGACAAAGAAAAACGGCTACAATATTGTCAACGGTTCCGTCGATTTCTGCGTGAGGGAATTAATGTTATGGATTCGTTATTTTTCACAGATGAAGCACGGTTTCATTCGGATAGCTACGTAAACTGCCAAAACAGTAGAATTTGGAGTGCTGAAAATCCCCACGTTTATCACGAAAAACAATTACACCCGCAGAAGTTGGGCGTGTGGTGCGCGATATCGCGGAAGAAAATAATCGGTCGTATTTTTTTCGAGTAGACCATTAATTTAGAACGATATCAGGATATTTTATTTCAGTTCATCGCACTCTTGGAAGAGGAAGATAGACACTGCCGGCTACAACATGACGGTGCGACATCGCACTACGCAGGTTCAACTTCTGATTTCGTCGAGGAATTCTTCGGTAATCGTGTTATCGGTCGAGGCTTGTGGCCACCAAGATCTCCAGATTTGACTACGGCTGATTTTTTACTACGGAGTTACCTCAAAGAAATAGCCTACAGCAACAAACCACGAACGCTTGAACGATTCAAAGTCAATATTGAACAAGCTGTATTAAATATCCAGCCACAAACTTTGAAAAAAGTTGCAAGAAACGCTGTAAAAAGAATTGAAGCTTGTATTCAAGAAGATGGCGGCCACTTCCAACATTTACTCTAAATGTAAGGTAATGGATGGTAATAATAAAAATTACATTTACATTTACACATGTCTTTTTATTATTTCAATACCTACCAATGTAATGTTGGGTTGCGTTCTTACATGGGACACTGTATAATATATATATATAAAGGTTTTCCACGAAGAGGTAAACGCTTTTGATTTAATATTAGTCGCTCATTCCCTCAAAGATTCTATTAAAACTTTACAGACCTTTCAAGTAAGGTTCTAAAAATGTTCTTTGAAATTTTCAACCTTCTAGGATTTATAGAAAGAAAATGGCGGTATACAAATAAAAACATCGGTTTCAGATAAACTACATTTTTTATTTATTACAAAATAGATGGTAAAAATGATTAAAAAGAGACGATAATGAAAACTAGAATAATTACAGACAGTTACATAATTAGTCACGGTTATGACTATTTAATAAATTCTTTTACTTAATTTGAACAGCTGTTTTAATAATACATAATCTATTTTTAATTATTTTTACCAGCTATTTTTAAGAATAACAAATGTGGTTTATCTGAAATTGATGTTTTTATTTGAAAGCCGCCATTTGGTTTTTATAAATCCTAGAAGGTTGAAAATTTCAAAGAACAGTTTTAGAACCTTCCTTGAAAGGTCTGTAAAGTTTTAATAGAATCAGTGAGGGAATGAGCGACTGATATTAAATCACGAGCGTTTACCTCTACGTGGAACACGCTGCATCATATGCAGTATAAACAATTTTATTAAAAAAAAAAAAAATTAAATAAATAAACAAAAACATATAAATACATTATAATATAATGTAAACAATTATAATACCGTATGAACATACATAAAATTGTGTTATAAATAAATTCATACTTTCTTACCTGCTTAAAAAAAAAAATTCATGAGGTAAAAAGAATTAACGAGGTAATAATTTAAACCTAACAAAATATAAACGAGATGAATAGCCACCGTTATGTTTTTCTTATTGTGTTATAATAATTTATGTAGTTCTGTTAGTTACTGAAAGATAAGACGTCTAGAATGTAGAATATAAATTTAACGGTTAAAAATATTCACTAATTCGTTCACATTATTCTGAACGTGTAAGTAAAAATATTTATAACACGAGTATCATTGAAATAACGGAATATAAAAGAATCCTCTCTCCAAGTTAAATATTTTGAAATATCAACGTTTTACTTTTATTACGTATTAACTATGTAGTAATAATAACGATAAAGTATAACAATAATGCGGAACAGAATATTTTAACCTAAAGGTAAATATATGATAAAATTATTACAGTTCTATTAAATTTATCGGTTACTTTGTAATATTTTATTATTAAAGGGTGAAAGAAAAGGGTCTGAGGGAGTAAAACTGTTATTTACTCGTACATTATTATAAAAACTAACCGTGAAACAGAACAGTCACAAACATACGTTGCCACTGGCTATCAAACAGAGGCGTGTCCGATGATTTATTTATTCTTATCATGATAAAGATGTTTTAATCGAGATGAAAATATAATATTAAGATATCATTTTTTTTAACCCTTTCTACGTTACGGATTACGTTAGGAAAGATTTAATTTTTTATTTTATTATATTCCGTTCGTTAACTAGGTCTAAAAAATAAACCACGTATTTATGATTTTTTAATAAAAAGTAATTATAAATTAATTTATAAATAATTACCGCTTGTGTTTACATTATAAACGTAAAAATTACTGTGCTTACGTCATCTTATAATTATACTGTTTCCTTATACAAACAACAAATTATCCAATTAAGCCAACGTTGAATCTGATTATTTTAAAAGGTAGTTTGGAAGAGGAATCTTTCTGCCCACGATCAATAATTACGGAATTTTAATCAATTTATAATAGTAAAAGTTATTTTGATTAATACAGTCAATAATTGAAGTACTACTGAAAGAGTTTTAAAAATTCATATAATTATGCTAACGTCATTATATAATATTAATTTATACAAGTAAGATTGTACTTACAACAGAGAGATTCGTAAATGAAGCAATAATTTTAAAAAAAGTTTCAAAAATACGAACAGTAGATTAATATAAGAAAAAAAAAGCTGACAAATGTGGGTAGTTTTTGATGCACGGCTTAGACACACATCTCAATTTAAAATACTTATCGTTTTATTTAAATATAATATTTTCTCGTTTATTTAATTCAATGATTCTAACTAAAGCGCGCGCACATCTTATTTAAATCGTGCGGGTATGGTGGTACTAGCGGTGACGGTCGGCACTAACTAAACCGATGTAATTTCACAAATTAAATATAACAAATTTCCTGCTACGGTCGGCAGACTGGCGTAGCTGTAAGGCTTAACGCACCGGGCATCCAAAGGACCGGGCGATCGACTTCGAGACTCGTCCAGACCGAGTTATTTTATTATCATTAAAAAAAAAAATTTTGAAAAGTTAATTCATTTATTTAATTCTACCGATCACCAGTGACGTCACAACCTAGCGGTCGACTACAACATTTTTTGGGTAGGAGTGCGATCTTGCAAAAACGTTTTTTCAAATTATATTTTAATCGTTAACAAATGGGAATAAGAAAAATAAGATCTTAATTAATCGAAATCTCGAGAAACTGAGGGTTACCTTGCTCTACAGTCTTACCCCCTTGACCTGTTAAGTTGAATATTTAATGGCATCAATGCCCCTTATATAGAAGTAATCTGACCAAGTTTGGTAAAATCGGTTCAGTAGGTCTGGATATACAAGGTGATTTAGAGGCCGACACCGAAGAACACGCGTAAATATGAACATTAAATCCGGAAAATTTAAATTCGGTTTTTTGGGTCCCTTGGTGTCAAAACGTCAAGACCCGGTGAAAACCGCATATACCTAAATCGGACCGATTACAATAATTTCCCTTCTAGAGCTGTAGCTCTGCTGTAGCGCTCTCTTCACTAACGAAAACCAAAACCTAAACATCAATCCTTTATGCTGTAAAATTTTCGTAATACAGCTAAAAACTAACGTAATATTTCTTGAAACTTTCCTGTTATAGGCTTTTCTCGGGATGCTACTATGGCAGAATACACATACTCACACACACACACACACACACAACGCGCGGAAATATTTCATAATATTTATTATTAGCTCGTTGTCAGTAATTAATTCCTGGTAACAAAATAATAAATTTAATACAGCCCGTATAAATGTCCGTGAAATATAATTTACTTTTTATATACATATACATGAGAAGAATTGTTACATCATCGTGTAATTATACTCGCATTAATAGAAAGGAACTTGAAACATCGGTTATACTAGTATATCGACATTAATTAATAATACATTTAATTCGACAACCAAACTTTTTAATTCAAATAGGACTCCTATGAAGAAGCAACAATATCTCACACATTCCATACCGTAATGAATATAAACATACAACCAATAATTTAATTAGTATTAATAATTTTAAGTTGTGGCAGCTGTTACTTTAAAAATTATCAATTATACGATAAAAATTCTGGGGGCTCACATGATTTTTTAATAAATAATCGCTTTGATAGATATTGCTTTATCTATACTATTACATAAAGAGGAAGATGATTTGTGTTCGGAATAAATAAAAAAAAACTACGCGATAAATCGCAAACAAATTTTTACCCGTGTTTCCTGGCGTCACTGAGGTTTACAGATTTATTTCATCTCGAAGAAGCAACCGATCGATTGCTTTTAAATTTTCAGGATACATTCGTATTAAACCGTGTTAAGTTTTAAGCCACAGACCGAGGCCCTAGCTCCCTTGAAGGTTAAAATATTAAAAATACTCATTATTTTTTCACCACTATGGAGGGTGAAGTTGTGAATTAAACACATTTACATTTTCATAAGGAAAAAATAGATTGATCCGTTTACTTCATTATTGTATTTCTGCCATCGACAAAGAAATAAGATATGAAATTTTCGTCGTCAAAACGGTCTGTACTTTTACCATAGCTACCGTTATTGTCTTTTGTATTTGTTTCTTTTTCGGGTTTTTATAAAGCCTAAACGCTTTAATTGTTATCAGTGTTATTCTCAAATCATGGGATAACGAAAAATGCAGGGATCCAAGGGGCTAAGCCCTCTGAGTAGACGGGAATGGCAACCGAAACGAGTCTGCGGATGTTCCGGCTAGACGGATCGGCTAGTTGATATATAAAACAGCAATGGATTCATTTGAATCCACACCAACCATTTTCACAGACCTAAATACAAATACAAGGGTCGTTGAATAATTTAAGAGACAAATGATAAAAGTGGAAAAACCGCTTAATAAATTAAAATGAAACTGTCTGTTCAAACTGGCACTACTGAAATAGTAAATAACAGTTTTTTAAAAAGAATTTCCATACTGTAACCTCGTATGTACATAACAAAATGTCGGTCCGTTTGTATTTATAATGTGGAAATACAGTGAGCTGTGATAAGATTTTTGAAGATGTTAAAACCGGCCGAAATTCACATGCGGATGTTAAAAAACGTATGACAAAGAATGTATTAACCATGCAAAGTTTTGTAAGCGGATGGAACCGCTAAAATCCGACGTACAACAGGTATCACCGATTTTCAAAACGCTTTACAAAATTACATTAATAATAATATATTCGTATTATTCGCAAGGACAGTTCATAAAAATTTGGAAAATGGCTGAAATTTGTAATGCGAGTATCGGTACTAACTATTCCATTATACACGATAAAGTGAATTTTCGGAAAACGTATTCAAAGGGGTTTTTGAGATGGTCGATTCAAAATCGCACAGAACCCCGAATTCGCTTAATACCAAAGTATTCAAAATCTATTGGTCAGCCGGTAAAGTAATGCTAACGGTGTTACGGACTATAAAGCCTAATTTGTTGCGTTTGTTTGCAAAAAAGAGGCCGCCAACACAGCTGTAAGATTTTCCGCTCACAGGTGAAAAAGAGGGGAAAGTCATACAACTGTGAGTTGTTTCTAATGCACGGATTACCACATATAAACACACAACTTAACTTTACTTATAATATACACACTAATATAATATCTTTCGTTTATTTAATTCAATGATTCTAGCAAAAGTGCGCGCGGGCATACCTTATATAATTCGCGCAGGTATGACAGTAGTTTTTCTTTCTTTTTTTTGTTTCGTCTCCGGGAATTTAAATAATACTTCAGAGGATGAATGAGGATGATATGTATGAATGTAAGTGAAGTGTAGTCTTCTTGTACAGCCTCAGTTCGGCCATTGATGAGATGTGTGGTTAATTGAAACGCAACCACCAAAAAACACCAGCGGTATCAACGCTCTAGTATTCAAATCCCTATAAAAGTAACTCCCTTCATTAGGACTTTACTAGGAAAACTCGACTTCCAAATCAGCTGATTTGGGAAGACGCGTTCACCACTAGACCAGGTGGATTGGGTGTGACATTACTATTCGACACTAACTATACTAATGTAATTTCACAACTTTCGTAGAATAAATTTCTCTTATACGGTCAGCAGACTGGTTAGCCTCGAAGCTTGACGCACCAGGTACCGAGTCGACCGGGCGATCGATCGAGTTCGATACCCGGCCAGAGAACGAGTTACTTTTTTACAGCTTAAATATTATTCATTTATTTAATTATACCGCGCAACTGTGATGTCACATCTTAGCAGATGACTACAAAAGTTGTACGTCAGTGCTACCAACCTTTGAAATATTTACTAAAGTAAATGAAATAAATAATTTTTTTTTTTTTTTTTTGCTTGATGATACCGCCATATAAGCTTGACGCTTGTACGTGGGATTTGGAATTGTAATTTTGTAACGAATGAAAAACGCTATGCCTGACCGGGACTCGAACCCAGGTTAGGCGTGGTGAAATCCAGGTGAGGCTCCGCATGAAAGACTGAGACGCTACCACTCCACTGCGGGATGGTAGCATCTCAGCCTTAAAAGTGTAAAAGACTAATTTGGTTGGCAACCCTGTAGAATTTCAAATTTTCCCGTCCAAGAGGACAAGGGAAAAGGGATTTTCCAACAGGGAAAAAGGAAAATTCCAAGATGGCGAACTGCGACACTAGCACTCCTTGTGCTGACAGGGAATACTATTGACGCAGTATGCTCACTAAGCCACTAGTTTGTAACATTTTTTGGGGTGGGGGTGCGATTTTGCAACAAAAAAAACATTTTTGCACTTATTTTTATTTTTCATCGTTAACAAATTTGTCTAAGAAAAATACAACCTTAATTAAGCGAAATCTCAAGATACTGAGGGTGACCCTACTCGACAGCCTCTCCCTTTTGACCTTTTAGGTTGAAAATTTAATGGCATCAATATATAGAAACAATCTGATCGAGTTTGCTCAAAATCGGTCCAGTAGTTCTGGAGATATAAGGTGATTTAGAGGCCGACACCGAACTCACACACGTACATACAAATATTAACATCCGGGAAATTTCCATCCGGCTTTTTGGGTACCTTAGGTGTCAAAACGTCAAGATCCGGTGAAAACTGCAGATGCCCAAATCGGACCGATTGCAACACTTTCTCTTCTAGAGCTATAGCTATGCTACAGCGCTATGTAGACGGGAAACTAATAAAGTACGATCAATAGTGAGTACTACTACAATGGAAAGTGAAGCCAACCGTAGAAAGAAAACGGCCTCGTCTTCTCATACCGCTCAAAAGACAAGGAAAATTATCCGAAACTTAGGTCGGATGGTCATTACATACCTAGAACCAGAGAGGTGTTACGTCCCACCGAGCCGGTCTAGTGGTAAATTCATCGTAAATTATTTATTTGTTTATTTGTCGAAGTCGAAGGTTCTCAGGTTCGAATCCTAGTAAAACGTTGGTTGCTTTTATACGGATGTGGATACTAGACCGTGAATACCGGTGTACTTTAGAGTTGGGGTTTAATTAACCACTTCAGGAACGGTCGGCTTGAGTCTATATATAAGACACATTTTCATCTCAATAGACCGGTGAATGGGTGTTGCTTATTGTTCAATAGTTGAACAGACTGCAACGTACAAATTAGGAGAACAAATAATTTACAGTTATATTCAAAAAATACCTTAAAAATAACGTTATGTGTATCCCAAATTACACGTGTACACTATGTAAATGGTTTAATTAAGTTCTTGATAACGCGCAGTAACTTTCAAAACTTTTCTCCTGTTTATGTTGCCACAACTATCACCAATGCGCGCGACTCTCGCTGTGAGTAATGTCCCTTAGATTTAAAAATAATTTAATTAAAACAAAATTATTAAACATAATATATTAATTTGAACTTCTTTTAGTTTAACGAAGCTATTTAAATACTCAACTTGAAAATTTATTTCTAAATGCCCGTTATGAACGTATTTTTATTAGTTTATAAACGGTTCCTAAATCATATCCCGTTCAGTTATGTAATTATAATTAAAATATCAAATAATATTGCACATACGATTTATTACAAATTTAATAGCAAAATTTGTACGCAGCATACAATTTATACGAGTAGAAAATAAATTATAATAAAAAAAAATTTCACAAAAAACATTTTTAATTTATGTATTATTAAATCTTATCACGATTCAACGATCGATCTACTGTTATAGTTTTATGTTAAAAAACCAGTTGCTATAGAATTCGATTAAAACTAGTTCATCTGTTTTAAAGTACCGTAAAGTGTACCTACAAACAAAATTAAAGAGTTATACGTGATAAAATAACAGAAAAAATAAAGTTGGGTGTAAATTTGGAATCTACGTTAGTATACTGAGATTAATAAAAATAAGACATAATTCGAGCACTGTTGAAAAACATTCTCAAGAAAGCACTACATAATTCTATTTCGGAAGAAAATAACACTACATTATTCTGAAGATTTTTAAGAGTCGTTCATCTAAAATATAAATTCTTTCTTATTTATATGAGTATATAGTGTTTTATTTCTTAACTCATATAGCTTGTTAAAATTTAACTGCTAATTTTTTACACACCGTGTTCACGTAAATACCAAAAAAAAATCTTTTAAAATATTTTTAATTAACATACACTTTTTAGATAAAAGTAACAGTTCTATGAATAACCTTAAACCCTGCTATTCTGTTCGGGTCAATATACGACCCGAAACGTATTTATATTACATTACGTAGTTTTACCTACTTTGTACGAGGTGGGTTGGGAATACGTGGTTGCGTGCGTACAGAATAATGTCCGCGTTTGCTTGGCAGTTTGACAAGTCTCAATTTGTACGTACGTACATCATCAATCTTGAAAAACTATTCAAATCAAACAAATGATTCATAAATAAAAAGAAAACAAGCATTATATAACCGAGTAGGTTTACAAATTTTACATGACGGTTGTAATTGTGCGAGGTCTCACGCGAATTTTTGTCACGTCTGGAGAAGTACTTTACACGTTTTACAGGCACGATACTATAAATATAGCTTCAAACAATTCAGTCAATTCGATATCATTTCATTGTTTTATATAGTACAGTACATTACGAGTATGGCGGTAAATCAAATAGAACAGAGCGAATTTCATGAAAACATATCGGTTTCCGATAGTGAAGACGTCTCGGACTATGAAAATCATATAATTGACGAGAACGATAGTGATCGTGACGACCCTGATGAAAATAGTGGAGCAGGGCAAAGAAATTTAACTGCAAGTACGAATATTCTTTCTAAAGATAGAGAGATTAAGAGGAAGGTTGAGGAGTCTCCACAACACAGACAACAAGAAGCTGTCAAAAACGTGAGTTTTATAATGGTGAGTTCGTTTATAATTTTGTAGAAGATGAAGTGAGAAAAATGACTAACATTGAGACGTCTCGAGTAAAGAAGAAAAATTTAAACATCTCATATCAGGCATACTGTGGATTATTGTTACTGGCGAGGTTTACAAATATCACGGGAAAACAACAAAAAGGTTACACGATCGAGAAACTGGTCGTCCCATATTCCGAGCGACTACGTCCCTACAAATGTTTTGTTCAATAAGTCGAGTTTTAAGTTTTAATAATATATCGACACGTCACGAAGGAAGGTGTACATATAAATTAACTGCTGTGCGTGAAGTCCGCGAAAAGCGGATAGAAGTTGTATATTGTCCTGATGAAAATGTAACAATCGATGAGCAATTAGTTGATTTTCGTAGCCTTTGCCCTTTCGAACAATATACATGTATTCCCAGAAAGTCTGAGCGTACGGTATAAAGATATTCGTATACGTATAGACATTATACGATAGTACTTCTTACGGGCTGAAAATGCAGGTTTATAACAGAAAAGAACCAGCTGGCCAGCCGGAGAAGAATCAGCGGAAGAAGAGTTGTGTAGGATTTGACTAGTAACCACAGAGGTCAAAATGTTACAACAGATAACTTATTTACATCTTACAATTTAGGGCAGCTTCTTCTAAGGCGAAAAATAACTATGTATGGTACCGTAAAAAAAAAATGAAAGAATTGCTGGTGAAAAATTTTCTTTTTTTTAATAATAACATAACAATAGTCAAGTATGTTCCAAAAGAGTTTTACTTACGAGTATTTTACATACTGGAGTAACGACAAGCACGAGAACTGGCAAAAAAAAACCACAAATAATCTTAGATTATAACACTATCAAAGGTGCTGTAGATACGCTTGACCAACTCGCAGCCACGTACACTTGCCAACACAAACCTAACCGGTGGCCGGCGATAATTTTTTACAATATGCCTGACATATCTGCATGCAATTCGAATGTTCTTTGGATATCAGTCGGTCTAAACTGGAAGCAGCGGTCGTCAAAGAAATTACAATTTACTAATTTCGTCGATCCTTTTTTCAGACGTTACAATCCCGATCATCTCTCTAACACGCTTCTTTTCTTCTCTTCGTACATTTAGTATTCAATTTAAGCAAAAAAATAACTAAGTAACATCGGTTAAAAATTCAATAGAAATAGCGTTCATCCTTAAAATGTTCTACTAATTCATTTCTTTTTTGCATTTATTCTAATAATTTTTATTTTCTTATGAGTTAATATAGACCTGTACCCTAAATGCTAATTCTATTCAATTTAATTTTGAAAGCTAATAAGGAAAATTAGGAAAATTATTATACTCACTGTTTTTTTTTGTTTTTTTTTTTTTAATAAATAAACATATTCAGCAAGTAGTGAGGTTGATGAACAGGTCAAACAATTACTGTAGATGATAAGTAATATGAACGTCTATTAAATGAACCTATTAACCGAACATAATTTTATAAATAAAGATTAAGCATAAAAATCTGACGTGGAGACCGCATGACTTCCTTGTACGCCTATTAAATTACATATACACATTATTTTTAAAATGAAAAGTACATAAAATTTGATTTCATTAATAACTTCTGATACTTTTTCATATATTTTTTTTTTTTAAATTGTTATTGACTTATTATTTATCGTAATTTTGTTTTTACAATCAGAGTTTAGCGATTATTAATAAATCAATATATTTAAATTAGAAAAATGTGAAAAAAAGGAGATGAAATCTAATTCGAACCGATGTGTCTTCCCCTCGTAAGATCTAAATATTTCATTAATTAAAATTTTATTTGGCTATAACTCTGCAACCGATGAAAATAAGTACCACTTATGATATCTCGCTGAAAAGCTCTCAATGAAGGCTTATTACTGCAGTTAAAAAAAAAAATATCTTTTTTTTTGGCGGAGTCGATTGCAATCAAAAGCGGAGGTGCACAACTAGATATTACAACAGTTCTAAATCCAAAATCTCAACATCCTAATAGTTTTTTAAGTAATGCGAGATACGTACGGCACGCCGAAACTAGTCAAAATTGATTAAGGGATGGTCAAAATGTACAGTTCCGTTGAAATCTGAAAACCGAAATTTTTCGCGATCACAATATTTCACAAGGAAGTAAAAATTAATGTTAATATTTTTATTTGTCGATCGGATTATTTTTTGTTGTCCATCTGTTAGCATTTACAATCGGTACCTCAAAGGGGACCGTAAGTAAATTTGAGTCACGATAATCATGTGAATAGAGGTCCCCGACGAAACCCCAAAATGCATACAAAGGTTCAACACCTCATATGTAGGAAAAACACTTGTACGTATAAACGGTCCGAATAAAGTTCAATACTTAACCAGAAATAAATCTAGGAATAAAACCGTGAAAACAAAATCTTAAATAAAACAAATATTCGTCGATAACAGAAATACTTGTAATTTGTAGGCTAGCAAATTGACGTTTAATTCACAACGATAGAGTCCTGAATTCCCAACCCTTGGTTTCTTCTCCAGGTCGCTCTTGTAGTTAAATTTCCTACGTTCAGCACACAGAAACGTTTTAGTCGCCTGACTAAATCGTTGTAGTCCCAACAGATTTACTGCCAGATAAATTACATGTTTGTTTAACTTTTGTTTGCACCGCACAATTTTTGAAAATATTTCTTTATAATTTTCTGTACTTTTAACACAATTTTTATGTTTATCCTTTTCAATCGCTTAGATATAAGAAAATTTGGAAAAAAAAATAGACAGTCGGCACAAATTTTCTCAAGCCGAAATATGAAAGTTTTAAAGAGCAAGAAATTAATTAATTATTACTTATTATTAATCCTAACTATGCATAATACCGATTCGGATTCTTTTCATCTGCTGTTAAGAGTCGCAACATGTAAAATTATTAATAAAAACCAATAAACCGAGCAAAGCGAGGTTTTGTCTGTTCATAGACCCCCAGTTACAGCCAAAAGTGTTTTTCAATTTGTTTTTACATTTTTATTTTATTGCAGTTAATTTTTTTATTAGGTACGACTAATTAACAACAAATTTTCATTTTCTACATGCGGCTGCTAATTTTTTTTTCTCAGAGATGCTGAGATGTGTGGGGGAAAAACTTTCAACACTTACTTCCCTTTCAATCATCACGTAAGAAGTCACCGCCATTTCGTATGTCTCTAAACGGCTACGCCTTAAGGTACATCGCTGTTCATTTTTAACATCATTTTTAAGCCTAACGTTTGACTTCGAGACCGTTCTTCTATTACTGTATCGAATTATGCATTTTTCGGTGCATTATTTAATAACAAATCGTACCTTTAGTTCCCGATAAACTTATTCTTTATTACTTCTCAAGACTTACGGAATGTAAAGGAAAATATCTTCTCTACCGTCGTCAGTATGTGATAACCGATGTCTGAGGAAACAGCGTTTAAAATCCTCTGCTGTAATAAAGTAAGACTGTTTTTAGTACCGACTAAACTTCCCAAAAAATTACTATAAGCGATGTATACAATAACAATCTACAATAAATACAGAGGATTTCGGTTAATAGGACCAACGGTTATTCAGCACAGAGGTTTAATTGAAGCAGTTTTGTAACAACAAAAACATATTGGTATTATTCATTAAAATCGTTTTAAAGGCCCAAAATGCAGTTTATAAGGTGCACTAGTTCGTACGTTTGTTTATTTTATTTATATAAAAATATATATATTTATAAAATAACAAAATTTTATTTGTGATGTAAGTAATTTGAAACGATATCGGGAGGTGACTTCTACTTAACCGCTGGCAAAAAACAAACAAGCGTGGATGACGGTAATTTTCCGTTATGATTACGGAATAATCAAGAAAGGTTCCCCTTGATATCTGTGCGGCGCATCTGACTGTAGATTTACAAAACATTCAAATTGAGTTTTGCCGCCGAATACAACGAGTTTCGTTCGACTACTCGACACGGAAATAATAAAAAATTAATACGAGTATTTGTTTGCCGAACTAAACTAATAAGCTATATTTTTACAAGAAATTGAAGAAAATATGTTGAATTTTTCAGCCCTAAAGATGTCAGAGCACTCGTCAATTTGTGGCAAGCAATTCATTTCATAGCCGATAGTTAGAAATAAAAAATATCACGACCGGAAATCGCTCAACCAAATGCGATTTAAAAGTCAATTCCGACGATGATACCGAAACAGAAAGATGATGCTAACACTTTTTTTTTGCGGTAGCAGGTTAAAATTTTGAAGAATCTTAAAAAATCGACGAAAGCAAAGAATACTACGATGAAAATTATTTGTATCCTGCTGAAAAGAAATACCACATACATACATCTGCACTATTATACAAAGAAGAAGAAGGTTATTGTTTGTTCGGGATAAACAAAAAAACTACTCGATCAATCGAAACCAAATTTTTATACATTTTCTTGTTATCACTAAAAAGATTTTTGGATTCATCTCAAATATATATATATAATAGTAGCAGTAGTAGTAGTAGTAGAAATTTGCCGATTGAAGCAAAAACCATAATGAATTGAATTAATGAACTCTAAGTCTCTACCACGGAGTTTGAATTGATTGATTTGAATCAATCGAATGAATAATATTACAAAAAAAAAAATAAAACTAAATTTACGTTAAATAAAATAATACTATAAAAATTAATAAAATTTCTGTTTAACAATAATAAGCTTTCCATGGAGGCTGCGTGCGAGGATAAAGTGGTGTGGGTGGTATGCGAGCACCCCGTGAGAGGCTAGACCGATCACTACCATCAACCGGTAACAAACGGATTGCCCCTGGGGCGCTGTTCTGGTAGGTGCAATGAAATGCTCTTATAATATCTGTGCAAACAATCCTCCGATTTTCAAAATTCAAACGGGGTATTTGTTACTAGGTTGAAGGCTAACGTTTTCATACATCAAGTACAGTCTCGATCTAACAGATCATGGTTATTCAGAAATGTATATATATATATATATATATATATATGAAATTTGTCTGTTTGCTTGTTATCGTAACACGCGAGAACTAACCGACAGACTACTTTCAAATCTGCACGATAGGTTTGTGTTATCACAGGGAAGGTTTTAAGCCATCGACCGAGGCCCTAGCCCCCTTGAAGATTAACATATTAAAAATATTCATTATTTATTCGCCTCCAAGGAGGAAGAAGTTGTAAATTATTCATTATGGAAAAAATACTCCTTTTACTTTATTATTAAATTTCTGGCCAGTATAAAAAAAAAAATAATGAATTTTTCGACGTCAAAGGTGTGTGTACTTTAGTTACCATAGTTGCTATTATTTTACCTTTAGTAATTTAGTTTCGTTTTCAGGTAGGAAGCCAGAATACTGTAATTATTATTCTCACAACTATGAGAATAGATGTGAATGGCGTCCGAAGCAAGCTCTGCCAGTGTCCAGGCCGCTGGTCCCCCTTGCAAATCGGGAATGACGAGCGATGCGAACTCTGTGGCCATGGAGTACGTCCCTTGGCCCCGGAAGGCCCAGCTGTCGCCTGGGCTGATTAACCCCTCAGGGTTCAGGTTCTGGCTAAACCGGCTAGTAATATGTGTATGTATATATATATATATATATATATATATATATATATATATATATATATGTGTGTGTGTGTGTGTGTGTGTGTATACAAACACAAACAGAATACTCAGGAAGTTTCTGTCATATTTTGAAAACATAAAAAATTAAAAACAGTATAATAGAAAGAATTTTTTACTGATTTTAGTGCAACATTTTTAAAAAAGATTTCATCGTGATCGGTTTTCAAAAAAATTGATTTTTAAAAAGTATTCGGTTTTTAATTACAAGTTTGTAGAAATCAAATTTTGTAAAAATTGTATTTTAAGATTTATTTGGTTATTGGCAATTAAGAAATTAAATCTTAGCCAAATCTTAAAAAACATCTTTAAAATTAAACTCCTAATTTTTGGATTTTACAACAATTTTTTTTTCGGAAACTACTAAAGATCAATTTTTTTCTCAGGCGTGCACACAAAATGACTAATTATGTTCCTGTAATTAAGTCTGAGTAAAGTTTTAATACAGCAGCATTATTTAGACTTCTAGAACAGAAATTTAGACAAAATCATTCAGTCGCCGTAATTTTGGAAACAAAGCGATTTCAGACATATGTTTACATGAACTTTTTTAATCACATTCATGAGAGAAAAACGCGTATTAAGTTTACCAGAACCGAAACCAAAGGTGACAAACAAGACGTATAACATTGGAAATCTAAATTTTCAGATTAAACTTAATGAAACAAAAATAGATTTTTTAAATATTAAGTACAAAAAACAGAAAAATAACGTAGCATGTTTTTTTTTTAATTGCAAGTTAGAATTAATTCTGTTTGTTTTTCTTATATCTAGCTGCTACATAGACTTTCTTGGATTATGATTAATATTTTATGTTGTAAGTTAAAAAACATAAATAAATTCTATATAAACATCAATTTCAACGTTCTAAGATACCCATAATCTGAAATTTATTTCCGAATACCTTTTACTTTCCCATTTTGACAGCGCTGTAACTCTAGAAGGGAAAGTATTGTAATCGGTACAATTTGGGCATAGGAGGTTTTCACCGGATCTTGACATTTTGACACCTAAGGAAAACAAAAAAACGGATGGAAATTTTCCGGATTTTAATATTCGTATGAACGTGTGTATCTGTATGTTCGGTGTCGCCCACTAAATCATTTTATATTTCCAGAACTACAGCACCGATTTTGATCATACTCGGTCGGATTACTTTTATATGTAAGGCTTTGATACCATTAAATTTTCAACTTAAAAGGTCAAGGTACCCTCAGTATTTCGCCTAATTAAGGTCATATTTTTCTTAGGCACATTTGTTGACGATTAAAAACGTTTCAAAAAGAAACCATTTTGCAAAATCGCACTCCCATGCCAAAAAAATGCTGTTGTAGTCGTCTATGTTATGACGTCACATGTAAATTGTGAAACTATATTAGTTTTGTTAGTGCCGACCGTCGCCGCCAGTACCGCCACATCCGCACGAATTAAACGCGGTATACGCGCGCGCTTTAGATAGAATCATTGAATTAAATAACCGGAAAAATATTATATTTAAATAAAATTATAAATATTTTTAATTAAGTTGTGTGGAAGCCGTGCATGAGTAACGACAGGAACGTCAAACTACAATTGGTAAATAAACTTAGAATATTGTTTAATCGATTAGGGGACATAATATTCGAGTGTAAAAGACCTTTCCTTGAGGAAAACCGAATCCCAACCCCGTAGGGGAAGACACCTACCTTGTGACGTTACGGTCGCCACACCACCCTCTTCGTTCCGAGCCCTGAGGGGCTTTACCGTAGGTCGTCTTTAGACCCTCTAACTGATTACATCTCACAGTTATCAGTCAGGCCTCGGTCGGGATGCAACCGATGTAAATGTCCCGGGCAGACGTTTGCATCGGTAAAATACAAATCAAATTTTGCTTCACGTAGGCCTCAAACGGACATCTTCACATCCATCCTTATATGATTCCCTCAAACTAACTACCCGAGACCGCGTAAGCGCGGATCCCGCCCAGTCTAAATTTGGCAACACCGTTTGTGACTGTGAATGCCTCAGAAAACGAACGAGTTGTTACGTCAGTGCTACACTGATACCAATCAAAACTATTTTTTACGCAATATAGAAATTCAGACCTACACCCAAATAAGACGACCAAATTAGGTCACCTAACTAGGGGAACGTAAACCCATTCCGGTCCGCGCAGGAGCCGGGAACAAACTCCGCACTCACACCGGTCCTATCATAGAGTCTCGCGTGGAATTTCCAAATCAAGTCACAATGAGGGATCGCACCCGGTCCCACGGGCTACCATACCCCTGCAGAAAGTACAGTATTAATAAGCCTATCGTGTTCGATATTATATTTAAGTGAAACCATAAATATTTTAAATATTTTGTTGTGCGTGTATCTTTAGCCGCGTTCCGGGAAAGTCCTACAACTGCGTTGACAGCTTTTTTTGACCCGTTTTGATTTAATCTCATTTAAATATATAAAAAGTATTTCAATTATTATTTAAATATAACCCACAAAAAATATAAATAACGAAATAAATACCAATGCCGATCTACGTGGTGAAGCAGTAACGTCGCCTTTTATCTGAAGGTCTCGGGCTTAAATCCCGTCAGGCGAAGTATTTTTCAAACAATAGAAAATTTCCAATCTAATACAAGCTTCAAGTTTATATAGTGAATGGATTTATCAAGTAAAAAAAAACCAATTACTGCACAGAAGGACCTAATTTTGAAAAAAAAACCATTCACCAGAAATTAATAAAACTACGCAAGATGTTTTACAGACTACCTATTAATATCAAGCCGACTAATTTATCCAACCTCCACATTTTCTGACATTCCAGTAACACTTTTAAACCAACGATGGAATAGAAATAATTAGATTAACATAAAATAAACTGGGTTGAAGATCCATAAATATTCTTCTAAACATTAATCCATTCCTCAGTTCTTTCACGGGAAAAAATTACCAACTCGTGGATAAAAAATTTATTATAATAAATTATTTTATTTAAAAAAAAAAAATACAAAATCCTGTAATCTTAACTTATTCAACTTGCAAATAAGGTAAAACAGTTATGATAACAATAACATAGTTATTGCTCTTTTTTTTTCTTATGAAAACAAATATATATATATATATATTAAAAACCATTTAAATCAAGAATATTTATGAACATTCAACAAAGTATCCTTTGTTAAGGGTGTAAATCGTTTTTTTTTTCATTCTACTGTCTGAATTTTTAGTTTATGATGTATTTAAATTAATTTTATATTTTATACAGATAAAAAATGCTTTGTATTTAAATTAAGTCAAATATATAGAAAAGATAAGACTTTTAAGCAATAATGAATAAAATATGTGATATAATATAATAGATTGTTATTTGATAAATACTTTATTGTATGGATAATTGAAATAACAAAAAAAAACCGGAATTTCCTTTTATAATTTCCTGAAATAAATAAAAAAAGCATATATAAAAAACAGTATATCTGGTATGTAAAATAAATTCTTTCCGGTTGAAAGTACGCCAAAATAAGAATGTAATAAATTAATGTAACCGCACGTGTAATGGACTGAAAAATAACTGCACGTTAAATAAAAGCAGCAAGAAGATTCTGAATTTGAAATAGAATGACTAATTTCGGATGGAAAGTAATAAATAAAGTGCAATATTATCTTAATAAAAAGTAATTACTTAAATTAACCGATTGTAATATTTGATAACATTTTTATAAAACTGGATTTTTATTTTAATTTAACGTACTGTATAAACAAAAACCAGTTTTTATAACTAAGGTGCGTTAAGATAGTTGTAATAAATTGCGTAAAATGTTTTAATTTAATAGGAATATTAAAATATATAAAAAACTGTACGTGCGCGCGCGCGCACGTGTGTGTATGTGTATGTATGTATGGAAGATACATTAAGATAGTTGTAATAACAATTGCATATAGCAATAATATATAATAATAAATATATCTAAAATCCTTGTTAGTTATGCCAACAAATACGGGTAAAAATTTGGTTGCGATTGATTTAGTGGTTTTTAGTTTATCTCGAACAAGCAAAAATCTTCTTCTTTATATAATAGTATACATAATCCAAAAGTCGCTTGACCGAGAAATACAAATGTCACATGACTAATGTTTTTTAAAAGGTTTCATATTTTCTGGTTTACTACTTACATTTTCATTTTTTTCGAACTATTGAGTGGTTCCTTGTTCATGTTCACCGGTGTTGATCTGTAAATTAACCGTGAACCGTAAACTAACAACCGAACAACGTATTTTATCTTACAATTTTGGTAGAACAACAAAAATAGTGATGAAGTCGTTAATCAGTTTGAAGAAAACTTTTCTCCAGAACCATCCAAGCAAGCGATCTACAACCTGAAAAAACGATATGAGGTAATTTTCCAAGGAGTTGGAGACCTAAAATTGTCGCAAATGAAGATTGGTTTGCTTGACATTTCTCCCGCCACCACCCCATTCGGTCACCATAAAGTATAAGAGCGAATGTCTGTACCACAAACGGCTACTGAACATCGAAACAGTTTAGCGACCACCATTCCTAACATAGCTCCTAGAGCTTTCCTAACAGCGTGAACGCGGTGTCATACACTATTGCAAGTGAAGATAACCTAAAAACCACTGACGAATCGGTTAATCAGAGTCCAAAGAAATCTATTCGAAAGAATCTGCCGAGCGGGATATCGCTCGCAGTAGCGTGCATCGTATGTTGAAAGCATCGAAACTAAACGCGTTTCGTCCGCAGCTGCATCAAAGTTTAATAGTGGATGACTTCACAGGCGTCTTGAGACCTGTGAAAGGTTTGTAATAAGTTGTAACGCAGAGCGTAACTTTATAATAGCATTTTGTGGACGGATGAAACTAATTTTAAACTAAACGAATGGTCCGGTTGTAATAACTGTGTGTACAGGAGTAACACAAATCCGCACCAAGTACGTGAGTATGCAGGCTGGAAGCTTTCCCGGCTTGTTTTCACCCAAAAGGGTGAAGCCCCTGGAGATGCTCCTGCGTACCGCCGGCTATGTTTGACAAACAACTTTTGCAAGTTACCGTATTTATTCGAATACCGACCGCATTATATTTCTTGGAATTGGAGAGAAAAAATAAGGGTGCGGCATTTACTTAAAACTTAGCCTTTAGGATAATTTATATAAAGTAAAAATTTTCTTAGAAGTACTTAGATTCAATCACATAAATATAGTTACATTAGGCTTTATCGATACCGGATGCCGTTTATACAGAATTCATACTTAATTATTAAAATCCTGTTCATATTATCGATAGGAACGAAGTTACGGTAATTTTATAAAACTGATTCATTCTGTATAGGCTGCGTCCGGTTCTAATAACACTACAGTTACAGTATGTTACATACACATCGTCGCCTAGTCTATTCGCCATAATCATTGTACTGTTTGTATATGTGAACGGTTATGTGCATTTATCTGTTAAGTTTATCTTGTACAGTTTAATACTGTGATTTATTTTAATTACAGTATTAAAATGAGTACAAAAGGACAGCGTCTACGATCTTTTACAGTAAATGAAAAACTCCGCGTTATAGAAGAGGCTGAATAACTTGGAAATCGGGCGGCAGGAAGAAAATTTGCCGTAGATGAAAGCTGCATTCGAGACTAGAATAAGAAGAAATAACTTCTGGTGAAAAGCACTGGTAATAAAAGGGCTTTTCGTGGATTAAAACCAAAATATACAGACAGAAAAAAATTTGATGACTTTATGGAAAAAAGGAAATGCGGTTATGCTGTCACGACAGAAATGTGTCAACTATATGCTCGTGAAATCATTAAATCGTTGAATAAAGTTGATTTTAAAGCAAGCCGTGGATGGATAACACGATTTTTTGCACGAAATGATTTGTCAATAAGACGAAAAACGACCGTTTCTCAACGACTTCCAAACGCTTATGAACAAACATAATACATTTACACAAATACATAATAAATCTTAGAAAATATAAAGGGTATTTGCCTTCTCAAATAGGAAAAGCTGAACAAACCCCCGTATATTTTGAAATCCAATTTGACAAAATTTAAACAAAAAAGGTGAAACAAGTGTTACGATTCGCACTGGTGGTAATGAAAAACAAAAATGTAGTGTTATGCTTTTCATTACTTCTGATGGATCAAAATTACCTCCGTACATTGTTTTTAAAAGAAAAACTCTTCTTACCGTACAGGTAAATGGATCTTTCTCACGCCTACAGGAAGAATCAAACGTCCAGATTTTAACCGGATTTGTGTTCGGATAAACGATGGTTGGGAAGGTATTTCCACGGAATTAGTAAGGAAAAGTTTAAAAAAATGCGGAATAGCTAATGAACTTGATGGTAGTGAAGACGATCACGTTTCGCAGCGCGACGTGGAGACTACCCTTCTACAGACTTTGACTGCGACAGTGAATCATTAAAAATAAAATACCATGTTAAAAAGTGTATTGAAATGATCCTTTTCAACATGATTCTTTCTTTTCGTTTTACTGATCTACTGATTCTGAAATAAATTAGTACTTACGGTAATTAATCGTTAATGTAACATTAATATTGTAATTTAAATTAACGAAATAAATGACTTAATTTCTGAATATTTTCGTATTTACGTATTTTTTTATCATATCTGTTGCACTTTAAAATACCGGTATATACTCTATTTTTTTATTTAGATTTTCGATCCGGAAAATAGTGGTGCGGGGCTTATTCGGTGGCGGGGGGTACTCGAATAAATACGATATGCGAAAAGCTACTGATGCAGCGACTACAATGTGAGTTGGATGCTGGAGATGGGTTGAGTGACCGACAGTTTGGGTTTCGAGCGGGTCATTCTACGATTAACGCAGTCGACTTCGTAATGCGTTTGGCGGAAAGAGCAGCTGACGGCACTTATCGTTCCAGGAGTATCCCTGTTACGTTACTGTTTGATGTTAAAAACGCATTTAACACTGTGAGTTGGACATCTGTTTTTAGAGCACTCGATGAAAGGGGTATCTCGTCATTCCTGAAAAGAATGATACGTAACTGCAGGACAGAAAGGTCGTCTACAAGCTGGATGGTTGCAGACGGCTTTTTGACGTTTGGAGTGGGGTTACAAAGGGTTATGTTGTTGGCCCTTTTTGTTGTGAAATATTGTGTACGATGAGGTATTAAGATTACAGTACCCTGCAGGGGTTTCGTCCGTCGCCTTCGCTGATGACTTGGCGCTTGCTGTCGTTGCCAAGACGAAGGCGGATGTCATGCTTCGGACCAACCGGTCGATTGCCGTGGTTGACGCCTGGCTCTCTAAGCATGGTCTGTGCCTGGCCCCTTAAAAGCCCAAGGCGGTGATATTGGCTGGATGAAGGCGTTTCGCACCAATCCGCTTTACGGTTAAGAGACATGTCATCGTCCCGGATGCCGAAACTAAGTACTTGAGCGTCTGGCTAGACCGGCGGCGCTCTTTCTCCGCGCATTTCCGCCATGTTGCGTAGCGGGCTGAGAGGACTGTTCTAAGTCTGAGCCGACTAATTGACAATGTCGCTAAGCGTAAGATATACTCCCACGTTGTGTCCTCTATCCTATTGTACGGAGTGCCGGTATGGTGCAAGACCTTAAATGCAGCGAGACGTCGGCGCCTATTAGAGTGTGCAGAGGCGGATGCGTTAAGGATCTGCGCTGCGTACAGGACCGTCATCGCTGAAGCTGCCTTCCTTGTCGCTGGGACGCCACCCGTTGGGTTGCTAGCGCAGATGAGATGTGAAATATACGCAGGAACAGACAGGCAGGCTGCATATGATATTCTATTGGAGAGGTGGCAGGTACAATGGAACACCGCTACGACGGACCCTTGAACTCGACGATTGATTCTGGAAGTGGGCCCTTGGAACACCAGGAGGTTTGGCGAGCTCAACTACGAACTCACGCAGTTTTTGATGGGCCATGGCTACTTCCGATAGTACTTGTTTCGCTACAGAAGAGCGGACGACAGCTTGTGCCGATACTGCGGGGAACTGGATGATGCAGAGCGTGCGGTGTTCCAATGCCATAAATAGGAGAACATGAGCAGGGACTACGCTCAGTTCGGTCTCTTGACGCCTGAGAACATAATTTCAAGGATGCTAGGGAATGAGCGGACATGGAACGTCATCTCCCGCCTTATGAACAAAATTATCCGTCGCAAGGCGTCGGGAGCGTAAGTTGGTGTACCGCTGGTACGCGGAGCCGGTGGTAGTCCGCACTCGCGGGTTGTCGTTTATTCGGTGATGAGTTGTGCGAGACTCCTAAAGGTCAGCGATTACCCACCCCTTCTGCGGGCCCATTACTGTTTTCCGTGATGACAGTAGCATGTCCCTGGTAATGATTTCAAGGCGTGTACCTAGGCCTGTTGTTTTTTAGTCGAAGGATTTTTAGCGAGTCCCCGCTAAGCGTGTTTTTGGCGGGACCCCTCACACACCCAGTAGTAGGGACTGCTGGGCGTCTTAAAGCAGATTTTCACTCCTCCCGAAGAAAAAAACAGTACTTCAGTAAAAACTACATGTTCCAAGCATCAATGTGTAGGCTGGCGTACGGAGCGGTGGCATTGTGTCAGTCCATACTGTTTCCACGGCACTGTAATCTGCGGTTATTACCTTGAGATGTTACAAGAAATAGTTTTACCTGAGCTAAAAAATAATCCTTTGTTTTAAAATATTAATTTAATTTAGCAGCAAGACGGTGCTCCACCGCGTTACAGTTTATCGGTAAAGAAAATGTATGGAGAGTAACTTTGACGAGTGGATCGGAAAAGGCGGTACAACCGACCGGCTACCAAGATCGTGTGATCTTACACCGTTAGACGTTTCAGTTTGAGGAATTTTGATAAATAATGATTTCTCCCGTAAACCTAGAGATTTGCGACGGTTGTAAACTAATCAAAGTTGAATTTAAAGCGTTAAACGCAAACAAAAATTTCTAAAAAAAAAATTGGTTACAAAAAACCGCTATGAAAAATTTATTGAAGTACATGGGCAGCATTTTGAGCAACTCTTGCGCGATTTAAAAAAATGATTAATAAATTGTACTACGAACAAAAAATTTATTGTTGATTTAAAGACACAAGTATTGTATTTCTCGGTCAAGCGACTTTTGAGACACCCGTTTTATATACATATTTTATTTATTGGACCTTTAAGAAAATACTTCCTTATATTATTAATAAAACACACAATCACATGCACGCTAATACTTATACACAAAACACACATTTGAAACTATTTATTATTTATTGATTATTATAGTAAGTCACATCATACAATAATAAAATACGCTAGTAAACTTAACAAGGGGAAACAATTACATCGGCCTGACGGGAAGAACATTTAAACAAACTTAAAAAGAAATCAGACTAACCACTGCAACACAAAATAAAATCTAAAATTTTGAAAACAAAGTAATTTTAGGATACATACATAGGATACGTCCATATTTGTATTTTTGTAAAGAATTATAATGAAAGCCACACGATATGTATAATACTTCACTACCTTTCTTTTTCCTGTTTAGCCTCCGGTAACTACCGTTTAGATAATTCTTCAGAGGATGATATGTATGAGTGTAAATGAAGTGTAGTCTTGTACATTCTCAGTTCGACCGTGCCTGAGATGTGTGGTTAATTGAAACCTAACCACCAAAGAACACCGGTATCCACGATCTAGTATTCAAATCCATGTAAAAATATCTGGCTTTACTAGGACTTGAACGCTGTAATTCTCGACTTCCAAATCAGCTGATTTGGGAAGACGCGTTAACCACTAGACCAACCCGGTGGGTTAATACTTCACTACCTAAACTGACTTATTGGAACGCAGTCGATTACGGTACACAAAGTTTAGTTTTCGATATTATAGTTGGACTTTTTGAACGTAATTTTACGGGTGTAGATTCAGAACGGTTGGTCGTTACTAGTAGAAATCGATCTAAAATCGTAAAAGAAAACGGTATATTTTTTTATCAATTATCAGAAGTAAAAAAGATATTGTCAGAAGACTAATTTCATCGACCTAAACATTCCTGATTCATCGATGAAAATGACGGGTATTCAAAGATATGTGCCAATTTCAGAACGTTCATTCTACATTGAGGTCGTTAAAAATCACTTTATTATTTGTCATTACTGCGGGGCACACCTGTAACGTCGCGATTGTGCTATTTATAATGTTAATTACGCAACGAACAGACTAAGCCTTTACCCTATTTATTTATTTACGTGTTAATGTGATTTCAACATTATTAACCAACGACCATAATAAAACAAAAACAAATTTAAGATGTATAATCTGCTAATATGTACCGTAATGCGTAATTTTAATTACTGATTAACGACGTCGTATAAGTATAAAGCTATCATAAGTTGTTAATCTTCCAATTTATATAGTAATATCAAAATGTTTATTACTATTATAACTATAATTATAATTATGTTCCATAGTAATAGAAATATATTGAACTGCAAGTAAATAATTATAGTAAACGTTTAAATAAAGAAAAATTTGAAAAAGCTTTAATTTACGAAAAAATTACTTGTAATGCACATTAAAATCAATTCTAATTATTCAACCTAAAAAAAATCTGGCGATGAATTCCATTAAATTAACCGGCTCTCTCTTTTCCTGTTTAGCCTCCGGTAACTACCGTTTAGATAATACTTCAGAGGATGAATGAGGATGATATGTATGAGTGTGAATAAAGTGTACATTCTCAGTTTGACCGTTCCTGAGATGTGTGGTTAATTGAAACCTAACCGCCAAAGAACACCGGTATCCACGATCTAGTATTCAAATCTGTATAAAAATAACTGGCTTTACTAGGACTTGAACGCTGGAACTCTCGGCTTTCCAAATCAGCTGATTTGGGAAGACGCGTTCACCACTAGATCAACCCATGGGTCAAATTAACCGGCTATGCCGGTCCAATTGCACAATTCATTTTTCAAAAACTTTCACGATAACAGTATTTTCCATAAAACGAAGACTTCCATATTCTTCGAGTAAAATTAGTTTTTTTTCGAAAATAATCCCTAATTTTAATAAATTGAAAAAAAATAACTTTTTAAATTATTTTAAAAAATACAAAAGAACAGCCGTCATTTTAAATAAACAACAGAAAAGTACAACTTATTTTCTAGGAAAGGGGTGAAAATCTTTGACTTTTTTTTTCAAGAAACGCTAGAAAGTAAGGCCTATCAAAAAATTAACATTTTTAAATTTTAAAAGAGATCGGTAACTTGCGAGATGAATTTAAATTTAAGATAAATTTTTAAAAATTAAAAAAATATTTTTTCATACCGCCGATCATTAAAATGGAACGGGCATTTATAGTGGTTTATAGGCTCTACTGACGTAGAGAATATAGATGCGATAACTCCCATTAACTCTGATAAAAGGTTAATTTGTTTTTATTTTGTTAAAATAATTAAAGTAATAATTTATGCAATTTTTAATAAATAAAAAAAAGACGTAATTGTAAGTTACTTTTTAATTTATAATACAGTACAACCTCGTTTAACCGGACTAGATGGAAACGGACATTGTTCGGATAATCCGGAAATGTATAATTTACGTACTTAATGAAATCACTACAGTATTAATACAAGTTGTTGAAATTTAAAATCAACTTAGTATATATTAACGAATAACTTGTATAGTAACTGAAATACAATATGTGAAATACAAATTCAAACTTCACTTACAGTTACATCAACGTTTATTTATTTACCTTCAAAAAAAATCCTGCCTAGTTTTTTGCTTTAATAATGATGCTCGGTTATTTGCTGCTCGATCTTGTAAAAAACTTTAGGGTAAGCAGTTGATGGACAGACATTAAATTTTGATTTTCAAAATACATCAGCTTTCCAAGTATATCTATAGCTTCTTCGTGAGAGATCACTTGCGTTTCTTCCTTGAGGAATTCGTTACCTGAACTGTCTTCTGTGTTTCCGATATCGGGATGTGAATTTGAAGAACACGCTAACAAGATATCATCATCGTTTAGACGCTGGTGATCTACATCATTTACGTAGCACATTCAGCTACGTCTTCATCTTCGACAGCACATGAATCTTCTAAATAAGTCTTCTTAATAAATTGTTTTAAGGAACTTTTGTTTATTTCAGCAGTCGTCTCAGTCAGTGTTTAAATCTAAAATATTTCTTCCTCACTATTTCTTTCAATAACTTTTGTAACTATTTTTTTTTTGTAATGTCGTTTGAAGGCTTCTATTACACCTCGGTTTAAAGGTTGTATGAGTGCTGTCGTTTGTGCGGCTAAAAATTTTACAAAAATGTCACCGACTCTCAAGTCATCAGCATCTGGATGACAGGGAGCATTGTAGATAAAAAATACAGCTTTCTGTGGTAGCTTGTCTTGTTTTAGAAATCTCCTCGCTTCAGGGACGAAGAATGAAGAAAATCATTCTTTAAATATTTCGCAAGATATGCTGATTTTTGTGCACTATGCATCGATTGTGAATTTTGTGCATCGTAATTTTTTTGCTGCATTCGCATGGAAATGCATTCAAATTACTAATATTCTTCAGTGCTGAAGGTTCTGCCGATTTTACTGTGACAAGAAGTGGGAATTTCAACTTGCCTGACGCATTACTACATAAAAGAATTGTTACCTTATGCTTACAAACTTTATAGTTTGTAAACTTGAGCGGCAAGCAAAGTCCAGTTTTGAAGCCAGAGTTTTTTTTTTAGGTAGAATTACAAAAAATAATCCCGTCTCATCGCACTGAAAATCTCAGATAAATTTACTTCTTTTATAAATTTCGAAAACGTCGTTTTATAATTTTCGCTAGCAGCATGATCCCCGGGTAAACTCTCCCCTGATACACTGAGCTACCGTATTTCGTGGCGATCCTTCCACCTATCTGACCAACCTGAACTTGCTGTGAATGACGGATCACCACCTAACTTGTCATTTAAAATTAAAGCCTTAGATTGTAAAACTACACATGATATAGAACCTCATGCTCCCTTTCTCGGGTAAACCACATAAATAAAATTTCATGCAGCTGACTATTTTTTTCCGTTGTGATAGTGGCCACGACAGAGTGCATAAGCCTATATATATTCATTAACAATGCGTCACCCTATTCTCAGAATGAGTGATACAGCGATGGCAGGATGGTCATGTTTGAAAACAAACATTTTCGGCGCGAGAGTCATTATAACAAGTACTGAAGGAAAATATCGTACAACTCTATCCTCAGAAAAAGTAAATGAATGTTTACAGTAAGCAGCCAATGAGTAATCTAAAACCGAATACGTAAATAGTTATAATAAGTACTACAGATCGTAAAAACTGTGATACAAACTAACTGCCAATAAAATAGATACATTATACAGTAGGCCTAATTCTGTATTTTTTAAATTTAATTTATTTAAAAGATTTTAATTTACAACATACTACAGTATTACTGTAATACATATTTCATTTTGGAAAATTTTAAATACCTTTCCCGAAATCGGTCCGGATAATCCGGACATCCGGTTGAATGGAGTCCGGTTAAACAGTGTTACTGTATTTCAGTAAAATTAAAGATTGGTTTACACATAAATCCAGATTATCATGACGGCAAAATTAATGGATAAATTGATAAAAAATGTTTAATCGATAAATACTTTTATTTCAGCCGGTAGTCAATTATACCTTTATTTCAACATATCTGAACAAGATGTATCATCTAGTAGCATTAAGAGAGAAAGAAGCTTTTAGAATGAAGCGAATAGAAAATACCGATAGACGTTTGTTTTAAAAACCTGCTTCACGATCTTGAGATAAGCATGCGTACATGAATTCAAGTATAATTGCATCGCAAAGGGTGCTAGCTGAGCTATGTTAAACCGATATGTTATTCCACGAGCGCGCGGTAGCATAAAGAATTAATCGAGCATTTGAGAAACCGGACGGGAAGGCAAAACACAGTACTAACGTTAAGTCATTGAAGTTAATATACAACAGGATAATGTATTTTCTTTTACAATCCGAATGCAATTTGCTACTTGCATCACCGTTAAAATAATGTGTACGAGTATTTTATTATACAGCTTCGCCTATAAAAGTACTTTGTATATTAATTTACCGGTTAGTAAAACGTTATACTTACCGATAGAAAAAAAATTGTGTTTAAACATACGAATATATAAAAAACAATTTCATTTAGTAATTTATATTTTAAGTGCAAAGTAAAGAATAAAAAATTATGGAATTTATTAAAGAAATAAAAGTTACAGTGACTGCCTATATAAAATAATGAAGGGTTAACAAAGAACAACAATAGTAAAATAAAATTACAATCTCTATGCATAGCAGTCGATTAACGTAAGAACCAGGGTTAAAAGTAGATTTATATAAATATCATCTTAAAAAAATTAGTCATTACTATATACCTTATCATAGTCACAAATTGACGGCAACGTTTTCTTTTTTATAACAAATTCCGCGCCATATTAGTTTCTAGATAGCGCTATAACAGACCTACAGCTCTAGATAGTAAAGCATTGTAACCGGTTCAATTTGGGCATATGCGGTTTTCACCGGATTTTAATGTTTTGACGCCTAAAAAACCCAAAAAACAAAATTTGATGAAACTTTTCCGGATTTTAAAGTTAAAAAAAAAAACACACAAAATAAATAAAACGATTGATAAAATAAATATTACCGTTAGGTATTGATTGCTTCAGAGAATGAGATGTATGATTTGTAGCGTGTATATTCAAATTCCATGTCTCACCGGGATTCGAACCCGGAACCTCTGGATGAAAGGCCGAGACGCTATCACTCACGCCAAGGAGGTCGGCACATTTCATACGTTTAAACTACTTTAAACTAACGTCCTGGCTGTACTGGATTGTACAACATCTGAGATGCAAGTATTATCGGTTTTTAGTTGCTTTCTCTGAAATTAATGGTATTCATTAATGGTGTCACTTGTAAGGTTGAATATTGTCTGTATTTGGGAGGAACGGCATATCGATACAGAATAGTGTTCTGGGAGGAAGACGACGAAAAACCAACTTATCAACGAAAATTAAACACTTTTATTAAACATTTTATCAAGCAAATTTGAGAATAAGTGATGCATCGCCCCCTTTCACATGATCATCTTACGACGTCCACTCAGATCTTAATGTCCCGTTAAAAAATAATATAAAAAAATCACTCTAAAGCAGATTACACACTTGTCCTATATGACATTTTAATCCTTCTTCAATAAGTAAGATGTCATTCATACATCCTAAACAATTACGACAAAAGTGAAGTAAAAAACTTCAGTAAAAATATTTTATTTTCTAAAATCAATATTGATCACAACGTTCAGGGATATATATATATATATATTCTTGTAAGGTTTATTTTCAATAAAAATCAAAACAAAAATATTCATCCTTGAGAAGTTTCTGAAATTTACAGATTTTATTGCAATAAAAAAATTATTAAAAATAAATTAATTTCTACGAGAAAAGGTACTGTATAATGAAAACGGATCAGTTTTAAAGTAAATCTTACGATTTACAACATACAAATACGTCTACTAACTAATAAAAGTTACAAAGCGCATTCTTCATTAAGGACTCCGCATGAGTTAAAAAAAGACTTGTATGTGTGTGGGTTGATGAAATAGTTCTCTAGTCAAGTAGTGCTTAATGTCAGTCCATTAGGCTATGTCACGATTCGTTCGCAACGTGTTTCTTACTTATTCTTTTCTACTATTTAAAATGTATATACACAACATTCTGCTCTGGTCAATCTTCACAACTTTTTTTCTTGTAAAAATTTCAGATAAAATGGTAAGTTATAAGATTTTATAACACATCGAATAAGTAAACCAAACTTCTTTTCGTTTCATATCGATTCATAGAAACGAATGTTAAAAACAACTCACGGTATTTTGAAAAAGGAGAAGAAAAAATCCATAGGAAATTAAAAATATATTTAACATGTATCCAGGATTTAGCGAGATAAATTTAAACAATTTACGACTTTTGTTACTTCATATGTTCATTAATTATTTTAAGTTTAAGCGATAAATATATAGGTCAACAGGAAAAACCGGTTTTTATCCCAAATTATTTTATTATATGGAAAATTATTTTTTTGAAAACACATAAATATTCGTAACTTTCAGTTAAAAGTTTCTATTTTATTACCTTAATCTAATTTAAAGAAAAAAATCTTGTAAATTTTATCTATGTAAAAATAGAATATAAAAATAATACTAAAATGGAATTTATCTACGTTCTGCGTAGTAGATAACAAAATTATAAAGCATAAAAATAAAATAATACCGCAAACAAATTTAATTAACGTTATCATCTTTTATTCTACAGTCTTCGAAGTTCGCAATTTTAAATAACTAGAATTTTTTACGCAGAAATAAAAACATTTAACATGGTTCCCACAGGCAGGAAAGGTCAGGAAATATAAACTTAGAAAAATCAGGAATTCTTAGAAAAACTAGAAAACGTCAGGGAAAATTGCAAAATATTTTAGAGAATTGCATTTTTAGAGGTGGCTTTTCCATTAACAAATCTCTTCTTGTTGAGAATTTGCACGAAGAGACAATAATCTATCAATGAAAGGTTTTTATGCGATTATAGATGCTGGAGGCAAGGAGAATCTTTTCATTACAAAAACAAAATGCTCACTACAATGAAGCTCTAGAAGACAAAACTTCTTTCAAGAAGAATAGAACTGAGACCTATAAGGAAAATGCCAGCAAAAATTTTAATTGAAGAAGAAAGGAAAAAGTTGAGAGCTACAATCTTGACTGAAGAACAGATAGCCGCCAAAATTAAACTTTAGATAGGGGCAAACCATTAGGAACTTAATATAATGAAAAAAAGTTTCCCTTTGTTTTATACGTTCATAATAATACGTATGTAATAAGATCTCATGATTATTTTTTTAATTTTTTGGTATAGGTTAGAATCATAATGACAAAATATTTTTCAAGTAAATGTTAATAATGTTTGTATTTGATACAAAATAAGGTTTTCTTATCTGTATTAATTTTTAGTTTTCGTTTAAGTTGTGATCGTACAGATATTCTTTGTTAAATTGAAATTTGTGTTTCTTAGCATTTTTATGTAAACCAAGTTATTAAATGTTGTTTTTTGTTTACTTTCCAAAATAATGTAGGCTTTTTTATGAGAAATATTTAAAGAATGTTAGATGCGATCCAATTATTTTTAAAAATTGCTTTAGTTTTTATTTCTTATCTGTGTTAATTTTAGTTACCGTGACGTTTATTTTTATGCAACAAACTTAAGTATTATTGCTTTTTTTTGTACTTTGCAGTGTAATTTACTGAAACTATTTATCATAACAAATAGAAAAATTTTAAATGTAATTAGTAAAAAAATCATTAAGAAATAAACTTTAAAAATGAATGTAATAAATAATAATAAAAAAGGCGTGAGTCGGGCAGCTATGGGGATGGTAGAGGCTACAAAAAAATAAAATATGTATGTATTTTGCAGAGTAAGCGGCAGGGACATAACAGAATGAAAGTCAACAAATTTTTACTAAATTGGTCAGAAAAAGTCAATAAAAGTCAGGAAAAACGAATATTAAAATTCGATGGGGTACCCGTTTTACTTACCTGTTCTTAATTAAAATATCATTTTAAAAACTATTGATTTTCTGTGGTAAATCTCACTTTCTGTTTTCTACTTCTTATAATTGTCCTTTCCTTGTATAACTGATCTCTTACAACCGGCTTCCTTTTACTTTAAACAAAGGAAAATAATTTTGTATCGTAATCTATATTTTAAATTTAATTTAACAAAGTGATAAAATTTTCATATTAATAAATAAAATAATCATCCGTATAGGAATAAAACGATAAAATCTTGTTACGAAATTATTTTTTTCCTTTTAAATTATAGATTTACACACACCAAATAGAAAGGAAATCTGATTTGAGTCGTATTTTATTTCAAATATCTGGAATAGAATTTGGACGGTTTTAGGCAGCTTTTCGAATCGCTTCCACAATCGCCGTATTTGGATTCCAAAGATTACTTTTTGTTCCCAAACCTGAATAAGTAACTCGCCGGACGAAGATTCACCTCAAACAATGAGAGGTGAAAACTGAGACAACCGCTTACTTAGCAGAGTTGGATAAATCGCATCTTAGTAAGAATAATAAAAAGTCAGAAAGTCGTAGGTCTAAATCGTAGTTCCCTCAAAGATGTGCGGCCGCGCAATCATTTTAAAGTTATAACAGTAAATTGCACGCAGAAATTTATTTCCCACGTACCTACACAATTATCTATTGTAAATATGTAAGATGTACTCGATGACCGGTTTAGTCAAGACTACGGAGTAGCTTACACCGTAATTTTTTTACGGTAGTTTAAAACTACTATTCACAATAAAAACATTCTATTCAGTTATCGGCAGTTCATCGCACAAAAAATTTTAATCTTTACAAGTTATGGAAGCAGTGTTATACTCGGGAAGAAAAATAGGGTAGCAACAATTCTCAAAAGAGAAATATCACATTTAACTGAACAACACTGAGTAGCGCATAGGGAACATTTAGGATTAGATGACGCATGGAAAAATATATCTATTATGCAGGATATAGAAAATTTGATTACAACTGTGTACACAATGTTCATCGATCTAGCAACAAAAAGATAAATTTTAAAGAATTAACCAAAGTGTTAGAGCATGATGTTACATCATTTAAACCGTTAAACAAAAAACCGTTTATTGCATAGTTATCCAGGTATTTCGCAGTTGGTACACGATACTTTGAATATTGTAAAAGTCAGATTACAGAATGCAACAACCCCATTTGTAGATATTGTGAAAAAATTCTGACCGATTCACAATATTGAGTAGCAATATTTGTTCTGAAAGTATTAGACGAGGTTACATCCTCATTCAAATATTAACAAAAAAGTGATTTAACAGTTATTGATGATCAGCGGTGTGTAAAAATTATAATTAACAAACTAAAAACTCAATATTAAGAACACGAAATCTTTTGGAGTGACACTATAAGAGAAATATTATCGGAACTTCAAAAAGATATAGATAAATGATATAGATTCATCAGCTATAATTCGATTTTTAAGGGTAAAATCACTTAGAGAGCGTATTTCCAAATGAAGAATTAAAAGATGGGCAAGCATTTGATAATGATATTATACATTTAGGAAACAATTTTGATTTCGGAAAGCAAGATATAATTCAGCTTTCCAAAAAGTTATTCAGAATTTATGGCAAATAAAAACGTTGATATAATAAAATATTCGAAATTGAAATTTATAACTCTACAGAAAAATAAACTAGGATTCTTCAAGACTTTTGGCGATATATTAATCTTTATCCAAAGTAACTCTGAATTTTCTATCTAACCTTTCCTTTCTATATAACATTATGGGAACTTTTCAAGAATCCAGCGCTGACTGCGAACATGGACTTTCCGTTACGAATTCCATAAAAAAAATTACCGAAATAGATTCGAAAATGAACTCTTGTGTGACCTTAAGAGAATAAATTACGTTTAGCCAACGGTCAAGAAATAAATACAAACGAACGAACTTTACAAAGAATGAATTTCTATGAAAGACAGAAGACAAAAAGTTTAATAAGTTAAAAAAAAAAAAATGTTAAAAGTAAAATAAGTTACCAAGTTACCTAACTGTTTTCGTATATATATATATATGAATGTGTTGTATAATTCATACATTATGAATAATAATAACATATTAATATTATAATAACAATAACAAATTTTGCACAAATTAATTTTTGAATAATTTGTTTTTTTTAGCTACATTTGATTTTTGTACACGCAGCTCTGAAAAAAGTTAAAGGAAACTCTGATCTACATGTATCGATTTAAAAAGTGACTATGTTGAAAAATAAAAATCAAATTTCTGGAAAATCTTGTATTTTCTTTAAGTCGGGAACTTTATAAACGACTCTAATATACATTTAAAAAAAAGATTAAATAAATAAATTAAAATAACCGAAGAAGTAATAAAGTTGTATTTCTAACATAAGTATTTAGATTACAAATAATTGTTTTTATATTTGTGGGTATAATGATTGTGATTTCCGGTGTTCTTTTCCGGTAGTTGGGTTTCAATTAACCACACGTCTCAGGAATGATCGATCTGTTCCAAAATGCATGTTTACCAGTACATTTACACTTACACTGCAGCTACGTCAAATCTGGCAAGCCGGTAGCAGTAATTGCACTTGCCTAACACACACACACACACACACACACACACACACACACACACACACACACACACACACACACACACACACACACACACACACACACACACACACACACACACACACACACACACACACACACACACACACACACACACACACACACACCTAGACCCGTCAGCAGCTGGAAAACTTGTTGGAGAAAACAACAATATTTTGGAAGCATTGTTTTTCTACCAATATTTATTACTTCTTATTTTAATTTAATTTATTAATATTATTCGTTTATTATTATTATTATTTTCATATAATTTTCCTAGCTATCTACTTAAAATAAATATTTAATAATCAAAATGACCGTTCAGTTTTAGATTTTTAGAAAACAATTTAAACAAATTTTTTTTTCAACTTATTTCAATAACAATTTATCATCAATTTTTTTTTTTGTAACTTATTTCATAAATTGGTACACAATTTTTATAATTTTTTTTAAAGAAAAAAGGTTTTACATAAATGAAAACTGTCGACTCTACTCGCACAAAAATTAAAGCCCTTTATCGTAACATAAAGAGCACACTAAAGATATTTTTCAGACAATAGCAATAAACTTTACAAACAATAATAGACGTTGAACGCAAGACTTTTAACATACCAGTATAACAGTATAGATGTATAAGAAGACAACAAGAATAAGTCAACTGTTGATAAACGCAGAGGAAACATCAAAGAGTAAACGTATAATAAAAAGCTAACATACAACAAATCTTGCTATCATTTGTTTGAAAAAAAAAACTATAACAGCATCTTTCTTTCCCGTTAATCTTTAGTTGTACGAAATAAAGGTAGCCAAATTAATTAAAATTCTATAACGTTTTTAATTAGCGATTTAAAAAGAATATTAAGAAAAAAATCCATTATAACTTTTACAGTATGCTAATCTTTTATCTAAAGATTTTATCGCGTAGAGAATAGATGAAAATCGATGTAAACGAGAAATTTAGCATACTAAATTAATTCAAAAAACAAACAAAAAAAGAAAAAACATTTGGAATGTAAAAAATTTTTGACATAATTATTAAAAAAAAAATTAAGTAGCGCGTGTTAATTACGCATAACATTCATCACACGTCACGAATTTTTTTTAGAAAAAGATATATCTATACCGTAGAATTTACATAAAAAAAAATACTGAGACATGTAAATTTATATATAAAATTCCATTCAGATGATGTTTTTAAGTGTCAGCTCAGATTTCGATCAATTTTATTACTTCCTTAAGTTTTTGAATGTAAATCAGTTTCGTAAAATATTTGTAAAATTGATAACCTAGTTTGAAAATATAAATATAATTGATATTTTAATTAACTAGCGTTTTTGGTATAAATATATCACGATCATTTCCTGTTACAACCAAAATCATCTTCCCCATTTTAACTGAAATCAATGTAAGTGTCGATCAATAAATAAATTTAATTAAATTTTTGTTAAAACAAAAGACTTGAAAATATAAACACAGCGATCATTTTACCGCGCACATGATACCATATACTATAATTAAACTACGGACTGTGATACAGAAGTTCCCGCTTTTGAATTTTTTCAATTTTTTTTTTAATTTTTCAGTCAAAATGTCAGGACATGATCCGTTGGAGACGCTAACCTCTTCTGAAAGTTCTCTGACAGTCGATCGGCGATTTTAACGCACCAGATCGTTCATTTTTTGAACGCAGGTGTCATCGGTTGAAGTCGAAAACCTTCCTAGTCGAGGGTTACCTTCGATCGAATGAAGACCGCTTTTAAATCGTGAAAACCATTTCTCACCCTTCGTACGACTCAGAGCATCATCTCCGTAAGTTTGTTTAAAATTTGAAACGTTTCTGTGAACATTTTCCCCGGTTTCACGCAAAATATTACGTCGCTCCCGAAAATCGCACATTACAAAAATCGCTACTACCCGTTCTTAAACACGGTAAATAACAACACGAAAAGTAAACGAGATATCAACAACCCAAGAACCTTAGGTTACAGAGAATGCTATGCGGAATACGATGCTGCCGACCGCACGTCACTAAATATCTCCGTTAGCGCGTAATTAAAAATGTTCGGTTATTTTCTGAACAGACTTCGTATGAGTTGACGTAATATATTTTGTTACCTCCTTTAAAAATTCTCTTTATAAAGATCGATAAGCCTGTTCACTCTTGATTACGCACATTTGGAAACAAAATATTAATAAAGAAAAAAATTTAGGTCAGGAAGTGAAAACGGTAATTCTAAACAAATTATCGAACTTTAACTTAAAAAAAATATGTTACTGAAACAAGGTAAAATTCTTATCGGTGTAATGACTTATTTATAAAGAAATTTAATAAATGACTTTAATAAATACATTTTGTGATGCGTTTGTTTTTTATTTATTTTTTAATCCTGAGTTTTATGAACGTTTTTCTAAGTATCACATCTTTCTTTTATCGTGATACACTCTCCTTCAATTTCTAGTGGAAAAACAAAAGGTGCAAAATTGAAGTTACACAATTTAATAATTACTTACTTCACCCGCCTATTACAACCGTATAAGAACCATTTTTTATCTCCAGCGTTGCTTTGTTCGAAGTAGATTCATGTTCACAATCAGATATCGCGCGGTATTGTTAACGCCTACTCATTAAAACAATAGAAATGCATTTCTTATAAACGATAATTCTGATCGGATAAGACGATAATATTTTACAAGCGTGAAATATACATCAAATAAAATTATTTATCACTTTATTGAGGATACTGTCAGTATTGATATCGCTTGAGCAAAAATATAACATAGAATTACCATTAAAATAAAATTACCGTCTGTAATGAAAGATTTATTTAACGAAATTCTAAAGCTATACAAAAAATAAAAACAAAATTTATATCATTTATGAGATGAAAAACAAACAAGATACAAAACAAATAAATAATAAAGCTGCTTCAAACCTTAGTAAAAATAACTTAAACTTCTTGAAGTCGGTAGCAAATTTACAAGTTATAAAGAGTTATTAGTATTTTCTTTGTTTTTAATTTCGCTTTTTAAAATTGTCATGTTATTTTATCGCTGAATAGAATGACTCCGTTCACTTTTGCTTTAATCGTTCGAGATGTTAATAGTCCTGAAATACCAGTTAATATTTCTGCAAGAAATATATTATACGCTGTAATTTATTGTAAAAAAAAAAAAAAAAAAAAAAAAAACACGAAATTAAATTAAATTACAATGCAAACAGTATTCATCGGTTGTGCGATCATGTCGCCAAAATATACATGTAAAAAGAGATGCAGATTAGAAGGCGGCAATTAAAAAAGTTATTTTGTTTATTTAATGCCGGGTTAACGATTACGCGACTAAATTCTGTTTCAAAGAATTGAACGCGCTAACTGAAAGTATCGCTGATCGGAAGAACTGTTTGCCTTTTTTTTTCCCTACATCCCCGAGCCGGAAATCCAATTAAGTATACTCGACTCGGGGACGTATCCTTTCCGGATCTTTTAATTGCCTGCCTCTAATCTCCGACGGAAGAAACCAGGCCCGGCTATGGTCCCAGCCGCCCGCCGGAGACCGGGTCTCGGTCTTTCCTCTCGCCAGCCTCAAACCGACGGCGCAGGAGCCGAAGCCGCCAAAGCGTATCCGGGAACCCACACCGCCGGCCGGGTCGCGGTCTTTTCATTCACTCACATCTAACGGACCCCAGGAGTCCCCGCTCTATCACGGGAACCCACACACGAGGGCATGTGAGCCCTCAGGAATGGGGCTGTCCGCCCAGCCCTGCTATAAACTACAACCCTCAGTATCCCAATCGTCTTTCATCGTCTTCTGAGTACTGCTCTTGCAAATATAGCAAAATTATGCCAGTTTCCGGACGTAGCCAAGAGCTACTCCGAGAACTGCTCCGGTGGGTATGCATCAGTCCTGCATTTATACGATGTTCCTCCCATCGTCTGCACACGAAAATAGTGTGTTCGGCATCGTCAACCGCATCGCAGTAACAGCAGATGGGTGACTCTGTCCTGCCAAACCTATGTAGGTATTGTTCAAACGCACCATGTCCCGATATGAATTGCGTTGTGTGGTAATCTAATTCGCCATGAGAGCGATCTAGCCAACCACCCAGGTCTGGGAAAGAACTGTTTGCTTGAGGTTTCTACAGATAACCTACTGAAAAACACGATAAAATTCGGCGTTCCGCCATGACAGTGAAGATCGACGAATCTTCCTTCTCAAAACGAAAATACAATAGAAAAATTCTGTGGAATCTGTAGAGAAACGAAATAGTGTTTTACGTATGACGTTCCGGATCGTACGAAAGACCCTTTAGTAATTATAATTAACGCTTGTATCGAAAAAGGTTCGATAATTATATCTGATAAACGGAAATCTTACGACTAAATTTCTCACTCCGAAGACTACATCTTTCAACACCTGAACGCGAACCATTCTGAGAATTTTGTCGATCGTAAGACAGGGGCGCACTTACACAAAATATTGACAATTTGTGGATGTGTGCCGAACAACGAAATAAAAAGGAAAAAGAAACATGCATAAAATTAATGGATTCCTATTTACATGAATTTTTAAGGATACATACATACAGAAATGAAGATCTTTTTGAAGTAATGCTTCAACATATTAGTGAATTTGTTTCTGTTTAATGACTGAAAAAAGAGCTGTATTTTGTATTTGTTAAAAAAAATAATAAATTAGCTGTCGGATCCGAAAAAGTACAAAGATATTTAAATGTAAACTGTTTATATAATAGTTTTAAACGATAACTCAACCCTACTAAACGGCATTTGTGTGTGTGTGTGTGTGTGTGTGTGTGTGGGCGCACGCGTAGCCCTTAGCTTAGCACCGGAATATACTGATCGCTAGCGGATAATCCCAATTCGTTAGTACATGTCTTGAGGTGGTCAAGTGTATACTTTTTATATTATTATATACAGATATACCGCATATATATCGATACATATGCGAAATACCGAAGTTTTGGGAAAATTTGGTTTTGCCCTATGTTTGACTGCATTCACCCACCGTAAAACGTACCAATCCGATGTTTCGCTAAATACGTTCACACCTGTGCGCTAGCGCAGCTGTAAAATATAAAATTATGAAAACTAAAAAGTACAAAATAAAAGATATATTACTTAAAAAAAAAAACTAATTTTAAATGCACTAAATAGTAGAAAATAAAAAATATATTAAAAGGTTTTTTTTTCACTTAAAGAGTGGGTTAACGGCGGCACCCCACTCTTTAAGCCATTCATCACCCACATGAAAAAATTGGCAAAACCATAAAATTTTTCATTTGAAGCTATGATTTCACATAAACTTACATATCACCATCAAAGCTTGTTTTTAACTTCATTCTGAGATACCTTCCTAAAATTATTTTTTACCTTTAGTGCGCTTAATTTAAGAGTGGTGTTTTAAAATTTTTTTACATATTTTTTATTTATTTATGTGATTGTTTTTCTTCATAGTATAAAGAACTACAACGGTTAGTAGGTACCGGAGTGTACCGACCACTAGCGTAAAATACCGATTCGTTAGAATCAATTTCTAGAGTTAAATTTCTAATTTAACTTTCGTTACATCAATTTTTTCATTCAAAAAAAAATATTTTTACAATTCATGGTACCTATTAACCTATTACTATTTGAGAACCTAATAATCTCATTCAGAGACGCCGCCCACCAGGGCAACCCGCTCGGACGGCCTAGCAGCGGAGGCGTGCCTACGGCACGCCCTGCAGCTAGTATTCAATAAAAGGATAAAAACTTGTTTTCATTATTTGAAAAAAATTTATATACTTCTTTACGTTTCATTAATAACTTATGTCTATTACTTATTTTTAAATAGCATTAAAAAAAACACAAAAAACAATTTTGCAACGGTAACGGAAAACTCATATTCGCTGAACAGCACACTCGTGTTCAGCGTGCGCTTGTATTGATATTCTTCATATCTCCCAGCGGTCCAACAATTCACCTTGCTCGTAAACTAAACTTTGTAAATTTTTACGAGTAACATAATTTTTTTTATAATTAATTGCAAAAAAATAATGCATAATCTTTATATGCCTTATATACATACAAACGATGAATGGATACGAAAATTTGAAAGAAACATATTAAGCGATTAATTCACCGAGTATTTTATTAAAGGTAAATTATAAAGTATGAACATGCGGATTTCGAGAGAAATGTATGACATTTTAAACGACTTCAATTTGTGATACGAAAATACCGCAAGAATCGCTAACTAAAAGATCGACTGATTCCTCACATCTCTAAGTGTATATATCAAAAAAAGTATTATCGCTCAAAATTTTTGAAGTTGTGTAGCTAACCTTTGGTTCCAAACTTATAAGGAAATATGATATTCCTCCCGTGGACACGGCACCCCTGTGCACGAGCCAGGACTTCTTCAACATCGAGCACGCTAAAAACACGAAGACCATTCGACACCGAAATACGCCTCCGTACAATATGAATTGAAGCAGTTAGCCCTACAAACCATCCACGAGGAATTTCTGGAGGACGAATGGATTCACGTCTACACTAACGGATTTCAATTTCAGACAGTGGAAAACGAGGAGTTGGGTACTACTGCCGTCTTTTCTAGGGAATATAGCCGTAGATGCCGCCCTCAGCAACTATGATGGCGAAGTTGGAGCAATGCACGCCGTTGCGGCCGAATTAAATAAGGTAGTTTTCACTTTGAAAGCAATGTTTTTTGTCAACTCCCAAGCCGCCATACATAATCTATCGCGCAACACCCAAACGGACTGCCGGAGGACGGTTGAGTGTAGAAGAAGACTGGAAAGCCTGAGAAATCGCGGGTTGACACTGATGTTTCAGTGATACCCAGTCATGTCAACATACATGGAAATGAGGAGGCCGATAAACTGGCCAAGTTAGGAACGACTCTACCCCAACCTAGTTGCCCCGAGTCCCTGCGTTCATCCAAGGCACTGGTCGACGCGGTGGTAGACAGATGGAACGAACAGTGCCTCTCCCAGACGGCTGCGGGTAGGAGATGGAAGACTTCGATCACTGACGGTCCTATCAACCCCTGCCTACCACGTGCTGTCGGCGTAGCTGCCTTCCAACTAAAGACTGGCGAATATCTCGCTTGTCACCTTCACCGCATCCATGTGCTGCCGTCTCCTGAGTGTCAGATATGCGGTTGCGGGACAATGGATGCTGTTCATCTGAGAGAATATCCGGCCCTGGACCACACCCCGCTGGATGAGAGCCCGGACTTCACAGAAGCTCGTCGATATTGGTCAGCGCTTCGCGAAATGGCTCGACAGCCAAGGTCGGGTGTTGGCTAGTAAGGAAGTGAGTTCTTCTGGTTCCAAACAGGCCTATTACAATATAAAACCTATTAAGTTACAAATCAAATAATAAAATAAATTTGGTAAAACATTATTACTTACATAAAAGTATAACACAACTTGCTGCGTTTTCTTAGGAGCACATTTTTGAGTATCGGTACAACAACCTGAATCTTCGTTGCATTGGTGCAATACTGTACACGCTGGAACGTAATGTTTCCCGGTACCCGGATAGTGATCGGCCACCTTAATAACTTTTGGTCGAGGAACTTTACAAGTTATTTCCCGCGACATTCGCATGCTATGTTTTAACGCTTCACTTAGATCTATTGACGATTCCTCTGAAAAAAAAAATGATACGTACATTAATTTTTATAAGATTAAAATAAAATCATTTTTAAAACAACACATTAACATAAATATAAACGTACCAAGATCCTGATATAATAAAAATAAGTTACAGAAGTACAAATATTTTAGGTTTCACCAAGATGTAATTTCTAACTCATTTTTAAAACTAGTAGCAAAAATGATAAACATTTTATTTAGGAATATAAGAAATCGGATTATTTTTTTACCTTCTACAAATTAATTTTTTACATTAAACCGATTATGAAATGAAGTAATTATAAAAATTAGGAAATTATGCATATCAAAAAATATCATTTTTCCTAGATGGCAGATAATAAACGGAAATATCTTCCTATAAATTTTGTTGAAATTTATTACAGATTATTAAACAGATTTATTACAGATTGTTCGGGAATAAGTTTACAGCGCTTATAAACAAATGTAACGGCGTGCAATTTAGCTAGAGTTATTATATAAATACTATTAATGCGGTCGATTATAAAACAAAAGGATTACTTCTTGTCAAACTCGAGAATGAAATATTTTTGTTAAAACATTATTTATATGTACGAATGATATATAGATTTGTGAATCGTTAAATTATTTATTTATCTTTTACAAATTTTTGTATCATATATTAAAGTACACAAAAGACATGTTAACGTATTTTACCTGCGATAATGAGAAAAATTTACAATTAAGAAGTAAAAATGAATAATAAATTGACAATTATCATTAATTAATAAAATTTATATTTAAATTTTTCCTCTATCTATTGCATACAGAGGAATTTTGCTTACAGAGGTTTTTGTTTAGTTAGAATAAACAAAAAAATTGCTCGATCAATCGCAGCCAAATTTTTACCCGTGTTTCTTGGCATAACTGAGAAGATTTTTATATATATTTCATCTCGAATATATATATATATATATATATATATATATATATATATATATGTAGTAGTAGAGATTTTTGTGTTGAACCACAAACTTTAATTAACTGAGAATTAATGAATTGTGAACTGTGAGTCTCTATCACTGTGAGAGCTGGGTTTGAACTGAATGATTCGATTCAATCGAATGAATAATTTTTTTTTTTTAAATCTGTTTAACAATAACGGGCTTCCCCTGCGGACTGCATTGAGAATAGAGTGGTGAGAACCTCGTGGGAGGCTAGACCGATCATCACCACCAGCCGGGAACAAAGGGGTGCCTCTGGGGAGCTGTTTTGGGAGATGCAATGGGGTGCTCTTATATCCTATTCGTCCTATTTTCAAAATTCAAACGGGTTATTTGTTAGGAGGTTGAAGGCTAAATTTTGGAGGCATCAGGTAGGTACACTCTTGATCTAACGGATCACGGTTATTCAAAAATGTATAAACTCGTATATACACATAAATTTTGTGTGTTTGTCTATTATCAACCGACCTATTATTTTAAAATTTGCAGGATACATTAGTTTTCCAGGGAAGGTTTTAAGCCATCGACTGAGGCCCTAGCTCCCTTGAAGGTTAAGATATTGAAAATATTCATTATTTCTTCGCCCCCAAGGAGGCTGAAATTGTGACTTAAAAATATGCATTAAGGAAAAATATATTAATCTTTTTACTTCGTTATCATATTTCTGTTACTCCGGCAAAGAAATCAGTTATGAATTTTTCATCGTCAAAGGTGTGTGTACTTTAGTTACCGTAGTTACTATTGCTCTAGCTTTTGTAATCTAGTTCCTCTTCAGGTGTCTATAGAACATGAATACTGTAATTATTGTTTATCAGTATTATTCTCACAACCGTGAGGATAATATACCCTCCTTGGAGGACCAAGGGATGGAGCCCTCTCGGGTAGATGGGAATGACGACCGAAGTGAGCTCTACGGCCATGGGGTAGGCCCCTTGGCCCCGGAAGGTCGCGAGGAGTTCCTGAGTCGGCTCCGGGATTCGCCTGGGCTGACCTGAGCGCCGTGACAATGGATCGCTGAAGGTAAACAATGAAGGACAACGGATGGCTGAAGGTAAATTCAATAGCGATTTAACGTGACTTGTGACTATAATTCTTTTGTTATTGCATCTCTCACAAATGATCCGATAAGCATTTTTTAAATTTGCATCAGTGATAGGAATGTTTTTTATTAACCCATGCGCTTCCCCACGAAGTGCAGACAACAAATAGTGAAATTTTTGAATGTCAGATAATCCCTAATTTTTTACTACCAATGATTCGAAGATGTCTCGAAAATGATACCGGGCCAAATAAAAAATAGTAAAGGTTCAAAGAATTTACGAAATTTTGGGCCACTCTCTACTAAGGAATTAAAAACATCCTTAAACACTCGCATAAAATTAGCAACTAATCGGTAAGGAGATTAATCTTTATGTTGTTAATGCACACGAACATTGAGTTCTTGCACTCTATAAAATATCATTTGCTGATATTTTGGCCCTATGTCATTAATTAGAAACAAACAGTAAAATTGTGGACTGGCGATAGTATCGAGGGCGCATTAGCGTAAATATATACATGATCCTACTAGGCGTAAAACTGTCAACTAGTCTTACGAGAAGGGAAACGTTAATGCTGAACGCCAATCCGTTACACTAATGATAATAAATTTTAACTTATCTGCAAACCCCGAAGTACAAGAAGCAAAAAAATCCACCTTGCGCATTGATTTATTTTAGAAGTTACGTTTATGTGAACTTTTTCCATTATTTTCAGGAGTAAAATAGATTATGAAAAACCTGGAAGAACTTCGTGATAATCTCTTTTATACTGCATTGAACTTAAGTAGAGAGTCTGTATTTTACTGGGGCTACAAAATACCAATTTCATTACACGGTAATTGATTTAAGACCGTCAATATAAACGAGCTATATTATAAGCAATTTGAGAAATAAACATAATTATCAGTAGACAAAGAAAAAATAAAACTACTAACACTTGTATGTTATAAACAATATCAACGACATCTACACAGTAAGAAGCAACATAATTCTTTATACATTATTGTAGCGATGAAAATTAAAAGTTATGTTACCGGAAACATTTAACAGATGGTGGCACCCACTTATTTGTTCCCTTCTTTATTATACTTAACTAAATTAACGTAAAAATATAGGAAAGAAAAACTCTTTTAATTGTAGAATTATATTAAAATGATATTACGATTCTTTTATAGGAACTATTGAGCGATAAATTGAAAATATAAATTAAAAAAACTAAGAAAGAATTAAGGGCTGAAAAAATGTAATCGAATTAAATTTTATATAAAAGAAGGAAAATACAAATTGAATACTTCGATCATAAAAGGTTTTTATCGTTATTATTTTATTTTAAATGAATAGACATCCACGTATAATGAATGTTTTCATTAATTATACAAGTTAAAAGGTCACAATGGCGTATACAGGTTGTGCCATTTTATAATCCCGTACATCAGGGAAATCTATCGTGTTTTATATGCCAGGTTACCTGTAAACATCAATATGATTAAAGTACGAAAGATTTTTTTAAGGTCAATGCAATTTTGTAACTACACGTTTCACGAATCAAATTCATAATACATTGTGTATTGAAATCAATAAAATTTCATAACGGTACGGATTTGCCTTTATCAATTTAGTGGTATATAAATAGTTATATTAAATATTATACAAGGTACTAGTATATAATTTAGCTAGTTTTTATCAAATAATTAAAAAATATACGGTCTTTAAAATTCATTCTTTTAAGAAATATAATCATTTTAAATTTTTTATATGAATATATATACAATTTTTCTTCTAATTTTTTTAAACCATTCTCTTTATGAAAACCTAAAATTCGTGTTATTAAAGAAAAAACTACTGAAATTTGAAATTATACATCTTAAATAGTTTTAAGAAAACACACCTCAGGTTTAATACTTGTGAATTTAAGAACAAAAAGAATTATTTTGTACATATTCAAGGTGTAATATTACTTTCCCGTTTACCGTTATAGCAGAGGTAAAGCTGTACAAGTATTGTAATCCGTCAAATTTGGGCAATTGTGGTTTTCACCGTATCTTGGCGTTGACACCTAACGAAACTAGAAGACCGGATGGATATTTTCCGAATGGTAATGATCGTGTGTGTTTTCTAAATCACCTTATATCTCAAGAACTACTGGACCGATTTTCACCAAACTCGGGCAGATTACTTCTATATCTGGGGCATTGATGCCATTAAATTTTCAACTTAAAAGGTCAAGGGGGTGAGGCTGTAGAGAAAGATCTTCCTTAGTATCTCCAATTTTCGCCTAATTAAGGTCTTACTTTTCTTAGGCGCGTTTGTTAACGATTAAAAAATAATAATATTTGAAAAAATGTTTTCGCAAAATCGAATGCTCACCCCAAATTGTGCTCTAAGATAATGGCTAAGCGGGTATACTGCGTCAATAGTACCCCCTGTCACCTCAAGGAGCACTAATGTAGCAATGACGTGCTAAATTAAGTGTTGCATGTGTGCGCGCGTGACGGTAAAGTCCTACAACTGTGTTGTCAGCTTTTTTTTACATCGAAATAATGAAATGGTTTCAAAGTGAATTTTTGAATTATCAAAACCCCATTTAAGAAAGCTAAACGATTGTCAACATATAAGGAATCTTGGAGAGCTGTATCAAACCAGTTAAATGATTGAAGACAAAAAAAAAAATAAACCCTAAACAGAATAATTTTTATGCAATATCTCTAAAAAATATATGTTAAAAATAAAAAAGAAAAGAAAAGCAATCATAAATAACTGAAAATAATTAAATATACTGAAACAAACGAATGAGAAGAGAGGTCAAATTAAAAGAACCTTTTGTGAAAAAAAAACTTTCTTTGAACTTTTACTATTTTAACGTTAAAAAAAGATATGCTTCTTTATAAAACACATACACACATTTTTTTCTTTAAGAAACTAATAAATTCATTCATAAATATAATAATAAACATTTGAATGGAATTTCACCTACAGTAAAAAAAAAGAAGTATTCGCCTAAAACTGGTTTTTTATGGATTACATAATAGAATCTACTACATTATTTTTCTATTTTAGTCAGATAATATAAAAAAAAGTTAATTTTTAATGTAAAAAGCAAATAAAGAAACTCACGAACGGGTTTGCCCCACCCGGATAAAAGGTGATCAAACAGGCCAGTCGAGCTTGAAAATTTAAATTCATTATTATTATTTCTGCCTCTAATTTTTGGGTACAGGATTAAACTGTATCAGATGTAAACACCGAAAAACATAAAGATAAGATATATTAAAAATAAACAAGTGTACAGCATATCGTCAAATTAGAGAATAAAAACAAAACATAAAGTTAGTTTTCTAGTTAATAAAGATGGAACTAGATTTTTTTTAAAGTAGAACTAGTTTACAAATTATTACAGATAGATTTTATATCAAAAATACATGAAACGAATTAAAATTAGGAGTGACCTGGGAAAAAAAAGCATTTACTGAATATATTAACAGGAAATTAAATATTTTAGCAATTTTTTTCAGCTTAGGCCTAAGTTAAAATGACCAGAAAAACGTTACTCATTAAAAAGTATATCTACTTCAGTTTCATGCTTACGGCATAATATATTCAGTAAATTACATTTATCCGGTTTGAGTAACAGGAGCAGAAAGACTTTTTTAACAACGTGGTCGCGTTACGTTAAAATCAATAAAAATGAAACAGATCCGAGTTTTCCAAAAGAAAACTAATTTAACAACGACTATTCTGTACGGTGACATTATCATATGTATCTCTGTAAAGACCACTTTCAATTTTCATTGTATAATATAAAATCGTAATAGAAAAAATTAAATAAAACAAATGTTTGAATATATTTAAAGATTTCAATTTTGAAAAATGCCTAGTTCCCTTTTGCAATTTGTCAAAGAAAAGATGATAAAAGATGGAATTTTTATGCAAAATTTGTAAAAAAAAACTACGTTGACCAATTAAAAAAAAATTGATATCGACACCACATGACTTCCTTGTACGCCTATTAAATTACATATACACATTTTTTTTTAAATGAAAAGCTTATAAAATTTTATTTCATTAATAAATTTTGATATTTTTTTGTTGTTATTATTGAATTATTATTTACCGTTAATGTTTTTTAAAAAATCAGAGGTTAATAATTATTAATAAATCAATATATTTAAATTAAAAAAGTTGAAAAAAAAGGAAATGAAGACTGATTCCAATCGATGTGCCTTCCACTTGTAAGATCCAAATATTTCATTAATTAACATTTTATTTGATTATAACGGGGGAACCAAGAAAATAAGTACCACTTGTGATATATCGTTGAAAATCTCTCAATGAGGGCTTATTACTGCAGTTAAGAAAAAATCCAAATCCTATTTTTTTTTAAGTTTGGAATTTTTGGACACCTTTGCTTCAGTCGATTGCAATCAAAAGGGGGAGTGCACAAATAGATGTTACAACATTCCTAAATCCAAAATTTCAACATACTACGGCTAATCGTTTTTGAGTTATGCGAGGTATCGAGTTATGTACTTACGTACAGACGTAATGCCGAAACAAGTCAAAATGGATTCAGGGATGGTCAAAAATGGGTTGAAATCTGAAATTTTTCGCGATCGCAATACTTCCTTTACTTCGTACGAGGAAGTAATAAAAGAAATTGTTTCCTATGTAAATAAGACTTTCTGTAATGCGGTTGAAATAAATTTTTTACTCTGTTTTCAATCAACTTTCATTAATTTTTTTCAAGAAAATACATTGAAAATGAAAATATCACAAATTTACCTTTGACAAGACAACTAAGTTTTCGTTTACAAATATTTTCCGCTTAAGTCACGTGGAAAAAGTTTAAAAGACCATAAGAGTAAAATTCCCAAACAAAATAAAAAACAAAATCATCCAAATCAATTCATTAGGAGGAGATTAAGATTTGAACTTGCAGTAAAACAATTTAAAAAATGCCATGCCGATCAAATTCCAAAAAGGAGAGTGATGTATTTAAGGTGTATGTTTGTTCCTCCGTAGAAGCTCAAAGACTGAACCGATTTAAATGTATGACCCTGCGTTGGAATCCTTATGTTATCGAGAGTGTGACAGGTTACATAAATTTGTGTATACATATATATTTATTTATTTATTAATGTGTATGTAGTAGTGAAGATTTGCCGATTGAAGCAAAAACTTTAATGAATTGAATTAGTGAACTGTGTAAGCCGGGTTAAAAATGAATTATTCGAATCGACAGAATGAATGATATTAAAAAAAATAATAGAATTAAATTTACATAAAATAAAATTAAATAATAACGGGCTTCCCGTGCGGACATGTGAGGCTAGAGCGGTAAGGTGATGCGAGCACCTCGTGCGAGGCTAGACGAATGAAGTGAAATGTATTAGTGTGTTTGTATGTATGTATATTGTTTTTTCCAACGAAGCAACTCAAGGGCTAAACCGATTTAGATGTATAACTCGCATTGGAATCATTACGTTAGGGCGGAAGTGACATAGGCTGTACACAGAGTGAGCAACATAAAACCGAACCCATAACGTAACCGCTGTAGAATCTCTAGGTTATATTGAAACGAATTTTATGAATGAAACGGATAAATTAAATAAGAAAAACATTAGACGTGATTTAAATGTTGCATTTATTTACCTTATTGTTACAAAAGATGTTCAAAATGACCATCCTGGGCATTGATGCACTTATGTGCTCGACTGATCATATTGAGAGTCGTCTGACGCAAAACGTTGTTGTCAATTGCATTGATTTCTCGTTGAATGTTCACGTTCAGTTCATAAGTATTGTGGGAATTAGATGCATAAACTCTCTCCTTTAAGTAGCCCCAAAGGAAAAAATTGCAAACAGACAACTCTGGAGAACGTGGAGGGCACCGTTCTTTGCCGACAGCTCGTTTATTTGTGAAAGCTGCATCAACGGGATTCAGTGAAACGTTTAACGTGTGACATGTTGCTCCGAAGAAGCTATATTCTTTTTCATTATCAGTTAATTGAGCATAGAATTCTTTGAAGATTGTCAGGTAAACGTGTTTATTGACAGTCCCGTCAAAAAATATTGGTTCCAGTGTACGAGTACCCGAAACGTCACACCAAAACCAATTTTCTCATCGTGAAGTGGACGCTCGAATATTTCGTGAGGATTCCTCGCCATCCAATACCTCCTGTTCTGCGAATTAACATGGCCGGATAAATAAAACCGTGTCTCGCTTGACATGAAATACGACATCGGGTCTATCTGTCCACCAAAAATGTTTTCGGGAAGCCGGTTGAAATAATTAAGTCCTTTCGGTTCTTCTGTCTCCTTCAGTTGTTGCACACTTGGTACAGTGTTACTTCAGAGGATCAATGAGGAAGATGAGGATATGAGTGTAAGTGAAGTGTAGTCTTGTACGGTCTCAGGTCGACCGTTCCTGAGATGTACAGTTAATTGAAACCCAAACACTAAAGAACACCGGTATCCACGATCTAGTATTCAAATCCGAATAAATGTAACTGCCTTTCCTGGGATTTGAACCTTAGAACTCTCGACTTCATTGCGATGAGGTGTTCACCAGTAGACCAACCTGGTGAGTTTAGCTCTAGAGCAGCTAAGTCCAACCCAAAATCGTTACCGGGCCAAAAAAATTCCTAGGAATACCAATAAAAAAGGGCCGGTCACCTACGATAAGTTTATTAGATAGTTTTCAGTGTAATAAAACAATTTTTTTTTTTAATATAGTATTTTTATCAAATTAAAAAAACTAAACCAAATCTAAATAAACTTATTTATATTTTGTTTCTCACATATTTTCTTTTTTTTTAATTTTCATTTAAAACATAAGGACTTTATTTTTAAATGAATTATTTCAAAAATAAAATTCTTTTGCAGTGTGTATCTTTCGCGTCATAATATAAAAAACCTTAATATATAACAGCCATCTAGAATGTTGTAAATAATTTAACATAAAGAATAGCCATGAAAACTGTATAACGCTTTTCAGCAGTTATAGCCGATATACATAGATGTTTAGTTAATTGTATAAAATAAATTATAATTTTTGTTGGATTTTTTTAATGCATAAAAAAGTATCTATGTAAAATCCGTAAGGGCTTCACAAAGGAACAACTGGACCGCGGGTTGGACATAGCGGCTCTAGAGCTATACTGCAAGAAGGAAAGAGTGGCAATCGGTCAAAAAATGGGGTATGCATTTGCATTTCTTGTCATTTCGACCCAGAGACCCAAAAAACAGAAGAAAGTGGTGAGGTAATTTTCATGCGAACTATGTGTGTTGACATGTTTTAAGCTTAATAACTTTTGACTGGAAACACCGATTTTGATGAAATTTGGCACACAGACTCGTCGTATATATGGAGCAATTTGTCGGTAAAAGTTTGGAGTCAACATCACCAGGGAGCGGGGTAGAGTTTCGTCGGGGTCAATTTTTTCAAACATTTGCAAACGTAACCCCACTTTATATTAAGCTCAGTACATGCATATCACTTCACTATTTAAAAGAAAAAAAACTGGCCCCAAATTCTCCCCTTCTCACAAAATCGAAAAAAGTTATATTTATATTCGATGCACATATTTACGAAGTAGGGGAGCCGATCAAAGTTTAAAAATATCGATTTTTGGAATTGTTTAAAATATTTTTGGTTTATTTAAACTTTTAATAATAACATTACCGTTACGTTTCTTTAAAATTCACCCCCCACAAAAAAAAATCAAAGTTAAGTTTTTACTGGATGTAACATTGTTTTTAATACAACTTTTTATCTTTTAAAATAAATGATAAAATAGTACAACTGATAAAAAGTTCAAATAATTTACACAAAGAACGGGTAAAAAAAATCGTTATTTTTCAAATTTTAAGAATATTCCTTAAATTAATAATAAATTCAATTAATTTTTAATCATTCATTCATATATTGTTTATTTTCAGGAATCATTCATAATTTTATGTTTACTACTTTTTTAAATAGATTTTTAAAATCCGACAAATCATTTGTAATCACCTTGAATTATACGAGTAATTTAGTAATTCATTAAATAATTAGCCTGCCGGTTACGCGTCGTCGCAAATCAGTTATAACAGCTGATTTTCAAAGTCGAAGGTTCGAACCCTAGTAGAAGTTAGTTGCCGTTATACGAATTTGATTATTTTACAGTGGTTATAGGTATACCTCGGTGGTTGGGGCTCAATTAACTACTCGTCTCAGAAATGGTCGGCTTGAGTCTATACACCACTACACCTCATTTATATACCGTCTTCATCTCATCGGCGGTGAAGAGGGGATGTTGATTTGTTCACTAGTCTAAGTACACGTTAGGAAAATAAAATAAATATTACTACGTATGAATGCAGGTATTTATATTTTTAAATCTCATTAATAAAGAAAACGATTAAAATTCCTTCGCTGTTAGAAGGATCGCACGTTTCACGCAGTGTTAACTCTTAGCTAACATCAACAAAACAAGTTTTAAAATAGTTACTTGACATCGATGTGTAATCCACTTTCTGGAATACTGGAACACGTAATGGAAATGAAACAAACTTAAAATAAAAAGACTAGAATCTAGCAAATGGAAACGAGCTGAGTGCTTCTCTTGAAAAAGAAAACATAAATAAAGATGTCTAGAGTTATTTATCAAACACAGAGTCAAGAGTAAAATAGAAAACTAATATAACTTCTGAAACGGAAACAAAAATCGGACAAAGAGATTACGCTAAGTGAAATTCAACAAATATTTTTTAAGTTTTAATCATTTTTTTATCTTATTCGGTTTAAAGTTTTTCGATAAAAATATAAAGAATTCAAAAAAGAAATCGTATACGAAAAAAACCTTTTTTAAACACAATTTAAAAATAGCAGTAACATTCAATAAATCAATAGTTTTGTTTGGTGACATAACCAAACAAAACTAAGGTAAAATATCAACGATTATCCGGCCAGCTTTTTTAATTCATAACTGCACATTACAATATTTTAATTATATACTAAAAAGCACACCCTTTTTGTCAATAGTAATTTTGTAAGATTTTATATTTGAATCATTTTTGAAACTTAAAACTTGTGAAAAAAATAATATTTTACTGAAAACATCTGATAATATGAAACTTTTACTCGCTTTAATAAAACCATAATTTAAATGACACGACAAAGCTAATTACAATAATACACGGTCATCGAAAAGGTTTGTAGCAATTTAAAAGAATCGTATCTCAGAAACTACTAGAGATAATCAAACGAGTATTTTTTTTTTTTTGAAAATTCATCGATCAAAAAGTTTTTTTTTACATCTTATGTTTCAGTATGAGCTCCGTCGGTCGCTCTGCAAACATCCAGCCGATAATCGACTTCTGTTCAGTCCACTGGATCATCGCAGGCATAACTATGGCGATAGCAGCGGTGATCCGTTGTCTTAAATGTTTTGGCATAACTGAAGGATATGGAAATCTCTGTAATCCGGTATGTCAGAGAATCCCCAAAAATAAACGTGCGATGTGGTTTGATGTCCGATCGTGTGATCGACCCGTTCATTATTCATGAGCCTACTCCCATAGGGAATGTTTATTTAGAAACGAGCTACAACTGTACGTTTTCCCGCAAGTTGATCAAATTGAACAAAAAAGTAACGTTGGTGTAAGATGGTGCGCCCCAACACATTAGCCTAGGCGTTTGACGCGCTCTAATGAAAAAGATTCCCTAATCGTTGAATCGGTAGGGCCGGTCCTATGCTTTGGCCACCGAGAAGCCCAAATTTGACACCCTAGATTTTTTTTCTACACATTAAAAACATTCTCTACACTGAAAAAATCAGGGATGTACAACATTTAAGACGACCGATCACCGCTGCGTAACTGAGGCGGTAGCCTCAGTTACGCCTGCGAAGATCCAGCGGACCTGGGGAGAAGTCGATTATCTCTGTATGTTTGCAGAACGACCGACGGAACTCATACTAAAACATTCAAAGGTATGTAAAAAAACCTTTTCCGTAGGTAAATTAAAAAAAATAAATAAATACTCGTTTAATTATCTCTAGTAGTTTCTGATATACGATATTTTGGAATTGTTGCAACGTCTTCGACGACTCTGTTATACATTAAACTGGATATCGATGAGTAGCATAGAAGTGATCATCATTATTATATGTACTCTTAGGTGATTATTATCAGACATTTTCAGCAGGCGTTACTTCAAAAACTACCCGATAAAGTACAACCGTTGTTCACGTTCAATGAAGGAAACTTTAATTTTTAATAAAAATAGTGTTATGTATTTTATATATTTGTGTTTGTTATACATATTAATATGCATGATAGTTCATATCAACATATTTACTGAATTAAATGGTAGAGTAACTAGTCAAAATGGCGGTATTAGAACATTTTTATTTGAAAAAACTAAAATAAATTTTAATTGAGGAATAAACACCATAAAAAAATTAATGAAGTTGAAAGAACAGATTGCAAGCAAGTCCGGAAGACTTTAAATCAGTATTTGTTATTTATAAAAGATATTGGAAGGATAAAAACAACTGTAAGCGAACGATTTTTTCAACTGAAAAACTGAAGAATAAATCCAGACGACAAAATCATAAAGCCGTGATTAATTTATAAAGATTTTATGTTCCTTTTTTGTTACAGCCTCATATTTTTCTAATTCGTATTTTACAATTTAAACTTGGTAAATAATTAATATTTATCATGCCTAAGTATATTCCAGTTTAAAGTGTAATTCCATTTCTTGTGGTTCCTTAAAAAATCAGAACGAGTTTTTAAGATAAAAAATGGGCTTTTCTTATACAGTATAATACTGCAAAACAATATTTGTTCAACAAAATTTATCAAACATTATGGTAAAATATAATGTAAACGAAGACGAATAATTTCGTTATTTAGGTATCAAAATTACACAGTACAGATGAAATAGAGGATAAAAAAGATAAAAACAGGAGAGTAAAAGCCAGAAGAATCATTATATTGTAAAGAAATGGTATCAAATCTAGATTTAGGAATAAAAAATAAATTTTATTAATACATAAACATAAATAACCATAAATTTAATTAAATTCACTTTAACCAACACTGTATTAAAATCAATTTGCTAGGTAAAACCAGCGAGCCGGCCTCTGTGGCACGAGCGTAGCGTCTCGGCCTTTCACCCGGAGATCCTGGGTTCGAATCCCGGTCAGACACGGCATTTTTCATACACGCTACAAAACATTCATTTCATCCTCTGCGGAAAAAAATACTTAACTACGGACCCGGAGGTTGAACAAAAAAGGTAAAACCAGCGAACAATTCCAAATAAAAACAGGACTCAATCAAGGCGATGGTCTTTCACTGACGCTTTTCAACTTGGTTTTAGATAAAGGGAGGAAATCATTCTTGAAAGAACAATGACTCAAGTGCAAAAATAGGAACAAACAATCAGAACGTGAAGATTGAATGTCTAGCTTTTGCCGACGACTTATCACTCTTTGGCAGCTGAAAAAACAGGCTTGCAGATCTCCTTTTAAAAACAGAAATGATGACAAGTGCCAGTAAATATCCCAAAAAGACAATTAAAACAACGCATGGCAAAATTAAGATCCCGGACCACTTTAAATATAAGAAAATAAAGAGAAATAATTAGTAGAAACGGACAAATAAAATAGTAACCAAATATCTATTATGCGGGCGGCAAGTACATTTACACTAATAAATCCGGCTTAATCAGGCTCTACCGCCACTAGAAAGGATAGGGAGGATAAGCCGTGGTGGGGATCGTCCTGTGTGTTCATTCGTGGTGGGATGATCTTATTCGAGTGTGGAACGATGGCGGATACTAGTGCGTTCACAGTCAAAGAGCGTTTTGTTAGCTTCTGTGGGGTCCGCGAACGCCCACATACCAGTAAAACATTGGAGAACATTAAGGAATGACTTCCTTGCGCGTTTTGGGAAATCGCCACCATCACGGAAAATGTTATTGACATGGGAGGAGAAGGCTTTTGCAACGGAAAGTGTTCATGATGAGACACGCAGTGGGAGGACGAGAACTAGAACTGAGACGTGTGCTGCTGTGGAGCCATCGATTCCACGGCATAGAAATCAACGTGCAAACGTGCTGCAGTGTTAGGCACGCCAACATCAACAATGCAAGACCGTATTCGGAAGGTCTTGAAAGTTAACTGTTTTCGTCCGTCCACAGTTATTGAATCGAGTGTGACAATGACCTTGATCGACATGTTTATGCATGTCAGTTATTACTTAAACGCTTTCCGAGAGCAAACGAAAAAGTCATGTTCTCAGACGAGTATAAGATTTATCGAAGCTTTCGTAATCGAAATGTTTTTTCTGGACGAAAGACAACCCTCACTTTTTTGAGGAAATCGAATACCATCCCCCTAATGTTATGATTTTGGTTAGAATGACAGCTAAACATCTCTCCTTGATCCTTATTTTTTCGATAACGCAGTTAACCGACACAGTTTTCTGAGAACGATCGACGAGAGGTTGCTTCCAAAATTAACAGAAAAAAGGATCGCCGAAACGAATACGTTTCAGCGAGACGGTGCTCCATCGAATTTTTCTTTAAATGTATGCAGACGCCTCAATGAGAATTTTCCCCGAATCGCTGGATCGGACGCGGGACAGAGAGTTAGGCTCCATCGCCTCGACTAGGAGCAATAAGGCCTCATCTTACCACACGTGACACATCAACAACGAGCAGAACCAAGACGCTGTTCAATCGGCTTTTGAAACGATCACCCCCGTTATGCTGCTGCGGATGAACAACCGGACAGCGCATATAGCTGTGCTTTGAACAGGGTGGAACCCACATAGACATTTTACACCCGTAGAAGATAAGCTGCACCTATCCTAATAATTTCATAACAAGCGTAAAGGGACTTCCCGCTCACTCTGTGGAACAGCTTTAACTTTTACAAAAAAAAACATATATATATATATATATTTACAATAAAAAGAGCCTAAACGCAAAATTAAGGCATTATAGCACAGTTGTAAGACCAGTCATCTTTTACGGAATGAAAACTACAAATTTAACTGGAATAGAATCTAGTCAAGATGGAAAGACGAATGAACCGATCAAGGCTAAACAAAGATAGATACTCGATAAACTCTGGAATTAAAAAGCTCAAGGTGGCTACGTTAGAGATGAAAGAAGAGCTCATAATTTTCAACATTACAGAAAAAAGTTTTTCTACATCGAAAAGAATACAGAAAGAAAACTTTTGAATTAAAAGGTCTTGTAGGTGAAAAGAAAATACAACAGAGGAGAATGGAGTGAAGAAAGAAGAACACAAAGTTTAATTGTAGCACCAAAGAGACGTTTCGCAAGTTTTAAATGGAAATAAATTGTAACACAGCTTACGTAACAAAGACTAAAGCATCTGATATCTAGCTAAAATGGAACTGAATCTTTATTACGTATTACTAAACACGGTACAAAATAATGCTGAAGCATCGATCTGTTCGACTCCACTGGTTATTAAATAGTGATACTTGCCTTATCCATATAATTTCCTTTAAAAGAAATGGAAACACGGGAATTATAACAATATGCAAGTAAAAGTTCAATAAATATTAAAAGAAAAACTGTATTCGTAAAAACAAAAAATTCCCGAGTTAAGAATATATTTTTTAGATTATAAGATTGAATAAATTAATATCAGAAAACAATCCAATAGTAAACGTATCACGTATTACCTTGATTTACATTAGGAGTAATGCGATTTATTCATCAAAATTTATAACCAGACGTAAAAAGTTTCAAATCTTATTATACCGTACATAATAATGTATAATATGTCATTTTTGCAAGACATACATAATTTAAAAAAAAATAAATAAATAAAACACATTTTATTTTAAAATATTGTTTTACCGTAAGTAAAATTACATTAAGTTATCACTAGAGACCGGATTATATGCATTTGCATATTAAGTCCATTTTCACCGGTTATTACATTTTTTCGTTGAAATCTAGTGATGATGCATATTTTTGCTATATTTACTATATTTTTCGGTAGCTAGTTAATAAATGAAATCTTACGTTGTAGCCGGTCAAACCTATTAGCCGCACGGCTCTTAGAGCACACTTAGCAGCCGCGCGTCTATTGTGTTTTGGTAGGATAATATTATTATGAGAAACCCACCGGTTTGGTCTAGTGGTGAATGCGTCTTTGCAAATCAGCTGATTTCGAAGTCGAGAGTTCCAACGTTGAAATCCTAGTAAAGGTACTTACTTTTATACGGATTTGAATACTAGATCGTGGGTACCGGTGTTCTTTGGTGGTTGGGTTTCAACTGTACAAGACTACACTATACTTACACTCATACATATCATCCTCATTCATCCTCCGGGTAATTCCCGGAGGCTAAACAGGAAAAAATATATTATGAGGCTAAGTAAAACACGGATTCACCCGAGACAACGACGGACGATACCGTTCTGCGTCGCGAACGCCTACTGCAGCTCTCCTCCCACTAGGAAATTAAATTACGCATGTTTTGTTGACGCGCTCATTGCATCAGTTTAGCTTTTTATTTATTTCTGCAAAGTTTAATGTGAACCGTGCCTCCTGAAAAAAAGAATTGTCTCCGTCGATAGCTAACTATCCTGGAACATTTACATACGACGGAAATGTTTTATATTGTCGAGTTTACGAGAAAAATATTTCGTGCACAATAAAGTTTCAAATAGACCAGCATATCAAGATAATTCTTCATAATGCAGGATTGCAAAAGAAAGGTCCACGACAACTTATAACAGCGGCAAGTAGCAGTTATTTCAAAAAGCACAGCATGGATTTACATGAAGCGTTGCTTACAAGTAATACTCTACAAAAAAACTTGCAGATCCTACCTTCAAAAATGTTATGCGAAAATATTGTTTGAATCAATACCAGATTAATCAACATTGCGTAAAAATTATATATCAACAGTTTACCTACATGTTCTTAAAGAAATACCCAATGAACTGAAGGATAGCATTATTTGGATTTCAACTGACGAAACTACCGACAGTTGTGGCCATTACAGTACAGATTTAATTGTCGGTGCATTAAAATTAGAGCCTTCTTCTTCCTATTTGGTGGCCTGCAAAGACTTTGAAATGAAAAATTATTCTACGATCGCCAGATTTGTGAATTAGAGTATTAAAAAAATATTTCCTGAATGTTCTGCAGATGAAAGAGTGTTTATATTTTTCTCAGATGCTGTTCCCTACATTATCAAGGCCTCAAAAACCATCCAAGTATTTTATCCCAATTTGATTCATGTGACGTGCTTTGCTTACGGAGTACATAGACACGCTGAAGGTGTACGATCCACGTTTGGGAATGTAAATAAACTGATTTCATCAACAAAGAAAGTGTTTCTTAAGGCACCTGCCGGAGATAAGGCTTATAAAGAAAAACTACCAAATGTACCTTTACCTCCCGAACCAGTGGTTACTCGATGGGGAACCTGGATTGAAGTACAATGAACATTTCGAGGTCATCAAAGGTGTAGTAAACGACTTCGATAGTGCAGAGGATATGGCAGTTTTTCAGTCCATGGAAGCATTTAACGATTCTAGTATAAAAAGAAACATAGCTGTACTCATTTTTCCCACAAACCTGCGACTATTCAAAAGCTTGAAACTCAAGGTTTGGCATTGACTGAATCTATTCGGTTAACGAATAAAATCCACCAAATGAACTGCGTTACCAGAGATATTCCCGTGTAAACTTAAAGAAAAATTTGAAAACATTTTGAATAACCTAGGCTTTGAACCTTTGTGTCAAACCGATAATTTTATTAACGGGACGGGTGAACTTTTAGGTGCTAACATAGCAGCCAAATTCAAATACTGCCCAGATACCTTAGTGGATATGGAGCGATCTTTTTCAACTTATACAAATATTTTGAGTGATCGAAGACACAATCTTACTACCGAACATTTGGAACAGTACCTGATTGTTTACGTTTACAAAAGTAACAAAAAGTTAACTAATTGTTAATTATGGAATTTATCGATGTTATTCAACTACTTACTAATTGTACGCGTATTTTTAAATAAAAAAAAACTAAAAATTACTACTTTTTTATTATTTAAAGTTGGATATTTTGACACTTTTCATGCATATTTTAAGCATTTTTGATGCATATTTCAAGCTTTTTATGTTGCATATAATCCGGTCGTCTCTAGTTATCACATACATCTGAGTTTATAATAATATACATTTAATCTTTAAAAGGGTAATCAATAGATAAACAAAATATACAAAACAAATGTTTTTATTTAATATTCAGAACTAATAAATAAATACGATTAATTTTTATGTACTAAATACAATTCCCGAAATAAATGTAAACTATAAAGAATTAATTAAGCTACTATAATTTTACGTTACCATAAAGTTTATTCATAAAAAAATAACACGAATATAAGAAACTAATCTTACCTTCTGATTCGTGATCTAAAAACTAAAAAAAAATCATTTTTTAAGGGTATTCATATTCGATATTTGAAAGATCTTTTTAAATTTCTTCAATTAAATACTTGGAATTGAAGTCATGATACCGGAATATTATCCAGTAAAAATAAACCATTAGATTACCGACACAGAATTGTTTTATACTTTTTAACTTTAGATAGTTTGGTATAATTAATTGTAATTTGCTATTACCATTTAAAAAATAAAAACTAAATGAAAATTTTAATTAATTAAAGTTAATGAAAATTTCTGATATGTATATGTATTTATTTATTTTATATTTATATTTTTTTCGTGATTTTTAGAGATGAAATATACATAAAAAACACCTCGGTCATGCCAAGAAACATGGGAAAAAATTTGATTGCAATTGATCGAGTAGTTTTTTTTTGTATCCCGAACAAACAAAAACTCTATTCCTCTTTATACAGAGTGTCCTTTAAAGGTGAGGCCAAACTGTACGAAGTGATTCTACTTAAAATACTGAAGGAAAAATGTCCAGTGAACATAAGTTCGAAAACACATATTTTTCTGTCTGCCTGCAATTTTGAATTTTTTAAAAAATTAATTTTCAAGAGCAGTTGGAGATAACGCAATAAAATCTTTTAGTTTATTTTAAACTACCATTTTTTAATAGGAAAAAAGTCGATACTCTTCTTTGATAAATTTCAAAATCGCGGTCGTTTTAATTTTTTAATCTTAAATATGTTAGGAATTATTAGATGTATCAAATTGCGTTGTATTATAAAAATTATGAAGCTTTTTTTTGTGGACAAAACAACACCTTAGTCGTAAAATTCCGACGACAAACAACAGAGTTATTGCAAAAAAGAGGTTTTAACCGATATTGCGACCATCTTGGTTTTTTTATTATCGTGGCTTGCTAAAATTAGCAATTTTAATCAGAAACCATATCTCATATCAGGTTTTCTACAACCACATTCGTTTTGGTATTTGGTACAGGTAAGAATAAGAGTAAGTTGTATAATATGTACAGTCGCCGCCAAGCAACAGCGAGCTCGAAATGGCTACGATTACTATCGAATAAATCATGCGCTATTATAAATATGAAGCATATATAATAAACTATAAAAGTTTATAGAAGAACAGTAGTTTCAGAGTACAGTAGTAATGCAGTGACGTGCGAGCTGCACATCCAAGCTTGCCGTTACCTGGCGGCTACAGTACTTCGAAGAACATTAAGATTGGCGCAGAAGAGAAAGGAACGGAAAACAGCATTAAGCCAGTTAAACTATTGATAAAAAAATGAGCAAAATAAATATTTATTTAAATAAACAGATAAAAAATTGGCAATACTCTCCTCGATGCAACACTCTTTTAATAAGTTGTAAGTTGATAAGCGGAATATGAATATCAGAGCAAGTTTTCCTTATATTCCCCCCGCCATTCAAATAAATGTACTAATTCTAAAATAATAAAGAAAAATTTAACTGATATTGTTGTGTAATGATTTTTTTCTTTTTCATTACTTGATATTCTCAGAATCTCGGGACAAAATAAAAATAAACAGAATTAACTTATTATTTTTTTAGATGATTATTAAGAAAAATATAATTTGAAATTCATAAGATATGAACGGAATCGAAACAGTTGTAGACGGTCTGACATACCCACCGGGTCGGTCTAGTTGTGAACTCGTCATCGCAAATCAGTCGATATCGAAGTCGAGAGTTGCTAAGGTTCAAATCCTAGTGAAGGCAGGTACTTTTATACGGATTTCAATAATGGATACCGGTGTTCTTTGGTAGGCGAGTTTCAATTAACCACACTTCTCGGGAACGGTCGACTTAAGACTGTACACTTCATATTCATACATATCATCCTCTGAAGTAATACCTTACGGTGGTTCCGGAAACTAAATAGAAAAAGAGAGACGACCTGACATGAATCACAAGTCATTTTAAAAAAATGTCACAGCGATTCTCAAGTATAAACATAATATTGTGGCAGCTTTTATAGAAAAAGAGGAATCATGTGCTTTCCCGTTGTTTACAGATCCAAACATAAAAGCAGAAGAAACTGATCGAAATTGATATTTAGCACTAAGAGGACACACACCTTTGCTCTATTCATCACAACAACCGGCTGAAAATAATAAAGAAAAACATTATTTTTAGAGAAAGGAAATTATGATTAGCCTCTTATATCTTAATTTTACGTACTACTCAGCAATATAAAAAAATCCCTTTCGGCACGCCGGAAGGCGGAGGTAGATTTCACCGGTTCTAATTAGGAGATAAAAAAAATGTCCACCTTAAAGTTAAGAAAAACTTCAAATTTACTCAATTCGACAATGGTTGGATGTGAAAAAAAGTTTCACACGTTTACCCTACGACAAGCCCCAGCTTCTCACAAATCTAGTAGCACTTCGGTCACCCCTTGCCATAAGGGTTGGTCGTATCAAAAATTGTTTCAGACAAAACTTTTAGGCAATGTTTAGAGGACTAACGACCACTTGAAACCGATTTGATACTATGCCTATTAAGGGAGGTATGATTTTTTTTTTGTCTACAAAACTCCACTTTTTCCACCCTCTGGGCCAATGGTCGGGGATATCAAAAAACTTACCTTACATAAATTTTACGCTCTTATCCAAAGAATAGTAGGAACTTTAAAGGAATTCGATATTTTACTTAATAAGGAAGTTATAGCGATATTTTTTTTTCGAAAAAGCCCCCCATTTCTACCTCCATGGTCCGATTTTGGCCGTTAACGAACTCGACCGAGAATTTCGGACGAGTGATTTTTAAGGAACAATTTGAAAGTGATTGGCGCAAAATTCCGGCAGTTATCGTGTCCACAAGAAAATGAAATATATATATATAAATTTTTGAATTGACGGTAGTTTTCGGGTCTGGAGGATGTGAAACGCGAAGTTATGTCGAAATTTTCCGGAAGTCGAATCATGGTACCCATTACAATAGGTAGCTTTCTAATTAAATCTACCTAAAAGTCTAAGGTAGTGTAAAAACAACAAACCAACAAGCCGTTTTCTGTTATTAATGTAAAGAAAACTTATTGGACGAACAAAGAACTTTTTAATTTATAACTAAAACGTTATTTCTAAATGTAATATTTACTTATCATAAGTTCATGTAGACGTGGAAATAAGCAGAAAAATTACAACCGATCATTTCTAAAACTAGCCAATTCCAATCTAATTAACATAGGTGTAGCTAACACATAACACTTAATTACTAAATATAGTAATAAAAAATGATAAATCAAAAATTTAAGGTCAATCGTACGGTTCATTACCAGACATCTGATAAAATAACAGATAAGAGAAATAGAACACCATTTATAATCTACATTCCTTTTATTCAACCTCCAATCTAATATTAATTTTTTTAAAAATAAAATTAATTAATTTTTAAACAACCATAATCTTTATATTACTTTTTCAATACAGCATATATATACAGATAATCTGATCAATATAAGAAAAGATAAATAATTAAACGAGTTATATCAAATGTTAATTCAAACTGACAGGTGTTAGTTAGTATGTTGAAATTAAAGGAAAACATATTAACAAGGGAAAGTTCAATTATTTTTGTTTATATTGATTAATCTAAACTGTATAGAGATTTATTTATTTATTAATTTAAATCACCGATTATAATACTGAATATGAATTTCATTAAAGAACTAATTAAAATTTGTTTATTGTATGCATTGTAAATTGTAATTCAATGGGCGGTTTTAATCGCATAATAACATCTTTTTCTATTCATCTTGTTTTTATCAAAATCAATTTATTTATTTGCATTTAAAGCTTTAAATACGTAAATATTTTCTTTTAATCTTCAATTAACGGTCTTAAAATAAGAAAAGACATTTAAGAAGGGAAATCACTAAGTGTAATAATAATAATTTACACTTCGAACAACTGAAACACAAATCTTCTTCACAGTATTTCCGGTAAAAGATGTAGCATTTGCTCCATTTTATACACAGGAATTTTTGATTACATATTGTCGATTGTAAGAACACAGTTGTAAGACATTTCCGTCACGCGGCTAACCCGCGTTCCGCAAAGCCCTACAAGTCTCTCTTTTTCTGTTTAGTCTCCGGAACGACGGTAACGTATTACTTCAGAGGATGAATGAGGATGATATGTATGAGTGCAAATGAAGTGTAGTCTTGTACGGTCTCAGGTCGACCGTTCCTGAGATGTGTGGTTAATGAAACCCAACCACCAAAGAACACCGGTATCAACGATCTAGTATTCAGATCCGTATAAAAATAACTGCCTTTACTAGGATTTGAACCTTAGAACTCTTGACTTCGAAACCAGCTGACTTGCGATGACGAGTTTAACCACTAGATCAACCCAGCGGGTTAAAGTACTACAACCGTGGGTTCTTTCTGATGCACGTATAACACACACAATTTAATTTAAATATTTACCATTTTACTTAAATATAATATTTTTTTTTTACTTAATTCAAAAAATGCGCGCGCAAACCGCATTTAAATCGCGCGGGCGTGGCGGTACTGGTGACGGTCGACACTACCTAAACTAATGTAATTTCAAAACTTACGCTAAAAAAATTTCGCTTGTACAGTCGGAAGACCGACGTAGCCACGAGGCTTAATACACCAGGTACCGAGTCGACCGTGGGATCGAGTTCGAGACCCAGCCAGATCGAATAACTTTTTCACGCTTCAAATATTATTCATTTACTTAATTCTACCGCTCAACTGTGACGTCACAACACAGCAGATGACTTTAACAGGATGTTTTGGGGTGAGGGCAAGATTTTGCAAAAACTTGTTTTTACAGATATTGTTATATTAATCTTTAACAAATAAGCCCAAGAAAAATACGACCATAATTAGGCGAAATCTCGAGATGCTGGGATGACCTAGCTCTACAGCCTCACCCCCTTTCAGTTTTTAAGCTGAAAATTAAATGGCAACATTGCGCCACGCATAGAAGTTATCTGACCAAGCTTGGTCAAAATCAGTCCAATAGTTCTGGAGATATAAGGTGATTATAGACTAACACCGAACGCACACGTACATACGAACATGACAACAACCGGAAAATTTCCATCCGGTTTTTTGGGTTCCTCAGGTGTCAAAACCTCAAGACCCGGTGAAAAGCGTGTATAGCACCAAATTTTACCGATTACAATACTTATATTTCTACAGCTATAGCTCTGCTATAATGCTACGTTGACGGGAAAGTAAAACTGAATTCAATAAATTGAAAAAAGACGATCGCACATTTTAATGAAAAAGAAAATTTCTGTAGCTTTTGCAGATTAAAATTATGAAAAAGTAAATATAATTCATAGGAGAAAAAATAATTAAGAAAAAATTTCCTATGACAATACAAAAACATAGGGGTTTTTTCTGTTTTGCCCCACAATGATTTCTTTTACGGTACGTATTATATTTTATACTTTTTCTTCCAAATTTATGATTATTTCGAGGAATTAGCAGAGAAATTATAAAAATAAACTTACCAAACTTAACCTACGCTCACTTCCTAGCTAACCTTGAATAGCGAGCGTAGGTTAAGTTTGGTTAATTATATTTATAATTTCTCTGCAAATATCTCCAAATACCCACTGATTGTCTGAAATATAATACGTAAAGTAAAAAAAACATTGCGGGGGAAAACAGAAAAGACCCAAAAATAGTATTGAAGAAAAAATTACTAACGTTACAAAAGAGCATAATGCTAGGCGGGTGTGTCTTCCCTTACGGAGTTGGGATGTCCCAGTAATAATTATCTATTCTGAGCATGCACTTTAAGAAACAATGATTTAGACTTCAAAAGTAAAACTTAGACTTCCAAAATAAAGTTGCAATTCTTTTATAAAAAAATTAAAAAACTACTCATTGCAAAAAGGGCTGCTATTAGCGAAATCTTTTTACTGTATTTCCATAAAACTGGTAAACAATTCTTATCCTCTCCCTTTAAAAACTCTTGGCTTGAAGGATTTACATACGAATTTCGATAAAACGCTATCACTGTACACGGTGTCCAATCTGAAATGCCCTATTTTTATGTAACTATATATCCTATAATATTACACATGTCGTCATTAAACAAAAATTAAATAAAAGCCTGGTCTTACCAAGTTATAACAAAAAATCACATCGCTTCCACGTGTGCCCCACTAGTCACAAGAAGAATATCCAGCCGATAGGCGATTTCTTGCCAGGTTCATCGAAGAATTTCTAGTGTGATGGTTGAAATGGCATTCCGAACGCTCTCACGCGGCTCCTGGATGTTTGCTACTTTTGTCGTATACACCATGTCTTTGATATAACCTCAGAAGTCCAGAGGCATTATGTGCGGCGATCTGAGCGGTCAGGGAATTGAACCATCTCTTTCAATCCACCTTCCAGGAAACGTTTCATCCAGCCTTTCCCTTACCTCAAGGAGCGAATGCGAGGGAGCCTCATCTTGCTGGAAGAGGATATTAGGATGCTTATGTTCAGTTTATGAGAACGTAAAATGCTCCAACATATCAAAATTTCTGATAAGTGAATTGGAAGAGATGGTTTAATTCCACGGCCACCCAAATCGGTAGACATAACCCGTCGCCACAGGTAGTTCAACGAACTCGGCAAGAAATCGCCTATCGGCTGGAAATTCTTTGCGTGGCTGGTGGGGCACATGTAGAAACGATGTGATTTTTTGTTATAACTTAATAAGATAAGCTTTAAATTAGTTTTAGTTTCGTGTCGATATGTGTAATATTTTGGGTAAAATACTTAAATGAAAATAGGTCATTTCAAATGGAACACCGCGTATTCATGCGCAGTGCATAATTTTTTTTTAATTTTTTTTATTTGAAAATCGTATTTTTTTAAGAAATGTTATTTGAATTCTTCCCACCGCGAATAGTGAACCCGCAAAAACTACGGGATAAGTAATTTGATTTATGCTATACATTTTCTGACAAAATATCTGATAAATTAATTATACATATAAAGAAGAAAGATACAATTTTACATTAAAGAAAAAAAAGTTAAAATTGCAATAACATTAACAAATTAATTTATCCCAACCGAGTAAACTATTCGTCAAAGTTGAACTATTTTAAACGAATAAAAAAAAACAAATTCCAAATTAAAGAGTAAGGAAATCGATAAGAAATATCTCAACAGAATTAAACTTAGTTAAGGGGAAAAATTACATTCAAGGTGAGTGTATTTAGAGTAAGAGACGTGGACAAACAAATAAACAGACTGTAAGTTGAATGAATGCGTGAATATAAATAAGCGTACTTTTACTTTTATCTAATAGTATAGTAGTAGTAACAGGAGTGGCAGTCTTCTTATACTGTTTATTGATTCAACATACACTAACGCGTGCCACTGGTTAACACAAATCTTTCTTCCTGTCTAATGGTTCAATATATTTAACAAATTCATTGAGAGAAGATCAACTCTAAAATAACTTATTAACTAAACATATACGTGCGATTAATTCTCACATTTTTATATAAAATGAAGTTAAACCTGATAATAATTTCTATTACTAAGCCTAAAAGAAGTGAGTTTTCTTATTTTTAATAGAAGCTTAACGATGGTTGGATGGTTACAATATTAACCAAAAAGCATACACTTTTTAACTGATTCTTTAGGAAGTCGGTACATTTCTAGTTCATGATGAATGTAAAGCTACAGAACCTTTAACCGAATTGAGAATATCCATGACGATGTATTTAAGAATTCAAAACACCGGATAAGACGTTTAACAACAACCGAGAATACAGAATGTTGTGAACTATTTCAATCCCAAAATAAATAAAATAAACTTTGCAAAGAAATAAGTAAAACTGAATCGTACAAAAATTAAAAAAATTACAAGTTTTCAATTTTTTTAAAAATTGACTTCAAAAGTCGAAACGATTTCAAGTGTTAAGTTTCAATGTTTTAATTCAGATTTATTTCTTGTAACGTTTATTTTAGTTTACATTTTTTACATTTATCTTTATTTAAATACGAGTAGTAAGACAAAAAGATATAAAAATTGTATTCATATTAAAAACAACCGTTCGCAAGAAATCCACACTAATACAGAAAAACAACGTGTAAAGGCTGCTACCGAGCGTGATTAAGATTGTGCTTTAACATTTGTTTCATAATTAACGTTCTTAAATCTTTCAGAATAAGTATATTACAAACCACAATGACAAACGGCCTAAGTTATAATAATAATCCAGTATAAAGATGAAATAAATCTTCTCCATAAAAAATGTAATTAAATTTACGTAAAAAAAAATTTCATTTAAGTTATTTGAAAAACTTAATTATGGGATCAGGAGAAATTTAGTATTTAGAAGAAACATTTGGTCAAAAGTAAGGCTTGAAGATACACAAAAATATATATATACACTATTAGCCGCCCCGTCTAGCCAGAAGACCCTCCGGGCTCAGGTCAGCCCAGGCGAATCCCGGAGCCAACTCAGGGCTCTTGGAGGCCTACCCTATGGCCGTAGAACTCACTTTGTTCGCCATTCCCAATTTGCCAGGGCGACCGACGTCCTGGACACCTGCAGAGCTCGCTTCCGTCGCCATTCCCATCAACCTACAGGGCTCCACATCTTGAACCCCCCGCACTGTACATTATCCTCACGGTCGTGAGAATAATTCCGATAAATAATAATTATAGTATTCAAACTTTATAGAAACCCGAAAAAGAAGTTAAATTACAAAAGATAAAATAATAATAACTGTTGCAACTAAAGTACACACACATTTGACGATGAAAAATTCAATACTTATTTCTTTGCCGCGGAGGCAGAAATATAATAATGAAGTAAAAGGATTATGCTATTTTTTCCTTAATGAATATCTTTTATTCACAACTTCACCCTCCTAGGGGGCGAATAAATAATTAATATTTTTAATATCTTAACCTTCAAGGGAGACAGGGCTTCGGTCGATGGTTAAAACCTTTTCTGGGATAACACAAATGTACCCTGAAATTGAAAGTAATATTTTGGACTTTTTCTTAACTGCAGTAATAACCCTTCATTGAGAGCTTTTCAACTATATATCATAAGTAGTACTTATTTTCATCGGTTAGAGTTATAGCCAAATAATCTTTTAATTAATGAAACATTTGGATCTTAAAAGGGGAAGGCACGTCGGTTTGAATCAGACTTCATCTCCTTTTTTTCTTTCTTTTTCCTGTTTAGCCTCCGGTAATTACCTTTCAGATAATACTTCAGAGGATGAATGAGGATGATATATATGAGTGTAAATGAAGTGTAGTCTTGTACAGTCTCAGTTCGACCATATCTGAAATGTGTGGTTAATTGAAATCCAACCACCAAAGAACACCAGTATCCACGATCTAGTATTCAAATCCGTGTAAAAATAACTGGCTTTACTAGGACTTGAACGCTGGGACTCTCGACTTCCAAATCAGCTGATTAGGGAAGACGCGTTCACCACTAAACCAACCCGGTGGGTTTATTTACACAACCTACTATCGACTTCATAAAGCTTCTTCTAACCAAGACCAGTGCATAACTTACAACCCTAAACAATCACATTTGCCCACTCGCGGAAGCGCTATCCCCGCGCCTTCCTCCGAAGGTTTCACACAAAACATCTTCCCGTATCTAGCTTCAATTAGACTACGCACTCGGATCGAGTCAAATAAACACCAAAAATACTATTCATATACCGAGAGAACAAGTGTTGATCGCAGCAACAAAACGTTTGTCCTACAATTCAATTTATTCAAAGTTCTCTTGATTTAATTAAAAATCAAGAAAAAAATTCATGAATTGAATAAGCCTCTAATGAAAACATAACCGACCAGAAAATATCGTCACACACATTAAATAAATCTAAATCCGATAAAAAAAGGATATTCTGTAATCTGTCTTGCGTGATTTACAAAGCTGAATCTACCTCTTTTTTGTGAACTAAAGGACTAATATTGATTTCTTTTGCAATATTATAACGGGTTTCCTTTATAGGGACGCACAACTGGGTTTCAACGCTACTACTCCGTAACACAAATGAACTTCAATACAACGACTTTCAGAAAAAGAGTAACGAAATGAATTTAATGAAAACCAAACCAAATGTTTTTATGCACAACATACAACAAACAGAAAAAATTCAGGGTTGCAAATAAAAAAAAAAAAAAATGAAATGTAGATGGATGTAAGCCATCAAACAGTACAAAACAAGGTAAATACGTGTGTGTATACATAACTAAAAGTCTGTCTATCGATAGAGCATCGTTTACCCGATATTTTAATGAAACATGAAGGTTCCATTTAGGTTTTGGTTGGACTGTGCTGCCCTAAATAAGGGCGCCGCATTTCTAAATCAGAAATGGATTTTCTTCTATTCTCCATTAAATGCCATTTTCGTAAAAAACAAATGTACAAACTACTCTTTCCGAAATAAAATATCGAGCAATTTATCTAAAAGTAATTATAATATTTTGACTTCTTTTGTCCTATTATAAGTTCTACTTACAGGAGACGATAAATATTTACTGTCAATGCGAAAGATGTCAAGTAGACAATGATTTTTTTATTCGATTGTTATTTGTTTTTTTGTTATTTGTGTGTTTTTTATTTTGTTAATTCTGTAAATAGCTGATAACTCCAGTAAAGGTTTGGCAAACGATTGCCGATTCATTTACGATCGGATGATTCTAATGCCGCTAATTTCTGATAACGGTCAAGCGTTTCTCTCAAAGAAGTTTTGATTCCGGTTTCTCTTTAGTACGTTCTTGAAAGATTTGTTGCATTTCATACGTTATTAACGCATCAGTAACGTGAAAATTTAATTCTATTAAAAAAAAACCCTGATATCTCGAGGGAAGTGGTAGAATTTAATGCACAGATGCGGGAAGGGTGTTACCGTTTAATCCTTTTCCATTAACTACAACCCTACCTCAATAAATTTGAAATTTGGCCAAACAGTCGTAGGAGTTTTCCTAACGACATGTGATTTGATATTACTTATAATAGGTACGGGAGATTTTTGGTTTTTTAATCTCTCCTAATAAGTACATATATAGTTAATAAGTAACAAGTTAAAAATTAAAGCGGTTAAATTAAAGTTAAAACGGTCATAAAGTATAAAGGTGTAATACGTAAACATTTTATGGAAATACCCCTTTTCTGTGAGGGGAAAACAATTTCTGAGAGAGGATTCATTCATAAATTTGACGTCAGCTCGTGAGCTGGACCGAGCAAAATTTACAGGAAACAAAAAATAAATCCAGTTAAATTAATCGGCTGAAGAAAATTAAATTAATTGAAGTTACTGAGATCTTAAAAAAAGAATCTTCAAATAAAGAAAAAAGGGAGAATTTAAAACTCATACAAAATGTTACTCATCTATCTTTTTTATCTTAAAGGAAATTTTTTTATCTTTTCCACGAAGCCGGTTGGAAACTGAATTGATAGTGATAGCGTATGAAAAGATGCCATGTCTGAACGAGATTCGAACCCTGGACCTCCACACGAAATGCTGAGACGCTACCTTATCAGCCACAAAGGTCTATAATTTTAATTACAGAATAAAATCAATTTATCGCAAAACAAAATAATAAAAAAAATAAATAAAAATAGTTTTCCTATATACTTATATATTAATCGTACATGCAAAAAATTTATCAGTTTATTATATTGTGGTTTTCCTTGAAACGTCAACGAATCTAAGTCCCCTAAAATAATAATAAAATAAAATTTTATTTTGTTTTTTACAGATTTTTTATCACGCGCAAGATAAAACTGCATATTATTACTTACATGAATTTAACTCGTTATACGTATCTTGAATTTAAATTAAAATACGAAATTATAAAAAGGAACAAATATCTAATATAATTTATCATAATTAAAGAACAAAGAAAGATTTAAAAAAAAGATCCAAAATTTTACTAAACACAATTCATTCGCTATTTTATTTTAGGTTAATAAATAATATAATACGTACACCCTATAATTAATTATACTAATTTTAATAAAGATTAAAATATATTAGGTATAACTGTTTAAATTATAATACGTCTTAATTAATTTTATACTAGTTTTAAATCCCTTTAAACGTATAATTGGACATTTAAAAATAATATAATAATAATATTTAGTAAATAATTTATATTTACCGATGAATATTTTACGAGAATTAAACTTTCCAATTTAAATTCTTGTTATTTATAATTAATATTATTACATTACATTTAAAGCTGATCGGTTAAGATTATTTTAATTATTAATATATTAATATTATTATTAAATCCAGCTATCCTTGATTTATCTTATTAAAACCATAAATGTTAAAATTAAGTTTTATGTTTTACCATAATTGCGGATAAATACATAAAATTTTATATTTAGCCGATAGAATATTATTCTATTCTCTATTTAATACGTTTTAAAATAGACAGATTCAGTTAGAGATTACCATCAGCAGCATTACTTACATAAATAATTAAATATTAATAAATCAGGAAAAATTATTTTTTACCTCTTCTATTTTCAAGCAGATTATAAGGGCGTAACGTATTATCCTTGATAGTAATTTATCTTGTTATGGTATGACCGTTTTCACAGAGTGCTGACAACGTAATAAAAAATTAATTCCAGTTCCTATTCTACCGATCGCGAATTTAATTCCATGAGGATTTTTGTTTAAGTAGATTGTTTGTTTTCTCATTATAATGAACTAATTTAGAAAAGAAAAAGAAATTCTAAGTTTGATAAGAAACGTTATACTTACATATATTTTCAAAAGTCTTACTCTACATCCGGTCTCTATTAGTAACATATATTATTAACATCTATTATTAACATATATCCGGTCACATATTTTAGTAACGCGTATGCCAGATAGTTTACGCTTAATCGTTTCTATATTTACATTTATATCGTTCGAATTTAGGTCAGCGTTGACATTTTGCATACGTTAGAAAAACCACCTCTCATCCACCTCGTAAAAACAAAAAATTAAAATAAAAAATCGGGAAAGATAACATTAATTCGGCGTCCGGCTTGTTGTTAATCAGTAAATAAATATTCGAGAGGAGTTACGAGATATTAAAATATAAAATATAATTGGAGAACATTCATTTAAAAGTTGACTATAAACGAATCACCATTTAAAAGCAACATTAAAGAATATATATATATAAAAAAGTATTTTTTATTCTATATCTTTGAGATATTTACTCGTATATATATATATATATATATATATATATATATATAGGATGATTTACCACGTTATGCAGATATGGGAACTCATTCTACATATAAAAATAAAAACAAAATCCATAAACATACGTCTGGAAACGCTTCGTTGAAAAATTTCGTCTAGGTTTTCATCTCCTCCAGTAAAATGAAGCCGTACAGAAATTCTTGGGATGTAAAAATGTAAGCTAATTTGACGGTTTCATATGAAATTCAGTTTGACAAATTAATCAAAATGAGTCCGAGAACTGTAACTTCTGTATCTTTTAGAAAACCAACGAAAAACGCAAAAAACTGTATTTGAAAAACAACGCACTTTTTTACGTTTGGCTTGTAGCAGTAATAACTTTGTTAAATTGCCAATAAAGAGAAAACTAATTAATAAAACTTGAAGAAAGTTTAATTCTAAACAGAAAATTAATAACAGTTAAATAAAATGAAATTTTATTTAGAGCAAAACAAAAATAAATATAACTTGAAAATATATTTTAACGTAAAGATTTCATAAAATCTACAATAGATTTTCGAAAAGTTTACATTTATTTCGATGCACTTTGCTGTACGTTTGCGGATCGTTCGTGTTGCTGTATTCAGTTCATCAGGGCTGTTCTTTAACAGCGCAAAAGCATTCGTAACACGGTCAAGTAACCACCGTCAATAAGTCTCGGCTATTTACTTTCAACTTTAAACATTACGCTTCATCCAACCCCATACACAAAAATTCATCGACACAAGGATACACAAAAATTCATGGATGGCTAGGATTGTGAACCGTTTCGACCGATCCATTTATCTAGGAATTGCTGATTTAACTAGGCGGGAACAATACAAGAGAAAAGTGGAGACGCGCAATCGTTCTGGAAGTATATCTGGCGTCGTGTTGCAAAAGGAACATCTTCAAATAATGGCTGTAATTGTTGTTGAAGAAAGAAAGATCTGCGACATATGGTAATGCAACATAATTCTCACTCTTATTATTTTTATTAGGATGGTTGGCAGATATGTTATTATAGCGTTTATAAATTGTACTTACGATATTTACCGTTTAATTATTATTATATTAATAGATTTTTTGCTTTTTTTATAAATTCTGGTCTATCTTCGGGATTTGTAAATATTATTACTCCGTTTGCATGATTCTTGACTACTGATTTTTTTAATGATATTGGTTGTGTTAATAGGAAATTTATATCTGTTAAATGCCTGAAGATGTTGGTTTTATATACCATTTTGTTGATATTTTCTTTTCGAAATGAATTATATGAAAATATTTTTCGAAATGAGTTATTTTTAAATCCAAAAAGTTTATACTATTGCTAATTTCAACTTCCTTTGTAAAATGTTGTTTTCATTAAATAGATTAAATTCTTTTAATATTAAATCAATATCCTGTTCATGTGCAGATACTGAAATGACATCTACATATCTTTTAATATGATGTGTATATAAATGTGTATTGTCACCTGAGGAAACTTAGAGGATTGGAAGTGAAGCGTTGTGTGTTTAATTTATTTTTGATAGTTGATTATAAAAGAATATTTTTAGGTAAAATATGTCTTATTATATTTAATTTTATCCAATCAAGAAGAAAATAAACTTAAATAAATTACATTTAAGTTACTATTCACATATATATATAATTAATTTAAAAACCACTGTCTATCCTTCCGGATCAAATTTTATAATCAATTTTTTATCCAATTACCATTAACCATTTTGGTGACAAAACTTTAATAACTCATTACAATCCTTGATTAATTAGTCATTAATAAAATTTAAATTAAATTTTAATATTAGAGTACACAATATACTTTTCAAGTGTGGTGTCATAGGGATTTTATACGTTTAATAAACATATAATTTGATTATTATGGAATTTGTGAATCCAAAATTATAGAACATATTTTATTTAAAAAAAAAAATATATATATATATATATATATATATTAAATAACATATTTTTTAAGCTGTTACAATGATCCTGATTTTATGAAACAAATATAAAAGTGTGGGGCATTCACCATTACAAATAAACCGTAATAGTTAAAAAGATGTTAACAATCCATCTCACTCTTCAAAATGAGTACCCCACGCTTTTATTTTTGTTCAAGTAATACAAATTATTCTGTAATCTTTAAAATTTAATGCGTAAATAAAATCGTTCTTTACAAATTTATTTATTATTTTTTTTAAACTGTAATTAATTGCGTAAATAAAAAATCATATTTCAGTATGCTTACAATAGATTGATAGTTTCTGGATATTTCATGAATTTATTTTTATTTGAAAAATTAAGGATTTTTTTGAAATTTTTCATTGTAGAAAATTGCGATAAAGTTAAAATAATTTTTAAATTATTTATTAATTCTCTTTAACAACTAACTATAAGTTTTCATAAATTAAATAAAGAAATTCAAGAAATAACGGCATTTAAAATTAAAAATAATAAATTCCTCCGTTAAAGGCACGGTAATTCTGCCTGCAGATCTAACAACTCATGATTTGCTCATCCGGTGAAAGGTAACACTTTGAAAATTTTATACGATTTCTCAATGTCATATCTACCAATAACATCGTAAAAATTCTATTTTTGCTTGAAAAAACAAGAATATTTTGCATATAGTTAAAACCTAAGTTGCTATTTTATATAATCCATTATTACGGCTACATAAATAATATATAACGGTATAAATAATTTATTTATACCTCGTATCTTATTCCATTTTAGACTACATATAGGTATATCACTTTAATCATCCCAGGCGATTTTCTCGTAAACTATGCACAAAACAAAAAAAAAATCTAAACAAAAGTTACTCAGATCGGAGGGATAACACACGATGACCTTGAATTTGATCTTGAGGTTAAAACGATTTTTTTTTAGTGACATTACCTATTTTTCACTCCACCAATGAAAAGAGCAGAAAATTTTACATTGGAATATGTAGTCAAAATATGACCCTGGACCTTTTATAAAGGTCATATGGCTAACCATCGTAAATACTATTATACAGAGATAGTTATACGAGTTACACGTTTTTGAAGGTCGGGAATATTTATTTTCCAGGCTATTTATCTCACAAACTATGGGATGAGCTTAAAAATTACTTTAAGCTATCTCTGATGGTTAGCTGTAATGCCTTTCAAAAAAGTCCAAGGTCATATGCGTGACTACACATTCAAATGTAAAATTTCGCTCTGTTTTCATCGGGGAGGTAAAAAAAAAATAGGTCATTCCATTTGAAAAAATCGTGTTAACCTGGAAATTACGGTCAATGTCAAATCCAAGGTCACCATGAGGTTCCCCCTTCAATCCTAGTAACTTTTGTTTAGGTAATTTTTTAAACTAGGGCGTTTACGTGAAGCCTCTGTCACGATAGATTGTTCGACGTGCACGATCAGTTAATCCCTTCTGTAGCAAGGCTAGCCGTCGGGTTTCACCCCCACCCCAGAGATGTCAACCCTGGAGGTCCGATCCGGTACTCCGGTGGAACAGGCAGAGAGCGGATGCGCAATCTCTGCACCGACTCCAAGCCCCTACTCATTGAAGCTTTCAAGGCTCCCATCCACCGACATGCATTGGCCTTTGCATGCGGGAGGGATGTGGACGACGGAAGGGTCTCTGTTACACCTGCGATCACATCGACCCCGGCTACCAAACTGAGTGCTCTAAAGATGATATAAGTTCGTATCCAAAATCGTTTCAATCCTAGATGATCTGCAGGTGGCCGAAAAATCCAGCCCTTATGGCGATCTGTAGATGGATATCAAGTCAAAAGAAAATTAACATTTCTTAGGAAAACATTCGGAGCCCTATTAGATAGCTTTATGTATTACACTTACGTACAGCGGTTACTGCTCTGGATGTGGAACGTAGATAGATAGCATGTCCCAGACGTGGGGATTATCTACCTCGAGGCAATATTATTATTAATGTTGTTTGCTGAAGCGAAGCCGACAAACGTATAATATGCAATACGTAAATCGTACAATATACATATAATTCGAACCGAATCTCCTCACTTTATAAAATAGTTAAAAATAAAATCATTTCAATCGATGACATTATCTCACAACAAGTAGATGATATAACTAAAACAACAAACCGGTTGTAATTAAAATTACGTCGATGATGGAATAATGAAAAAATTAAAAAGTTCCGTGAATCGAACCCGAAATAATTACTTTACGAAACCATCAATATATAATAAGTATTGTTAATAAGCTTGACTTGTTAAAAGTTCTGCAGTTAAATTTACGAGCACAAAATTAAATTCCCCAATAACTTTTATCTAATTTAGCTTAGTTTATTTTTTTTTTTAGTTTCTTAAATAAAATAATTTTGTTATTACTCGACTGTCCAAAAAGGTGTGTAATGTATTTAGTATGTATGTTTGTTTGTTTATCTTAGCAGCTCAACGGCTGAACCGATTTAAATGTATGACCCGGCGTTGGAATCCTTACGTTATCGGGAGTGTCAGTCTATATATATATATATATATATATATATATATATATATATATCTTTAAATAAATTTAAAAAAAATACAATATACAACTGCTATATAGAAAATTGTCACCCGCACACTCTTTAATTATTCTATATTAGTAATTAACCTAGATTAAAGAAAATCGGTTTTTTTTTGGCAGTCCTATTTTTTAATATTTTATGTATTTAATATTTAAATGTTTATTAACATTAATTCATGACATTAAGCTTGCATACCGCGTAATAATTAAACGCTAATCGGTTTAAATAGTTACACCCTTTAATTATTAAAATACTATATAATTTTTAAAGTTAAAAACTTTATAAAAAAAAAGTTTTATAAAGAGTGGAATAATCGTATATCGTAACTTCATCTCACAAATCAACATGTCATAATAGTTTATAAATGTCTTTATTTACTCAGAGTGTACAGTATTTATCTAACAATTTACAATGCACTTAAAGAGGATATAATACTTAAAGTAATGAGTGATATACACCTTTTACAAAATGTACTTGTTTGTGTGTGCGCACCCAAATACAAGTGTGTATTTGAAATTAAATATTGGACAGGATTAATGCTTAATTAAAGTAGACTAACATTTTTCATCTCCGCACTTAATTTTGATATTCTGATCGTACAGTTTAGCCCCGTTAGGAGAAAATTAATTAGTTTAGTCATTATATTATATTTCGCCACTTTGAATCATTACCAAACTTACTTGGCGTTAGTCGTTGCATTGCTAACGATATACCGTGACTGTATGAATGGTGCCAGACATTTACTTATTTATAATGTAATATAGGACGCAGAAAATGAATTATACGCTTAATTTTTAATTCTTCTAACAACTAACAAGGAAGCGATCACGTGTCAAAGCTACACTGCCGTGGTTTTTTACTTTTTTTTATACAAAAAGATACGCGACATGTTGGTTTCAGCAATGCGGAAGTATTCAAAAAAACTTTTTCAATCTGTTAATTTAATCATTAACATAGTAAAACAAAAGAAAAAAAACGGTAGATTATTACAGAGTGTCCCATATAAAACGCAACCCAACCTTATATTGGTAGGTATTGAAATAATAAAAAGGCATGTGTAAATGTAAATGTAATTTTTATTATTACCACCATCCACTACCTTATATTTAGAGTAAATGTTGGAAGTGGCCTCCATCTTCTTGAATGCAAGCTTCAATTCTATTTACAGCGTTTCTTGCAACTTTTTTCAAAGTTTGTGGCTGGATATTTAATACAGCTTGTTCAATATTTACTTTCAATCGTTCAAGTGTTCGTGGTTTGCTGCTGTAGGCTTTTTCTTTGACTAACCGGGTAGAAAAAAATCCGCCGCAGTCAAATCTGGAGATCTTGGTGGCCACAAGCCTCGACCGATAACACGATTACCAAAGAATTCCTCGACGAAATCAGAAGTTGAACCTGCGTAGTGCGATGTCGCACCGTCATGTTGTAGCCGGCAGTGTCTGTCTTCCTCTTCCAAGAGTGCGATGAACCGAAATAAAATATCCTGATATCGTTCTGCATTAATGGTGTACTCGAAAAAATAGGACCGATTATTTTCTTCCGCGATATCGCGCACCACACGCCCGACTTCTGCGGGTGTAATTGTTTTTCGTGATAAACGTGGGAATTTTCAGCCCTCCAAATTCTACTGTTTTGGCTGTTTACGTAGCCATCCGAATGAAACCGTGCTTCATCTGTGAAAAATAACGAATCCATAACGTTAATTCCTTCGCGCAGAAATCGACGGAACCGTTGACAATATTGTAGCCGTTTTTCTTTGTCGGGCTCAAGAAGTCGATGAACCGTTTGAATGCGATAAGGTAGTAATTGTAATTATTTGGTCGCCCGATGAACAGTTGATTTAGACAAATTAATTTCAGCAGACAAACTTCCGATCGATTTATTTGGCGAGGCGAGTAATCGGTCTTTGATTTCAGTGACTGTATCTGTATTCAACACTGACGCAGATCTTTTGTGTTCCTTGTCATTAACAGAACCGCCGGTCTCTCTAAATTTTGTAACTAACCTTAATACTGATGTTTTGTTAGGAGCCGGTTTATCTGGGTACTTATGGCGAAACTAATCTTGCACTGCAACCGCTGATTTCGTACTGAAGTACGACTCAACAATGAAAACACGTTCATCAAGCGAATACACCATCTTGTCTCTAGCGATACACTGAACGTTATGATTGCATTGTTGTTACTATCGGTAGTGTTCTACTGCGTCGCCGCGATGTTCAGATGTTGGACGAGTCCATTTCAGTAACGAGTAGGGGTCCATATGTTGGACGAGTCCATTTCAGTAACGAGTAACGGAGTAAGCTAGACTTTTGAAAGTTCATGGGTGAGTGATTGATGGGTTGCGTTTTATATGGGACACCCTGTACCTGCCGAGATAAACGAACAACGCCATATTGTAGCAAACCAAAAAATAATTATGATCCTTTGAAGGAAAATTATATTAAATAAGAGGACAAATATTTTTAAGTACGGAATCCAGTAAAATAATGAGATCACAGAGAATCCCACAAACAGAAGAAAAAATTAACCTACATTAAAGTAAAAGCAAAAAATATAAACTACGCACAAATAAAAAATTATTAAAAAAAATTGAAAATAATAACATAAATTTACAATTTTCTAACTAGATATGAAAATATAGAAAACGGTAAACAGACTAAATATCTCGAAGAAATTGTAAGATGAAGACCTTTTTGGGCCGTTTAAAATAAAAACAGAAGTCAGACAAGCAGACAGACTTTCTCAGATCCACTTCTACTGCACTCTAGAAAAAGTAATAAGAGAATAGAAGAAAGGACTCCCAAAAATAAATATTGCAGAAAAGTTAAAACGGGATATAAAAACAAATTTAAAAACACAAGCTTATTAGCCTTCACAAATGATATCGCGATATTTGCAGAAGATACGAACGAGACTCGAATTAAAGTCCAGAAATTAGGCGAATGTGCAAATAAAATAGGCTTACAAATTTCTTTCGAAAAAAAAACGGTTCTACGATGAAAAAAATATAAATTATAAACACTAAAAGTTATCGAAAATCAGGAAAATAAAAGAGTAACAAAATTTAAATATCTCGAAGAAGTAATAACGCCAAACACTCTTAAAAAAGGAATCTCTAAAAGAGCGAACGTAAAAAAACGTCATTATTCAACTTAACGCGAAATTTATATAACAAAAAATCGCTTTCGCATAATGATAAAAACTTCGATATTATAACGGTAAACTCCAAAACTGTTATTCTTCCGGAAGCGTTATACAGCTGCAAAATGTTTTCGAATAAAGACCTTTTGAAAAAAAAAAAAAAGAAATAGACTACCAGGAGGGAATGTATAAACAAAAAAGTAAACAGAAATTTATAAAAATACAGAAAAAAATTAAAAAAAACAACAGACTGAAAAAATAACAAAATATTGGGAAAACAAAAGAATTTCCAAACTACTGTGCAAACGTGATCCTAGTCCGGACGAAAAAAAAACAACAAAGTCGATACCGTATTACATCAACGTGTATATTGATATATGTCATAACTTAACGGTTGTAGAGAATCTGATCTGAAACGTAAATCACGCTCCCGAAAATAGTAGAAAAAATAACAATCATTTCAGCCCAAGCTTATTACTCACTTAATATACATTTCACAGTTATAAGGAAGATAAGAGACAGATAAAGAAAAGCAAGAAATTACACTCTACGTAAAATCTAAAGCCGGGTCCTCCCTACAAGCTGCCTCTACGTTTTTCTTTTTCCTGTTTAGCCTCCGGTAATTACCTTTCAGATAATACTTCAGAGGATGAATGAAGATGATATGTATGAGTGTAAATGAAGTGTAGTCTTGTACCTTCTCAGTTCAACCGTTCCTGAGATGTGTGGTTAATTGAAAACCAACCACCAAAGAACAACGGTATCCACGATTTAGTATTTAAATTCGTGTAAAAATAACTGAGTTTAATAGGACTCGTACACTGGAACTGTCGACTTCCAAAACAGCTGATTTGGGAAGACACGTTCACCATAGTCCAACCCGATGGGTTAAGCTGCCTCTACTTGCCTCCTCCATTCCACTCCTATAACTCGGGGTGCAGAACACTTACTACTGGTTGCGTCAAAAATAAGACCTCAAAATGATAGACTTGTATTTATAATTTTTTTTTTTTTACAATTGTTTATTCTACCATATTCATTTAGTTTGGCTATTATTTTTTATTTAAATTTGCCCTTTAATTATTAATAATTTATTTCATCTGTTATTTATTTATTCTACTGTATTTATTTATTTGAGCAACAACAATTATTTTGCGCGAAATCATTTTATGGGTTTACGTTTATTATGTACGAACTTATCTCCATCATATTCCTAATTATTTTAGAATAAATTTAATAATGATTATAATTATATTAAGTTACTCGAGTTTCTTGTCGCTTTATTTATGTTTTTTTGCACAATTTAATATTTTTATTTTGTAGTTTTGTAGAAAGAATGTTAGTTATTGGTGCGTACGTGTTATTTAGAAATTAATTTCGTAAATAATTACGCTACGTCAAAAAATCATAACATTATATTATAATAAATAAACAACTCAGTTCGTATACTTTTGTATTACGTCACCGTTTCTATTTATTTTTAGCAAAACCTAACTTTAACGTAGTTAAAAAAAATAAGAAAAATGCTTTCTAGTAAGAAATAAATTACTTCACATAAATCTTGAACAAAATACTAGGCATGAATAACACTGATAAACAAAAAGTTTTTTTAAATTTGTGTGAACCTACCATTTCTTGAATTGCTTTTTTGCGTACATTACACATCTGTAAATACAGTTTTTCTATCACCCTTAGTTTTAAGTAAATTACATTTCAAAAATATTAAGGAAAAATATAGTTAAAATCTGTAAAATTTATACTTTTGCATGGCCATACCTGTGTTAGAATGATTTCGCTGATGCTTTTCTTTTATAAATAGCCACAGGCACATCTCGAATTAATCCCCAACAGTAATTGGCTGGCATGTTAGTATTCTATTTCCCTTTATAGCGGCTTTCATTCGCCGAAATATTTTTGTGAAAACGTTCACCGTGTTCGTCTCTGAGAATGTCTGTGAAAAAATGCGAGTGGAGGAAACGTATTCTCAAAGACATATTACATCCCACAGCTATGTATAAAGTAAGAAGTTGATTAACAATATCATGGTAATTGTTGGATTTTTGTTTGCCGAGAAAACATTTGCAAACGTCTTTAAATGAAGGCCAAGCTGCACTTTCTACATTATTTAACATCATTTCCTTCACTTACATTCGAAAATTTCTGCAGATATACTATCCTTCTTCATTGCTTTTACAAAATTTTTTATTAGTCCTAGCTTGATATGGAGAGGGTAAAAATATTATTTTTTTTTTGGTTAAACTTAGGGCTCATGAATATTCCCATTCGGAGTTAAGTTGTCTCGTTTCTTCCACTCTCATAATGTTTATCCTTAGCTCGGCTGTCCCATTAGCAAAGAAAACACATGTACCTAGTACAGCCTAGCTGCATGCCTAAAAAAATAGGTTCAACTTTCAAATCGCCACATATGTTCCAGCTACGTTTTTTATAATTTATTTTTTCAAGAACGTGTTTCATCACATCGTACGTCCCTTTCAAATTAATACCATAAGCGATCGGTAACGAAGGATATTTGTTACCGTTGTGCAGTGGAACCACTTTTAAACTATACTTTGACGAAACTATGAAAAGGCACCAGTCCACAGGTTTATGAACTTGCTCTCAGTGCAATAAACCAAATTATTTTCATCAGTTAAGTACTGACAAACTTCTTTTTGTCGATTTCGAAACCCCGAAACTGTTTATTTTTTTGAAGTAAATTCTTGATTAAATCAAGCTAAGCTTGATTTTTTGATAAATTTAAATCGCTAACCAAGTCATTTAATTCACCTTGTGATATAAGATGTGGTTTATTGGAAGATAATTCAAAATCAAAATCAATGTTGTCTTCTTCAGTACTGCCTGATTCTTCATCGCTGCTTTCGGAACATATATTCACAGGCGGCTCAGGAACTGGAATAATTTCACTGTGAGGTACAGGCCTGATTGCAGATTGCAATGAAGGATATTTTACAGTACGTTTAGATATTTTAAAAATTCCAGACACACTTGTTAAACTAAAGTAACAATCAGTTACATGAGCCTTTGGCTCACGTCAAACCATAGGTACACCAAATGGCAAAGCCTTCCGTGTACCTTTCAGCCATCCTCTTAAATATACAGAACAATCAGTGCATACTATATGAGAAGCCCACATCTTATCCTGATCACCAATTTTACACTGAAAGTACTAATGATATGTTTTTTTAGTTAAAGGTGTAATGTTTTTTCTACTTGGTTTTACGGTAAACTCACATAACAAAAGGCATCCATATCATTTACACAATTTCGAGGCATTATGACATTGCACTGTTAACAAACTTAAGACAGCAATAAGACTGAACAAAATTAATTCATTACTAAATCCAGTGCTTAATACAAACAACACAGCTGTGTTTTCAGCTACATGTTTTGACCTCCATAGACATGATTAATCTTGTCTTCGAAGGCTCACTCTTCAGTATTAGATACGATGTCATAATATGTGACAATAATACGATTTAATTCTTCGTCTAGTATTGTTTATTTATAGCATTGATTCCCAAAGTGGTCCAGGTGGACCCCACAGGGGTCCACGGGAGACTCGACGGGGTCTACGTTGGCGTGACAAAAAAATGGGAGTTCACATTTCATAAGCGGGGGTCCACGAAAATTCATCTGGTTTCGATAGTGAAGAACTAAAATGTTGGCTTGACTTTGCGTATCAATCTAGGCAGATAATGTTTTTAGAAGCTCAGCGACTGTTACTTGTAAAAACTTGCATATTCCATATTCAGTACAACGAAATGTAGCTGCAGGGGGTCCACCGGAACCAGCAAAATTTTGAAAGTGGTCTATGAGAAAAATAAGTTTGGGAACCTCTGATTTATAGCTTACAAATTATGTTAACAAAGTTAAACAATAAAAAATTACCTAACAATAAACTATATAGGAGCTTAAAATGCTAACTATACGTTGAAAAATGAAAAAAATCCTTTAATTAAAATTTTTCAAAAATAGTGGATGTAAGAAAGACGTATCCAGCATAAAAAAACAAATTAAAATTATGTATCGCATGTTAGGAAACAAAAATTATGTTTATCAGTGTAATTTTATTTTTAATAACAAATTATCAGAACATATTTCGTTACTATAATAGTGAAGTCATAATTAGATACGATGCAAGTTATTGCAAATTAATTGATGTGACTTTTGAAATACATTACTTTGGCTGCCGGTGTAAGTCATTGTGTGATATTAAGAGCAGTGGTGGGGATGCCACAGCATACTACTGTCCCGCCTTCAGATACTACATACACTAATAACAAAAATCAGTCCCTTTCTGTATATACTCTTGCCTTAACTCTGAAGGAAATATCATTTTAAAATATTATTTATTTCGATTTCTAACAATCCTCAGTTTTTCCACTTCCTATATAACTTTTGATTCAATACGCCTCATTATTATTTCATTATTAATTTGCATTAAAATAAGTAGAAATCATTGACACGAATAAAAAATAAATAAATAAATAGTTATGACCTTTTTCTAACGATTCGTGCATAATTACTTCATTATTAAAATTTATAAACAAGCTTAATCATTGAAAAAAAAAACCAAATAATAATAACCATAAATAAACTTCACGCATTTTCTAACGTAATAATTTGAATAAATTTGTATAAGGTAAGAGTTCATGCAATCTGTACAAGTTATAACATGGAAACCATTAAATAAACAAATAAATTTTTTTTACATATTTCACGTAGATGTATTACAATTAATCACATCAATTAAATCCTGAATAACTGGCAAAAATTCAAACGTGTAATTGTTTAATAAAATATTTTCATTTAAAAATAAATTAATAAGAATATAAAAAATTGCTAAATTCAGATTAATATTAGTATAGGAAATAAATTAACCAATATAATGTATGTATCAGTAATTTAATTAATATAAATACACACTAATGAGATTATTATTTTAAAATAATTTTTATAAAATTACTCCCAGACCCGACAATGCTTCGCTATTACTAGATTTGAGTATATATATATATATATATATATATAGATTAAATAACAAATTATAGTTTTATAAAACATTAAAAACTGAACATTACGGAACTTCACAAAATTGAACATTTCCCGTTTTCCTCTTCTCCCCTTTTCGTTTTTTTTTCCCCATTTTACCTTTCTCCCTTTTTTCCAAAGCGTAAATCGGTCTAGTAATTTTTTGTCTACAGCGGACACACATACGAGCATTGTCTTTTATATATACAAAGAAGAAGAAAGTCTGTTTGTATATTTGTTTCGTAAATATCATGACACGGCGCCACCTAGCGGGTATAGTTTTTGCAAAAACTTTTCTTTTGACGTAAATAATAAATATTCTGGATATGAGCCAAATCAGGCCAAAAGTGCAATTTTTCTAAACATCTCAACCCCAGTGCCATGCAACGGGTCCATTTTTTGCAGGGGTATTTCTTTCCGTGTAAATAAAAAATATGCTGAATATGAGCCAAATCGGACCGTAAATTCAATTTTTCAAATACCTCGACCCCAGCGACATCTTCCTTACTTTTTCCTGTTTAGCCTCCGGTAACTACCGTTTATATAATACTTCAGAGGATGAATGAGGATGATATGTATGAGTGTAAATGAAGTGTAGTCTTGTACATTCTCAGTTCGACCGTTCCTGAGATGTGTGGTTAATTGAAACCCAACCACCAAAGAACACCGGTTTTCACGATCTAGTATTCAAGTCCGTGTAAAAATAGCTGGCTTTACTAGGACTTGAACGCTGGAACTCTCGACTTACAAATCAGCTGATTTGGGAAGACGCGTTCACCACTAGACCAACCCGGTGGGCTTACCCCAGCGCCATCTAGCGGGTCCAAACTAATTCGGAAACTTTCACGGGAAACTTACAACTCATGTAAGTTTCATCGCAATCAGATGAATGGTATACGAACGCATATGGGACAAGCAAAAATCACTTTTATATATATATATATATATATATATATATAGAACTATCGCAAGAAAACAAACAAGAAGAGAACGAAAGTAATGAAATGTAGTAGAAATAATGAAGATGGACCACTGAATGTGAAAATAGAAAGAGAAAAGATTATGGAGGTAGAAGAATTTTGTTATTTGGGAAGTAGAATTACTAGAGATGGACGAAGCAGGAGCGATATAAAACGCTGAATAACACAGGCGAAACGAGCTTTCAGTCGGAAATATAATTTGTTTACATCAAAAATTAATTTAAATGTTAGGAAAAGATTTTTGAAAGTGTATGTTTGGAGTGTCGCTTTATATGGAAGTGAAACTTGGACGATCGGAGTATCTGAGAAGAAAAGATTAGAAGCTTTTGAAATGCGGTGCTATAGGAAAATGTTAAAAATCAGATGGGTGGATAAAGTGACAAATGAAGAGGTGTTGCGGCAAATCGATGAAGGAAGAAGCATTTGGAAAAATATAGTTAAAAGAAGAGACAGACTTACAGGCCACATATTAAGGCATCCTGGAATAGCCGCTTTAATATTAGAGAGTAAGGTAGAAGGAAAAAATTGTGTAGGCAGGCAACATTTGGAATATGTAAAACAAATAGATAGGGAATTTTGGAGAGCTGCATCAAACCAGTCAAATAACTGAAGACAAAACATATATATATATAAGATTTAAGATATAAATAGTAAATTAGAAATGAAGTAGTACGTTGAAGAGAAACTAGGTTATCCTCGTGCTTTCCCTTCCCTCATGAATTTTTCCATTATAATTATACCTGTTAAAAGGATTTAAAAATGTACGAATAAATACATTAAAGTAGAAAAATTAATGCATATAAATATTAAACAAACATGTCACAACTTGAATTTTTTTTCTTTAAATACTTATACCAATTTATAATATTCGACCTGTATTTTACCGTTGAGATTAAACTTAATGATTTACCTAATCATTTTTTTTAATGGACTTCACTGTATTCCACATCAGACTTCTCAAGTTATCGTCTACCCGTTGCTTCATTTTTACCTCAGTTTCTCATGGGGACAATGAAATCGTAATCGGAAATGGAAAAGAAGGGTGTAAACCTTTATTGAAACCCATGAGTAGAGGAAGGAGGTAATCTTTATCATAGATGAAAAATATATCCACTCATCGTAAAAAAAGTGAATCGCGAAAACAATTTACATAAATCAAACTGTTCAAAAATTTGATTATTAGTTTTTAGATGTTTTATTTATTTACTGTAATGTCAAAGCGGTGGTAAAAAGGATTTTTATTTTTACGAACTTTTATTTAACATCACTCTTCGTGACTGTGCCGGGATAGTCAAAACGCTGCCTCGATTTTTAACGTTCTTAACGATAAGAAAACGAGCTAATAAGGTTCATAGAAATTCATTACGAATGAAAATGCCATGCGATGTAAAACCTTTTTTTTAAGAAAATAAATTGACTGTTTTCAATAGAAAATTAATTTTTTTCAACGATTTTTTCAAAACTTTTTTCAATGTCAAATGTATATAATCGAAATCGGCTAGGAGAATCAGAGAATGTGTAGTCCGGTAAGATGCTTTTTCTGCTTCGTTGATTTGTTTGATTCCTGTTGTTACATTTAAGTCGGCTCTATATCAGCGAAAAAGTTCCATAGCAGCTCTTTGTGTCAACGATATTAGCGGTCCTATGCCAGGTAAGCCGCTTAAGTTCCATATATAACCTCAACCTGAGGTTAATAAGTTCATTCTTTTTTTGAAAAGTTCTCCAAACAGTTTATCTGAAATGAACTTTACAGAACGTTCAGACTTCTTTGTAAATGATGAAAAAGATTGCGCGTTCGTTCTATTTTCTTGTTGTTCCGATGCGTCTGCTAGTCTTAGTTGTGAGTGATGCAAACGATCACGATTTAATCTACGTTACAATGCTGTTTTGAATTTGAAGTTACTTTTTCTGCAAAACAATGTCTTGAATTTTTATATCTATTCTCGTGTTATTCACTTTATTCTCTTTTAATTCTTCGTTTTCTTAGTATTGTTTGTTTTTTCAAAACTTTCATTATTCATTTTTTCTAGTCGTTTTTGATCTCTTTCTTATTTGCTGTTGAAAAATTATCGTTTAATTCAAAAATTTTATTTACAAACAGATAATTATAACCGTTTGTATATTTTAGGGTTACGTTGTGACCGATCACAAAATGTTTGGTATAAAATCATTCTTTAATTGAATAATTTTTATTCATATCACGAAATCGTGACTAAAAAATTTAAAAGAATTTTTTTTTAATTTCTTTGAAAACACTTTTATTTAAATGTAGAAAATAAAATACGCAGCAAAAAAAAAAAATGTTGAAATGTAATGGAAACAAAATATTAAATCATTTTCGTCATAAAATTCATTTACGGTAATTGAAATTAAATATTAAATGACTTTCTTAGTGAAATCATCACATATTTAGCAAAACAGAAAAAATTGAGAAATGAACATAAATAGGTAGTATTTAAGCAGGTGTATTTTGTGTAAATAATTCTAATTTTAAACTTACGTCAAATTTATGAGGAAGGCTCCTTAGTTTTGAAGATGGATTCCTATCATTACATTTGATTACTTGGAGGCTCCTCGATTTAATTATTCGTGAGATGAAATTGCACATTAATACTGTAAAGAAAACTATTCAAAAGCTTCTTTATATTAACACATATTAATATAGTAAAGGAAATTATTTAATCCCTTGTTTTTACGAACCTAGATGATTTTTATAAGTCATTACAAATGCAATTTTCATTAGCAGAGATGCACGTTTTTACAAAGAAATTAAACGACCTAATTTTTCTCTTTTTAGTTCATACTTCATATACTTTAAATAAAGAGTGTAGTTAAAGGAAAAATATATTTATTATTACATCTGGCATTAAAATGAAATTTTTAGTGAATGTATAAAGTTGTCTTATCAAAACCAATATTTAAATGGAAGTAAATTTCTGAAAAGCTCTCTTTAATTCTTTAACGCTGAACGTAAAGAAAGATACATACATCCTCCAAGACTTGCATACGATTTCTAAAACAAACATGTGGAATAGGATAAAGCACACGATTTTTACATCAAAGATTATTTAGCGATTTTTTTTTGTACTGAACTGCAATACTACAATCGATACAGGAATATTACAATCAAAACAGGAAAACCACTCGACTAACAATATAATGAAACTTAAAAACTTCAAATAAAAGCAAGTATGGGATCAACAAACTTCTTTTGTACTCTTAAATTTATACATTTAAACCATTGTTAAGGTATTAACATATTATTTTTAAGTCTTGATGGAAGAAAAACAATAGTTTATTATTACCGTTACATAATACCAGTTTATATTTTATATTCCTTATGTGTACGTCGCAATCTGTTCAACTAGAGAACAAAAAAAGAAGATCCCCCCCCCCCGCCGGTGGGGACCAATGAGATTACGATGATATCTAAATGAGGTGTAGTTTTGTACAGACTCAGGCCGACCGTTCCTGGGTCGGCCCCAGGAACCCTGTCTCAGTTCCTGAGACTGGTTAAATGAAGCCCAACCGCTAAAGTACACCGGCATCCACTGTCTAGTAATCAAATTTGCAAGAATGTAACAACTTTTATTACAATTTGATTTTCGAAAATCAGCTGTTGAATAATTGATTTTGCAATGAGTTAACCGTAGACGTGCCCGGTGGGTTACTGGTTAAGGTGGGTTATTTAGTTTATTAAAAAGTAATTAGTCTAACAGATATTATAATATAAGATATAACCGATTTAAATGTCCAAATGAAATGGTATGCGATGACCAGTAAAATTCATAAATTTACTTACATCCAAACTTGAGAAATCTCTTGTATCGTTGATTTTCTAAAATTACAACAACAAAAAATATTTTAATTTAATTTTTACTTTCAACACCGTATATTTATCATAATTTAATGGGCATACTCAAAGTAAATTTTTAATATCTGTAAAAATACGACAAAGAATTCCGCGTACATTTGATACAATTAAAAGAGCCTGTGTTGTGTTCGTTTTATATGAAATTCATTTAAATATCACCGCATTAAACTGTGACTTTATATTATATTTTTAACACGTATACAAGCAGACCCGTACAGGAACGCTGTCTTTTTTTCTAACTGTGTACTTTGTAATATTTTTGATAAACATAAACAATAAATTTAAAATTGATTTTAAAGAAAAAGAGGGGTCGTTAGACGCTACCATTTTGTACTCATTATTATAATATCAAGCAGCGCCTATAACTACTCTATTAATCAATGTCAGAATAATACCCTCGACAAATCGTACCGGTTTATTATTCCTGTCAAAGGATGCTTTCAAAATATAAATAAATAAAATCCTCTATAAATATCTCATTACCTATACATAGCCTTTTTTATTTATTTGTTTTTGATTTGATTTTCTTTCTTTGATGAAGATTCAATGGATTTTTAATTTTTATAAAACATTATATATCATTATATATCTTCTATATAACGAGGTTAGATTTGTAAACAAAAAAAGAGTGATTAAAAAATTAAATCTCAAAAAACATTCGTAAAACTTAAATTTGCAGTTACGTTAAAAAAAAAATTATTCTAAATTTTCAAAAACCTTGTGTGAAGCATTATCAAAGGTTGTTACAGTTGTTAGTAATTTAAAGAAATTTAAAAAAAACTATATATAATAAAATTAAAAAAAAAAAAAACCACTGAACATTACTTTTTTTTATTGCTGTCACTAAATACGTATTTTTGGTTGAAACCGAGATCTGAATCTAAATTTTTTTGCAGATATACTTTCAAAAACAGTACAATATTTTGCGTAACAATGGATGGATGGAATATTGATGTTATTAAATTTTCAAAATTGACAAGGATGTGAGGCTGTAGAGGAAGGTCACCGTCAGTATCTCAAGATTTCGCCTGATTAAAGTAATATTTTTCTTAGACATATTTGTTAACGATTAAAAAATATCTGGAAAAAACGTTTTTTGTAAAATCGCACCCCCACCCCAAAAATGCTGTTGAACTAGTCTATGTTGTGTCGCCACATATGAGTGTAGAATTAAATAAATGATTAACACTTAAACCGTACAAAAGTAACTCGATCGCCCAGTAGACTCTGTTCCTGGTGCGTTATGCCTCGAGGCTGCACCGGTCTGTCGACAATACAAGCAAATTTGTTCTACATATGTTGTGAAATTACATTAGTTTAGTCAGTGCCGACCGTCGCCTCTAGTACCGCCACACCCGCGCGAATTAAATACGGTATGTGCGTGCGCTTCAGTTAAAATCACTGAATTAAATAAACGAAAGAAAATTATTTTTAAATAAAATTATAAATACTTTTAATTAAGCTGTGTGTGTAAGCCGTACGTAAGAAACAACCCATAGTTGTAGGACTTCCCCGGAACGCAGCTTTAGCCGCGTGACGGCTAAAGCTGTTTGTAGTCATCTACAAACATTTTAGTTATACACCTGACATACGCTACTTATTATAAATTATATAACATGTTATCCGAATTATTTACCTTCTACAAAACCAGCGTATGGCAGTGACATGCTCCCAATATCTTCAATTTCAGCCGAAAAAAATTACAAATAACCCAATTTTTATACTTAAAATTTATTATAAGCCATCCAAAAATTCAAGAAAGTATTAAAAAAAATCTGATGTTGATACCACATGACTTCCTTGTTCACCTATTAAAATACGTATACAATTTTCTTTTGTTTAAATGAATAGTACATAAAATCTTATTTCAGTAATAACTTCTGATTTTTTTTTTGTTGAGGTTAATAATTCAATAAAACATTTCAATTCAATAAATAAAACAATTCAATAAATCAATACATTTAAATAAAATAAAAAAGGAGTGAAATCCGATTCGAACCGATGTGCCTTACTCTTGTAAGATCAAAATATTTCATTAATTCAAATTTTATTTGGCTATAATAACTATGGAACCAATGAAAATAATTACCACTTACGATATATCGTTAAAAGCTCTCAATGAGGGCTTATTACTGCAGTTAAGAAAAAAATCCAAATTTTTGAGGTTTTGGATTTTTTTTAAACACTTTTGGTCCAGTCGATTGAAATCAAAAGGGGAGGTGCACAACTAGATGTTACAATAGCCCTAAATCCAAAATTTCAACATCCACAAGCAAATAATCAGTTTTAATTAATCAAAATTTCGATTTCGGCTAATCGTTTTGAGATATGCGAGATACATACGCACGTACTACGTACGTACATACATCAGGCCGAAACTAGTTAAAATGGATTCAGGTGTGGTCTAAATGGATACTTCCGTTAAAATTTAAAAAGTGAGAATTTTTTCGATCAAATACTCGTACTTCCTTTACTTCGTACAAGGAAGTAAATATTCAACACAACTACAAAAATAATATTAGATCCTATTTATAATATATTTGCTATTATACGACTAAAACGTTATATTATCAAATATAAATTCCCACTCAAAAGCACCTATTCTTAAATCACAATTTTTATCTATCGAAACGATAATTAAGTTTTCACTCATTTTATACTTTGAATATACGCCTAATTTTTCATCCATTATTTTTTTTAAAGTAAAGGCTATAAACTACTGGTTTTAAACAAAAAGAAACATTCGTCACGTATAATTTTCTCCAAGAATAGGTCTATAATTTTCCTTCTAAAAACTTTTTAAGATATATATTTTCAATTATTTATAATGTCTATTCATTCAAAGTCAGAGTATTTAATAATTGTGTTTGTTTTACTGGCTAATCATTATCTACACTACAATACGAGTATAAACAGGAAGAGGGTTTTTGTTTGTTCGGGATAAACAAAAAACCTACTCGATCAATCACAATCAAATTTTTACCTATTTCTTGGCATAACGGAGAATCTTTTTAAATATATTTCATCTCGAAAAATCTCGAACATCTATATGTAGTACTGGAGATTTGCCGGCTGAATCACAAGCTTTAATGAATTGTGAGTCTCTATCAGCGTGTGTGTGCTGGGTTTGTGAATTGAATGATTCGAATCAATCAAATGAATAATGTTACAAAAAAAAATAGAATTTAATTTACGTTAAATAAAAATAATATTAAATAAATTTAAAAGTTTTTGTTTAACAATAATTGGTTTCCCGTGAGGAGTACATGTGAGGCTAGATTGGTAAGGTGCTCCTCGTGGGATGCTAGACCAGTCATCACTAACAACTGATAACAAACCAGTCCCTGGGGCGCTATTTTTATAAGATAATCCCATTCTTTTATATCTCTACAAACAATTCGACCGAATACTTTCAAATTTGCAGGATACATTCGTGTTATCCCTGGGAAGGTTTTAAGCTATTGACCGAGGACCAAGCTTCCTTCAAGGTTAAGATATTAAAAATATTCATTATTTCTTCGCCAACAAGAAGGGTGAAGTTGTGACGTAAAGATATTCATTAAGGAAAAAATAGATTAATTCTTTTACTTCGTTATAATATTTCTGCCACCGTGGCAAAGAAATAAATTATGAATTTTTCGTCGTCAAAAGTGTGTATACTTCAGTTACCGTAGTTTCTATTATTCTATCTTTTGCAATCTAGTTTCTTTCGCAGGTTTCTGTAAGCCTGAATAGTATAATTATTTTTCAGTATTATTCTTACAACCGTGAGAATAACGAACAGTGATGAGGGGTCCAGGGGATGGAACCCTCTGGGTAGATGGGATGACGACCGAAGCAAGCTCTGCGGGTGTTGAGGGTGCCAGTCCCACTGAAAAATTGAAAATGGCGAGCGAAGCGAGCTCTGCGGCCATGGGGTAGACCCCTTGGGGCCCCTTAGTTGGTCCGGGATTCGGCGGGGCTGAGCCCCGAGGGTCCAGGTTCTGGCTTGACGGGCAGGTAGTTTATAATAATAATAATAATAATAATACAAACAGCTTAAGATCCAACTGATTTAATTCGTATCTTAATACGTTCGTTTCACAAAAAATTGACACACTCGTATTTCGGTACACATAGAGTTTTTTCATCTCGTTCAGAATATGTAAATAAACTATTTACAAAAATTTATTGTAGTAAGACTTTTAAATTATGGAATGACATTAACCAAAAGAATGTTAGAATACATTAAAAGAATTCTACCAGAAATTTTTTTTATGCCGACTGTATGTTATCGAATCAACTATATCTTAAAATAGAAAGTTTATATAAGCATATATATATATATATATATATATATATATAAAATTTGTAATGAGATTTCCTGAAATATTTACATCTTATTTGAAGTTGTTTAAGGAACATTACCATAATGATACATGTACATGTTTGGCAATGAATAAAAAACAATTCAGTAATTTTTGTTATCGCATGTATTCTAAAATGTTAAATATTATGGTCGAGTCATTATAATAATCTTAACTTCATTCATTTCTGGTTATTATTTCCACTTAACAACCTATTTTTATGTTCATAAAAAATTGCACAGGTTATTAACCTTTAGCTTCTAATTGAAAATAAAACTCAAATGTAGGTCTGGAATTTTATTCGATAATACATAGAATTCATATTTAAAAATATAGACTGTTAAAATTATAACGAAAGTATATATATTAAATAATACCAAAATTTATTTATAACTATTAGGCAAATATTTTTCTTAATTCTTATACTTTTGATTTCAAATTTGATGGGACAATATCAATAACGTTTTTTTTTCTACCTGAATATAAAACAGCAACATATTTGTTTGCCGCAGTATTTAATTAACAATCGGTTCCAATTTACTAGAATTATAAATAAATTTGAATACAAAAAAAATGACTTTCTCAGAGAGGGATTTCCATTGAAATTCCTCAAACAACTGCATACGTATACAAAAGTCTAAAAATGGTAATAAAAATGGTGTTTTTATCATACATGGTATAGATAAATATATAATTAACATAAATCAAGTTCAGAACTGACAAAAGACAAACAAAACACCCAAAAATAGTCTTATAAAAAAAAACCAGCTTAAAAATCAAAGAAACAACAAAAGTTAAGTGGCGAAACAAAATGAAGGATTTTGACGATGCGCAACACCCTACCTAGGAAGCTGATTCGCCTCAAATTTTGGAGAACTTGTATATCTAATATATGCAGTCGCTTTAGGCACTTAACGTTCTCGCTGTTATCCAGGAGGTTAACGACGAGCCAGTTCTCATATTTATTCAGCCTCATTTTGTATTTGTACCGAATTACCATATTTCCACTCGAACGGTTGGCAAGCGGAGATAATCATATATTTCAGTGTTTTTGCTTTTTGTTATATTTCTCAATAATTTTTTCTGTAATCCCTGTACGACTTCGAGCAATTCCTTGTTTGATAATGGCAGTTGCGTCATCCTGCCCGGCAACCACTACATCTCTCTTAACGTTAAGCTACGTCCTTTACTTCCTGATATGAATCCTATACATCAGACGGCGATCCAGATGCAGTTCTAGGTATCGCACGCTGATAGGAAGACGCCATTACGTTAAACTAAATGACCTTAGCTACGATAGGGTCAGCATCAACAGCGAGGATTGCCACGTCGTCCGCAAACGGTGCGACTCCAGTATTAAGTATAAAGGCTGTGTGAACAGCCGAGTTACGATTCATAAGTACCTAGGTGTTTTGTTTGATGAGAAATTGCTATTTAGCAACCATATTAGGACGCCGTCTCTGTGATGCGCAAGCTTAGGAGGATTGTTCGAAAGGATCATCTGTCGGGCCGTCATTTATACATGTTGTACCGAGGTATCATCGAAAGTATGGCCTCTCATGCTGCGTCCGTTTGGACGCATAGGTTGGACAGAAATAGAGCAATTATTCAGAATTTAAGGAGTGCCCATCGCAGAGCATTGGTGTTATGCATTGGTGTTTTTAAAACAACCTGCTACGAGGCTACCACCGTATTGGGAAAGGCTGTCTCAATCGATTTAGCGGTGAAGGTTCGAGCGGCCATGTGTAAGTTGCAAAGAGGCAGGGAAATCGAGGTATTTGGGATGCGGTTTCGAAACGGGCCAGTACCGGAGCGGAACGGCGATCACAATGCACCGGTTTTAAATTTCCCGCTTGAGAAGGAGGCTTTACAGCCTCGTGATGTATGTATGGCAGCAAGAATGGAACACTACGACTAAGGGAAGGTCCTTGTATAGATTTATACAGGACTTTTTTTGGGGGGATGGTATGCCTCTCCTCGTTTTTAAAGGCAACGGGTGCCCAGGTGTTCTCCAACTACGTAAACTTGAACCAATATTTGTTTCGGTTCCGCCTGGCAGCTGTGAGCTGTGCGTCTGCGGGGAGGTCCACTCCCCATATCCAGTTCTTGGGGTGGGGGGGGGGCAGAACTCAGGAACCACCCTGGAACTTAGAGGTCAAGGAGAAAATTGGCCACTCATAAGCGGCGAGTCAATGTGGCGTGAGCCGCATTGACTCACCGCTAATGCGATGGCCTTATGCTGCTGCTTATGTGACGGCCACTATGCGATCAGACAACAGTTCAGTTTTGAGCAAACGTATGCAAAATTGTATTAAATTGTGTTTTATTGTGTATTAAACTGTTAATTAAATGATCGGACAGTGTGGGCGTTCCTTGATGCCGTTGCTTTGCTCAATCGGCATAAGTAGTTTATTTAAGGAAAAGATTCCTACCTCAATGCTGTAGGAAGCTACCCGAGAGTGATGGCTGGCCATCAGCCAATTAAAGCTCCAAGCGCTTTAATATTGGTGGACTGGTACTTGCTGGCATTCAGCTACTTAGGCGTGGCAGAGAATTGCTGTCTTAACGTGATAAATTTAATTTATTGAATGTCATATATATTTTGGTAGTTGATAGGGGGCGCCTATCCATTTTAGAATATATGACAAGGAGGGGTAGGACACCAAACAAGTGGTGTGTGGCACCGTGCTTAGTTCGCTCACGCAATTAGGTTAGAAGAGCTAGGTAGGACACTGGTCGCCAAACTGATTTGAGGCTCAGTAGCCGTTTGTGGCGCAGACATTCGATCTTATGCTTTAGGGCGACCGAAGCAGCTTTAGGGTGGCGGGAGAAATGCCACGCAAATCAATATCTTAAAACGATGCAACTGTGTTGTTCTCCGGTGTCGGGAGGTCCGCACTAAAGATCAACTATAGAACCGGAACTGAGCCTTGAGGAACATCCCACCCGTTATCAAATAATACAGACAAATCTTGATTTTACCTCACCTGGGAAAAACGTCCGTCCAGGTAACTGTGTAGAATCAATATTGATGAGGAAGGCATCTTTTCAATTTATACAATAGGCCAGGGGATGCCAAACCTCATCAAAGGCCTGCTGGACATCCAAAAAAGAGCAATAAATCTTCTCTTCCAGGCACTTGCTGCAACGTTGACAATCGTCTGTGTGAGTTCGATTATCGACTGACTACGCCAGAAGCCACTCAGGCTGATGGTCAGGAGTAACACGCCCTTCCTCCAAAATCTGCCATAGCGTCAGAAGAAGTAATAATTTCAAATACCTTCGATAGAATAGGTAATATAGGCTTATCGGCTTGAATGAAGCTACATCATGGACAATCACATAAGCATCGAAAAAAGCTTACGCGTAGGAATATGGAATGGAAATATTGTAAATGACAGATAAACGTCTAACTGGGATTCAAACCCGAGACCTTCCGTACGTATGGCCGAGACGATAACACTGAGGTTGATGAATTAAATATAAAAGTATTGAATAAGAGCTAGTATTACATTTTAAGGAAGCAAATCAAAGTTAAAGAATTGTAATAACTTATTAATTGAACTTTGAGAGCGAATGAAATTTTTAAACTAACTCTATTAAATAAAAAAGGTAGCCTGCGTTTTCACGGGATTCCAGTACATCTATTATTTTCGGGATAGAGATAACGACTAGAATGATTGTGGAGAGAAATATATCCAAAAACTAAAGGAAAATTTAATGGATGAATAATTTTCTGGTCGAAACGATTCTCTAATCGGAAAATATATATAATTTTTTTGTGCAAAATAAAAATGTTAAAATAACATAATTCAAAGCACATGGACATTAAATGAAAAAAGGTAAGAAAGAATTTTTTAGAGTAAATAAATCTCCAGCAGACAGTTAGCCGCTATACGCCATCAACATGCATTCACAGATTCTACAGAAAAAAGCAAGGCTGTAATTTAAATGATTAAAAGGGTACTGGTTTATTTTAAGTTGCTTCCACGGTTGAAATATTGTCCTTATTTTCCTTCACCTATTAAACTTGAAAGTCTAATCGTTTATAATAATTTTATCAAACATGGATCTTACCCATCATTTTATTGTATATATATATATTTTTTTTTCTTATAACTGTAAAAATGACTTTTACCAACATTTATCAATATCAGCCTTAGCGTGCTTTTAAAGAGATCGTGTTATTTTTTAAGAGAAACTTACTACAGCAGTATTTTTGCCAAAGAAAAATTGACGGACATTTTCATTTCTATAAAAATAGAGAATCCATTTATAAAAAATTGTGAGTATTGATTATCCAAGCGCTTTCGGATTATTCCTCCATCATCAGGATTTACTGATTAGTTATGAATTTTATAGTTCTGCATATAAATTTTTATAAATAGTAATTAAAACGAAAATTTTAATTTCTAACAAGATCTACTACTATGTCCTATTTCAAAATCTTCTAAATATATGTTTTCGTTTTTAAACTTGGAACGATAAGTTCAGTTGACAAACTTTCAGTCATTATCTCCCTTAAAACTATCAAAACAAATCGCCAAGCAAAAAGGATACAGGATTCTTTCCACTTCAAATCAATCGGTAAGTTCCCAGTACAATTGTTTCAACATTTTGTAGGTATACCATGATATTAGTGAAGTTTTTCACAATTACCTGTCATAGAACTACATAAAGGGTCATAGAAAGAAACTGAAAACGAGATTATAAATGCCAGTTTATTATTTTATTCATACATTTGTATATATATATATATATTTTTTTTTGTATTTTTAGGAGGAGTACATCCGAATTTATCAAATAGGTATTTCAGACGATTAAGCGTCAATTTCGCAAACGTGAAATTTACGTACACGCAATTATGAATATAATTTCATTTTTAAGATTATTTTTTGATTTGCCCCTGTTGATATTTAAATAAAAACTATATAAATGAGTTAAAAGTGAATTCTTCAAATATTCAATAAACCTACTAACAAAGGCTGGCTAAATCTATTAGCCGATCTGGTTTCGCTCGATTTCTGGATACGTTTCGTCAATAGGTCTGTTATGTATGTACCCGCCGGAGAAGTAAAATCCTCGGCTCGTTCCACAGGTAGCCCGATCCACCACCAGCTACGCAAGTCTCGGCACGGATCTGACCTACACTCTCCGAACCAAAAATGGAGTGAAAAGATATCAAAATGGGGTTGAGAAAGGACGATCTAGCCCGAAAAAACCATTAGATAAGACAAATCCATACCCAAATCAGAGTTGAAGATCTCACATCCAGGAAGTCCAACCCGCCCACAATCCATCCAGAGATGGGTATATTTTAACGCAGATGTTAGCGTAATATTTAAAAATATTTTAGATTGACCGATTTAAATATAGCCTATAAACAGATAACTAGTAAATACTTTAACGAACCAAGTCTGAACAGATACAAAGTTGTTAGGGCAAACGCGCACTTACGTGACTGCGGCCACGGCCAGGAAAGCAGCTGGCCGCTTATGAATAAACGCACATGTGGCCGGTGACCGGTGCGACCAACTAGCCGCTGCGGCCAGAAGTCGTTCTAGTCGCAACGATCAACGGAAATCTTGCTGCCAAAATCTGAATTAATTGTAATGGGACAACGCGCACGCCAGGACATCAACCATCCAGATGCACGCCATCAGACAGCAACCTGTTCAGTTTAGAGCAAACATATGCAAAATTGTATTAAATTGTAATTTTAGTGCGTAATTTAGCAAAAAAGTGAAAAATTATGATGAGTTTCTTATTCCTTTTTTATCTTGACTTTTTTAAAAATATTAATATAATGTCGGAAATAGATTTCGTTAAAGAAAAATTCGTTTGTGAAGTTAAAGAAAGACCAAGTTTATGCGAACTGTGTTCCGGTGAATATTCCAACAAAAATATCCTATGCACAGACGTATTGATATGTGTATATCTCTTATGTTTCCCGGTAATAAATCATTAAAAACGCTAGACTGAAATTCTTGTGAAATTGAATTTTTTTTTTCATGTTGACGCAGATCAGAAAAAAGTTATAAATTTGAAAAACGACTTCGTAAAATAGGATGCAACCAATACTTATTTCTTTGCCGTTTCAATTATTATGTAAATACACAACTGCAGCTGTTTCGGTTAAGTTCATTTTGCTACTGGACGGCCGAAGCGCGGCCACCTTGCTGGCTGCTTGTCGGCTGTGTGCAATGCGGCCACAGCCGTATAGTGCGTCGCTTTCCCTAAAGGTAACACCACATTACTACGTTTGTCAGAAAATAATATTTAATTGTTAACAAAAACCAATATTTTATTCTAAACAAAAACCATATTCTAAACCAAAATGAGAAATTTGTAAAACAAAAATAAATAAAAATTAGTCAATAATAAGAGTGGTCACCTTGCATGCTGCTTGTCGGCCGTGTGTAATGCGGCCGCAGCCACATAGTGCACGCTTTCCCTAAAGGTAACACTACATTACTACGTTTGTCAGAAAATAATATTTTATTCTAAACAAAAACCAAATTATTTTTTGATGTGTGAAATTTGTAAAACAAAATTTACTACTAAATTTTGTTTTAAAAACTGGAAATTGCACAATAAAAAATAATTTTTTTTAAAAACTGGAAATTATACAATAAAAAAATAAATAAAAATTAATCGGATAATAAGCGCGGCCTCCTTGCTGGCTGCTTGTCGGCCGTGTGTAATGCGGCCGCAGCCGCATAGTGCGTGCTTTCCCTAAAGGTATCTAAACAAAAACCAAATTCTTTTTTAATGTAAGAAATTTTTAAAACAAAATGTAATGCTAAATTTTTATTAATTTTTATTAAAAAACTGGAAATTACGTAATAAAAAATAAATAAATGAAAATTAGTCGGATAATAATGGTTTTATTAATGAAATAAATACAATAAAGTATTTGAAAAATTATTTCGAAGTTGTAATGAAACAGCTCATCAACATGTTTATATGAACCTTTTCCATTATTTTCACGGATTATCCGTTGAATAAATTAATTCAACAAATATACTTTTTCTTCGTAACAGTTAAATAAATCCATTTATAACTTCCACTAAAAAATTAAGTAAATAAAAAATATAATAATAGATTCATATCATTTCAAATTATCTTACAATTCATAAATCAGGTCACCACATCAAACTGTAATAACTATTTCCCTGTGTCGCACTACAGCTAAAAAAAGGTTTTTTTTTTAGAAAACGAAAACTCAGATGAAATCCATAACTTTTAGTAGGACATATTATATTTATTAAAAAAATAAGAAAAGAGATATGAATATAAATTAAAATAAAACACGTGTCTGGAAGGATGTGGCGTTCGTATTTCGTCACCGTATCTATTGTTTCCGTAGAGCGAAGTTCATTTTATTCGTGTAAGCATGCTGACACGACCACTAGAATTTATGTGGACAACTAAAATTTGGCAGTATGTAAGAAACTTATGTTGTTGTTCATGTACATAATTCGTATTCAACAGAATTATGTATATATGTACATACATAATTATCCACGTATAAAAAACACACCCGTGCACCCCATATAGGATGTTCGGTATAAGGTAATACCCGAATGTAAACGACAAGACATTTGTACGACGATGTTTGTTAATGAAGTAGTTTCGACGCGACGAATTTTAATGAAATTCACCTCACACGCAGTGGAGGATGATTATCATTCTGTCCAAATATAATATGACATTCGTTTCAGAGTGATTTCATAAGCTAAAAGTGACGCGTCTTGGTTCAGCGAAATTTACATTCGATAGAACACAAATGGTTAACCCGCAACGCACACTTTTTTCTGTTATTATATTTGCAAATGCGGTTTAGCAAAAAATAATAATTTTATTCAAAAACATTATAATACAAAACCGTCTTAGTGATATTACATAGTAGGATAATTTTAAATAAATAAAAAAATGCAGCAGACAGATAAAAAAAATGCGCTCACTATTTTTATAAATGCTTGTAAAATATAATGAGAGATTGTTTAAAACTGGCATTTAAACCGACCATCGTAAACATAAGGTTAGAGAGCGGTCTGTCTTACTGTCTGTCATCACAACATACGAACATCTAGTTATACACATTCACCGACTGATGAGTCAATGTCATACACACGCCAAGATTAGACTTTTCGTTTCCTACTAAAGCTTACGTATAAATTTTTTAAACATACACAGCAGTCTCAATATGAATACACGAACAAAAATAATAGCGCTACGAATGACTACAATATTTAAGTAATTTTTTACAGTTAACAGAGTTGAAGCGGAAAATATTTAAACCTAAAATAATTTAAAAAAAAGTTAAAACCTGATGAAAAGATTTATTAATTATTAAATAACATTTATAATAAAATAATTCTTAACGAAATGTTGTAGCGGGAAAAAACGCGCGCACAGATTTGTTTTTTATAAAATATTTTAATTATTCTGTGTTGATAGCAATCACTACGTATTGTATTTCACTCGATTTTTATAGGCATTTTTACGTTAATAAAATAAGCTGCTGACAACAATCTGCAATAATTAGAAAAAAATACAGAATGTTTCACGAAGTTCTCCTGGGACTTTCATAACCTATTCTAACTCGTGAAAATAATGAAAAAAGTGCAACATATAAACATTAATCCTAAAACGACTCGTTTGCGAGTTACATCTAATGAAAGAATTCTCACTGATTTAAGCTACCCCGGTGAAATGAGGTAATACTGTAATATTTAGGACGTTAATTAAGGAGCACAATTAGTGATTTCTTACCGTTTTTGACCTGAAAATCTAATGAAATAGGTTGCAAAACCGTATCCCCAGTAGTTTTGATAAATCTGGGATGCAAAACCCTACGTTTTATGTTTTTTGTACAAATACGTTTGTTAAATGGGTAATAAACACATAAAAATGGAAAACAAAAACAGCTGATCAACGATGCGCACTATTGTAAAGTGTTAATCATTCTGTAAGTGCACTAAATAAATCAGGTACCGTGAACTGTGCTGTCGTTAGCGAAGGTATTCTGTGAATTTTAGTTTGAACGTGATTGGCTTACCGTTGAAGTAATGCCGTACTTAAATTTATTATGAAATTATTATAGATGCAGTTCAGCGCAGTCCAGGCGTCAGTACACCTCTTTCTCAGCGGATCGGAGTTTCGCCTCGATGATTTGAGGGACGTTTACAAAACAAGTTAACCATTAAGATAAGAAATAAATTTACCGTTATCATAAACAGCCAGTTCAACATTTCCAACTAGGAGTCGGTCCACTTTGCTTGTAGTTCAGTAACTAGTGGAGTCCGACAACTCTACAAGTACTTTAACTTTAAGTAACATTAGAGTAAAAAAATAAATTATAGAAACACAAAAATTGATCGCGAGAACAAAAGAGTGATATATGAAAAGATCAAGGGTTTTAATAGAACTAGACATAAAGTCATATAAACCTTTGATTACATTCATTACTCTACATTAGATATGTCAGATTAATTATACAGTAACAAATACGAGTAATAATTATAGTATTGTATCGGTATGGCCACTTAGTGAATCGGCACTGATACAAGAGACGTGACTCAGCAGAATCCTAACAAAATCACTAACATAAAGGCAACGTTTGTTTATTCTTCACCTGATAAGCTAATTGAATACAGTATAGGTAAAAATTCAAGCTTCCCTCCCGACAGCGAACATCATCACGCCCGCAATCCTTTTAAAGATTAGAAATGGTTAGCTAGATTAGAGCAGTGAATTATTGATTAACGATCGTGCGCTTCCTTATTCAAATATATGCAGTAACAAAATTCGCTTCTATTCTAAAAACTAGAAATCTTCATAAACACCCGCTATAAAAATCCAAAAATAACTTTTTGCTCAGTCTCGAAATTTTGTCGGATATCGTAATATCGAATTTAATTATAAATAGTTCGGCCACACCTTTATTAAAATTGAAATTAAATCGGCGAGTGTAGGATACATAATACTATAGTACCCTACACATTTCTGCTTTCATAAATAATATTCACCCCCTCCCACATGTTTTTTAACGTAGTAATTACTATACACCGTGTCTAATATTCAAAGTTAATTTTTTCGTTTGGTATTAAAATAAATACCGTTCAATATGTTAATGGATCAAATATGCAACGAATTTGACATTTTTCACGTAGGTAAAGATGCAAAATGGTCCGCGTTGTCCGGAGAAGATCTGAAGCTATTGAAATCCTCGATCTGACCAATGAAAAGAAAGTTAGGAGTATTTTGAACCGACTACTGTGTTTAGAGAGTAGTTGCAATTGAATCCGATACGTAGTGCTGTTGTTTTGACTTTTGGATTTATTTATATTCTGACTTTTCTAAAGTGAAAGGTTAAATTTTAACCTTCGGTATTTTTTGTAAGGTTCTTAGTGTTCAGTATTAATTGGATGATTTTTCATCCGTATCTCTTTTCGTTAAAAAATTATTTTCCACCAATTACTGTGTTTAGAGAGTGGTTTGAATTAAATCCAATAGGTGATGCTGTTGAATAAAAAGTAATTACAATTTGTAATCCAAAACATAAAAATAATAATGTATATGTGAAAATATTGAATTTTAACTAAATACAATAATTGATATCAAACTTTTGAATTGTGTTCATTTAATATATATATATATAAACTCAATCAAGCAATAGCGGGCATTGCCGAGTCAGCTAGTTATATATATATAAAACTAAAAGGCAGATTTTCATGAAGTTTAGAAATATCTTAAAATCGTTTATAAGGCTTTCCACAGAGTGGTTTTTCATTTTGAAGATCTTCAGCTGATTTAAGCTGGGAAAAATTTTATTACAGAACCACAAAATAATTTTTACTACAAATTAAAGAAAATATCATTGTAATTGATAACGTAAGATTAACGTATTAACGTTTAAACATACTTAAAAGTAAACCATACTGCTAGAATTGATTACTTTTTTATTTATTTTTATTAATGGTTATACTACTGTAAATTGGTCGCAAGAGACGATGATTTTTCTAAAATGAAACGTAAAGAAAACCAAAAAAAAGTCATTAAAAATGAAATCAATCAAAAAAATTAGTAGTAAATGATGTAATTATAGCTATGAATAATAATAAGACGAATATATTTAATAAAAATTACATCACCATAAACTGCGAGAATAATTCTATAAATTTATTAAAAAACAGAAAAAAGAATTAACTGCTAATAATAATAATAATGATAGATAATTACGCTTTATCTGATTAATTATCACAATTTACGCGTAATAAAAACGTAATAAATTATATATATAATGTGTTTAACATACGAATTTATCAATTAAATTTACATAATACATGTATCCAGGAAAATAATGGTATCATATTATTGTATTGCTAAATTATATACTAATAAGGAGCGAAATTACTTCATTACAACAATTTTAAATTAAAACATTATTTAAAAATTCAGCAAAAATTTGAATATATAAAATAAAACGTATAACACTGAATATTAAAATCACAATATACGTTAAACAATTCTAAGATCAAAACGATAGTCTAAACGAAATTACTTCATACACTTCAATATTTAATGGAAAAAGTAAACTCCTGTTGTCGTTGATTTATTGTTATTACTGCATCAGAATGATATATTTGCACCGCTCATGAAATTTTTAAATCGCTGATACTTCATCCCTGGTGCAACATCATTTGTAATTTCCAATGTTCAACCGTCATAATAATAAAAAAATAAAATGTAACAAAAAGTTATCTACTCGATTTAAATTAAATGATTTTAATTTACTGGCTCTCCTTCTAGCCAACCAATTTTAATTTGAAATGAAAAATTGGTTCCGTGTACCTCCTTCTGCTTATGAAGTCCATATGCGAAATTCAGTTTAAAAATAAATTACTGTATGTATATGATTAGCCGAGTATAGATGAAATTATCAACAGCAGGAGATACGCGTTATTCAAACTTATTAACCGTATTCAAAATTCATCTTCTAATTTTACATCGGTACACGCTCCTTAAGATAACTGTGCCACATAAGGATGCAACATATTTTTTTTAATTGTGTACGACTAAACTGGGAAATATAAATTAGCTCACAAAATAAACTATAAATGATGGTGTAATTCAAGTTAAAACTATAACATGAATTCTATGAAAAAAGTTCACATAAAAGTTCACAGGCCCGAAAAAGCTTTTTTAGTAGAGAGTTACGGCTAGCGAAAAATTTCGCCTGAATTTCGGTTCCCCGGGAAAATCAAGACTTCCTGAAATTCTGAGAATGTAAATTAAGAGGCGAATTTATTTGTTTCTTATGCTTTTTGACTTGAAAATATAAAAAAAAAAAACGGGTCTCAGAATTGTACCTTCATTCGTTTTACAGATATCTGAAATAAAACACAAAAATTGGCGGTAAAAAAAACAACAGGTTTATGGTTTTAACGTAAGATAACTTTGTTAAATGGTAAATTTGAATTTTTTTTTTTTTTTTTAATTAGAAATGTACAAAATTTAATTCTGAAAAGATTCATACAAATTACTAATTACTAAGAAAATAAAAAACACGGAATATTGAAATTTAAGTGTAGTAAAAACAATACACGCTGAACTGTGAAAAAAAAATTTAAACCGCATGAAAAAACTACATTTTTTTCATAGGTTGTAAATCAGCTGAGAATTTATTTACTACTTTTTACTTCCTTGTACGAAGTAAATGAAGTATTGTGATCGTGAAACATTTCGGTTTTCATATTTCAACGGAAATATCCATTTTGACCATCCCTGAATCTATTTTGACTAGTTTCGCCGTGACGTCTGTACGAACATATATATATATATATATGACATATATACGACATCCCTTTTTGATTGCAATCGAAATTAAAACAACAATTTTAATTAATGAAATATTTGGATCTTAAGAGGCGTGAAGGCACATCGGTTCGAATCAAACCATTTACTTTTGTTTTTTTATTTAAATGTTGTTAAAAAAAATAAAAAAAATTATTAGTGAAATAAAATTTTATGTACTTTTAAATGTGTATATGTTCGTATGTGCATGTATCTCGTATAGCTCAAAAACGATTAGCCGTAGGATGTTGAAATTTTGGATTCAGGACTGTTTTAACATCCCTTTTTGATTGCAATCGAAATTAAAACAACAATTTTAATTAATGAAATACTTGGATCTTAAGAGGCGTGAAGGCACATCGGTTCGAATCAAACCATTTACTTTTGTTTTTTTATTTAAATGTTGTTAAAAAAAATAAAAAATTTATTAGTGAAATAAAATTTTATGTACTTTTAAATGTGTAAAAGTAATTTAATAGGCATTGTATGCGTGTATATTTAATATATTTTGTGACGCATCTGATTATTTAATAATAATCGAAAATTATAATTTAGAATCGTATTTTTGAATTTTCTCTGACAGAAAAATAAAATACATTTTTGAATTATATTCAGTTTAAAGTGATTGCTGATTCATTTGTGCGTAATACGCACAAGATTTCTGGTATGTCGTATAAATAAAAGTTAAAAATAATTACTATTCCGTTTAGTTAACTCCTCTGTACTGGTTACAAATATTAATTTTGACCGTACGGTATAGAATAATAAATTTTTATTATTCTATACCGGATTATTTTGTAAGCGGTTTATTTAAAGAGTAATCAAGGAACTTTTACTCTAACCTAATATTTCAGGTAAAATTGTTGAATTAATAATTGTATAAATATTTGCCGTTAATGAAAACTAATATTTCAGCAATCGTGTAACTGTCCACTTTTATTAAAGAACTGGTGGATCGTATCTCACTTTCAAATTAAATAAGTTTAAATGAAGCGCAACAAAGACGCGTTTATGTAATTTAATAGAGGTACAAGGAAGTCAAGTGGTGTCCACATAAAAATTTTTAACAGAATGGATTAATTTGTTTTCATAGGTTAACCATATCAGCTGTAATCTTGATGGTGGTATTTGTGTTGTATTAAGGTACGGACATGATATTAATTTACGGTAAAGTAAACAAGATTGGTTTGGCTGCAGCTCAAGAGGATCGTGATACTTATCCGCATCGAACAGTAACAATGCACAAACACTAATGAATGCTGTATAATTAACGCCGACTACAAGCACCAGACGGGTATCACGGCATTTAAATATTTCACAATCAAGCGTATGTGCTTCACTTGACGAGGCACAATTGTATCCGTTCCATGTAACACTGGTACATGGACTAATTACCGCAAGATCATAAAAAACGGAGGATCTTCTGCCGACGGTTAACTAGAAAACGGTTATGAAATCGCAATTTCCTTCGTCGTTTTCTGGTAACTGATAAATCATGCTTTACAAAAAATGTAATAGTAATTTTTCGTAACATCTGTATCTGGGCGGATGAAAACCCCATGAAACTACGACAAAACATTTCCACCATATATTTTCAATTAATGCACGATTTGGTGTTCTAGGTGATAAAATGATCGATCCATTTTTCTTACCGAGAAGACTTACTTAAACTTAAACTTTTTGGAAACTAACCTACCCACTCCCTTGGAAGATATTTCTTATAAAAACGGATTAGAGATGTGGCTCATGCATCGATGGGGCATCTCCGCATTTTTATAATAATGTAAAGAATCATTTAAATAATACTTACGGTAGACAATGGATCGGTTGGAAACAAACCAGTGAAATGGCGACCGTGATCTCCCGACCTCACACCGTCAGACTTTTTTCTAAGTAGTGGTTGAAGTCAATTGTTTATTCGAAACGGATTAACACACAAGAGGAACTAAGGAATCGCATAATAGAAGATGCAGAAACTATTAAGGATACTCAACGTTATGAGACGCGCTATTACATTTTATGTTAAAAACTGTTTCCAATCTACGGACAAAATTAGTTATTTATGCTGTTAAAATTTTCTTTTGTTTTTTAATAAAGTTAAATTTCGATATTCCGTATTTAAATTTTTCTTAAATAATTTAAACGAATCTTTTCAGAATTAAATTTTCTACATTGCTAATTGAGAAAAAATATAACTTTGTAACGTTAAACCCAAAAACCTGTTATTTTTTACCCCCAATTTTTGTGTTTTACTTCGAATCTCCTTAAAACTAATGGTGACAGAGTTCTGGAACTTTTTTTAAATATTTTTAGGTCAAAATCAATAAGAAATAACTAAATTCGTCCCTTAATTTACCTTCTCAGAATTTCAGGAAGTCTTTATTTTCCCGGGGGAACCGAAATTGACAGATATCTTTCGCTAGCCGCAACTCGCTAACGAAGCGTTTTCGGGCCTATGTTTATAAGTAATTTTTCCTATTTTTAAGTATTTTTCCTGTACTCTGTACATATATACTTCTTGCACTTGTACATATATTTTTCATACCGTATATATATCTTTTTTGTTCTTTATTCAAAGTGATAAATTTTCACACCCGCTTTTAGATTTCTTCATTCTTCAATTAATAGAATCCTTTTGTAATCCTTCTCCGATTCTCAGTTGGATGAACATCAAAAATCTATTTATATAATTCAGATGATTATAATTTAGGTTTGGTTAAGTATTAAATAATTGTTTTCCAATACGGATTTGTGGAGAATGAATTATGTGGGGATTCAAAACTACGTTTTCGAAATACAACTGCTTCATAGATTCACTAGAACAAGATATATATATAATTTACTTTCTCATCTAGATAGCGCTATAGCAGAGCAATAGTTCTACAAGGAAAAGTATTAAACGATCCAATTTGAGCACATGCGTTTTCACCGAATCCTGACGTTTTGACACCAAACGAACCCCAAAAGCCGGATGGAAATCTTCCGGATGTTACTGTTCGTATGTACATGTGTTAGGTGTTGGCCTCTAAATCACCTTATATTTCCAATAAAAAAGTAACTGAATCAGGCCGGGTCTGCAACTGGATCGTTCGGTTCATTCGGTTGTTGCGTTAAGCAACATCAGTTTGCCGACCGTGCAAGCAAAATTTGTTCTCTGTAGTTGTGAAAGTACATTAGTTTAGTTAGTGCCGACCGTCACCGCTAATACCGTCACACTCGCGCGAATTAAATACGGCATGCGCGCGCGCTTTAGTTAGAATCAATGAATTAAATAACGAAAAAATATTATTTTTAAATAAAATATTTTAAGTTAAGTTGGACGTGTTAGTGAACCCATAGTTGCCGAACTTTCCCGGAACGCTGCCTTAGCCTCGTGACCGGAATGTCCTACAACTGTGATGTCATCTTTTAAACAAACAAAAATTACCTTGTGTTACACTGGATTCTTCTTATTCCTTACAGAATCAACTAACTTTATGGTAGCCCTGAAAAGATACGTTTTTGTCGTCGATTGGCTTCGACAGCTCGTTGTAATTACTAGCCTTACTAGCCTACGTAGCCCCGGGTAGGGCTGTTGTCGTCGAATGGCTTCGACGGCTCGTGATTCATAACCTTGTGGTGACCCTGAAAAGGACTGTTTTTTGCGTTAGCTGGTCTCCGGCGAAGTCGGAGAGTTGCAGCTCGTCCAGTGAAGTCAGACCAGGCTTCCCCTCAACGGCAGTTGGAACCCCACTACAGCGTGGCAGAGGTAGCCCCCAGAGCCCCGCAGAGTCAGATCGGCGTCGGTCGTCCTTTGCCGGCGCGGTTCTCCCAGAGCGATCCCACACTGGGCCGGCTATTGTTGCCGAGTCCGCCGGCCAGGGCGATTGAAGCCCGGCGAGCTGGGGCGGGAAGGTAGCGTCCGAGTCTAGCGGCTTCCTCGGCGGGCCATCCAGGCTTGCTGCTCCGGCGGGAGGTCCAACGTTGAGCCGGCCGGGGAACTTCTTCTCTCTTCATCCATCTTCTTCTTGGTCTTCTCCAGGTGGTGGTTGACGATGAATTGAAAATTCTCTATAATGCACGCTTTTTTATTGGAGTCAGAGAATGGTGGGGCCGCAGCGACGCTATGGTGGGAGAACTGCGCGGTTATCTGTGTTACGTATACTGTGTTCCAGCTCACATCTGATTTGCTACCGCGTTCTTCCGCCGATAGTAAATTAAGCATAATGTGGTAAAATAAATAAAATTTTCATCAGTACGTAACCCAGTCCAGTTGCCGGTGCGTAATTTGCTTCTCACACAATACCTCCACCGGTTCTTAATGTTCCCTTCAAAATCTGAATTAATGAAATCCTTTTTAGAACTTCATTAGTTCATCCCGGGAATTTTTTATCCGCCTATTAATTTCTGAGCCTGATGCTCAACCCTTACTAGACAATTGTACCTATTCACTCGGGGTCTACTGTAGCACCCTAAAATGTTAAGGTCGATATTGCCAAAAGCATCTGGCTGAACAGAAATATTATGATAATAATAATTACCCGCTGCAGGAATTAAAAAGCCGGATTTAGCTAATAAACATTTCAGTCCTACGTTGGGATTTTTTCCGAAACAACAGGACTGAAACGGTTGTTGAATTGGAGCATACGAAAAATCACCTCTAGAAAACCGTACAAATACAAAGGATAACGCAGAATTCTACGTCCTTAGCTCACATTCAGAAAATGTTAAGAAAATATCTACAGAACATAACACAGGACGGAAAAAATAATACGATCGCTAGTTAAAATGAGACAAACGCTCCGACTTAATAACAGATTTAAAAAGCCTTTCCAGAAAGTGGATATCTACCCCGCCGGCAGTTCAGAAGATATGTATTGACCAGCACAAATAAGCAGTAAGGGTGATGATTTTAAGCTAACATCTTTCTCTTAATATAATTTGGCCTTTGGTGTCGCATCTTCTTCTTCTTTCTATTTTGAATTCTATTTTACTCCATTAAAACCATATCGTTTACCTTAAAAGAAATCTTAACACCAATCTGTTTTCCAAGCAGTGATTACATTAATTGCTTCGATATCGTTTCCAAACTTTTTTTTTGTTTCTTATATCAACGAATTAAAATACGGTCAACGTGTTGTAAATTGTATTGAAAGAATAATATAATAATAACCATATTATTATAATTGTTAATAATAAATTTATTAGAAATTACTACATTTATTCCTCAGAACTTATTTCTGTGAAATTAAAAATTACAAATTTAAAAATTACAAATTACAAATTAAAATTACAAATTAAAGGACAACTATAATTCACGTAGTGATCAAAATCGATCCAGCATTAAATTTTTTGCTGTAACTCAAAGATGAATAAATACTGTAACAAAATAATCAATATTTTCCGATTATAATACTTCTTTATCTATAACTAAACAAAGATATACGAGAAAAAATTATCCTGCACGTCTTCCAACCATCACGGCTTGGGAAAGGATTATTAAAAAAACTGCGCATCAGATTTAGATTTAATAGACAGAGAAATCTTGCTATAGAATTTTTAAATAAATTTGGTAACAATTTTTCGGTTTGCAATAAATCTCCTCGTTTTTGTAATATTGCAAGCGCCGTGCAAATACACATAAAATCATCTCCCCTAACGTCAATTTACATTTATAATCGTACGTTCCCTCAGAAATGCAGTTAAAATTATATTTATTCTACCCTCAATAAATCTAGAAAAAATATTTTATTTGTTTATCACGGTTCTCTAAAAATTTATCGTAGTCGGAGCGTTTAGAAGTGGAAATAATAATTACATGATATTACGTAATTATTTAAGTAGTTGAAAACTGGTAGTTAATTAAAAAGTCAGGACAATTTTTTAATTATTTGAAACAGTTATTTAATTGTTCTGAGATATATGTTTTACGAGTTTATAATTTTTTGGAAACGGGGTTGGTGTGTCTAAGAACTAAGATATCAACAATAAAAAATTTGAAAGAAGTTATCGAATAAATTAATGTAATCACTGCCTGGAAAACAGACTGATGTTAAGATCTGTTTAGAGTAAAGGGTACGCCTCCGGAACCACCTTAAAGGTACTACTTCAGAGGATAATATGTACGAATGTAAATGAAGTCTAGTCTTGTACGGTCTCAGGTCGACCGTTCCTGAGATGTGTAATTAATTGAAACCCAACCACAAAGAACAACGGTATCCACGACCTAGTTATTAAATCCGTATAAAAGTAACTGCCTTTACTAGGATTTGGACCTTAGAACTCTCGAATTCGAAATCAGCTGATTTGCGATGACGAGTTGACCGCTAGACCAACCCGGTACCATATTTTAAAAGAATTCAAAGTGGAAGAAAGAGATGGGAACACTGAATGCAATATTATTTTAAAGGAAAGTTTAGATGGTTGTCCCAAACCATCACCCGTACAACTAAATACACACACACACACACACACACACACACCCATGCACGTATATATAAGCTGTCTGAAAAAGAACTCTACATTTCTGTCCGACAGCAGTTGCGTTAGACTATTGCATAGGCCAAGCTGTTACGAACCCGGGCTTCAGTACTATGGTGTCGCCACAGTAAGCCGATAATTTTTATTACATTTATTGGAGGAAATAAAAAATGGCAAAAAGTTATTGTCGATAGTTTGTCAACGAAGTAGGTTTACCCGTTCCCGAGAAAAATGGTTATACGACAGAGTTGATAATTTCGAAGCTAAATATTGGGTTAAAAACAAAAGAACTTGAACTCAATTAGTCGACACTTGGTTAAAACACTTCATACAAATTTAAGTAGTAATATTCCACGAGATTACATGAACTAAACCTATATACCCTGACCTTTCTTCCATCTATTCATAACAAATCGTAAATAAAAAGTTAACCGGAATGACTTACAAAATCATAAAACAGCTCAAACAATGTTTGAAGAAACACGATAAAAAACAACACGAATACTTATTTATGTTTTAATGCGTTAAGTAAAACGTTGTAAACATTTTTTAGTAAGATGGAAAAAAATAAATATATGTAGACTTCCTCTACAAACCTAAAACAATAAAAAATAATAATAATACGTGGTGAAATAGATTTTAAAAATAAAACTAAAAAATACTCATTCGTTTCGAAGAGAAAAAATAAAACACAGTCTATGATAGTTTCATGTATACAGAAAAATCAACAATGTTAACTCTTAATTGTTAAAAAAATATTAAAAAGTAAACATATACCGATCAAAAAATCATTAACGTTATTTTAGAAAATTCATCAGAACAATTAATTTAACTTAAACAAAATATGATTGAAATTTGTGCTGTAGAAGACATAAGCTTAATTTCTTAAAATAATTCGTAAATTACAAGTAAATAATAATTTATTAAGATAAAAATTATCAAGTGTTCCTTTCTTTTCCTGTTTAGCCTCCGGTAACTACCGTTTAGATAATTCTTCAGAGGATGAATGAGGATGATATGTATGAGTGTGAATAAAGTGTAGTCTTGTACATTCTCAGTTTGACCATTCCTGAGATGTGGGGTTAATTGAAACCCAACCACCAAAGAACACCGGTATCCACGATCTAATATTCAAATCTGTGTAAAAATAACTGACTTTGCTAGGACTTGAACGCTATAACTCTCGACTTCCAAATAAGCTGATTTGGGAAGACGCGTTAACCACTAGACCAACCCGGTGGGTTATCAAGTGTTCCTTAGAGTGGCTGATCTAAACCCATTGGATTGATCTAGTGGTGAACACGTCTTCCCTAATTAGCTGATTTTGGAAGTCGAGAGTTCCAGCGTTCAAGTCCTAGTAGAGGCAGATACTTTTATGCACATTTGAATATTAGATCGTAGATACCGGTGTTCGGTAATTCCCGGAAGCTAAACAGGAAAAAGAAACACAATTCTCGTCCCTCTGAAATCATCGATATTTTGTACATACCAAAAAAGAGCTAACACACTTGTTTGTGATGCTTTGCTTACGCGTACATAAACACACAATTTCATTTAAAATATTTATCATTTTATTTAAATATACTTTTTCGTTAATTTAATTCAACTATTCTAACTAAAGCGCGTGCGCATACCATTTTTGATTCGCACGGGTGTGGCGGTACTAGCGGTGACGGTCGGCACTAACTAATAGAGACTAATACCGAACACACATACGTACATTAACATCGGGAAACTTTCTATCAGGGTTTTTTAGGTTCCTTAGATGTAAAAACGTCAAGATGCAATTTAAATTTTTTGTTCAGAAATTATTTAAACAAATTCAGCCGTCGATTCTTGCAATTGATTATACGGAAGTGGTGTTTGGAAAATTATGTCAGCCTTGGTCGAAGGGTATTGAAGATTCAATGATTTTTTTTTAATCTTGCTACATCGAAACATGTAATATATAGTGTTTATTAATAACAGTTTTGATCAGATAAAAAGTAAATAATAATTTAGAGATAATTTTATAATTACATCGTTAGTATTGTGAGCTTAGAAAAAAAATAGGTTAGAAGGTGTCAAGGAAGTGCTGATTTTCGTTCCCCAAATGTTTTTACGTAATCTACGCAGTGAAAGGTCATAAACCTTAACCGTTTCTCAAAGATCTGTTCGCGTAGGTGGTCCATTGTGGAGTCAATTGGACAAAGATTTCGACAGCGATTAAATACAATTATAGTTTTAACAGTTTAAAAGAGTTAAAAATCGTTACGTTCATGTCATCACATAGTTTTCAGTAACCGGCTGTGAAATTTTACAGTATCGTAAATAAGAACTTGTAATAAGTAGAACATATTTTCGTCACAACAAAAATTGCTAAACTAACTTAAATTTTATTCTTCAAACATTAAATGAGAATAATTAGTAAAAAAAATAATCTTAGCTAACTCGGAAAATACTATTTTTTCATTAAAGTATGTAGCTGTTTACTATAACTGCAGATATCATTTATTATGTGAAATTATTAAAAATAATAAAATTTAAAAAAAAATACTATAAATTTTTCAAACATATTTATTAGTAAATAATAAAGAAATAGGTCAAAGGTTCAAAATAAAAAAAACTTGTCAAATATAATTTAAAAAATTAATAATAGTTCACAGACCATGAACGAGTAGGTGGAAATGACAGCGCGCTTGTTAGTTGGAGAATTAGTGTCGTAATTTTTTTCTCTTTTTATTTATAGTCGCCATTATAGATAGCTATTTCTTTTTTAATGAACTAATAAGCAGATTTAAAATTCAGTCGTTTAGAAGAGTCCGTTAAGGTGCCAATAAAAGAGGTATAATGAAAAAAAATCTGTGGATATAATGAAAACATTTTTTTTTCGAGAGAAAGAAAGATTAAAAATATCAAGGATATTTTTTAGTACACCTTAATTTTTAGTAAATAAAATCTGTTTTATTGACGATATATTACATATTCATTAGATTACTGAAACTTATTCCAGTAGCGCGAATTTTTATAATTGTGTATAAAACAGTAAATTAAGTAATAAAACTAATAAATTAAAAATATATTTACCCTCACCTTACTAAATACTTACTTTCAGGTTGTCTGAAATGAGCACCGGATTTATACGCTTCAAAGTATTTGTCTAGATCTGCTCGGCTTGACATCGTTTTCCATTTACGTTCGCTCAGAGTACCACGATAGCCATTCTGAAATAAAAACAAAAAAAATTGAATTCATTATAACTTTAATCTGAAAATAATTATTCAAAGAGTTTACAAATGATAAAAAAATAACAATTAAAATCAGTGTGATTAATAATTACTATTTCGTTTCGAAAGAAAAAGGAAATTCCTTAAAAACGTAGGTAAATTTTTACCGAGTTACACCATTTTGACTTCTAAAATATTTCAAATAACTGCTAGCGTTGTGTTTTTATTTTACGCGGACCAAATAAAATAAAATTATTTACACAAGTAAAAAAAATATATATACTAGGCGGTCGGGGCTCCGCCCGCTGCAACCACGGGACCCAGGTTGACCAGAGACTCCCACGGGCCCCCCGAGGCCACAAAGGGACACAGAGCTCGCTTTGCTCGCCATTCCCGTCCAGCAAGATGGCTCGGAATACCCGCACGCACGCTAGTTACTGTTGAAGGTAGTTGACTCTCATGAACCTGAAAAATGTTTAAATTTCTTTTACGTACTCAAATTTATTTTTATTACAATCGGTTTAATTTGTCATAAAATAATAATTTTGCCGATCTTGTGGCTAAGTGGGTAGCGTTTCGTGCGGAGGTCCTGGGTTCGAATCCCGGTTAGGAATGGCATCTATTCATGGGTTACAAATTTCTACCGGGCTAATAACCGTTGGTGTTAATGGCCGTTCTTTCATAACAAAAGAGGACATAAATTATTATTTATAGAAACTATTTTCAGCAGTTTTAATAATCGAAACAAATATAACGAATTTTAGGTTTCATTATATACAAGGTTTTTTGTTTAAGCATAATTTATCTATCAGAAAGGTTTAAATTATATATCGAAAAAGGATAATACATCATTATTATCACGGATAAAATCGCGGCTACACCAGTCTGCCGACCGTTCGAGCGAAATTTGTCCTGTGTAAGTTGTGAAATTATAATAGTTTAATTAGTGCCGATTGTAGCCGCTAGTAACGTCATGTCCGCGCGAATTAAATACGGTGTGCGCGCGCGCTTTATTTGAATTAAATCAACAAAACCTATTACGTTTAAATAAAATGATAAATATTTTTAATTAAGTTGTGTGTGTAAGCAGTGCATCAGAAACAACCCAAAGTTGTAGGAGTTTCCTGGAACGCGGCTTTAGCCGCATGACGGGACTTCTACAACTGTGTAGTCATCTTTTTTTACATAATTTTATATTTTTTTTTTTTAAATAAATTCAAAAAATGAAAATTTTGTCAGGGTTATGATTTGTAGTTTTTTATTGTTCTACAAAATTAATTTCATTCACTGTGCGTGAAATTTCATACATGAATTATATATCCTTTTTTTAAAATAATGTTTTAATCTTTTAAATTAAGCAATTTGGGATATAAATAACAGATCTATGTTCCTCTATTAACCGTGAAATTTCATAAATTATTTTGTAATAATATTTGCCTGCGGAAAAAAAAACTTGAATTATTTTCTGAATAAATCGATGTAAATTGTGAAAATTATTATTTTTTAAATAATAAAAGATAGAGTAATAAAAACAACTGATTTATTCAGTATAAAAATAAATTAAATAATTTACACTAATTATTTTAATGAAAGCAAAAAATATGTTTAAAATTATGAAGAAGAATTAAAAATAAAGAAATTAAGGATATTTACTATTCAGTTAAAAAATTAACAGTAATTTTTAGGTTTATATTTATGCATAAATTTAAAAAAAATCTACATTCATAAATCGAGCGTAACAATGTAAAAAGTAATAAAAATTAAACCGTTTTAAATAAACTGTTTAAAAAATATCAGATTAAATAAAGACGATAAATATATAAAAAGAAGCCGAAATGTTAAAACTGTTGGCGCTTGACTCGGTAATCATCTAACCTGAACATGAACTGAATTTCAATGAACAATTTAAAAGTGATTGAATTTTAAAAACGGCTACGCGTTACGACTTAAGAAAAAAAAAACGTACTTGTGAATGCATGCAACATTGTATTGTTCACCCACACAGTTTTTAACAAACGGCAAATAACCAGTTATTAATATAAGACGTAGATCTATATATAGTAAGAGAACATAAAATTACGTAATTATAGTACAATTAACATTTTTTTATGCTAGTAATATAAAAAAAAAAATACTTCACGAAGAAACTTTTATGAAATAAAACCTTTCTATAAAAATTACAGAAAGAATGTCGTCAAATGTCATAGGAAGTCTTCAGATATCACCAACCATTGGCCCAGGGGGTGGAAAAAATGAGGTTTCAATTACAAAAAAAATCATACCTCCCTTAATAGGCACAGTACCGAATCGGTTTAAGTGGTCGTTAGTCCCTAAAGATTACCAGCAAGAGATGACCAAAATATTGCTGGAATTGTAAGATGGAGCTTGTTGTATGCAAAACATGTGAAACTCTTTTTCACATACAACCACTGTCGTATCGAGTAAATTTGAAGTTTTTCTTTACTTTAAGGTGGAAATATTTTTTATCCCCTACTTAGCACCGGTGAAATCTACCTCCGCCTTCCGGCGTGCCGAAAGGGGGTTTTTAACCCCTTAATGTTTCTATTAGAAAACATTGAATTGTTTCCATTAGAATTGGTAAAAAAAAAAAAAAAATCACGAATTAATTTACTCCCAAGCTTTGGTTAATCATTTCTTGAAAATTATGGCGTTCTGGGAACGGCATAATATAATTTAACTACGTTACGTGGTACTGAATATGAAATATATAGTACCAAAAATATTATCTGAACTCGCACTAGAAACAACTAATAGCCGGGCTGAAGTAATGAGACAGAAGGCAGTAGGCAAATATTACCCTCACGTTGAAGGCTGGAGCCGAATCCAACTAGTTTTTAGTAACTACAAATTTTGACACTGAGAGTTTACTACGTACTGTTTGATGCGGCGACAGAACCTTTTTCAATTTTAAGAAGTTCCATCCCTCCACTTATAATAAATGGGTTTATTATTTTGCTTACATTTTAACTAAGAATGCCGGTGTATTAAAATTTAAACTTTCAACTTGTTATCATATTTGTCATGTTATTACCGAAGTCTCTTCCGTATTTTGTGCATTTTTTCTGAAATAATTAGGATTTATAGACAGTCGCATTCCCTATTCGTTAGGCCAATCTAATTGTTTTGTAGCATCTCTGGAATGCTAGGTCAGGATGGGATTTTAATTAAAAATCATCAGTACAAATCCGAACAGTATCGGTTAGCCGAGATCGTTCAAATATACATAATCCTGCTGGTTTCGAACGGCCCCGTCTTTCGCTAAACCTTCTACTCTATACTTACGTTGGAGGGCCTTTTAGAAATCACTGAATTTTTTTTACATACAGAATTCGGGAAAGGCCATTAATAAATAAAACCCCCTCTCACAAAAATAAAATTTTCAAGTTAATCAGTTTTTTAATCTTTTCTCTTTTATACTTTTAAATTGGTATTAATGGATGCTTAAATACAAAGACAATAATAATTCGTTAAGAGTTTATATAACAGACGAACGAAAGTATTTTCACATTATAAGATAAAAAACAGCTGTAAATAAAACATTGCCTTTATAATCTAACCTAAAGATAATGTATGGCATATATATTTACTAACAACCGAAGTAAAATTTTGTAAAAAAAAATATAAATGATATATATATATATATATATATATATATAATTACAATAAATGATATCAAACATTTATTTTCGTAATGGAACATTTTGGTTTTAACATTTAAATTCCTGTATGCCGTAATGAAATTTAATTTTATGGCAGCTTTAAACAACATAAAGTTGATTTCGATGTTAAATAATTCTTACCGAGAAATAATAAATAATTCTCTCATAAATAAATACTGACATATCACAGAGGATACTAATAGACTACTAAATTTAGAATAATAATTTAGGATTCAAAGTAGGAGTAATCGATATATAAAAAAAAAAGGTATAGTGGGTGGGCCAACTGCAATAAAACAGTCTGGTCAAAGAGATATATATATATATATGCTGTAGTAGAGATTTGCCGGATGAAACATAAACTTTAATGAATTGAATTAATGAACTATTAACTGTGAGCCTCTATGTCTGTGTGAGCTGGGTTTGAACTGCTTGATTCGAATCAATCGAATGAATAATATTACAAAAATAATTAAATTTAAAAAATGTCTATTTAGCAATAATGGTCTTCCCGTGGGGTCTGCGCGTGAGGGTAGAGTGATGAGGTATTCGAGCACCTCGTGGGAGGCTAAACCGATATCATCATAAACCGGTAACAAACAGGCTGCCCCTGGGACGCTGTTTTGGGAGGTGCAATGGGGTGCTCTTACAATATCTTGCAAACATTCAATTCAAACGGTGTATTGGTTAATAGCTATATATATATATTGTTTAATTTACCGTGCGCAGACGACGAACCACCACCATGGCATGCCGGCCGCCCATCCCGAAGCGGTAGAGTGTCGAATGTCATCGCTTCTCCATGGCAACAGATGTTGTCGCCTCCGGGTGTGTGGGAGTCGAACCTACCTCCATCAAAGAGCTGAACCTGTCTTGAGACATAACCCAGCCCCCAGACTGTCATGGACGTTGAACTAACTTAGGGGATCCGGAGTCCCCACACTTACTCACCGCCGCCCATCCATGCAAGCACGGACGAACGACAGCTCCACGCGAGGCTGTCCTTCACCCCCTCGCCAACCCGTTCCTGTCACTATAATATCTTTTTTATGTATTTTGATATCATATCAGTGTTAATTGGCCCCGTACAATCCTCACGGCCAAGGTTTACTGGATCTTCCTTCGACAGATGACCACGTGTTCAGGCATATCGTGTTCATCACTCGGCGACACTCAGTATCGTCTGAAACATGCCACTCAGAACAATTGTTCTCTGCATTCCCTTCAACAAGCGTCTACTGCGCCCCGATTCAAGTGCACGATACAACACTGGGACACCATACACTCAGACACTCGGACCGTGCGCGGTCCGGTCACGTTACCAAGAAGTCTGCAAAAGTATTTGATCGTCTGTTCGGCCTTCTTACATGTTTCTCTCATTTGGACATGAAAGAACGTCTATGGTCGAACCGTATACGGAGATACTTGGCTGCATTCAGCGAGTGCACAGGGCAACTACCACCTGGAGCTGAATCGGATTAATTCTTCTCCTTCCAGCCATAACCACCATCTTTGTTTTCTGAACAGCGAGGTCGTCAACAAATGCTATCGGTGTAAGCCTTCTAGGAAATCAAGTCCAAGCACAACATTATACACCAGATTCCACAATAGGGTGCCCACGGGTTCCCTGCCTGCGGTCCGAAGCTCAAGTTTAGCCGTTCCCGGTGGGTAAATCAGGTATCTGTTCTCCAGTTACCTCTGGACCATTTCATTTATTGCCCTTCACCCTCATGGCCTGGAAAAGTGACTGCGGTTAACGGTATTAAACGCATTTCTCACATCGAGCAACACTATTACCGGGTTCTTTCTGGTACTTTTTAAAAGAGAGTATTTCTGAATTACATCAAGTAGACAGAGACATATAAATCAGATAAAAAATTACGAGGGATAGTTGAAATGTAATATTTAACTCGGAAATAAAAAGAGATAAAATCGTAGAAAGAAGAAAACGTTACTTCAAAATATTAACACTTACGTTCCGTTAAAAAAGTCGCTAGCACTTACTTTTTCCGTATTAAAAATTCAATCTCTGAACGTTTTTTTTAGACGAGTTGGCGTAGGAGGAATACTCGATTCCTTAACAATGGCGGTTGTCAGAAAATGAGAGGACGCGGGTCATTAACGAGATTTGTAATGTTAGCAGTAAAGGAATGAAACAAGATCGCAGCACCTATCGCTTTGTGCGACAATTTATGTTTCCGTTATTCCAGAGCGCACTACTCGCACGATAAATTACTAATCAGGAATAGAAACACCACCGACCAATCTAGACCTTATAAAGGAATGACTGAAAAGTTGGTGTCCTACGAGGATCTGTTAGATCACGATAAAAGGCTCTGCCTACGAAATTGTTAATAAGAGTAGACTCCGTGTGGAAATTTCCAGGAAGATATGATTTATTCGGCATGTGACAGGATACTAGCCGCAGGCAACTGTACTGCTGATGTTGAAGACAACTTAAATTCCGTTCGTTGTCGTATCTTGCACTGAAGGGGAAAATAAAAACTCATTTTGGACCATAAGGATAGAAGTGAAACATTTAATACAAGGATGACAGATTCTTATACGAATTAATACCAGATTTCGGAAGGATTCACGGAAGGATTAAAAATCCGAGTCCGGTGGCAGCTATGTCGATTTCAACCAATATTATTGTAGGAGGTTTAGCCTATCGCTGAAGAATATTTTATCTGCCAAGAGACGGTCAAGACAATCGACACTTTAATGTTCAACCGTTCTCCTTGTAATTAAAAATTCAGGAGGAAATCCTAAATACATTCAAGGCCTTTCTTCATCGACAAGATTGCTAGACCGATCCAAATCGGTAATTAATATTAAATTGCATTACACTGCAAAAGCGACTGCACCAATATTTATATATCTGATATTTTCTATATTAAATGTAAACGACTGCAAATGAATTAAAAGTATTTGATTTCCTGAATTAATTTCAGTCATCTAATGGCAAAGCGTAAAACTCAGGTAAAAAATAGGTTTTTATTAGCCGCCTTAATAATAATAGGTACACTTAATTATGACAGGTTGAGGAGGAGACTTAATCAGGATCGATTCTGCCATCAGACTCCTTGTCTGTAAATAAATCAGTAAGTAGGAGGTAACATAAGTGATATTAGTGAATTACAACTGAAAATAACCATAACCCAACAGCCAGAATCAATTATCTAAATCCGTTGATTTAATTCTATTTACTCGTAATAATAATGCCACGGTCGCGATCTTGAAACGTTCATTTAAAACAACGGATAAAAGTTAACGGTCGGGTATCAATATTTATATTTGTTAACTATACACAGTACTGTGCAATCATATAATTAATAAATAAATGTAAGCGATTAGTGATCACTTTTATGTTCGTTGGAGCTTTACTTTAGTAATGTAGATATGCGCAAATGATATTAATTTAAAAAGAAATCGCTTAAGAAAGAAAACTCGAAGCAGTACCCCCTACGTAAAATCTTAATTATTCAGCAGCGGCGAGTTTTTGAGACAGGATGTTATTTTTAACTTTAATATTCAAAGAGAAAAAAAAACAATGGATCCATTAGGTACGCTAAGGAAACAAAAATAAAGGTAACCGTAATTTCCGAAATTCTCTTGTAGAACAAAACCTCTATAATTTAAAGAGGTTAGAAATAAACGCTTATTCAAAGGAATTCCTCTTTATTATAAATATTCAATTAAGAAGTCACAAAAGGTTGTTTCTGGGAAATCTTTGAACGAAACATAGTCCTAAATTAAATTTTAAATATATCATTAAAAGTAATACGTAACGACGAAACAATGAATCTAGATTTACTGTTGTACTCGTTATTGAAATTAATTAAAAATATATGTAGATCTGCATTTTAATTTTATACTTACTTCATCATCTTAATTTTGTAAGTAATTATAAGATTCATCGATTACATAAGAAACAAATTTAACAAAAAACTCCTCTTTTGAACAAAATTAATTTTTCAAAAAAGGTTTAAAATATTTTAGTAATTCATAAACACCTTACACTTATTAGTATCAACAAAAATTTTTTTTTATCTAAATATTAATATTTTTGTACATTTTAACTACGGTTAACTGAATTACGATTATAACTGAATGACTTGACGAACAACAGATAAGAAAAAGTTCTTATTTAAACACCCAAAAACTGTTGAAAACCAGAAAAAATTATATTCTCTGTAATTCTATTTAACCTATATTTTAAAACTTTTTCTAAAATGAATTTCTTCGGTAAATATATCGTGCAAAAGAGCCTAAAAAACGGCACGGCGGTGTACAATGAGGAGGCCGTGAATAACCGACTTAACAACCTTGTTCGCAGGCTCTGAAGTTGAAATGAAGAGATCTTCGACCGATTTCAGCAAGAAAGAGAGGCGCTAAAAGGCTGAAGTTAAACATATAAAAAAAAAACAAAAGTTATGATCGCAGACAGGGCAAACGATCTTTAAGTCAGGATGGGCTGTGTGATTTCGAAAAGGTGGACCGTTTCGTATATGTAGGATCCACAGCAGGTAAAGATGGGGGCTCGTCGGCCAAAATGCGAAGAAGGCATTTACGAAGTCGACAGCTATTTGGAAGGATAAGGCGATCACGAGGAATACAAAGCTGAGACTCCTGCAGGTACTAGACTTCCTGGTTGAGACACGGACCGGATGAGAATCGGTGCGTTCGAAATGCGGGCCTACAGAAGAATGCTCAGCGTCGCGCGGACGGAATGAAAGACAAACAACTCGATTATAAACGTGCTGGTTATACAGAGGAGGTTGTCCGCGATATGCTTCCATATAGTCCGTAAACTAACCGTACAGAGAAAATTCAAAAGCAGTAACGCAGAAGACCGTCGAAAAGATGTCCGGACCAAATCTAATTTTATTCTCTTTTAATCAAAATAAATAAAAATTAAAAATTATTATTAACTGTTGTTAAACTGCAGATTTCAATCTATAAATAAATAAATTAGTCAAACAAAAAAATCGAATAACATATTACATAATTTTTTGTCACCCAATAATAAATAAATTTATTAGAGAAACGTTTCTTAATGGAAACGTCCGTTTCCGTTAAGAGTTTCGTTATCTTCTCTCTCCTCTATTGGATTTCCTTTATCCGGCGGAGTGGAAAAAAATTACGCAATATTTATATTACAGACCAGATTTTCAATTGAAAACGGCAATATCTTATCTCGAAATAAATAAATGATTACTATGTTTAATTCGGCTGAAAACAACAACAAAATTTGTTTAGATTTATCAAAGTTTATTTTTGCATCCGTATTTAAAAGAAAAATTACAATTTTAATTTTCTTTTACACTCTGTTTTTACAGTAACGGAACTGAATAACTTAACTTTACTATTAAAAGAGGGTAAAACGTGTGTGCGTGCGCTCGCGTAAATGAAAGATTAAATGTTAAAAAAATCTAGTGACCGAAAAGAAAAAAGTAAAAAAGAGAAACAAAACCAGAAACGATTTTAGTTATAACAAATTGTACGCGTGAAAGAGTAATGCAAGAAGATGCTTTACAAATAAATGAATAGGAAAACAAAAAAACTACAGAAGATATGTAAAGCACAACACAAAATACTGGCGCCGTATGAATAAATTAAAAACTGACAGAGGGCTATTTGTCATTGTAAAAAACTAACGAAGTTAATTCATTGTTAACAAAAAAAAAAAGAGCTATAAATCAAAGGGAACTGCGCTCCCGTCTTGGGACCTTTAGCGACATCACCACACTTGAACTGTGTAGACAAGTCTATGTTAAAATACAGAACGATTATGTACTCGTACGTGTGAAGAAATGAAAAACATTTTTTCCCCTGCGACTTGAGTCAAATTGAAATTAAATGTATGTCGCAGTTTTTTTTGTTTTTTTTTTTTACGTTCTATATTTAAACACTTAGTAAATACAATATAAATATATATTTAACGCAGCCGTTTATTCAGAAATTAAGGTAAATTAATAAAAAGAAGATATTTAAGAAACATCAATCGCAATAAAAATTCATATTTTTAATTGGCAGATTTACAAGTAAATTAAAACAAAAACATTAAAGATTCCCTGGGATTAAAAGTGTTAATATTTGTTTTTAAAGCTAGGTCAAAGATATAGAGAAGTTATTTCCAAGTAACCTGTGCACTGTATGAAATACGTTAATCAACTATATTCCCAGAATACGATTCAATTTATAGGAAATATGAATATTTATTTACTGTCGTAGCGTAAAGGTTTCTATTTTAATACTAAAGGTTTAATTCGGGTCAAGAACCTATGATTTCATTTTATTAAGATACATGTTATTACAAGAATCGTTACAGAGAATATTTAATACAGTCTTTCTCTTTTACACAACTTCTAATTTATTAAATAAAAGAATTAAATTAATATATTTTATATACGGGTTCATTTAAATTATTCCAAGAAATCTAAATACCAACGACTTAAAATGAAAAATTAATTATTGCTTTCCTTCTTGCCTTGTCTGAGGTTAAGCAATAAGCAGAATTCTTTGCTGGGTGTGCTGATTTCGATTCTTTATTTAAACCGTAGCTCTACACGCTTCCTTATGTCTTGCTCTTCACTTTTTTTTTATATTAAAATTTTCTTAACACACTACAGTTCTTTTTCAGTACATCACTATATTTGCGGATGTAACTTTTTCATGAAAAAAAAAGAAGAAAGTTGGATGATGATGATAATTGTTTTCTCTTTGTCTTCAGTCACTTGACTGGTTTGATGCAGCTCTCCAAGATTCCCTATCTAGTGCTATTCGTATCATTTCGGTATACCATCTACATCCTATATAGGATGTAGATGGTATACAATTGTTAGGGATATCCCTAACAATTTGTTTTACATATTCCAAACGTCGCCTGCTTGCAATTTTTTTTGCTTCTACCTGACCCTCTAATATTAAAACGACTATTCCAGGATGCCTTAATATGTGGCATGTAAGTATGTCTCTTCTTTTAACTATATTTTTCCAAATGCTTCTTTCTTCATCGATTTTTAATATTCTCCTATAGCACCACATTTCAAAAGCTTCTGATATTTTCTTCTCAGGTACTCCGATCGTCCAAGTTTCACTTCCATATAAATTGACGCTCCAAACATATACTTTCAAAAATCTTTTCCTGACATTTAAATTAATTTTTGATGTAAACAAATTATATTTCTGACTAAAGGCTCGTTTCACCTGTGCTATTCGGCATTTTATATCGTTCCTGCTTCGCCCATCTTTAATAATTCTGCTTCCCAAATAACAAAATTCTTCTACCTCTATAATCTTTCTCTTCCTATTTTCACATTCAGTGGTCCATCTTCGTTATTTCTACTACATTTCGTTACTTTCATTTTGTTCTTGTTTATTTTCATACGGTTGTTCTTGCGTAGGACTTCATCTATCCCGTTCATTGTTTCTTCTAAATCCTTTTTACTCTCGGCTAGAATTACTATATCATCAGCAAATCGTAGCATCTTTATCTTTTCACCTTATACTGTTACTCCGAATCTAAATCGCTCTTTAACATCATTAACTGCTAGTTCTATGTAAAGATTAAAAGGTAACGGGGATAGGGAACATCCTTGTCGGACTCCCTTTCTTATTACGGCTTCTTTCTTATGTTCTTCAATTATTACTGTTGCTGTTTGGTTCCTGTACATGTTATCAATCGTTCTTCTATCTCTGTATTTGAACCCTAATTTTTTTAAAATGCTGAACATTTTATTCCAATCTACGTTATCAAATGCCTTTTCTAGGTCTATAAATGCCATGTATGTTGGTTTGTTTTCTTTGATCTTCCTTCTCTTAGGCCTAAAATTGCTTCCCTTGTCCCTATACTTTTTCTGAAACCAAATTGGTTTTCTCCTAACACTTCTTCCACTCTACTCTCAATTCTTCTGTACAGAATTCTAGTTAAGATTTTTGATGCATGGCTAGTTAAGCTTAATTGTTCTGTATTCTTCACATTTATCTGCTCCTGCTTTCTTTGTTATCATGATTATAACACTCTTTTTGAAGTCTGACGGAACTTCCCCTTTTTCATAAATATTACACACCAGTTTGTATAATCTATCAATCGCTTCCTCACCTGCACTGCGCAGTAATTCTACAGGTATACCGTCTATTGCAGGAGCCTTTCTGCCATTCAAATCTTTTAATGCTGTCTTAAATTCAGATTTCAGTATTGTTTCTCCCCTTTCATCCTCTTCGACTTCCTCTTCTTCCTCTATAACACCATTTTCTAAATCATTTCCTCCGTATAACTCTTCAATATATTCCACCCACCTATTGATTTTACCTTTCATATTATAAATCGGTGTACCATCTTTGTTTAACACATTATTAGATTTTAATTTATGTACACCAAAATTTTCCTTAACTTTCCTGTATGCTCCGGTCTATTTCACCAATGTTCATTTCTCTTTCCGTTTCTGAACACGTTCCTTTAATCCACTCTTCTTTCGCTAGTTTGCACTTCCTGTTTATAGTATTTCTTAATTGTCTATAATTCTTTTTACTTTCTTCATCACTAGCATTCTTATATCATCTTAGATGATGATAATAATAATAATTAATGGAAAAAAGAACTGATGCAAAAAACAGAAAATATCGACAAAGATTCTTCACCGAATGAAATTTTTCAAACAGCAACGTACACAAAAGAAAACAAAAAGTAAACCGTTGTAAATAGACCTCACGGGCATAAGAAAGTAAAAACTAAAAGATCATTAAAATAATTATTATGTACGTTGCAATCTGTTTTACTTGTGAACAATAAGCAACTTCATGGCCCGATGAGATTGAGGACGATATATATACATGTAGATGTGTTGTAGTCTTGAACAAACTGAAACCGCCGACCGTTCCTGAGACGTAAACAATGCACACGTAAAGTAAAAATTATATAAAAGTATAAAGGGCCCCGCTAATAAGTAAATACCGATTGTAAATTTAATTGAAAAATCAATTTTATCACTTAATTATTTGTACTAATTTGAATCTTCGATGCAATGTCGCATAATATACACATTCAAAAAGAATGTGATGCACCGTTACAAGGCAGTTATCCGATGAACCCACATAAGATTTCATTGTAGTCTACAGGTGCATAGTTGTAAAACTGGACTCCAATGAACAATCTGACTTTGCGGTTTATTATACAGAGTCGTCGAATAAGGTTGCGGAAATTAAAAAAAATCATATCTCAGAAATTATTAGAGATAATCAAACAAGTATTTTTTTTTTTTTAAATTCACCGACTCAAAAGGTTTTTATACATGCCCTATAATGTTTCAATATGAGTTCGGTCCGTCACTCTGTAAACATCCAGCCGATAATCGACTTCTGCCCAGGTCCGCTGGATCATCGCAGACGTAACTGTGTACATGTTTCGGCATAATTGTATGATATGGGGATCTCAGCAACCCGTTGAAACTGATTAACGTTTGATTGATTATCTTCAGTAGTTTCTGAGAACCTGTATAGTAAAATCGGATGAGGGTTACGATTTCCAGAAGAAGTTGCCTGTCTTTCATACATTTTTTCATGTATTTCTCAACCCACACACTTCTTAAATATTTTTGTTACAGAACCTAACTGTTAAGGCTTTTTTTTTTTAATACAAAGTATGAAAATATCATTCTTTTATTAAAGCTTAATGAAAAAAGGATGCATACAGATTACACGGTCAAATTCCACATATGTAATGAAATTTTATAAATTACATCAGCCGTTTACAGTAATCCGCAGCCCTCTGTTTGTAATCTTTTCTAACTTTGTCACCATAAATTCATTAAAATAAAACATACTGTACATTATGAGTACAGAAAAAAAATTAAATTTAATGAATAAACAATCCTATCACACAGGCAATTTTTGTTTTTCAACAATTGCATTTAAGAGATGATGTAAACGGGACGAAAACTACAAGAAAAGATTTAATGTTTTTCGGTTTTTGACTACTTTAGTTCAGCTTTATCTTAAATTTATCGATTAAATATAATTTAATAGACTGTAAGGTTACAAGGAAAATACTCCTCGTATTTGTAGTAGACGATTGTGTTCCAAGATGGAAGATAAATTTCACGAATCAGAAACTCAACTTTACGTACTGTAAGATAAAGAAACTCGCAAACAACGTAAAACACACATAAAAATTCTGAAATTATAAAATTTATCCGGGAAAGAAACGGTCTTCTTAAATAAAAAAATAAATTTTACGGTCAAAAAAATAAATTTCGACTGTTATTCGAATTAAAACATTCAACAGCCAGTACACGTTATTTCTTACATTTATTTCCTGCACGAGTCGCAATTAAATGTGTGTTTTTGGTCACCAATAATACAGTTCGATCTCGTGATCGACTTCGTTTGCAAAAATTAAATTTTTCAGGAATGTTTATGAAATCTATGAAAATATAAGAAGAGCTCAAAACCTTCTACGAAGCATTAAAAATATCAATGAAAAAAAAACAATGCTGAAAACTCTTAGTATGGATCCTTTTATGCAATTTCCTCGCAACTGGTAAAACTGTTACTAACGGCGTAATCGAACATACCACACACCTGTAAATTATAAAGGCTGTAGGAAAGCATTTATTCAAGCAGATTCACACTTTTGTGACGGGTTCTCTGTGTAAATTCGTCTAAATAAGAATCTACTCTGTTTGTCCTGTATTCTCGATTGTTCCTACGTTTTGCAGCAGCCCAAAGAGATTCAATCCTTTTATTCGTACCGCATTCCAGGCTTACTTCGTATTCCCTGGTACGCCTTCCATCGGTCAGATGTAATGGTTGTATTGTGATGGCCGTTGCGAATATTCCCGCACATCGATCTGGCATAGCGTATAAGAAATACTCACTCGCTTCACTGTAAATAACTCCGAACACCCACTGAAAAGGATAAATCCGGCCTACATTAAGTATCGAACCGTTTACTTAATGGCATAACCACTTGACGGTCGTCGGTTACGTACTTTCGCGATGTAGAATTCCGCATTGCTGAAATTATCGTACCGCATTTTCTTTAGAGTTATCTTTCTCTGCAAGTTCAAACGAGGTCATTGTCCTTCTCCCGTAATTATAAACAAGTAAACGCTAATAAAGCAAGCTACTATAAAATAATCAAAAAATTATAAGTACGAGACTTGATACAAAAAGTAAACAAAATGTCACCGATAACAAAAGAAAATTTGTTTGAACAAGAATGCAATCGGATAAATACGATAATGATTAAAATATAAATCTAAAACACGAGTGGCGGGGAAATTACAAAAAAGACCTGTTAGTACCTCTTATTAAGTCCAGTATCGGTTAAACTGTAAAAAATATTTTTTTATAACGCATGCGTTAAAGGTGCTAATGGTTGAGATACTAACAGATCTAATAGTACCTTTAACGCATTCATTACAATACTTTATTATTGTTACAGTCGATTCGAAATCGGACGTATACCAAAATCTACAGGTATCGGAATGTAGAAGTTATATTTCCTTACAATACACGATTCAGATATACATTGCTGGTTTAGAGTGAACTAAGAAATAATCTAGTGTTTTAATGAGTATCCACCAACAAATAGTAAGAGTTAGTACTAATGCGTGCAGTTATTAATCATTACTGCAACTAGTTCAAACACCGATTATATAAGGTACAGCATTACAATCCTTCAACTAGCACCTCGATTGTGCAGGTTTCTTTTTGTGCTATGTTAACTGTCAAAACCATAATCTAGGCGGTCTGAAATCACGGACAGCTGATCTCCATGGTCGAGCGGTAGCGTTCGGCCTTTCGTCCTAGACTATTTTCTCGTTCGTTCCTTTCTTCCCCAGCCGAATATATTAGCTGCATACTAGCCACCATCTCCCAAATGGAAGCGATATTCGTTTATCTAGTAACACTTCCATTCTACTAACAACAGGGAATGTGTGTATAATAAAAATCATTACTCTTGAGAAAAAGCTGCAATTCCGGCTAGTGTACCTTTTGTATTTCATGTGTTTTACGTGCATAATAAAAATTTTGAAAGAAGGGATACAGACAGCGTATACCGACTTAATATACTTAGCCCAACTCTCCACTTCGATCGTGGATACGGGTGTTCTTTGGCGGTTAGGTTTTTATTAATCATATGTATCAGGAACGGTCGACCTGAGAGTACAAGATTACAGTTCATTTACATATATTATCCTGCGAAGTAATAATTTAGGTGGTTCAGGAGACTAAACAGAAAAAGAGAGAACTTAATATACTTACTATAGCAAATTAATGTATCCCCCTTTCTGTTGATAAATAATGCATTGTATACATACAAACATTACGGCACCTCTAAATGGGGATTTTAATTAGAAAAATATAAGCAAAACAATACGGTACAATTATCTGTTATAAGTAAAAACGTCACACTATTTGTTTACATAATAAACCTACTTTTGTGTGACGTTCCATTACAGTTACTTTTTTACGATATAAAAAATTTAATTATTTACTAAGTGAAAAATACCAAACGCGACAAGTATTCACATTCATAAACTTTTGAATAAAAGACGTAACTAATCCGCCACGTAGATCAGCTAATATAATAATAATAAATATTGTTATTAATATTCAGCGCTTTCATTTTAATAAATTGTTAAAAAATAAAGATCAAATTAGAAATACTAAATAATAAATATGATTTAGGTTAGGAAATAACTTAATTGCTTTAAAGATGTATATTTTTATTACATCATAGAATTTAAGTCTAAATAGAAGTGCAGAACACATGTAAATCAGCCGGCTAATAATGTAAGGTGTTGCCAGTTTTAACTGTGAAATGGAAGGAATTTTTTTTTCGTTATTAATTGTATCAATAGCTAGAATAAAACTAAACATTAAGTAAATTTAAAAGATAAAATAAAATCTACGCTTATTCTATTATCCGGTTATACAAACTAAAAAATAAAACTTATGGGTTGTATTATACTAATAATCTACTACAATCTGGAAGGTCACTGGTCGAAGGCTATCCTTTAAAGTATCTTGCGTAAAAAACCCTAGTCCTTTAACGACATAGTTACTTAATAAACAATTAAATAGCCTGCAATAATGGACTTATCTATCTAGCATTACTGTGACTAATGCTGCTATTACCGAAGAAGCCTTAATGATTAAATTTTTGCGTCCACAACAACTACTTAAATATTTTAAAATAATTTCGACTAATTAATCACATATTCAGAATTAAAAAAAAAACTATTAATTTTTATTATTTTAATATTTAAAAATAAAATTCAAAATATCACCATACCATCCAGTAAAAGATATCAAAAGTAACTTCAAATAATCAGGCAGAATTCTATATATTAATCGATTGTAAAACAATTCTATGATATACAAATAATAAAACTAACGATATGTAAATAAAACTAGTCTATAAGAGAAATAATCCAAATTAATTTTTTGGATAATGAAGCCGATCAAACTAGAACAAGAAAAGCAGAATTGACCGACAAATTAACAAATATATTTACAAAAAAACTACTAAAAGCCAAAATCAGGTATTACAATACGGTAATCAAACAAGAAGGCCTGTACAGATATTAGAATGCATCTTCATTTTGAATTTAAATGAAATAAATGCGACAGAAAAAAGAAAGGGCAACTTGAGAAAACTATTCGGATAAACAAAAAGATGAAAATTGACAAGAAATAAAAATGTTTACAAATATAACGAAATAGAAAATGTCACGCCACCTTATGACTATAACAGGCACACAAAAAAGATCTTCAACACCATACTTGTAACAAAAAGAAATATTACAACATAGAACGACGTTCAAAAAAGTAGTACAAGATTTCAAGGGTTTCCAAAAAAAAGGAAAAAAATGAAACCAAACATCTGGTCAAAATAGAGAAGGTTAGTGCCGACCGTCGCTGCTACTACCACACTCGCGCGTACTAGATACGGTATGCGCGAGCGTTAGTTAGAGTTATTGAATTAAATAAACGAAAGAATATTATATTTAAATAAAATTATAAATATTTTTAATTAAATTGTGTGTGTAAGCCGTGCATCAGAAACAACCTACAGTTGTAGGACTTTCTCTGTATTGTCAGCTGTTTTTTAAACAAAAAAGTAAGTGTAGTTGTGAAAATTACTTCTTTGTGTATTAATTACAAAAATTTATACTGAGACGTTATTTATTAATACTAAGTAAATTTATTCTGAAAATGTCTCTACATACATTTACGGGCCAGATTGGAATTATAGGAAAATGTTAAGCCTACATAGAAACTTTTATAGAAACTTAATAACAAACCATCTTAAAATTAATATTAGTACAGAAATGAGTTCAAAATTTAAAGAACCAGCGGACTTAAAAAATCCAATAAAACATTTAAATTCTCCTTTCTTTGAAATTAAAACTCTTCCCGTTTAGATTTTTTTGTCCTTTTATTAGACTCCTAGCCCCTATAAAAATCGTTTCTAAAGCAAAATTTTGTTTCTTATAACTGAGAACTAGTTTAAACAGCAAGAAATGCATTCTTCTTTTAGATTTTTAGGAAAATACAATGAATATACTTTCTATATATATATATATATATATATATTTCATCAAATTCTGTAGAAAATATGGTAGCAAACATTTTACTTATTTATTGGCGATTTAAATTTAAAAATAATTTTACGCTTTTTACTGAAAAAAAACCTTTTATTTTAATTTTACCTGATTATTCTCAAGGTATAGTTTTAGGAAACATTTTTTTAAATACAAAATAATTTTAAGATAGTAACATAAAATATTCTATTTTTTTAAAACAAACTTAGACCATTTTTTGAGAATTTTTTTTTACCAATTTTTACAAACCACAGAAAATGATTTATGAGCTGATAATGCCCTGACTTGGAATAAAAATCAAAACCGCTTTTTAAAAACGTTAATTCTACACGGACATAATTTATAGGCGTTCCATTTATTAATAGTAAAATATCATTTCTAAATATTATTTTTGGTAAAACCTATTTTTTAAATAAGTTAAAAACGCGAACTGATAAAATTTTAATTAAATTAAACTTTCTCCGATATATAACACCCTTCAATGATACTCGTTAATTTATCTGATTTACAAATCCATACCATATCTCTTTTTCCAACCGTTTCTCGGATACGAAAAAAAATACATTTGATAAGGTTTCAACTCGGTTAAAAAATTTAATGCTTTTTGATAATTACTAATTTTAGGATCGTACTGACCAAAAATACTACCTGGGTTTGTTTTCAATAAAATCTTTGTAATGGTCGTTATAAACGATCAGCCAATTCTATTTTACGGCAACGATGACAGGAAGGAGTAACGACGTATAACATTTTACATATTTACGAGCTGAAAAAAAAGCAGTCACGTTCCGAGAAAGTCCGACAACTGTGGGTTGCTTCTGATGCACGGCTTATACAGACAACTGAATTAAAAATATTTATCACTTTATTTAAGTAGAATATTATTTCGGTTACTTAATTCAATTATTCTAACTAAAGCGCGCGAGCATATCTTACTTAATTCGCGCGGGTGTAGCTGTACTAACAGCGATGGTCGGCACTAAATAAACTAAAGTAGTTTCACAACTTATACAGAACAAATTCGCTTGCACGGTCGACAGACTGGTGTAGCGGCAAGGCTTAACGCACAAAGTACAGAGTCGACCGGGCGAACGAGTTCGAGATATGGCCAGACCAACTAACTTTTTTTCACGTTAAATATTATTAAATTATTAGATTCTACCGCTCACCAGTGACATCACAACATAAACGACTATAACATTTTTTTTTTTGAGTGTGGCTGCAACTTTTCAAAAATTCTTTTTTAAATATTATTTTTTAATCGTTCATAAATTTCATAAGAAAAATACGACCTTAATTACGCGAAATCTCGAGATACTGACATGAACCTTGCTCTACAGCTTCACCACGTTGACCTTTCAAGTTGAACTTTAAAGGCATCAATGCTTTGTATATAGAAGTAATCTTATAAGGTAATCTGATAAAAATCGGTCCAGTAGTTTTAGAGATATAAGGAGGGTTATCCGGAAAATTAAGTGTTAAAATGACACCGGTGAAAACCGCATATACTCAAATCGGACCGATTACATTAATTTCCCTTCCACAGGTATAGCACGCTATCTAAACGGGAAAGTAACAACTAACATTTAATTTTAAAAAATGAATAAGATTAACAATAACAGTTGGGAAATAATCAGAAAAATAAATAACTTAAAAAGGTACGTCGTCTTATAGAAGTGATACGATCTTAAACAAATTTTCTCATTAAGTCCAGAATATGACCGATTTACTCTACATTCCTGGAGAATTTTTAGTTGTTTGACACTAAGTAAGAATTAATTACCAGCGATTTTATTAAAAATCGTGGGTGATAAACTACACTTGCGATGCTTTTGACCAAATAAAAAAATTATAAAGAAAAATTAAAAATTTCATTACGAAGCGCGTAATAAAATAACCTGTCCGTTTAGCTGGACTAAAATATAAGAGTATTAATGTTTCGGAAAATATAAATAAAACAAAAGTATATATGAATGAGAAAATTATTAGCTAGAATTGCTATTAAGTTTTATAATCGATCTTTTGGCAAAGTAACTAATACGAGAGCATTCGGTGGATAAAAGTGGGGTTTATTATTATCTACGAATATCAAATTACAAAAGACAAGCAGGAATAAAATACTGCAGATATTTTTATAATTACAATGCAATATAAGAATTCAGTGAAACACACAGAAAAAGATTTATTTAAATTAAAATAAATATAAGATAAAGTTAAATCTGTTTTATATCGACCTCAAAAATATATCAAGACAAAATCAACTACAACTGTTTTTAAAATAATTACTATACACAATCATAACTAAAATGAAATCTGTGACGAACAGAAAAATAAAAAATCTTAAGAGATCAGGAAACGTAATAAAAATTTCAAACACATGTCAAAACATCTGTAAGTTTATTACAAAAATAGACGTGAAAGTGTTACTGACAGTGAAATTTTTTTAACAGTTTAATGTTTATAAAAATTGTTAAAATATCGGAAACGCATCTTTCAACAAACAAAAGTGGTTGAATATTTTGCAATATAATGAATGAGTGAAAGAAAAAGTACTGGCAAAGATCATTGAACTTTCGAGTTAGGTAGGTTAAAATAATTATCAAATTTAACGAAGATACAATTCACCTTTTTATAAAATAAACGACCAGTTATATGTTATATAAAAGATGAGCACCAAGGGGGGAGGGAACATTAATATAAATTAAGGTTGAAAATTAATTTCTTTAAGGTTCAAAAAACTGTTCGATATAATATCATCACACCCGAATATTAATATAAGAATATATATTGTAAAATTTACAACAGATTGCAATTAAATACACTAAAAGATCCCTTTTTAGATAGAAAAAGTTATCTGCAACTTAAAAAACAAAAACTTCAAGAGGAAAACGGTACAAATGTAAAAGAAGACGTTTGAATATAACACTTCATCCAGAAACACTGAATGTGCAAATGCTTCTTCAACAAATGGTGTTGAATAAAAACAAAAATGAAAATAAAAGAAAGAAAGGAATTCTTTAGTAAAATATTTGTTACTGAAGAAAATATTTGGTATTTTAAACCCTTATAAACTCCACCCCTTCAAGATGGTTTATCATAAATGAAGAGAAATAATGTCATTTAAAGCACGAGAGAAGATTCACATTGTAAGGATGTTTGATAATAGAAATCCCGAGAAAGTTCTCAATTTTTATCGAAATAGAAAAACTAAAATAGCAAGAAAATTTTTAGCAGGAATAGAAATCCCGGACTTACAACATCGGGAATTAACTGAAACAAATCTAGGGAAGACGATTTTATGAAGAAATAGCTCCGTAATAAAAAATAGTAGAAAAAAAAGATTTCAGGTAAAAAGCCAGTGAGAAACTTAAAAAATACTGCAAGAAAGAGATAAGAAAAATGTATAAAGTTGTCCGTAATTGACCGAAATGAAAAAAAGGAAACATTTTATCCGTCACTCCTACATGTATTATATATCGCTTTGTAACTGAAATAAAAATCCAAGATGCTCTTACTTTTCCTCGATCGGTTTTCTGTAAACTTAAACTTCAGTTTATATGTTGATAAAATCAGTAAGTACAACCCGCTGGTTTAGTCTAGCGGTTAAACTTGTAATCGCAAAACCAGTTGATTTTTGAAATCCAGAGTTCTAAGGTTCAAATCTTTGTAAAGGCAGTCGCTTTACTACGGATTTAAATGCTACATCGTGGAGAGCGCTGTTCTTTGGTGGTTGGGTTTCAATCAACCAAATTTCAGAAGCAGTCCACCTTAATTTGTTCAAGGGCACGTTAACATTTACACTTTCTTTCGTGTGCAGCTACTTCAGGCTTTGTAAGAAGCCGAAAGCGGTGACTGCAGTTGCTAATCTACACACACACACACACACACACACACACACACACACACACACACACACACACACACACACACACACACACACACACACACACACACACACACCATATATATATATATACACACAACATCTAGACCCGGTAGTAGCTGGAAAACTGGTTGGAGAAAACAAAAAAAATTAGAATGTACATAGTACATATTAAAAATCATTCCAACAGCAATCTTTCAATAGATTATTGTGTAAATATTCCCGAAATATCGATAGATAAAGCAATCGATATCGGCGTTGTGTAGTAGAAGTCGACGACCTTTTAAAGTTGGTTCACATCACTTTGGATAAATGAGACTATTTTTCCTTTCTTTTTTTTTAGATACAGAGAGATTTTGTTTATTTATGAATCGATCCGTAGCAGAGTGGTAGCGTCTCGGCCTAACATCCGGAGGTCCTGGGTTCGAATACCGGTGAGACTTGGCATTTTTTCATACGCTACAATATTCCATTTCCATATCCCACGCACAAGCTTTAAGCTTATGCGGTGATATCATCAAATCCAAAACAAAAAACATATTAACCGGTAAAATATTAACGTTACAGTGAGTAATGTAAAGGCGAGATGATGAGAATATCTCTTGGATCCTTTAGGTCGATGTTTCTTGTCAACTACGTTGCCCAAAATAGAACAAACGTATAAGTAAATGCAGCAGCAATAAGTCACAATTAATCTTGGCAGGAGGGCCATAAATTTACATTAACTATTACAACAGCTTTTAAGAAGAAGAGTCCAAATTTTAATTCTTTTCCTTGACTTCCTGATTTTATTCTTTCATTTCCGGAGAAGTAATTTATTTAATCGTGATATATAATACCAACATATGAATCCGTTGTAGTAAAAAGAATCCGCATAAGGAATTCCAACATTATTTTTAATGTTCTATTGTAACTCAGATCAAACACGATTCGTTTACATTTGTTATTTATGTGATAAATTATTGTTATTTTAATAATTAAAATTTAAGTTGCCGGCAAACGTTATTAAATGGTTCTTTTAATTCTGATTTATTTTATCATCCGTATGTGTTAAGCAGAACTTACGCACAAAATAAAAAGTTTTGAAAATTGTGTAGGTATGGTGCAGTTATTTTTTTGTTAACTGTCATTTACTGTAAATACAAATAAAATTAAAGCCGTATTTTTTTTTTTTCATTATACAAAACCGAAAATATTAGTCAAAATTTATTACTTAATTTAAAAGTTCTACACTCACATATTTAGTTCGGGTAGAAATATGTCTAACTTCATACGAGTAATTTAATATTATACAAATTAAGCAATATATATATATAAATAAAATAAGACATATTTTACTTAAAATTATTATCTTTATTAAACTCTTGGGTTAACTAATCAACTCTACAAACTTATAAATTAAATTCACTACGTTTCACTTATAATTCTCTAATCTTCCTCAGGTGACAATACACATCATAAAAAATTCTCTTACATACTGTAAGTATATATATATATACACACGCGCGCAAACACACACACACACACACACACACACACACATCTTTTTACCGAATTATTTATTCTATTTTTTGGTAGTAACAGGAGCACACTGATTTCACATTAGCAAAATTTCTTGAAACATATTATACTTAATTTTGAGATTATATATATATTACATTAACATGAGTAACTTTAGGACATTTTCGGCACACTCTCCAACGAAGCGCTTTCCAACGCCGTAACAAATACCTTCATACACAAACTATACATACTAGCCCAACTAACTATACTTAGCCCAATCCTCTCCCAACTTATGTGTAAACACGAATACTTTATAGCTTGTACATTTGCGTACTGCCTATCTGTTTATTGTAATTTTTTTTACGATCGGAGGTTAATAATTATAAACTATTTAAATTTAAAAAAATAAAGCTAAAAAAAGGGAAATGAAGTCTGATTCGAACCGATGTGTCTTCCTCTTGTAAGATCCAAATATTTCTGTAATGAAAAATTTCATTTGACTATAATTCTGGAACCAGTGAAAATAAGTAACGCTTATGATATAACCTTTGAAATCTCTCAATGAAGGCTTATTATTAATACAGTTACGAAAAAGTCTAAAATCAAAATTTGTTTTGATTTTGGTCTTTTTTGGGCACTTTTGGTCCAGTCGATCGCAATCAAAACGGGAGGTACACAATTGGATGTTACAACAATCCTAAATTCAAAATTTAAACATCCTACGGCTAATCGTTTTTGAGTTACGCGATATACATACGTATGTACAGACGTCAAGCCGAAACTAGTCAAAATGGATTCAAGGACGATCAAAATGGTTATTTTCGTTGAAATTTGAAGACGAACGGTACAGCCCTTACTCACCGTATATTCGTTCTACTGTGAAGATGCTACAGGATTTTTTCGATTGAAGAATCATAGCTAAAAGATTGTGGCCACCGACATCCCTTGATCTGACTTGTCCAGACTTCTTTCTGCGGGAATACTTAAAGAAGTTGTTTATAGGAGCAATCCACACACCCAGCAGGAACTGAAGACATACATTACCGATGCCATCCAGGAAATAGCAGCGTACAGCTAAGCAGAGTAGCTAGAAATTTGGTCAAACGTACTGACAAGTGCATAGAAATGGATGGACATAATTTTCAACATCTTCTGTAAATTATTATGAAAGTATTTGCCGATAAAATATTATTTATGTAATAAACTAACCGAAGGGGCCTCTTTTAAGTTGAACATACTGTACGTGTATCACACTTTACGGACTATTTCATTAGAACAGAACGGTTAAAAAATTAAAACAGAAAACAAATAAATAAGCAATGAATATGACTAACGTCTAAAATATAAGTTTAATACCTTAACAAAGTAAGAAACAAATATATCAACAGAAAGAATTTTTTTTGGTTTAAGCAGTTATGCACACTTATAAAACAAATTTTCTTTAAAAAAATAAATAATAATTACTGAAAAATGATATTCAATCTATAGTTAATGAAAATTATAATCACATGGATATATTACCGATTACTTTAGACCTAAATATGGGCCAATATAATCAATCAATATTAATAGTTGATGTTAATTTGTATAAATGAGATTACACTGCCCAATTAATTTAATTCTATTTGGAATGGACGTAGAGCAATCTTTTTATTTGCACAAAAAATAGACAAGACGATCGTACACGTTTATTGTAGAAGAAAACACATTTTTTATATGACAGAGAAATATCATCTGGGAAACTTGTAAATGTCGACTTTGAAAAAAAAATCACATTATCCTTACGTGTTTTAGATGGCATGTTATGTGACAGTTTTGCTGTATTTGATCGCTTAGTAAACAAATAACAAAATAAAAACAATTAAGGTATATTTGGCCATACTGCGTAGATATAGGTTTTTTTGCAATTGTTTTCAAAATAAATGAAATAGAATTTAAAAAAAGAAAAACAACAAATACAGTTGTTACTTTTTTTTATTATTTTCTTACTTATTTTCCTCTTAACGCATGAAATACAACAAATTTCCTAATTACAAAATAAACTACTCCTGAGTTAAAAGTCGTATTTGAGCCAACACGTAGGCGTGTGCACGCATCTATCCCTGCATATAGAATTTGTTAACCTAGTTTCTACTATATATTTAAATTGAGATCTCAAAACGTCATGAAATACAAAAATCTGAAGGGTTATTTTTTTACCGACAGTAGTAATTTCTCTCTGTTACATATTACACACAGTTCGAGAAAACAAGAAAAGAGGCTAATAAATTAAAATATATATATATATTAAAGAACTGGCCAAAAAGGAGTAAATGTGTTTAGGGTGTAAATATATTCGTATGTTTCTTCTAATGTAGCAGCTCGACGGCTGAACCGATTTAGATGTTTGACTCCGCGTTGAAATTCGTACGTTATCAGGAGAGTCATAGGCTATATTGAGATTTGCCGGCTGAAGCACAAACTTTAATGAATTTAAAGTCTCGTAACACTGTGTGAACTAGGTTTAAAACTAAACGATTCAAATCAATCGAATGAATAGTATTACAAAATTAATAGAATTAAATTTACTTTAAATAAAATATTAAACAAAATTTAAGAAATTTCTGTTTAATAATAATGGGCTTTGTATTGATTCAGTCTGACCATTCCTGAGACTTGGGGTTAATTGAGCCTCAACCATTAAAATACACCGGTTATCTACTATCTATTATTCAAATCCGTATAAAACCAATTAACTTTCACTAGGATTAAACAACTGATTTGTGACGTCGAGTTAACCACTAGACCGGCCCTAATGGGCTAATGGTTATAATATATTTTGAATAAAATTACAAAGAATTTTATTCAAAAAAATTTACAAATTTTTACATAGGTTTTATTTTTTGCAAAATTTCATATCATATTTTAAAAATAGATACAACGTATTTTTAGAATACACAAATAAACGATTACAGTCATAAAACAATCTCTGGTAAACATTTCAATGAGGAATTGTGATTTGGAAAATATAATATGTAACATAGTAGTAAAAAACAAATCTCCTAAGCTCAAGCAGACAACGATTTTTGGAATCGATCTCTATAATAATAACGATTAAAATGTTGCCCCCTAATAACTAGTAGAACTCCCCTCCTTTGTAACGCATAATTAATCATTTATAAATTGTTTTTGGACTTTGAATATAACTGTTCATTTTATTTAACAAAAAAAAAAAAAAATATATAATTTTAATTTGTATTTTTACACGATCTACCACTTCATTAGTTATTGCAGACAATTAACTCGGCAGTACGCTGGCGCAATAATTTTTATTAATTAACTATTTCATCATTTCTTATTCTTTTTTTAACAATTCTTATTATTCACTTCTTAACAATTTTTATTACATTTCGTGGAGGAAATAAAAAATAGGCAAAAAATTATCAGCTTGCACTGCGGTACGCAAGCCTACTGCCGGGTTAATTATCTGCAGTAACTCGATTGTTTGTCAACGGAATTTTACAAATGAGGTGTATTTTGTTCAAGATAAAATGCTTAATAAGTTTTGTAACGGATAAAAATCTGATCGAACGAATAATTACAAAGATGTTGAGATTAAAAAATTGAAACGGCCGCCATTTTAAAATCTTTGAAGGTGACCATTACAAAATTTTTCATTTTATAGAACACGATACTAGTCTTAGATTTAAAAAATTTAATTAAAGTAGGTTTACCCGTTCCTGATAAATAAATATTCTGTTTAAAATCACAAATTGGCGTCCAGAAGGAAAACAAAGCAAAATAGGACTTAACGTCGATGAACGAACTTTTTCGCTCCTTTTGGTGTCGTGAATCAGCACCTGAAGTTCACGGAATACGTACCGGAAACACTCTGCATATGAATTTTCCTGTGAAAATATATCGAAATAGATAGAGATTTGATGCTGTTAATGCACCATTAAGTTATAACAATCCAATATTAAGCGATGATAATGGCAACAAAATTATAATAGATCGACATGAAGTATTTTACATTTAAAAAATCTTTTATTAATATTAAGAAAATTACAATGAAAAGTTTCCTGGAAACCAGTAGCGCAATTTTGAATGTATATGTAAACGTCTTTTTTTCTTCTTTTTTTTTGTCTTCAGTCATTTGACTGGTTTGGTGCAGCTTTCCAAGATTCCCTATCTAGTGCTAGTCCTTTCATTTCAGTATACCCTCTACATCCTACATCCCTAACAATTTGTTTTACATATTCCAAACGTGGCCTGCCTACACAATTTTTTCCTTCTACCTGTCCTTCCAATATTAAAGCGACTATTCCAGGATGCCTTAGTATGTGGCCTATAAGTCTGTCTCTTCTTTTAACTGTATGTTTCCAAATGCTTCTTTCTTCATCTATTTTCCGCAATACCTCTTCCTTTGTCACTTTATCCACCCGTCTGATTTTTAACATTCTCCTATAGCACCACATTTCAAAAGCTTCTAATCTTTTCTTCTCAGATACTCCGATCGTCCAAGTTTCACTTCCATATAAAGCTTCTTCTTTTAAGGTCGTTTAAAAATAGAGGACGGATTTAAAATAAATAAAGCAGTGCTTAAATAAATACTTCTTCCGTGGCGGAGCACGAACATACAGTGACAGGAAATGATGCGAAATTCGAATCGTAGCCGAATAAAATTTTATTATTAAAAACATTTAGGCTCACAACGTAGATATATGTTGTTTATAGTGAAAGTTTTTCTCTTATTAAAAGATGTATATTTTTTGTTAAGACCTCAGAGGTGAATAAATTATAGTCGCATGCGTTCTGTACGTGTTATACAAGAAACTGGAATTAAGAATTCACATGGAGTCTTCACTCTAAAATATACTTTATAAACGCCTAAATAATAATTACAACTTTCTTTTCATAATGTTTTAAGAGAAAAATACCGCGAGATGAATTTCTGAGAAAAAAAATCTTTTTTAAAATAAATTTTGCCGATCAGTAAAGGAAAACGAACAAGTGTAAAATATAATATATATTTAAGGAAGAATTTATCTGAAAACTCTAAAATTAAAAATAGCAGTCGTTATCTACACGATCGCACACTTCCGCAATAACAGGTGCTAATAAAAGTACTTCCGTCTTCTGTTCTCGTTCCGAGCCAGAAAACGTAATGGATGCAACAATAAAAGGAATCAAATTTTCTGTTGTGAAGAAAATATTAAAATACAAAATTTCTAAAGCTTAAATTTTTCACGTTTTATAAATATGTCAACGCTTCTTTTTTAAAATAAAAACTATTTAAAATTTAAAAAAAATTATTCACTTAAATCAACACACTAAAAATGAAGAAAAACACCCGACTCGTAAATAACAAATTCTTGTCGTATTATTCATTAACTTATACATATGTTTATATAATTAAAGCATTGGGGCTACATATATCCCGCGTTTAGTAAAAGCAATAACAATTTAAAAGACGTATTTTTGACCAGGTATAATAATAATAAAATCCCAAAATCAATTTTAAAAGAATATTTGAATTAAAATTGTTTAATAACTACAGAATCTTAACCGTAAAATTTTAAATATTTAGACAAAGTCTCAGTAACCAAACTGATTGGTTTAGCGGTGAACGTGTCTTGGCAAATCAGCTGATTTCGAAGTCGAGAGTTCTACGGTTCAAATCCTTGAGTAAAGTTATTTTTATACGGATTTGAATACTAGATCGTGGATACCGATGTTCTTTGGTGGTTGGGTTTCAATTAACCACAACACTCAGAAATGGTCGACCTTTCTTTCTTTTTCCTGTTTAACCTCCGGTAACTACCGTTCAGATAATACTTCAGAGGATGAATGAGGATGATATGTATGAGTGTAAATGAAGTGTAGTCTTGTACAGTCTCAGTTCGACCATTCCTGAGATGTGTGGTTAATTGAAACCCAACCCACCAAAGAACACCGGTATCCATGATCTAGTATTCAAATCCGTGTAAAAATAACTTACTTTACTAGACTTGATCGCTGGAAACTCTCGATTTCCTAGTAAAGCCAGTTATTTACTAGGACTTGAACGCTGGAAATGGTCGACCTGTGATTACAAGATTACACTTCATTCACATTATTGTTATTCATCCTCTCAACTAATACCTTTCGATGGTTCCAGAGGCTAAAAAGAAAAAAGAAAAAGAAAGATAAAGTCTACAGAATACACAAACTGTTTAAACAAAATTTAACCTGTACTCATTTTTGGAAAAACTGACCCGTAAAGGAATGTCAGCTAGTTGTTATACTCCAAAGATAAATTTAAACGCGTATGTCAAATATAAAGTCCACACAGCCCGTCTTTTTTTTTAATAAAATTATTTCTCCATAGATATATATATAATATAATATATAGGTAAAGTAAAAATTATAGTTTGGCTGATAATCCATTAAATAAAGCTAAATTTTTACTGTTTACTGAAGAAAAAAAAACTGTAGAGCTAGAAAATTATTTTCAGAATGTATTAAAAAGAATTGTTGAATACGGGTTTTTTAATAAATATAACAAAAACGATTATAAAATTCTAATGCGGACACCACATGACTTCCTGGTACGCCTATTAAATTACTTTTCAACTTCATTTAAACTTATTTCACTTGAAAGTGAGATACGATCCTCCATTTCTTTAATTAAATGGACAGTAACAATTGCTGAAATATTAGTTTTTATTAACATCAAATATTTATACAATTATTAATTCAACAATCATGAAATATTAGGACCGTGTAAAAGTTCCTTTATTACTCGTATTACTAGATCAGTAATATTCGTATCTTCGTGAGTTGGTGATTAATAAAAATTTTTAGTTTCTGTTGTGTCATATAAATAAAAGTTAATAATTAATTATTCCGTTCAGTGAACTCCTGTATACTGGTTACAAATTTTAATTTCCACCTTACGGTGTAATTAATTTTTTTTTTTGAATTATTTTGTGAATAATCAAAAATGAAAAAGAAACAATCATACAGGAGAAAAGAGATAACATGAAGATAAAAGTATATCTCAATAAAAGGACAAGAAATTGAATATGAAGAGGAAGAAATTAAGAGAAGATGGTAAATAGAAAGAGGAAGAAAATGTTAAAACCAAAGAAAGAATAAAAACAGTAAAAGATGATAAATATACAGAGGAAGGAAATGTTAAAACCAATGAAAGAATAAAAAAGAAGAAATGTTGCAAACCAAAAAAATAAAAAATAAAATAAATAAATAAACAGGAAGAAAATGTAGCAAACAAAGAAAGAATAAAAACATTAAGAGAAGATTGATTATAAATACAACGAGGAAGTAAACGTTAAGACCAAAGAAAGAATAAAAGGGTAAACAGAAAGGATGATGAATATTAAGAGAGAACATTTAAAAACTTGAGAACTTGTACATAATTAATATTAGAAGAATAATATCAAACCAAAGAGCGATTAAATGATTGGCAACAAAAAATAAAAGAAATGATCAACTACGACTTAAGGAGAATATTGTCCGACAACATCAGAGAAGAAATGAACTAAAAGATAAGAATATGTTGAATTTTATTAAAGATCGGGCATATATTCCAGAGTGTATATGATGTTCTTGTGAGACTCTATTTTTCAGTCACTCAGTAGTTAACTTTAATTTAGATAAAATCAAACAGAAATTCCAGAATAATTAAATAAAATTAAACAAATTAAACTAGAAAATGCAAACAAAAAAATACGATTCTAAATTATCATTTTCAATTAATATTAAATAATAAAATGTTTCACCTAATCTATTACGTATACACATATGTAATAATGCCTATTAAATTACAAATACACATTTGTAGTACATAAAACTTTATTTCACTAATAACTTCTGATTTTTTAATAATTTTTTTATTATTATTATTGAATTTTTATTTATTATAAAACGTTTTTACAACCAAGGGTTAATAATATTTAAACTAAAAAAAAAGTTAAAAAAAGAACATGAAGTCTGACGTGTCTTTCCTTGTAAGATTCAAATATTTCATTAATTAAAATTTTATTTGGCTATAACGTTGGAACCAATTAAAATAAGTACCACTTATGACATATCGTTGAAAAGCTCTCAGAGAGGGCTTATTACTGCAGTTAAGAAAAAGTCCCAAATCCTATATTTTTTTTGATTGCCTTTTCTGGACACTCTTGGTTCGTTCAATCGATTGATATAAAAAGGGGAGGTGCACAACTAGATGTTACCACAGTCCTAAATCTAAAATTTCAATATATTACGGCTAACCCTTTTTGAGTTATGCGAGATACATACGTACGTACAGACATCACGCCGAAACTAGTCAAAATGGATTCAGGGATGGTCAGAATGGATACTTACGTTGAAATCTGAAAACGGAAATTTTTCGCGATCACAATACTTTCTTTACTTCGTACAACGAAGTAAAAATTAAAAGACAGGACTGAAAAAAAAATACACCAACTGACCTAAGAAAACTACAATAAATCGAACTAAACAAAAGAAAACAAGCCGTGGAAATAAAGGATTAAACATCATTAAGCAATATTTAATTAAATAAAACAATTTGTGACAGATCAACTTTCAGACAGTTTTAATTTGTTTAAATACATATTTTATGTAGTATACCTTAAAATTTTGTCCTTCAATGAAAATATTTAAATGCTGTCGTTGGGGGAGGGGGGCTCTGAATTGTAACTGTCCTACATTAAAGAGCTCTGAACAGAAATTATTCAATATTAAAAGAGCCGATTGCATTTAAATATTTTCGTTCGAAAAACTTTCTTATCGATGTAAGACCTGGTGACTTAATCAAGTTAATCATCGGACAGCCTTAAATATCTGCTATTTCTACAACGTGAAAAATATATTTAAAAAAATTAAAACTGTCTGAAAGTTGATCGATCATCAATTATTTTATTTCATTAAATACTGCTTAACGATATTTAAAAATTTATTTTAATATAGTTTCTTTTTTTAGTTCGATTTATGGTCTTTTTTTAGTTTATTTAATTTTTTAGGCAGTCGTATTTATTTAATTTTTATAATTTTTTAATTTTTAGTGATGATCGAGAAAAATTAATTTAATTTTTATTTAAAAATTTATTTAATGTTATTTTATTTAACGTAATTTTAATTCTACTGTTTTGTAATATTATTCGTTCGATCGATTCTAATCATTCAGTTCAAACCCAGCTCACACAGTGGTGTAGACAGTCAAAGCTCACAGTTTGTGAGCTTAAAGTTTAAGCTTAAAAGCTTAAACTTTAAGCTTAAATTAAAGTTGTGTGCTTCAACCAGCAATCTCATATATATAGCCGATGACACTCCCGGTAACGTAAGGATTCCAACGCAGTCATACATCTAAATCGGTTGGGCCGTCCAGCTGTTACGGTGAAACATACATGCATACACCCTAAATACATTACACTCCTTTTTGAGCAGTTGTGTAAAAACTTAGTTCATTACAGACAAATTTAGTCTGTACATATGGGCGATAAATTTCTATAATAAAAATGGATGGAGAGCCACCAAATATTACTATCACCAGCATCTAGAATCATCTAAGAAATTACAGGAATTCCGATATTTAGAAATTACGTGTCGCCTGAAGAAAGAGATGGTTATGTATTATTCATAAAAAATTATTAATAATACAAGATTTTTGAAAGTTTACATGAAGGTCTAGCGCGATGACTTCGAATATCAAACTAGCTTGATTTTACATCGCCGGCCTTATTTAAACCCAGCCTGCGATCGGTTCGAACAAGATCACATTTTCCTACAGATTCGTTTTCCATTTCTGTTGCAGCGTCACGATTATAGGAGAATTTTTTCTTTGGCGCGCAAATTACAATATAACATATTTATTTGATTTTGGGTTTGAGAAAATAAAAATATACGAAAATGTTTCCGGCGTCATTCTCAAGTACGATTGAAATCTGTCTGTTCGGCTCCGATTTCCGTGAAAAAAAATGATATTTACCCGATTATTTTTTAATCGGATCGGCAGCAGAAAACCTACGGTAACTTAAGGTAGTTGTTAATCACCGCTTCAGTTTATTGCTGACATCTTGTCGCTATCATCGCTAGCGTCCCACATCGTGATTAAAATTAAAATATTACCGACATTCTTGTCTCGTCCAGTACGACTAAAGCGGCATAGAGCACCTCATCAATACGTTCTCCTCTATTATCACTGCGACCTTAAGGGTCTGCTTTCGGTCCCTCCCTTACATTGTCCGTTTGATTATGTGAATAACAAAATCCTGTAACACATTGTTTTTTAAGCTTTTATCTTCCTGACTGTCACGTTTCACTAGGTTTATTGCATTCTTATTTATCTTTAAATATAAATTGTCTTCCGTGCCGTATACTTAGTCTATTACGACTTCCATCAAAATTGAACAAGTTTATTTCTCTTATTGAGTTTGTACAAGTTTAATCCTTTAACATTATCGTTTCATCTACATAGAAAATAAGAAATGACGGGAGAGCAACGACATTCTTGTCTCTTTCCTTTCTGAAATAGAATCTTGAATTTCTTCGGTTTCTCTGATCACACTTATTTGATTCTTGTGCAGAATTTTTAATTATACAGATTACTTGTCATGTTAAAGACGGTTTGCACTTTGTACAATTTCTTCTTTTCTTAACAGAGTTTTGATAATTTAAATTAATTTTTTTATAATTTTATCTTCTACATATCTGTGAAAAAATTTAGAAAGTTTCCTTTTAGCGCGAGATTATTCAAAACAAATTACAAATCTGGATTATTACGGTAGTTTATTATCTTTTACAAATATAAAATGGAATTTTATTCAGAAACTCAATTTACCCTCCTTTAATACTAAGTCTTTTGTACACAACAAACACAAAAACACGCGCGCTCAGGCAGAGTATTCAGTATTGAACAGCTGCTATATTTTCTTTTAAAACGAAACAAGAAATATGGTCTTATCAACAGTTAATCTATAGCGACTATAAGTCTACATCACGCCCAGTATATTAAACATATGCTGATGAAGATAAATTCACAATCACGCATAAACACACACAAACACACAGACTTTTATAATAAAATACGTATTTTAGTTATTTTTTTACACTAATCATATTAAATTAAAACTACCAAAGTACAGTAGATAATTTTAAAAGAAGCTGGAAATGGTTTTGTTTAACTTTCCCAGCATTTAATAGAGCTTAAAATTTGAACCTTTTTCTTTCTAATAAAAATCTGAAAATTATATTTAAATTATGACGCTGGTTACTATTTTCTTATTTATTTATAACACAAAGAAATAACAACATCGAGCTTGAATGATTTTTTAAACTAATAAAAATAAAACAAAAACTTCGTTTTGTGTCTTATCTTACCTATCTAAAAAATAGGTGAAAGATTTTTAAAGGTATTTTATATTATACGTACGAAAATATATGTAAAGGAAATAAAAATGTTCCTCTAACTCTGCGTAAAGATTTGAAAACTACAAGTTGACAATGCCAAATTCAGAAGTTAATAAAGAGGAATGCTTAAAAATTTGTAAGTAATTTGTAATTAGAGAAAAAGTATTCTAAAAGAGCCGGTGTGGAAAGAAAAATACTGTAATTACCGTACAGATTTTCTAAATCAGCATATGAAAACGAAAAATAATTTTTTATTTTTCATGAATATAACCTGAACTGGAAAACTTAATGAAAAATTATCCAAATGGATAAAAAAAATGAGAAAATTAATTTAATACGACAGTTTTTTATGAGGTTTCACACGGACGTAAATTCAAATTAAGTAAAATAAAAAAAAACTTTTCTTTTAGTTTTTCATTGATCTTTAAAAGAAAAATATCATTAATGAAACAAAATTTATTAAATTAGTGAAAATATTATTTTAAAGAAAATCTAAACTACTCTACAGTTTTTAACCGTTAGAAAATCTGTACGACATTTAGATTTTTCTACAACTTTTTATATTTTATTGTAAGTTACCACAAAGATATGGCAATTCTTTAACAACATTATTCCTTAACGCTATTTTGTACTGTCCAACGGTCTCTGCTGCTCGAACTGCAAAACCAAAATAAGATATACTACAATCTATCTTTATCGAAATGAAATAAAGACTGGTCCAATAAATATGAAGCCAAATCGTTTTTACTTTCCCTTATAGAGAGCACTACAACTGCAGAACTATAGCTCTAGAAGGGAAAGTATTGTAATCGGTCCAATTTGGGAATATGCGGTTTTTACTGGATCTTGACGTTTTCACACCTAAGGAACCCAAAAAACCGGATGGAAATTTTTTGGATGTTAATGGTCGTATGTGTGTGAGCGCACGCGCGCGTGCTCAGTGTCGGCCTCCTAAATTACCTTATATCACCAGAACTACTGGACCGATCTTGACCAAACTCGGTCAGACTAGTTCTATATATGAGTACTGAAGCCACTAAATTTTCAACTTAAAAGGTCAAGGAAGTGAAGAAGTAGTACCCTCAGTATTTAGCCTAATTAAGGTCATATTTTTCGTAGGCACATTTGGTAACAATTATAAAATAACATCTGGAAAAATTTTTTTTTAGCAAAATTGCTAAAAAAATAATGCTGTTGAAGTCGTCTGCTATATTTTGAAACCACAGGTGATGGTAGAATTAAATAAATGAATAATATTTAAAGCGTAAAAAAGTAAATCGATCTGGCCGGATCTAAAATTCAATCGCCCGGATGACTTGATACTTGGTGCGTTAAACCTCCCGGCTATACCGGACTGCCAACCGTACAGCGAAATTTTTAAGTTGTGACATTAAATTAGTTCAGTTAGTGCCGGTAGTCGCCCTAGCACCGCCATACCCGCGCAAATTAATAACGGTATGCACGTGCCCTTTAGTTAAAACCATTGAATTAAGTAAATGAAATATATAATAATTAAATAAAATGATAAATATTTTAAATTAAATTGTTTGTGTAAGTCGTGCACCAAAATCGACCCACAGTTGTCAGCTTTATTAATTCATTTTTAAACAAGATATCAGATCAAGGTAAAGGACGCCTTTTTTTTTAATTTTCGAAAGCGAGTGACAGGCGATGTAAAATATCTACTTACGAAAAATATTGTATTTTTATTTCAGTGGTTCCTCTTAAATAAATAAATAAGATTGCTGTATTAAAAGAAATTCACAATTTAAAACTCATTTCTAATACATAATCTGATTTAAAACATATGCTACTCCGTTTTTTTTGTAAAATTAACCACCGATTATGTTGATAAAAGAATAAGTAAAATTTTATTTTATGATCGTCGTTTTTTATTATGAAAAAATTTTTTTTTTAAACACCTAACTTAAAGAATTAAGAATGAGAGTAAAGTAACAAAAATTGAAACAGTCGTTTGGAGAAAAAGAGTGATGAAAGTATAATTTTCATGAAGGACAAAAATAATTTGGGCTACTTATGAAAACGTGAATTGGACGTGTCTAACAAAAATAAAAAAAATTGTTTAATTGAATAGTCGTTATTAATAATTTAATATTCAGACAAAAATAATATATTTTTACGCAAAGAATACATTTTTACAGGATGTCCATCACGTATATTTTTTGTAAGTTTTAATTCAACAACTAACAAACTGATCGGTTAAACAAAAATCCAAATTATGAACCAATTTGTTTTTTTTTAAATTGAAAAAATTATTAACTGAATAATCGTTTCAATACTTTTTTATATACTGCTAGATGCAATGCAGGAGGTAACGACCATTCAAAAGGTCATCTACATCGAAGCCAGATAAATTGAGCTCACCGAAGCTTACCGTCCTATGCTCAGGTTGCTGCAGCTTCTTTTAAATCAAATGAGTAATTTCTGAACTGCACCGGCATTAGCAAACACGGTCGAATGTATCATCGATCGAAAATTGAAGATTCGACCGATTAGAAAAAGTAATCCGAAGACGATGAAGAAAGTAGCGGATGTCTCTATGAAAAAACCTCTTATACAAACGAAGAATGTATCTTCCACCGGTCAAAGGCGAAGAAAAGCGAAACCAAAATGAAGATTGAAGCTAAAGTACAGGTCGAAAAAATCCCCACTCAGGGACCCGCGAAACCAGAAGTAAAGATTTTAAAAAAGGAAGGTTTCGAACGACCGACAATGGAGCCTCCGAAAGCACGGAGGCCTTTAGGTGAGAGGGTGAGCACTAAAGTTGTTCCGTACGCTTTAACGGGGAGTGCATCTAGCCGCAGTTGACCGCACCGTCGGACCCAGTATCATTTAATCACAAGACTCCATCCCCGAGGCCTCAGATACCTTGGAATTCCACATCGAAACTTTCAGGAAGATGGAAAAACGAAGAAAGAAAGGATGGCCTAACGGAAAACCTAAGCGATAGAATTAACGCACGAAAAAGGTTTTTATGAACTTTTGAATAATTTTAATTAAAAGAAGATAATTTAATTTCTTTTGTTTGACATTGACATTTTCATAGTAATGACAACATATTTTTTTTTTTTTAGAAGTGGTTAGAATTCTTAAGTGTTTAACCTGTTTAAGTGTTTTTTAAGTATAGATGTCCCTAAAACTTAAAAAAAATTAATAAAATAATTTCACGAAATATTTTGTTTAAAACTAAACAAGAGGAAGGATATTAAATTTTTAAGTATTTAAAAAACTTGTAATGTATAAAAATATGTAAATTATTTAAAAAAATATGTTAACAAAAATTATGAAAAGATTTATTAGAAACCAGTTTGTCATGATGCAGCCTAAATAAAAAAAAATACTAATAAAAATAGTTTGGATTAGAACACAGAGCGTTGTGTGTGTTCCGAAATCAAAAGATTGATTTAATAATAAACTAGATATGAAAATCACTGGACCGTTGCTTTTGAATCGACCCGGCTTGTTCTCAATTTATATAATGTGCGTAGATTATATGATGGAGATGTGTGCAGCCGTCACGCATTGCGTAGTGATATGCAGACACTGTATAATCTACATCGAGGTTACCTTTTCAACACTCCGCTCACCTACTCATTTAATTTTATATCTAACATGTATGAGTTTGCACATTTATTCTTTATTTTTATCGACAACAGCTGGCATAGAAAGGCGTACTGGGAAGATTTCTAAATATACAGGGGGAATGTGCATAACAAACTTCAGTTGGGACTGATACTAATTTTTGATCAACAGTGTCAGTTGTTATGCGTTTATTTTTTTTATATATATATATATATATATATATATATATATATATATACGCATAATAATTAAAAACCTTCGCTTCAGTTCTTTCACCACTAGGTATCAATGAGCTATTAATCTTTAAAGAAATTGAATCAAACTATTTTAATCACTGTTCTTTTTTCCAACTTGCAATCATCAAACATGCACTTAAAAAAAATAGACAACTATAAATAAAGCAAAGAAAAAATCTACAATTTCTCAAAACAAAACCGAAATTATATCGAACAAGTTAAATGTTACTGAAGGTATGGTTTATTAAGAATTGGTTTCTCGTAAGAATATTTTCAAGTAACAGTATATACACGATTTAAAATAACATTAACAAAAAAATAATAGAAAATAAATCGATCCCTAATAAATGAAACTTATAAATACAGTAAAATATGAATTACAAAACGTGAACGATATTGGTTTGCTTGGCATTTCTCCCGCCACCATCCCATTCGGTCACCGTAAAGCATAAGACCTCTCTCCATTGAAGATCACAGTCGGAGATGTGTGGTCATTGCGCCCTTACTCGAAACACGGCAGTTACTGCCCTAATAATACCGTGCCTGCAAAGTGCGCTCCTTGCCTTGGTAAAAGGCTTTATTGCCGGACACCGGGTCAGGGACCAACAATGCAGATCGCATGACCGTATGACATAGCCGGGCAAAGATCGTGAACAATACGGCGTATGGTTACGCCTGAATTGGGGGAAGCTTTCGAGGACGGTCGTCATCAGATCGAACGCATGCGCCTGGGGCAGTTAAATCTGCATCATTCCCGGACGACCACCCATGAAGCCATGAGGATCCTTGAAAAGTACGACCTAGAGGTCATCTAGGTCCAGGAGCCATACACGTTCTGGGATAGGGTGCTCGGCTTCCACGGAGTTGATGTTATTCAATCTCGTGGGGGACGGCCGCTCTCTGCGATCATGGTCGGCTCGGTCTCGTTGGGTATCTTCTGGATGCTCCAATTTTTTGACGAGCAGTTCACCGTTGTGCGAGTCGCGAGGGATATGCTCGATGTCGTACTGGTATCGATGACTTGTGGCGAAGTTGGGGCGAATTCTGGACGGTCTCGCGGCCATCAGATTGCTGGTTGCTCTGGACGCTAACGCCAAGTCTTCCGCCTAGGTTTTCACCACTCACTGACCCGAGAGGCGCTGGTCTCGCACAGTTCGTTGAAGACAGGAACCTTTACTTGCCAAATGAGGCAGAACAACCGCCGACTCTTCCGAACTGGGGGAAAGTCACATCGACGTCACCATGGTGACGGGCGATCTGCTTAGGTGTACAAGCAGTTGGACTGTTTGACCCGATGAGTTGTGAATGTTCATAGGCTTATAACCTATGAGATCGCTTACGGTGGCGATCCAAGAGTTCCAGATTCGGGTCGTTATAACCTAAGGGGCCTGGATCAGGACAGGCTTCGGCGCGAGTGTGCGGCTGTTTTACAGGGATTGGAATGGCGCATGGAGCACATGGAGAAGGTGGAATTGATGGCTGAACAATTCGGCCGGGCCATCAAGACTGGTTGCGATAGGGTCCTACGGCAGCCTCGGCCAATGGACGGACCCTTGGGTAGTAGCCAGTCCGATCTTTGGAAAGGTTTCAATTATCCAGCGACTCTTTGGAGCCTCTTTCCGCCCCAACTGCCGGACCATCCTGGTCACCTTGAGGAAGTCCTCGACAACCATATCCAACCAAGAACATTGTCTATGGACGGCTTGGAGGATTTCCGGTTCCTCTACCCTCATTGTCCTCGGCAAATCAAAGACCAGTATTTGCGACCTCCGCTCGGCCAGAAACTGAGCCTTCAGCCCGTTCTTCTTAAGAACGTCGGCTTCCAGCAGCCGTTTTGCCTGCTGCTCATTTACAGACACCAGAATGACGCCATTATCCCTTGTTTTCGTGACTTGGGAAATCTGGAGCCTTTCTTTTCTCGGTTCCAGGACCTTATTCAGGGTTAGCTCAGTCATTGCTGACGAAGCCCCCGGACCAGCTGTGATCGGGACCACCTTCAGAGTGGCCCTTTTAATTTTGGCAGCCGGAACCTGGACTGGCAGCGGTGGACAAGGACGATTAGGTCCAGGACCGGCAGTTAACATGGCAAAGGAGATAGACTTCGTAACCTTCTCCTCCAATGGTTTTGTGAAGTTTCGTTTAATGGTTTTGTGAAGTTCGCCAAGAGCTTCACCCGTTACCGGCAGGATAATAGTATTAATCGATATTAATATTACACGTTAATAAAAACAAATCAAACAATTAATACATATTATAGTACATGACATAACACATAACATAATTAAAACAGTAAATACGGTATAAAAAACAGAGCGTAATAAACGAAGAATAGCAATCGAAATATTACGCATCAAATAGTGATGAAATGTCAATAGTAAATAATAAATACAGATCATACATAAGACAGACAAAAAAAATAATTGTTCGTTATTATTTCAGGTAGATAAACAGAAAACTAGGCCCATTAACAAAAGAAGCCGCTGGTCTTAACCCTTTTTAACCACAAGTCTTGTATTAACAAACAATCGTATAGTGTTCACTTGCAAATACCTTTGCTATCTACCCTAAGAGTTCATGAATGAAGTTTATTGCATTAGTTCTTTCACTTATACGCTTAAAGTTTTACTGTAACTCACCGATAGTATTTCTGGTTTACTGGAATTACTTGTGGCGTCATCTTACACGTATCGAACTGGATTCAAGACTCTCCTCGCTGGACTGACGCCTAGCACTCTCATCTCACAGACTCACACTTGTAACTCTCCTCGCTGGACCGTAGTTGTAACGTCTCGCAGAACTCCGCCGAATTCACACGACTCCACACAACTCGCAGCCTCTCCTCACAGAACTGCCCTTGCAGGACTGACATCGTAACGCCTCGCAGACTGGTTCTAATAGAACTCCGCCGAAACCACACAACTCGCAGCCTCCTCTCCTCGCTGAACTGATGCCAGTAACGTCTAGTAGAACAAACTGATCTTTATCTGGTCTTCCCAGAGCTATTTATACTGCTAGTCTCTTTACCTGCCGGACCGGACCCAAGTCAAAGCGTAAAAACAGTCAACCGAGGCTTTTGTTCCCATGAATTCCAAACCTGGTTTCTTCTCAGCGTACAACACGTGTTTATTGTGCGTTAGCGGGCAGTATAACAAAAGACGATTGTAAAACGGACCTATTTTTTACAATCCCTTTTCGTTCCTTTCTGGATTCCTCCAATTAATAATTATTTACTATTTAGTAAGACTCTTTTGATTTTAGTTTTCCTTTTTTTCAGTTTATTATGTTAATGTTGACTTTGTTTTAGTTTTATTAAATACACACACACACACACACACGAGTATATATGAATAGATATGATTTCCTTACTTCTTCTTTGCTTTGTTACACTGACGAAAGTCACTGCTCTATACCATTGTATAGTTTGTCTAGCTGCACCTTTATTTTAGGAAAAATCTGTAAAATAAATACATCTTAACCAGTCAGCGCCATTCTATTTTTCATTATATTCAGATGATTAGTCGTCGATTAAGACTTGCAATACACAATTATCTTTTCATTTTTTTACAATGCAATTATTGTTTCCTATATTATATTTTTTTATTCATTTTTTAACGCAATCATGTAGAATTATAAGAGGAGGATTTATTTATATAAGAATCATGCCATACCAATGAGGAGTATGAGAAACCCCAGAATACTTTCCCGATTCCTCCTGACTAGAAAAAAAGGAAAAATGTCCAAACAAAAGTATTAATCATATGATTAATAAATTATTAACATATTAAAATAACTTAAGATTAAGTTTTACTACTGAGGATGTAACCTGAAAACGTGACATCTAGCGCTGCATTCTTCAGGTCTGGTTTTTACCATTCGGTGCTGAGATCGCACTTACTGTTATACAAAAAGGAAGACGGTTTTTGTTTTTTCGGGATAAACAAAAAACTACTCTATCAATCACAACAAAATTCTTGCAGATTTTCCGGTTGAAGCACAAACTTTAATGAACTGTGAGTCTCTATCCCTGTGTGAAATGGTTTTACATCGAATGAATAATTATACGACAAAAATAATAGAGTTAAATTTACATTATTAAAATAATATTAATGCAATAGTAATAGTATAAAGTAGTTCTCAACTGTTGTGAAGGCTAGTTATAAGTTATCTGCCGTTGCATTCGATGGTGATATAGTCAAGTGTCCTCCTGACATAATAATGTGGCTTTTAATTAAAATAGGTGTTTAATATTTGCCGGCCTCCCTGACACGAGTAGTAGCGTCTCGGCCTTTCACCCGGAGGTTCTTGGGGTCGAATCCTGGTCAGGCATGGAATTTTTCACACACGCTGCAAAACACTCATTTCATCCTCTGCGGAAAAAAATTGCTTGACTGAGAGACTGCGGACCCGGAGATAAGGTATTTAATATCTTAATTATGCTTGGAGAAAAAAGAACAGGACTAAAAAAGCATTTTCTAACTGGAATTTTCCTCAATTTGAAATTTTATCTATTTTCTTATCACTTAAACATAATTTGGTTTTGCTCAGAGAGAAGGAATTAACTTAATAGAATGAGTAACATTAACGCTTTTACAAACAGTTTTTGAATAAATACTGCTGAAATTTATAACGTGATGAACAGCTACTTTTAATATAGGTCGATTTTATATTTATATTACTAATAAATAAAATCAATCATCATATTCTAATTAATTTGTGTGCTGAAATATTAAAACAACCTTTTTCAAAATCAACTAATCAGAATAGTTTAATTTAAATATACGCGAAGATTTATTTTACGTTTTATCAAACGATTAATCCCATTACATAGATGTAATATTTGAATAAGTCTGTCAAAAAAAATTAAATGTGATTATATATAAACAAATATACATCAATCTGTCAGCTTAAGTAATAATTATGTAAATTAGTTATGTTTAAATCAGAACCGTAAAACATATATTTCATGTTTTCTTACATGTATGATAAAAAACAGTTTTTAATGATTTTGTTAATATTTAAACTTGTCTGACATTAGTAAAGAGATATGTGTAAAATTATTTAAATTCCATCGAAACATCATCAAAATAAATTTACTTTAACATGGAAACATCATTCGTCTGGTTTTTATTATTTTAAGGAAGAATTTATAAGTTTTGTTCTCCTGATATTATTGGATTATAACAAAAAGAAATTAATCTAATTACAAATGTACATAAATTATGTAACTTAAGGTACAATTATTGCAAAGAGTTACGCTTATTAAAATAATTTCAAAACGTATAAAATTGATGAGTTAGCAAGTTCCAGTGACAAAACCGCGCTTCGATTGACTCCCTATCGTTGTGTGCTCGATCCGATCGCGTTAATTTGGGGCAAATCAAAAGTTAAGTATCGTCACAAAATATTGCTTTTAAAATATCTGAAGTTAAAGATTTATACTTAAAAGCCATCGATAAAACGGGGCAGCCAGAATGGAAAAACCGTATGAAACATGTATCGGATACTATTTTATTGAAACAAATTACTGAGAATTGGGTAATATAATAGAAAAAAAAATCGAGCCTCCCGTTGTTTCTTTTACTACTGACAGCATTACAGATTTCTCACAACCGGATGACGTAAACCGAATTGAATTTATTATTTGTTTATTATTATATAAATTTAATCTACGATATTAGTGCAATTTTACTGTTTGGGAACAATTTACGTTTTCATAACCGTTAAAAAACTCGAAATGTCTTAATTTGTTTAAATTTAATTTTTATTAAATTTAGTAGTTTTTTTATTAGGCGTCAGGATTTACAGGAGTCGCTTCTGAGTCGGCCGCCTAAACACTCGTACGCGCAGTCTGTTTATTACTTCAACCCTGTAAACTGACTGAATAAGATATAGGATAGTTCTTATAGTATATAGATAGTTTTTTTAAAATATAAATATAATCAATATATTCTTGAGAATAAAAGTAATAAAAGTTACCCTTAACGTAGAAATCAAATTTAAACTGCTATATTAATTCATTACTTTAAGTATTACGTCTTATTAAATTAAATCAAATATACATATAATTTGATTCGATAAAAAACTACGACTTCGTAAAACAATCATAATTTTTGTCCTTCCGAAACAAATCAGATCGAGAAGAAATTGAGAGTGAAGAAGATTAAAATTATTGTTTTATAAGGCGATAAATATGTTAAAAACCTATTTACAATCATATATCTACTATTAAATGAAGAGAAACAAAATTTCTAACTATTATTATTCAGTATATGTTAGTAATAATTTATAGAAATATAAAACACGCTTATAAAAGTATTCTAGTTGATTTTGGATCAGTAAAATAAAAATAAAATATTTTTACATCGTAAGACTGTACATAAGATTAGGTTTCTTTCCGTCCATTTATATCTCTATTAAGCCGTAATTAGTTCAGCGAGAGCGACTTACATCGATCAGTACTTAAGTCAGGTGTTATAACACGACTGCCCAAAAAGCAATGTAATGATGTATTTAAGGTGTGAGTATGTTCAGCTTAAAAGCTGAACCGATTTAGATGTATGACCCGGCGATGGAATCCTTACGTTTCCGGCAGTCTCACAGGCTATATATATATTTTTTTTTTTTCCTGTTTAAAATTTATTTAAATATTTGGTGTTATCGACGACTGTTCGATATCTATTCATAAGTTGAAGCGTAAAAAACAGCTCCTTCCATCAGCGTTATAAGAGAACAAAGCGTTCTCACACGGATCAAACTGTTTGCATACGGTACATTCGGGTTGAGAGAATGCCGGTCAGTGCCCGTAACTACACTCGACTGCTTTCGATCAAGGGTAATTAGTAACTAAAGGAGATTACAAACCGATAAGTATCTGTTTTACGCCCTCTTAAACGTAGAGATACATAAATCTGAGCAAAATGTTTTGTTTTTGGGGTCGCTTACGTCAAACTAGAGTCGAGCGTAATAATGTTCAAAACGTTCACCGTGGAAGGCGTAATATACGCGGGACTCAATCATATTGACATAAAGCCTTCACGGATCTAATGGTAACGGTCCAAAAATTTACGGGGCTTTGCACTTGTACATTATAGTATCGTGTAATGACCTGCACCGGTCGGACATCCTATTTTTTTTTTTCTTTTGACAGTCGTGTTTTTTTTTCAATTCTTAACAGATTTAAACTTGTTTTACCGTAATCTTGTTGATAAAATCATTAAGTTGGCTCCCGAAAATAATTTCTTATTTAAACGATTGCGTAATTTTGAGAAAAAATAAAAGTCACCCTTAACATAGAAATCAAATCTGAACGACTACACTTACTTTACTTTTTCGTGTCCGAGCGATGAGACATTAAAATCTTCGCGACCAGTATTGTGCCACCGAAACACCAGAAGCATTCCTTTGCCACAGATCTTCTAGCGTGCATTTGGTCGGGCAAAGGCTGCATTTTAGGAGATGTTCAGAGTCCTGAATCTCACCGCACTGGCAGTTCAGGTCCTTAGGCTCTATTTGACGCCATCTAGCGCGGTTAACCCTGGTTGGTGCAACCCCAGTTCGAAGCCGGTTTAAAGTTACCCACGTTTGCCATTCCAGGTCACGTCCTGGAGGTGTTGGAGCACTTTTTGGGAACCATGGAGGGGGCTCGTTAGATGTAGAGTTCAAAAATCCCTTTCTCGATTTCAGTCTCGGAGGGGGTGGTTGCTTCATCTGGTACACTGTATGTTGTATATCGAAAGATTGTGTGAACAGTTCAACGACTACACTAATTCATGTCTTCAATTACAAATTATTTTTTATTAATTTATTAAATTATATTAATATATATTAAATTTAATTCGATAAAAAATAATTATTGAAATATTTTGACATTAAAAACCGAACAACCGACTCCAAATAACTACATTTTAAAAAAAAGGTTAACATAAAAAGTGAATATTTCTTAGATTAAATAAAAAATATTATAGAATTAGTGATATATTAATAATCGTACGCTATAATTCCTCCTTTTTCTTATTTTTTCCCGTCATTTATATTTTATCATTAACAGTTATATGAAACGCAAAAATATAAAAATATTTAAAACAACATTAAAGTTTTATTTAAGATACAGCAACTTTAATCCCTTTTGAGATAGAAAGTTGACAAAAACCGGGTGGATCTTGCGGTTTGAACAAATTATGCGTACGAGTTTGATGTAACAACAGGACAACGACCTGTTCTGGTATTAAAATTTTCTCATAGTACGCCAGAAATGTTTTATTTCAACCTTCTTTAACGTCATCCGCTCGCTACGTGTCAAAACCAATTTCTTCAAGAAATCAAGTCTTTCAAATATTTTAAAGACAGTCATCATATTTTCTTGCGGTTTAAACTTAACTCGTTTTCTTTATCAAAAGGGGATCGGTTTTGAATTTCGATTAAGTCGACGTTAAGTAACTGACCTGGGGTGTGTTATATAGGCCGGTTAATCCGATCCAGGAATTTATTAGTTAACTGATAAACTCAGCCGTCAAACCGTCACTATATCTCCGATATCACAACGAATATTTATATTTGATGCATACAATCAATATCGATTCAACATACGTTAATATTTTGTACAAAGTCAAGCGATAATAAAACGCCGATCTTCTTCGTGAGAAAAAATTACGGCTACATCGACATCGAGTTGAAATATCACAAAATCAATAAATATTTTATTTATGTAGGTCGGTCAATTATATTTATTTATTTGTCAATACATATATATCTGAACTTACCAGTCACTAAATTGAAATCTAATAATTTCAAAATTTTGTTAGTTAAACAAGTTATTCAATTAGCCCAATCCAAGGTGAATTTCTAATAAATACAAAAATTAAAATAAAATTTAATTAACAAATAGAAAACTATATTCAGAGTACCGTATCTTCATCTGTAACTTACAGATTTATTTCTAATTTTCACAATATTACATATCTCCGCTAGGATTACCATAAATGATTTAAGTTTTATTTTTTGCCCTTACTAGCATTGTCAATCTTAATTTCGTAGTCGACGTTAAAAGTAATTTTGAGAATGGAGGTACTCCGAAAGGCGCATCGATTACGAAGTAAGAGTAACAATGCTAGGAACGGCAGAAAATAACATTCAAATCGAGTTATTTTTAACTGCACAGAGCGTATCAGAAAATTCTCGCGGGACTCTTTCATAACCTATTCAACTCGTAAAAATAACGGAAAACGTTCATATAAAAGGTAAGTCCTATAATGCTTCAAAACAAAAGATATAGAGAGGTGCAAGATACGTTGGATAAAACAAAGTTAAAAAAAATCCGAATTTTATTTAGAAACAGTGCATTACTACATTTGTCAGAAAACTACTTAATGATAACAAATCCAAACTCTTTTTTGTGATTTGAAAAAACTTGTAAGAACAAAATTTACTGTTAGGAAAAATAAACTGAAATTATGCAACGATTGTAAAATTAATTTTTTTTTATTAATGACAGGAGTACAATAAATTATTTAAAAAAATATTATTTCAAAGTTAGAAATAAAAGAAACAACAGCTGATCAACAATACGCAATACTGTATTGTATTGTTAATTGTAAATCATGCTGTAAGTTACATTAAGTAAATCGGGCACTGTGAACTGTGTTGTTGTTAGCGAATGTTTTCTGAGAATTTTAATTTGAACGTGATCGATATAAATCGAAGTAATGCCCCGTTGTTACTTACAACAGATGTGGTTGTCATTTTGGGTGTGCGTAACAGTAATGCTACAGCTACCGGAATAGGATATGAAATATGTTTTCCAAATCGCAGGATTCCTAAAGCAATTAGCACGACTTTTCGCAATCTTCAGAAAATCGGTTCACTACGAGCTATGAACGATATGTCCAACAAGACGATGTTACTGATGAAATTATTATCGATGCAGATCACAACAAGATGTCTTTCTAAGCGGGTCGGAATCTCGCTTTCGATGGTTTTGAGGACACTTATACCGAACAAGTTTTATTCTTATCGTAAACAGCCAGTTTAACATCTACACCCAGCGACGGCCCGCTTCTCTTGGAGTTCTGCAACAGGTAAAATACAAATCGATTACTCTACGCAGTGAACATATATGGGCAGAAGTAAACCCTCATGAAACGGTGGAAGGCAATTTTTAACGCCGATTAACGTCAATGAATGGTGCGGCCTTCTTTACATCAGCTGGTCTCACGCGGGCAACTCTTTTCCGAAGTCTTTCAAGAATTCCTCGGTAAACATATTGATTTACAGTCTGTCCTCAGTGCAAAAACTCCTTATTTACAATGCCATTACTACCAAAGAAACAAATTAGCATGGTTTTGAAATGATTCATGATGTTGCATCATGAAAATGCACCTTGCCACACTGCACTCTCAATTAATGAGTTTTTGTCAAAGGAAAACATTCCTGTAGTTCCTGAACCACCATATTCACCTGACTTGAGTCCCTGCGACTTTTCCCTGTTCCCGACATTAAAAAACATCTCAAAGGATACCGTTTTGGAACAGTAGAAAACATTTAAAAAATATAACCGACCGTATGAAGGATATTCCGGTTTCTGAGTTCCAACACTGCTATGAAGAATGGAAAAACTGTTTGAAGCATTGCGTGGCTTTCCAAGGGAACTATTTCGAAGGTGATAGAGTCCATGCATAATTGAATTGTAAAGGTTTTCTCATTACTTTATTTACAGACCTCGTATAATTACCGTTCAAGAAAAAGCAAAGTGGTTTTAAGAAAGGCGGAATTAAAGTCCGTAATTTTAGTAAGACGTGCATTTCGTCGAGAATATGGAAAACAGCCACTACATGAAAATAATATACGACTTTGAATCAAACGGTTCAAAGAATCCGGATCTATTCTCACGGAAAATCAACCGACAAACCACGAGTATCAGACGAAACTGTTGCTGGAATTAGACATCTGCCATCAGAGGTCCTAACAAATCCATCTCTTCGTCAAAGCTTCGAATTAGATAATACGAAAACAACAATTAACAAAGTTTTACACGAAAGACTGAAATTACACGCATATAAAAACTAGATACTATAGGAACTGAAACCTGATAATCATGAAATACGTTTCGAGTTCGTTGTTGAAATTTTCTACAAAATTAATGAAAATGAGTCATTTTTAGACGATATAATTTTTACGTCTAAAAAATAAATGAAAAACGAAGCGACACGCCTGAAGTTAATTTTTGATGTGATGTATTTAAAAAATCATGTAAACCGGCCTTTTTGCTTCGTTTAAAAGATTATTAATGGAAATATTTATCTCTATATGTTAAAGGATTACTGCTTTCCTCGACCGAATGAACTCGAAAACATACACGAATTCATTTACAACAAGATGGCGCACCCCCGAACTTTAATGCGTTCACCAGCCAGGTTTAAACGGAAAATTTGGGCATCAGTGGATAGGCGGACAAACACCTACAACATGGCCTCCAAGGAATCCAGACCCTGACATCTTGCGATTTTTTCTTGTGAGGGTATATAAAAAATATTGTTTATTCGCAAAAAATACGTGACCTACGTTACTTAAAGGAAAAAATTGTAACCGTAACAGAAGATATGTTAATTCGGGTACGGACAGAATCGATTGGACAGTTGCCGAGCGACTAATGGTGCACGTATTGAAATTGATTAATTATATAAAACAACTATTTGAGGTGACAAATTCGAAAAATAAACAACATCGACTGTAAGTAATTTTGTTTTCCTTTAATCCGTGTTCAAAACTCCCCCATTCTTTGAAGACCTTGTACGTTATCAATACATCGTAATTTTTTAAGGTGAGGGGAGATAAAAGTAAAATAAAAAATAATCACAGAAAAAACAAATGAACGTATTTTGATACGTCCTTAAGACAAGTTAATACCGACATGAGAAAAGTATTCTGTGAAACGCATGTCAACGAAGATTAAAAAAAATTAAAAAAGGTTAAATTCTTGGCGGACTAACATGAAAGAAAATCAGCTGCGATTTTAATATATCATTTTATTGAAATTAAATTAATTTAGTTGTTTTTTATTAAAGAAATAGGCTATATTTTTCTCTAGTCAATTTAAACTCCCAATAACTGATAAAATGTATACCATACTCAATTTATATTATTTGGCAGATCACATGATAAGTAAATTAAAAAAGAACGTTTCATTTTAGCCAGTATTAGTACTGACAACATAAATTAGCTATCAATTATACTGAATTTAACAGGAATAAACTGTTAAGACTTCAAGAAATCTTTCTTGGCATTAAATTAAGCTAAGATGATCTATAAACGCTTGATATTTTGTATGTTTCTTTTCATTGTCTTTTCTCTTTCTACATTTATATAATTACATATTGATACATTAAATCTCAAAATTCCAAAATAGTGGTCATTTAAATTCAAATTATTCAAAGAAATACGATAACACAAAGATAAGAAATCAGGAAACAGTTTTCAGCGGAAATTGTTTTATCATCGCTCTAGTTTTAAAACGGAGCAAAATCAAAATGAAGACTGGACGTCAAACAGCTTTTCCCTTCTAATAAAAAAAATATTCATATTCCCGCATACCTATTGACAAAAAAGTTCCATATCGGGTTTTGTTCACAAGGTCATCGTCTAACCAAAACATTTCGAGCAGGAAGCGGATGCTAATGAATTTCTAATTTACATAAAATATGCGTTTCCACATATTTAAATTAAGTAGCTATTTATACTATTTTACTTTTAATTAAAGAAATGTTGTTTGCTAGATTACAATATAAGTGTAGTATAAATTGATTACTATAAAAACTATTTAAAAGTGAAAAGTGTGTGGCGTAGATGTAGAGAAAATTTATAACGCAATTATTTAACACACCTGAATAATGCAAGTTATATAAAGGGTACAGTGACAAGGTCTGATGTTTATAATAGTAAATTACCTGAAATTCTAATGCGAATATCTCGGAAAATTCATGCGAACGGCGTACAAAGCCGGCTGCTATTTGTTATGCAGCATAGAATAATATTGTGGATAACACAACTGCAAAGAAAATAATTTTATTTATAAGCGACTGAATATGATAATTAAAAAAAAATAAATAATAATATTGTCAAAGGACATACCTACCGTCGTTTATACAGTAATTATAATTCTATATGCTAAATACAGAAGATACTCGTTAATAACGTTAAATGCATTATGAAAGCGAATTAGTTATTTGTGAATGTAAAATTAATTAAGCATATTTAAAATATCGGTGTGGGAATTTGTAAATAAACGAAAGCTAACTTGTTAAAGGTATTCTCATCTTAAAGAAAAGAAAAAGGTTAACCTTGCCTTACGATCACGGATGCTGTAGTTTTTTTAAATCGATTTCAAGTTCTATCAAATTACTGTAATTGTCTTCAATACAAAAAGAAAACATTTTCAATGTCATATTTACCCACAAGATTTCACGATCGAATTAAATGTAAATTAATTATTATCATCATCTGTTTATTCGCTAATTTTCATTTCATTATTAATTATAAATCAATCGTAAATTATTTTACGTCAAACAATTTATTAAATTAAAAAATCATTAAATAACTTTTAATATTATCGTATGTAATCATTTCCTATGCGTAAATATTTAATTTAACGTTTCTTAAGAAATTGAGGAAATAAATTTGTCGCTTTTTGGGCAACTTCTCTAGTAATTCATACGAGTTTTAATCGTACACAATCGACTGATACTTTCTTCTGAATAAAAGCAGCGTTGATTTTTTTTTACGGTAATTATTTTTACTAAACGATAAGAATAATATTTTTTTAAATGTAAATTGAAAACAGTCCCTTCATTAAAAATTTAAAAGAACTATAATCCTTTAAATTTTTAAATATGGTGGTTGAATAATTAAATTGAAAATTGGCAACAGCGGTAAACTACTAAATAGAATAAACTGAAACCGCTTGACGTTCAAGTCAGCACCCCTGATATGTAAAATATCAGCTATCCGAAAAAGGATTACTATTATAATTTTTTTAATGTCAAAATTTCGGCTCCGCTTGAAACTTGTACCGTGAAAGAACAGCGTACAGTGATAAGATTTTTTATTTTCTGAACGTGTAAACGGTCAAAATTCACTCGCTGATGTTAAAATAAGATAGAAATAATATTAACATTGAAAATTGTTTTAGGCGGATATAACAGTTTAAACTGGGCAGAACAAGTGTTACCGATTTTCATCGTAGCCGACCACCGGTGGATCTTTTGATTGACGCTTAGCCAAATATTAATTAATCATCTTATTCGTGAGGACAGACGCATAAAAATTTGGTAAAGCGTGAACATCGGCACTATCCTTCAATATCCACGATAAACTGAATTACCATAGGGTTCCAAAACGGTCGCCTCAAAATCTCAAACACACTCGAATTCACATTTGTACGAAACTTACAACGATTTTTAGCGAAAGCTAATACTTTTTTAGATCGCATAACTTTTAATACGCAATGAAAATTTCTGAGTTCGTCTCCAAGAAAAAATTAAAAACATACGTGCAGCCGGAAAAGAGATGCTAACATTACTTCATCGCCCGATTTATGCTGATTAGCGAGGGCTGTTGAGTAATAAGAAGTAAACTTCCTGGTTCTTTTAAAAAAATGTTTAATTCTTCTGATGGATAACGCTTGCTCCATACAACTCTGTACTCAAAAGTCTGGTTGAGGGTGATGCCAGATCCAACTTATAGTCCCAATTTCACATCATCACATTTGTTTATTTGGTCGAAGAGTTTTTACACGGCACCCGGTTTGGCAACAAAGAATTGGTCAAGAATGCGATATAAGAAAGTCTTGGACACTAAGGTAAATAAAGTTTTACTAATGGAGTAAGAAAGATGGAAGATGGGAGCCGGGGATTACAGTCTTGAGCAAATTAATGTGAACAAGAGTATAGGGCCCCATTTTCCAATAACGGGATGTACTTTTCAGTTTTTAACATCCCAGAAAAGGGTACTGAAATTTTAGATCCAAAGTAGTTGAAGCGTCCCCAAAACATCAAAAAATACTTTACAACTTATTTGAAGTGTTTAGGCGAAACCCGCTCATCATCGCTTCGCTTCTTCGAACATGTAACACGCTTACGCCCTGAACTAGAAAATGACTATCGTCAGGCAAAAGGACTCACTTTCCGGTCTCAGTAATCCATTTTTTGTATTTTTTGGCCCAAAGAAACGTTTTCTTACAGGCCTTCTTGCCTTGCAACCGCTTTCCAGAATTCTTCTGCGTACAATAGAATCGTGAATTTACACACCGGCTGATTCCAAGTAATTTTTTAACTCAAAAAATTTTTGCTACTTGTAAATTAATTAATGTAACAAGATCACTTACACTATAAGAAACCAAAATAAAATAAGCAAGCGATAAGCATAACCTCTCCAAACAAACGAGAAATGTTCAGGCAATACTTGAAATGGGGGTAAACAGCTGTACTACATCTGGAATCAGTGATACAACATAACTACAAGTAACTTTCATATGATTTTATGTTGAAAACTAGCGTTAGTTTTCATGTATAATATTTTTACAGCCATTTACCTAAGTAATTATTGAACGATTCCCCTTTATTATCCCGTACATTAACTATGTCTTCTTATTTAACAGTCGTTAAATAAAATATAAGCAGTTCACAAAAACTTGACAAAGTCTAAACCTAGATGGCCATTTCGATTGCAAACAATCGAATGTTAACTTATAAAACGACTCTTGTAGTTAATAAAAACCCAAATAAACCCTGACAATCTCGATAGAATCTGGTAATTACTGTAGAAAGTTAAAAAAAACCATCTAGATAATTTAATCAACCGATTCTGCTTTCGAAATAATACGTGAAAAAAATAAATAATCTCAAAAATTAATTGCGCATTTCGGCTGGAAAATAGTAATGGAATAAGTTACGAGACGTACTTCTATGCATGGGGCATTGATGCATTAAAATTTCAAATTGAAAGGTCAAGGAAAAGGTCACTTTATGTATTCCGAGATTTCGCCTAATTAATGTCATATCTTTTTAGGCAAATTGTTAACGATTAAAAAACAATATTTGCAAAAGGTTTTTTGCAAAATCGCACCTTCACAAAAAAAAGCTCTAAACCAATGGTTAAGTGGGCATACTGCGTCAATAGTACCCCATGTCACCACAAGGAGTGCTAGTGTCGCAGTCAGCCAAATTGAAATTTACTTTTTCCCTGTGAGAAATTTCATCGGAATTTATTTTTTTCCCTGCAGGAAATTTCGTTTTCCCTCGCCCTTTTGGAACGGAAAATTTGAAATTCCACAGCGTTACCTATCAAATTATATTTTACTTTGAATATTAGTATTTATTTTAATTAGTTAATATTTCAAAAATTGGTAACACTGACGTACAGCTGTTGTAATCGTCTGCTATGTTGTGACATCACAGGTGAGTGGTAGAATTAAATAAATGTATAATTAAAGTGTAAACGGTCTGGCTGCGTCTCGAACGCGATCGTCCGGTCGACTCGGTACTTGGGGCGTTAAGCTTTGCGGCTACACCGACCGTAAAAGCGAAATTTGTTTTAAGTTGTGAAATTACATTAGCTTAGCTAATGCTAACCGTTGCCGCAATTACCGCCACACCCGCGCTAATTAAATACGGTATGCGCGCGCGTTTTGGTTAGAATCATTGAATAAAATAAACGAAAAATATTACATTTAAACTAGTGAGAAAAAAAAATAAAAAGTCTGACGACACAGTTTTTTAACACACACATCTCGATTCCCCTTCCGAGGGGAGAAGATCCCACCTCGTAGCGTGTCCGGTCGCTACAAAACCCCCTCCGTTCCTAGCCAGTAGTGGCTTTAACGGAGGACATCTCGCCCTCAAACTGATTGCGCACCACAGCTTTCAGTCCAGGCCCCGCAGAGATGCCACCGATGCAGATGCCCCGAAGGACATCTGCATCGGTAAAGTTCACCCCGAGATAGTTTTTCGTGTTTATGCCTTCAGAATGAAGACAACGGACACCTGCAGCTACCACGTCGCCCTCAGGAACTAAGCTAGAAGCCTAACCGCGAACCGAAGACCCCGTGCCTGTTTTACACACACAACGTAATTTAAAATATTTATTCTTTTATTTAAATGTAATATTTTTTTCATAATAATATTTTAAATTACGTTGCGTGTGTAAGCCGTGCATCAGAAACAACTGTGTTGTCAGATTTGTTATATTTCTTTCTCACTAGTTTATTAGTGCCTTTAGTACGTACTCAGCATATCTAAACCTACACGTGCACAAAATAGATAGCCACTAGGAAAGTTAAATCCTTATTTCTCCTGTTAAATCTTCTACGTTATTTTTGAAAATACCTGTGCCATTTTTGTAATCGGTTAGTAAGTACCGTATACAGAAAAATATAATACATTACTTATTCAACATTGAAATATAAATTAATAATAACAATAATAAACCATTTTTAAATGAAAATGTAACATCTTCATCAACAATATAATTCCTCTTTTTATTTATTAAGTTAATACAGTGACAGATATTTTCAAACCGAATTTACCCGCATTAAATAACACCTGATCCAAGTACATAGATCAATCGGCTTCTGTTTCAGGTATGTAAACTATCTTAAACTCAATAAATGAGATCTAAACCGACCTTAAATTTAAAATGACAGGAGAGTGAAAGTTATGTGAAGTTAGATGCATCGACGGTACAAAATAAAATTAATGCAAAACTCTCATACTAGTAATTAGACGTTTATAACATCTCATATCAAAGATAATTCAACGACACGCCTATATCGACAATACAATACAGATACACTACGATAAAATAAGATAAAAAAATAAGAGCTTATAACCGATTACTTTACTTAAAAAATAATGAACTCGCGGGAGTACCATCACTACATAATAATTTAAGCGTACGTTTTTTTTGTTTTTTTTTTGTTTTTTTTTTTTTTTAATAATAACTGATCGTTTATAAACGGCTTGTATTTTAGTTATTATATTAGTCAGCTTTTAAATTAACTTAATAGAATTAAAAACAAAAAAAATAAAATAATAATAAATAGGCTATGTATTCTGCATGTAAATAAACATATTATCTTATAAACTCGATAATAGTCACCGGTAAAATCATCTCCTATAATTCGTCCCCTAGAATGAACATAATAAATTTGATAAGCTATAATTTAAAAAAAAATTCTTTTCTCAGTTAACAATGTTATTTTAATAGAAAGATAAATAGAAATAAAACAGAAAAAAAGGTAAAAGACGATAACTCGTATTATTAACAAAACTTCAGAAAATTAATTCTAAAAAGAAAAAATATATTAAAAAATAACAAATTTTAACAAATTATAAAAACTATGGAAACTTATATTTAAGAAATTCAGTTTTTAATGATTCTTTGTTTTATTTTTTTACAGTTTGGGTTAACTCTATTAGACATCCGCTAAACTACATTACGTAAAAATAAAATTAAGTAAAAAATGTAAATACGCATTTATTTTTTTGGGTTGATGTATGTTATAAATTCAGAAAATTTATTCTATTTACTCGTTTAATTACATAGACAGAAAAGGAAAATTATTATTATTATAATGACGCAGTTATAGGAATAATACGCACAGAATATATTGAAATCAGCCAGATCCAACACAATGTAATATAATATTATTTTAAACACTGGTTTACATAATATTTTTCTTTGCAATGCATGCGTTATTTTATAACCCGCTGGATTGAACTAAGAAAAAATGGGTTCACGAAATAAGTTAATATAATGTTCGATAACGGTTTCAGCTCCCTTTACCGCCACACGCAAAGAACTTAGCAGCTACAAATAATTTTTGTATATTTTCAGCACCGAGAAAAGTCTCAAAATGTTAACTTAACTCGACCTTTTTTAATTTCTTTATTAAATGTGTTTGTGTGGAGTTACGGTCGAAAACATCACTCATCGAGTCCCCCCCCCCCTTAAATACACTGTAACTGTAGATATTAGATACATATTAAAAGAAAAGGGATATTCCACTGAGATGTAATGGAAGTATTTCTTTTGTAATGATCATCGATAAAAAATGTCGGGTGTTCCTCAAAACACAACTTCCGATATTCACTCTTCAAAAAAAAAAAACGATGGTGCGTGGGTTTGTTTGTTGTATACGCTGACATTTTTATTTTAGTTGCTATTGGGGCAGACCGGACCAGTGGTGGTACGCCAGGCGGCTGCGATTCATTCGTTCGAACGATTTATACAGAGTGATTCAAAGAAACGGGAAATTTTGAAAGTTATGTTGGTAGCCGTGCGCGATTGGTACCACTTGATAAGTGGCGCCAGCCTCTCTAACCTTCTTTCTTTACTGTTTAGCCTCCGATAAGTACCGTTTAGATAATACTTCAGAGGATGAATGAGGATGATATGTATGAGTGTAAATGAAGTGTAGTCTTGTACATTCTCAGTTCGACCGTTCCTGAGATGTGTGGTTAATTGAAACCCAGCCACCAAAGAACACCGGTATCCACGATCTAGTATTCAAATCCGTGTAAAAATATCTGGCTTTACTAGGACTTGAACGCAGGAACTCTCGACTTCCAAATCAGCTGATTTGGGAAGACGCGTTCACCACTAGACCAACCCGGTGGGTAGCCTCTCCAACCTAACCTGCCATTTAGTTGTCATGGATCCTTGGAGCGGTGCGCAACGTGCATTTGCTATCAAAGTGTTTTACAAAATCAATGACAGTGTGGAGGGAGCGCGTAGAGAATTTCGCCGTCATTTTAATCTGGGACGACACGACCGTGTTCCATCAGCACGTGCAATTAAAACATGGATATCTAATTTTGAGGAAACCGGTTCGGCAATGAAAAAGAAACCTCCAGGCCGTGAGCGAACCATCCGTATACCGCAGAATGTTCAAGCTTTACAAGATGCTGTCACACGAAGTCCACATCGGTCAATCCGTTGCTCTCAGCATCTTTACGATCGCATAGTTCAAGTGTTCGAAGAATGTTAGTGAAGGACTTGCAATACCATCCGTACAAGTTGCAGATCGTCCAGGAACTGAAACCGAACGATGCAGTTGTGCGAGCACAATTCTGTAATGTAATGCTTCAGAAGATAAATGATAACGAAGAGTTTGTTCATGAACTGTGGATGTCAGACGAAGCGCATTTCCACCTCAATGGACTTGTTAACCAGCAAAATTTCAGATACTGGGCTCAAGAAAATCCTACGCAGCTACACCAGCGTCCGTTGCACAACCAGAAAGTGACCGTGTTGTGTGCTATGTCATCTTACGGTGTTATAGTCCTTATTTTTTTGAGGATGACAACGGTCTTGCGATTACAGTGACGTCGGCTCGTTACGTAGCCGTGCTTGAAACTTTTGTTGTGGAACAACAAAAGAGATTTCCACCGATTCTTAGCACAGCCTGGTTTCAACAAGACGGAGCAACGTCATATACTGCACGAATGTCGATGGCAGCTGTACGCCGATTGTTTGGACAACGTGTCATTTCACTAAATGGTGACATTAGATGGCCTCCCAGATCGCCTGATCTCTCCGCTTGCGATTACTTTTTGTGGGGTCACCTTAAAAGCAGTGTTCTACAGTAGACCTGCTACAACGGAAGAACTGAAGGCAAAGATCCGAGAAGCAATTGCGGAAATTCCAGTTGAGATGTTACGTCACACCATGAACAATTTAACGAAGAGACTTCGTGAGTGTTTACGTAGAAGAGGAGGTCACCTGCAAGATGCCATCTTTATAAAATAAACTAAAATGTATGTATCCTAAAATGGCAAATTTGTACAATTACATGAAATAAAATTAATTTTCTAAAAAAAAATTTTCATTAACGTTATTTAATTTTTTTAATTTCCCGTTTCGTTGAATCATCCTGTATTTCTTGATATGAATGATTTATCAAAAATTATATTTTTGTTTTGGGGATAAAAAAGGAAAACATTGAGGTTAGGGCTGTGTTAAAAAAAAAATCACGACTCGAGAAACAATTTAAAATGTTCAGGATTTTGAAACTTTCGTTGTAAAAGTTTTTGAACCATGTAATACTTTTGCGGTGGGTCATTTTTTCTAGTATCAATAAAGATTTATGCGCTATCAATTACAATCGAAAAACTCTTGTTTATTTAAATTTACACTGTTAATTCGATTCTATTATACATGTCAATTTGTTAAATTTAGAACACAAATGGAGAATTATGTCTTTTCACAGAGCTATTATTAAAATAATCGATTAACTGGACGTTTATCTAAACTAGTCGGTCGGTTTTATGCATCGTATCATATGCAACATTAATTTATTCTACACCGCATTAAACAATTATTCTTCGATTTCTAAAACGGACGAAGTGTTTAACTTTAAAAAAAATATTAAAGGATATGAATTAAATTCATTAAAAGATAAAATTATATTCATTAAATATGAAAAGAATCCACAGCTAATTAGAGTAGCCAGGAATACGATCAAACGTGCTGACAACTGCGTAAAAATGGTGGGCATCATTTTCAACACCTGTAAATTTTAATGTAGGCGTTTGCCAATAAACTATTATATATACACCAAACTAAGCGATGAGGCCTCTTTTTAGGATTACGTAACTGAAACTGAAAGTTTATTATCTAACCAACAATGTTCTATTTATAATACAGGAAAGCAATCTCATAAATGGAATTTTTTCAGTTTTGGACTTTTTTTCTTTCGAATGCATAATTCAGTTTTCACTTTTTCTTTGCTTCAAAAAAAAAGAAAGCGCAATTCATAACCAAACGCGGACTCGGGTATAAATTATCTAAAAAATTCGTTTTAAAAGGTTGAACGAACGCAAAACAAACCGTATGAAATTATAATCAAGTAACATTAATGGAATTCAAAACGATATTTTTGTGTAAATTCTTAGTAGAATATTTCATTTGTCAGTTGTCAGAATACACTCTCCGCGCGCGGACATTTATATAGGTACTGTAAAAAACCGAATGACAAAATGAAATCAGAGATCATTTACGGTTAGAAACAGTTAATAAATAATTTACAAAGACGTTTAACCTCATAAGCTCGTCAAATATTAAAAGATACGTTAAAATAAAATTACAACGAAAAAAGAAAAGATAAGCATAAAGTAAAGGAGAACCGTAAAATAAAGGAGAAAAAACCAGTTATACTAAAAATGATCACTATTATTATTTACTTAAAAGCGAACAGGCTTATTTACAGCGATGACTACTGTATTCCTTAAATATTACATTTACTATATCTAGAATCGGACTGGTTTTAAGGCTATAAATGCTTAATTAACTACTATAAAATAGGAGCAGTCGTTTACAACGGGCCAAATCGTACAGCTCTTCTTATGTAATAGCATTGTATTATTAATTGCAGTTGTCTGTAAATTAAGTGTGAAATCTGTTTCAGTAATGAAATGTAACACAGTATAATAAAAAATTATTAGGTAATAAAAAATATGGATCGTAAATTAAGAGAATTAATTTTACTACTCGAATAAAATGAATATCCGACAACTTTGTCATACTGCGATTTCTAATGTGTATACAGATATAGATCCAACGATGCACGACAAGAGAGTTGATATAAATTAAATTAAAAAATCTTTTTTCTTACTAAAAAGGAAAACTTTACTTTTACTAACATGTATATTGTTGAATATTTTTTATACTTTCACGGAAAATTACTAGAAAATAGTTTTCTTACTTTACAAAATGGAATCATACATATACACCGGATGGGTCGAAAAGTAACTCACACCCTCTCTAATCTTTTTTATAATTGAGATATCTTCTCTTTTTTTCTTTTTTCTATTTAGCCTCCGGTAATTACCGTTCAGATAATACTTAAGAGGATGAATGAGGATGATATGTATGAGTGTAAATGATAGTCTTAGTGCAGTCTCAGTTCGACCATTCCTGAGATGTGTGGTTAATTGAAACCCAACTACCAAAGAACATCTATCCACGATCTAGTAATCAAATCCGTACAAAAGTAACTGCCTACTAGGACTTGAACGCTGGAACTCTCGACTTCCAAATCAGCTGATTTGAGAAGACGCGTTCACCATTAGACCAACCCGGTGGGTTATAATTGAGATATCTGGATACGTAATGTAATCTTTTTAATTTAAATTTTCCAATTACTTTTGTTAAATTTTCTCAATAAAAAATATTACGAATATCAAAATGACGTCAGGCTACACATCTTTAAACTAAAACGTGTACATTTTTTAAAGAAATCTATCGATTACATTACCTGGATAAAACTGCGCAACCGACCATCACAGGGGAATATACGGTAAATAAGCAGTTAAAAATCGACCCATTTGGTAAAACTCAAGCTGATATACATCGAATAAGAATATTTTCTGGTGGAATTCAAAATCTTGTCCTTTTTTTAAGGTCTCATAAAACTCAACTGATCTTTTATTTGGGTTTACTACCATAAATACTGTAAATCGTATTCGTACTTTTGCGACTTAGCATAAGTTTTACATACCTTCTTTATGCATTTATGTATCGTTAAATATTTAAACAATATTATTATTATTATTGTAATCAGATAACGAACACACAAACACAGCGTTTCTTTTGTCTCATTTACGTGTTTTATTTTAATATTTTATGAAGATTTTTATATACTTAAGTACATTTACTTAAGTTACTTACCAATTTAATTTTTGATCTCAATAATTATATAGCTAATGATTATAATGACAGTTTACTTTATCAATTGCACATTAGGATCTTCAGATGGACGATTTCATGCTAACAATATAATTTAACCTTACTAGTACGAAAATAATATAAAAAATAAATATATAAAAAAGAAGATAATTAAGTTATATAACGAACGGCTTCGATTCTTTTCTTTTAGTGAAAAAAAAAAAAATCGCTAACTGAGTAAGTAAAAAAAGATGATTCCAGAAAGAAAAACACTACCATTATTGCCAGCTAGCACGATATGTTAGGGCGAGGGATACTGCTGTACCGACTGTAACTCTACCCTAAAATACGGACATCCCTCCATTTAGTGGTTACAAATAGTCTATGAAAATTAAAAAAATGAAAGGAAAATCTACTATGTTACGGATTTATTTCTAAACTTGAAGAGTAAAATAAAATTGAACCATCAAATGAAGTACTTATACTCAGTAAAAGCGAAAAGAAAATTCTTTTACTGCAACAGAACTACGAGGTCTGTTCAGAAAATAACTGGACATTTTTAATTACGCGCTAACAGAGATATTAAGTGAAATGTGGTTGACAGGATTGCGTTTCGCATAACTTCTCTGTGACCACATGTTCTTAGAATGTTAATATCTCGTTTAGTTCCCGTATTATTTTTATTTGAGTGCAACGTGTTTAAGTGTTAGTAGCGATTTTTGTAATGTGCGACTTTCGGGAGCCACGATATAGCGTAAAATTTTGCGTGAAACGGGAAAAACTTTCACAGAAACGTTTTGTCTTTTGATACAAGCTTATGTAGATGATGCTCTGGGCCGTACGCAATGATACGAATGGTTTTTACGATTTAAAAGCGGCCGTCAGTCGATCGAAGATGACCCTCGACCAAGGCCTTAGACTTTAACCGATGATACCGGCGTTCAGAAAATCAACGATCTGGTGCGCGAAAATCGCCGATTAAACGTCAGAGAACTTACAGAATAGTTAGCGTCTCGATCGGATCGTGTCGTTACATTTTGATTGAAAAACTGAACGCGCATCGAGTCGCAGCAAAGTTTGATGACGATTAAATAATCGTGCAAAGCCTCATTACGGGAGACGAAAGCCGGATTTATGGCTAAGACATCGAGACAAAAAATCATCACGATGGATCGGCAAAGGATCTCCACGCCCCAAGAAAGAACGTCGGTCTCGATCTGATATCAAAGTGATGCTGTCTGTTTTTCTCGATCTTAATGGAATTGTGCGTTTTGAATTATTCTTCAAGGTGAAACGGTTTGCTGTGCGTACGATCAGGGCGTTTTACAACGATTACGTGAAAAATCCCGCAAAAAAAGATCGGAGTTGTGGCGAGATAACTCACGGTTCCTTCACCACGACTATGCGCCCGCAAACTCAGCTTTGACAACGCGTCAGTTTTGTACCAAAAATCAGATGACTGTACTGCCTCAGCCTCCCTACTCGCCCAGGAAGCTGGCAGTAGGTAGTTGGCCTACCGCCCAGGCGCCTTGCGTTTTTTCTAATTTTCTAAATTAAAATCAGTGACGAAAAGAGGCCGTTTTGAAACAATCATCAAAGCACATTCGTCGAACAAATTCATCACTGACCTTAAAGGTCATCATAAATAAAGCTACCCAGGACTGTTTTCCGAAGTGGAAACACCGTTGGGAAAAGCGTGTGAATAGGGAATGGAAGTCCTTTGAAGAGGACAAGGACCGATAATCTGTAAAATTAATAATAAAAATTAAAAAAATAAATTTTCTAAACAGAGCTCGTGCAGTATATTTTTTTTATTAAGTACAGATTACATTCGACAAACAAATAAACCGAACAACACGAAATATTAATTAAATCTTTTGATAATAACATTTCATTCTAAGAATCGATCTTAAATTTTCTTAAAAATAAAAAAAAAACTTCCTAAGTTCATAATAATAAAGACTAAATTAGCTGCCAAAAATCAGTGAATGGAATGACAAGAACTTAGACAAATGGAAGAATTATTGTTATTATACGTCATAAAATTTTGTATTTTTTTATAAAAGGAACAAAAATTTTATAACCTTGAATTAATTTTAAGCCCAAAATAGAACTTAAACATCACTGAATGCAATTTCTTTTTGTAGAAGAATGTTTTAAAGGAGATGAAGAAATATATATATATGTGTGTGGAACGGTAAATGTCGCATTTAATAATTATGAGGTTACATTCAAAATGTAAAACTGCTGTTTCATCTTGTCTCATTCATATGCAAGATATATTCAACAGATATGCAAAATCCAATCCCAGTAATGAGTAGAGTAAACACATTAAATAACAAGATAATATGAAACGAGTGAATGAATTAGCGAGTGGCTTCGCTGTCATTTAATGTACAGAACGAGTTTATCCACAATTTACATAACAATTCGTTTGATTTTCACGTCATTTTGTCGGTTAGATGTTTAGGTTGTTAAGGCTACCGTTGTTAAACAGAGAGAATACAGCCGTGAAGAATTGTAAATCTATTTTATAATAGTAGTAGTGGCGGTCGGGTTTTATATATATATATATATATATATATATACATATATAACGTTACTATAGTCAATAAAAGATCTAATCCGGCCAATAAAGGAATTTCAGTTTATTTAGTCTAGTTTAAATGAACTTTGATCTATTTCCGTAATTTTACTTTAAACAACATTTGGCCTTTAATTTGCCAGCTTTAATAATTTTAAAGATCAGCAATAAGATCTTCGTACAAAATAATCCCGCAAAGATGCATTTAAACGGAGGAATTTAATTAAAAGACGCTTATATTGTAAAACCCTATATTAAATCGATTATATTACATTAAACCCTTAACAATAAAGTATGCAGCCTGCTAGCAGCGCTATCTAGACGGGAAAGTTGATACTACAAATAAAGTACATTAGAAATAATTAATAACGTTAGGTAGATTATGTTAATAATTTAAAAGTATATATATATATATATATATATATATATATATATATATAATAATAATAATAAATATATAATAATAAATAAGGATTAAATAAAATAATTAGGCATTTTAATTTTACGTTTCTATAAAATATTAATTTTCATATATCAGAAGTTTTTTTTTTGTACTGTTAATTAACAAACAGTTTAATTTTAATTAATGATTGAGCCACTTAATTGTACGTAATAAAGTAATGCAAATTGATTATAGTAACTGAATAAAATGGCGATTTTAATCGATCGTTGATTATATCACCATATTAATAATGTAAATTGCTATAATTAAAAAAAGAAACAAAGCGTTCAGTATACTCTTTTTTAAAATAAATAAAACAAACAAGATCGCTAAATTAATATATATATATATATATATATATATATATATCCACTGTGTCGGTAAAGCAAGCTTAAATATTTCGATAAGATAATTAAAAATTAACCATACCTGTTTTAATTTAATTCTATCTCGTTACATTACGTTCTCCTGTAAAATTTTACACACGATTAAGAAGAAACTTTTGTACATAAATTAACTTAAACAAGTTTTTTTTCCAAAAATACATCAATTTATTACAGTAAATACTATATAAGGTAATAATTAATAAATTCGTATATTATAATTATGGTATATCGATAATTTAGAATTTAACATTTATTTCCTTTCAAAACCTGAATGTTAAAATGTTTATTTACGATGAATAACTAACTGTTCACTCTTCTATAACTGCTTTTCAGAACGTCTTAAGTAATAGAATTTATAAAAAAATAAGTGGTAAAGGATGACATCCTCCAATTGTTCACACTTATTATCTTAAAGAAAATTAATAAACCAGCAGCTAAAAATAATGTTCGATAAAACATTTCCCACAAATAACCGAAATTATCAAACGATGATCTCCCGTCTGGCAGAACGGTTTATAATTCATTGGAGACTTTATGCCTTCCGATTTTGTTCCTTTTAGAATCTTATATACATTCTCCAAAGGCACTTTAATTCGTAGACGAAAAAATGGTTTTATTGCAGCATATATTCAACAAGCTACGGATAAATCGTTAATGTGTTCACAACCTGTACAAAAATGCCCTGATAATCGTTCGCTACCTCGAGACGACGAACTTTCTGCGGGTAAAGTTTTTTGTTTCACATTCTCTGAGCTTATGCCATAATATCTCTCCATCAATTCGTTTATCAATTTCTCTTAATCCTTGGTTCTTTCCTACTATCTGGTAACCTACTATAGATTCACGATTAGGATGACGACACATATTCTTTATTCATTCTTTTTTTATAACTATTTATTCTTGATATGACTTGCCTGTGGACGTTTGTTTCCTGCCCACGGATACACAGTAAATCAACGTTCGAATTATCCAACGCATCAAGCTAGAATATATAACACAATACAAATATGTTCAGTGAAGTACGCAGGAACTTAACATAAAGACGACTAACAGCCGTATGCTGCCTGCAACTTACAATTAAGAAAAATAATCCGTATAAAAAACACAGTAACATGAAATATAAAAAAAGTACAAAAAATTATAAAAAAAATAATATTAATGGGAAGTTTCTTGTTCGTCAAATTTATAAGTTCAAATTTTGAAAAAGTTACTATGAATTTGGCAATTAAGGGAATTGCATAGAAACATAAAAAAACTGATTTAAGGGCTGTAGCCTACCGAATAAATTCAAACGACTTTTACTTTCCCGTCTAGATAGCGCTATAGCTCTAGAGGGGAAAGACAAATCAATCAGTCCAATTTGGGGATATGCGGTTTTCACCGGATCTTGACGTTTTGACACGTACGGAACCCAAAATAACCGAATGGAAATTTTCCGGATGTTAATGTTCGTATGTACCTGTGTGTTCGGTGTTGACCTCTAAATCACCTCCAGAACGGCTGAACCGATTTTGACCAGATTACTTCTACATATTTGATGCCGTTAAATTTTCAACTAAAAAGATCAAGGGAGTGAACCTGTAGAGCAAGATCACCCTCAGTATATCGAGATTTCGCCTAATTAAGGTCACATTTTTCTTACGCGCATTTGTTAAAAATTTAAAAATAATAATATTTGCAAATAAAAATCTTTCCAAAATTGCACTCCCCATCGCAAAAAATGCTTTTGTAATAGTCTATGTTGTGACATCACAAGTGTAAAAAAGTAGCTCGATCTAGCCGGGTCTGGAACTCGATCGCCCGGTCGACTCGGTATCTGGTGAGTTAAGCCTGGCGGCTACATCGGTCTCCCAGCCGTACAAGCGAAATTTGTTCTATGTAAGTTGTGAAATTACATTACGTTTAGTGAGTGCGATCGGCGATCGGCGCCGCTATTACTGCCACACCCGCGCGAATTAATTACGGTGTGCGCGAGCGTTTTACTTAGAACCACTGAATTAAATAAACGAAAAGATATTATATTTAAATAAAATGATAAATATTTTTAAATAAACTGTGTGGGTAAGCCGTTCATCAGACACAACCGACAGTTGTAGGACTTTCCCGGATAGCCGCGTGACGGGAAGTCCTAAAACCGCATTATCAACTTATTTTTAAAGAGACCTTTTAAATGAGTTTATATTAATCCCAAGGATGCTTAAGAAAATAAAATAAAGTAGCGAAAAATACTTCACAAGCGAGATAAATACAGCAATCCCAATGACTAATTAATTAATTTTAAACCAAAAGAATCTTTGTCAACGTTTTTCCATAATTTTCTTAATCCTTTGAAGCATTTCTTTTGATATCCGTGGAATAGACGAGCTAATAAAGGAATATAATTGTTGAAGACCCACCCACATCTGTGAAATTTATTAAGAATATTAAGCAGAATAAAATATTAATTTATTTTAATGTTTTCCAAGATTAAGTTATTTCCGAAACAGCGCCTTTAGACGAATCCCAACGAATATGAGTTCAAATTTAGTCTGAATAAAAATTAATTTAATTCACCCGTACTAAAACAAGAATGGTGGTTTGTGCTGTTATTAGGCCGTGAGATTTTAAAATAGGATTACATTACGTATTTATAATCGATACAAAAACAACCAAATCTTGTTGATAATCAAATCTAAGTAATTGGAGGCGACCGAGCAAGCTATAATTAATTATTACATTAATAGCACGCAAGTAAAATTAATGAGAATATTGTCGATAAAGAAAAATAGTCCTGTAATTTAATTTATTTTGTCAATCAATCAATCAATTTAACGTCAATAAAACATTTAATACTATTAAATATTATTTATTTAATAGCTTTCACTACAATAATTAGAATTTCATATAATTAAAAGCTGCAGAAGCAATACTATATCTAATTTATTGTAGATTAATGAAATCAATTAACTATATAAAAAAGAAATAATTACCATTTTAAAGCTCTCTTTATATAGTCTGAATATTATTATTTTTTTAGTCTAATCTTTTGTTACTTTTTTAAAATTCCATTAATAAATAGATAAAAAAGTAAATAAAATAGAAACAAGCACGGATGAACAATTAAAGTAAGCTGATTGTTAATAGTATAGATATAGAACATAAAATAACCGGTTTCTTTTTTTTTTATCAGGTCGTAGTGTAACTAACTATTCCTTAATTTTAAATAAAACATGATATTTGATATACCTCAACAAGAAATTTAATATGGTATTCCTTTTTTAAAACATCCAGCGTCGACAGTCATTTATTAAGTTTATTAACCTAACTTTAAATATTTCTCTTTAGTTTGATGTACCTAAAGGTAGAGGAAAAAATTATAAGGCTTAAAGTATACCGAGAATAATTGTATAAGACCAAATACCCGGACATGAATTTGATGAAATATCACGTTTAAATTAATTATTCAAGTGTATGCACCTACATAAAAGAGGGCATAAGTATTATTTTTTTACTGTGTAATACTTAAATGCGTTAAACTTAATTATTTAATGTAATTTGCTACTTAATTTATCGGTCTAGTATCATTTTCAGAAACGCTTCAAACGAATATTCTGCTGCTATTACAAACTGTTTATAAATAATAAAACTATTGTCTTTGGAAACATAATTTAAATATATTACACGTTTTTCATTAGGATAGAAAAGCGTAATTGAAATTTTAATTTTAATAAAGATAAACCATTTTTTTATAGTAAGCCTGGCATAGCATATTTGTTATACTTGAAAAAAGGCCATAGAAAGGAAATTATAACTCCGGCATCACATATAACATATATCTCAAACTCTTCCGTTTCTTAAAAGGCGACAATTTTGTAATAAACCTATCTCTTTCGCTTTTTCTGTTTATCCTTTGTAACCACACTAAGGTATAACTTCAAACGATGATATGTATGAATGTAAATGAAATGTATTTTGTACAGTCTCAGGTCGACCGTTCCTGAGATGTGTGGTTAATTGAAACCCGATCGCTAAAGAACATCGGTATCCACGATCTAGTATTCAAATCTGTATAAAAGTAGTTACGTTTATATACTAGAATTTGAACATTAGAACTCTCGACTTCGAAATTAAGTGATTTGCGCCGACGAGTTCACCACTAGATCTATCCAGTGAGCTTTAATTACCTATTATTCAATAAATTTTACAAAATATGCAAAGAAATACATTTTTTTCCTATCTTCTTCAGCGCGGTAACACAATTTATGTACTTTTTTATTTGATCTTTTGGTTTCAATTCTTTTTTCTTTTTACAATTTGCTAAATAAACATTTGTAATACTGTTCGGTAAGGTATTTAATTTTGTTTAACCAAGTATTCAAACCATGTGACGAACTCGTTAGTACTATTTATTTATTTACTAAGTTATTTATTTATTTACAGCGGATACCACATAGGATATCTTTGACGTGGAATGAAAGGTGGCGTATTATGACAGACTACTTGATTCGTTTGTTATTACACAATCGACGGATGACAAACACAACTGCTGTCTATATCTGAAGACAGTTGTAACTATAACTATATTTATAGTTAGACGTATCCAAACACCTGTACACACAAAATAAAGAAAAGAACCACACGCAGATATATCGACTGTACGGACACACACATACAAGTATTCATGTACAAAGTGCATTCGTCAATCGACTGACCGAATGATATGACAACTCGTGTGTGAATTATACAATACTAAACCAAATCGTCAACCCGCAAAATAACAAACGATACAATGAATTTATTTCCTATCATTCTAAATTTAAGTACTATACAAAATATAAAACTATAACTTTTTGCGGTTAATCATTCGTGAGGAACTATAACTAAAGGAACGATCGTATCTCGTAACATAGCCTACTATTAATAATGTAATAAACCAAATATTAATTTTCACCGGTTAGTATTATAATAAAATATTAATCAGTTTTCTTATACGCAGCACGGAAATTTCTCGACCTGACAAGAGAACACAAGATTTTTTAGACATTTTTCGACATTTAGACCAACAATTTTCCAAATTTTAAATACCCAGTACATTAAGATTGTAAATGCGGACATTCAGCCTCCAGCCTTCAATAGGTCTAGTAGTGAAGCGTTATATTCCTCGTCGTGCCTTTAACGAAATAATTTATGTAGCAACACACCAAGAGAACCCATTAAAAAAAAACCATGCCGATAACTCAAGAGGAAAGCTTGTTTTTAACCCAAAACATCGTGTAAAATGTACCGAGATGTTTGTAATGTCGCAAACTCCAATAACTTATTTCGGCGATCATGTAAGTCGGCGTTGTGGCCTTTTTTTGGTGATTTCGCCGGATGTAGCGGTTTTATTACCTTGAAAGGGTCTAAACCCACTTTTAAATTCAGCAACCCGCTTTTTTACCGTCGTAAGCGAAGGGGTAAAACACCCTTTGAAGTGGAATCTATCTCTTTTTGTATGAACGTCGGAGTTAAACCTTTTATACTTTAAAAAATACTTCATTTACTCAATCGCCACAAATAAACAACTAAACGCAAGCGTCTGAAACTTTACAGTGTGCCACTTAAAAGGATCAAGCTTAAGGGCAGCGGGTGCCCAGGTGCTCACCAACCATGTGGATTTAATTAGAGCAATATCTGTTTCGGTTCCGCCTAGCGACTAATGAGTTGCGTGTCTGCGGGGAGGTCCAGTCGAATGAGCTTATGATTTTCGACTGCCTCGCTCTTTGGGGGGGGGGGGGCGAGACCGAGCCCCCCTGGAACTTAGAGGTCAGGGAGAAACTTAACCACTCACTAGCGGCGAGTCAGTGTGGCGAGAGCCGCATTGTCGGACCGTGTGGGAGTTCCTCGATGAGGTTGCGATGTTCAACCGTCATCGTTAGATTTAAGGTAAATTTATTTTGGTTATATTGATTCCTATGGCGCCGCTGTGGGAAGTCTTTCTTGAGATAATAGCTGGCCAACAGCCAGATATAAGCTCCAAGCGCTCCAGGGGTGCGCGTCCCCGATTTAGTTTTACTACTGACAAGTGAGCGGCTAGGACACGTAAGCGGGTGGTGTGTATCACCCTGCTTAATCCGCTCACGCTGATAGGTAGCTCACTAGGAGCTTCTAGGCATTAGGTTGCTAAATCGTTTTAGAGGCACAGTAGCCGTTTCTTGGCACTGACATTTAGTATATGCTCTAGGGCGACCGAATGGGGTGGTGGCAGGAGAAATACCAGTTAACCAACAATATGTGTATTTGCTCCTGGAGGTTGAAGATTCAAGGTATTGAATTTTTCGAATATGTTGACCAAGTAGCTCAATTCCATCACAAATAAACCATCTCGAAACTTCTCGGCTTCCAGTCCGTTTTCCTCTTCTCAAAATAAGGCCATTTCAACTCTTTATTCATAAACACATTGCAAAAATTTCCCACGTGATAAGATCCAAAAAATGTGTGTAAACATGGATGAATGTGTTAAAACCTACAAGGCTGAAGAACAACCTGTGAAAGTTGTTTTTGTAACCGTTGAAAATCATTTAGCCATGCCGGCAAAAAAATTTAAGAAGTATTTTCTTGCTGACGACAACTCCTGGTAGCAAGTTACGAGTGGGTTAGGGATTCATGTCAATATAATCCTAAAGAGCTCTCAAATTCCGAAGAAGAAATCTTCATCGACTTCACGGCAAGTGGCGATCAAAAGACAATTTAGTAATAAATCGCTTTTTGAATTTTAGGCAGCGGTGGATGATGAGTTTTGTGCACTGAAAGCAAGAGCGTTTTGTATACTATTATCGTTTTCAACATCCTACCTATGCGAAGCTGAATTTTCTGCGATGACGCTTTGAAGACAAAATACAGATCTCAGTTAATACAGAAAAAGAACTCAGAGTGTCTATTTCTAATATTAAACCTTCCTTCGCAAAACTTTATTTTGTAAGACAGGCCCAAGGAGTCACCAATAATTAATAAACTTGTTTTTAATTTAGTATCGATATGTTATTTATTAAATACATTGTGCAGTATTGGTACAATCCTGCAAGTGTAAATGCGTATCTTACTTATTACTAAATGTGTATTTATCTTTTTTCGTTATGCTTTAGTGTAATCATGTCCCTCCTAACGGGCGAGCTGCCAGGTCCTAGGGGGCGCGGCATACTGTTCACTTATGTACAGTATGCAATTGCACAGCAGCTGAAGACAAATCACGCTGGATAATGATTTATTAATTGAAATCATAACATCAACGTCTTGGCGGGAAGTGATGCGATTCACAATAGATAAGCGAATCAGACGCACCGAGTATAAAATAAAACAAGGAAAATTACAATTTTTATTCCTACTATCCGTTTTATATATATATATATATATATATATATACTAGCAGCCTTTGTTTAGTATTACTCTAATTTATTTAAATAATAAACATTACATAAAGATATTTCGATAAAAATGAAAGATTGACGCAAAAGCAGTATAAAAAAAATAATTAAATGTTGTAGGTTAAGCATTAAACTACACAACAATTAATTAAAAAATTAAATAGGTCAATAAAATTATTTTATTTTTTATTTATTTATCTATTTACTAATTTTAAATCAGAAATGATGTATGGTAGAATTATTGGTGTTAAATTTACTTAGTAATTGAATATTTTAAGTAAACAAGCATGCACAACGCAACGATTAACGCTATAATTATCGCTTTGACAATTCGATGACATTTCCTGGTATGGAATATTTGACCCTAATTATCGGTACTTGATAGTATAAAAAAAAAATCTATTATGCACTATTGACAAAAAAGTATTACACAATTATATTCGAATTAAAACACTGCGGTTTTACAATATTTAATTGAATATTTTCATTACTGCTAATGAATTCAATGATAAAAACAAATGACAATAATAAACTGTGACCAAAAAAGTTAGTTATTGTAGTAATTTAAAATTATTCTCATAAAATTGAGAAAAAAAAAACATTAAAAAACTAATCATAAGACTTTCAATGAACCAAAATTAAATTATAAATTAATCGTTAAGAATATAATTAAAAATCTAGTATCTTGAACTGTCACGTACAAATGAATTTCACTTAACGATTCTTGTCTACACAAAAAATAGATTTTTTCTTAATCGCGATATTTTCTTTTCATTTAAAATTACAGCAAATATATTTATACTACCTCCCTGTCTCAAGTTTGCCTGCGCTATATGGTTACTTCCGTTTCCCGTAGCGGTCAATCTTTTTGTTTTATGTTTTCTAGTCAAGTAACCGGAGGAAGGTGCAGCGGCTGTGTTGGTTGATCCACAGCGCCGTTTACCCTTCGCATCACTTAAAAAATCGGAATTAAAAAACAACCGAAAATGATTTTTAAATATTTATCTGAACAGTATTTACAGGCCAAAATCTACTAAATACTCGTTTAGTATAGTCGGGTTTGGGAAAATTTACGATCACACTTCATAAATTTTTTTAACTTTCTTAACCTCCTTTCAAGGTCAAATTTAAAAAATCTACAAATCGGTTTATTCACATGAAGATTACACTCACAAAATCAAGTTGATTTCTTCATTTTTTACCGATAAAATAAAATATAGCCGTTTCAAAAAAGATAATCAAAATCCATTATTTTAACCCTTGAAACTCGTGTTTTTAGATATTCACATGAAGATTACACACACAAAAGATCAAGCTGATATCTGCAATTGTTACCGAATTAAAAAAAAAATTAAATCTCTTCTTACTCCATTTTATCCTTTCAAACTCGGAATTTCAAAGGACCCTTTCTTAGTGTGCAATTACACCGTATAAAGAACGTGTAAATAAAATTTTCATTTTATATAACATTTCCGAATAACCGTGATCTGTAAGGTCGAGAGAGAACTTGATGCGTGCAAAAGTTAGCCTTCAACCTACTAACAATTGCTCCGGTTGAATTTCAGGTTGAAAATCGGACGACTGTTTCCAGAGATATTAGAAGAGCACACAATTGACCTTATCAAAACAGCGCCCCAGGGGCACCGCGTTTGTTACCAGTCGACGGTAATGATCGGTTTAGCCTCCCACGAGGTGCTCGCATATCTCACCACTCTAGCCTCACATGCAGTCCTTACGGGAAGCCCGTTATTGCTAAAACAGATATCTTTTAAATTTATTTAACGTAAATTTAATTTTATTATTTTTGTAACGATTCGAATCGTTGAAGATGTGAAGCGAAAGTAGACTAATTCTTCCAAGAAGAATAGCACTAGTATTTACGACGTGTTACTCGTACGTCAACGGTTTAATTACGTTAACCGTCGGCCGATAAACAGACTTCACAATAAGCAACTTTTAAATTGCTATCAATACAATTTTTTTTTTTTTTTAATTTATACAGCATAATTGATACACAGGTTTTGAATATATTTGTACTATAAGGTGACAACGGCTTTTACACACCATTACAGAAATAAATGCCGAAAAGAAATTTAAATTTTAAATTTAACTACCATTAAAAACTTATCGTATTTATTAAAATAATTTTATATAGAAAACACTTTAAACGTGTTTATGTATGATACCAATTAAAAATGAATAATTGCTTAATTTGTTATCGTATAATAATAGTAATAATATTTAAGTTACGGGTAACGTGTCTGTAATGTATATCCTTAGGATAAAAATATATAAGATACATATAAATTAAGGACCGACTAGATTTATATTACATCTAATATTCATGGACTCTTTAAATAAATGAATATAAAATAAAGTGCATACTTATAACTAGCCTCCATTTAAAAGCCATTAGAATAATTACCGCATCGACCTACGTAATAATTTAATAAAATAAAATACCAGTAAGTTTAATTTTTTAAAAACTAACTAGTAGTAGTTATTTTTAATTTTAATAAACGTAAACGAAAAGTAATATTTCAGAAATACTCGTTATTTTTAATAATCATCTTAGCTTAAAAAATATGCACAAACAACGTTCTACGTAAATACTGACACACTTACGTATTGCTACATCATAATGAACACACTTTTAAATAAAACGTTTAAGTTTGTAAAATTTACGAATTTTTTTCGCTATAACAATATATGTTCTTGAAAAAATATACGTTAAGTACAATAGCATATTTGTAACCGTATTCACAATACGGGAACCTGTTTGTAGTTAAAGAATTTACTTGTCGATCGATGCTATACCTGTCAAATCACGAACGATTAATTATTCAAACAATATTTCAATTTAAGAAAACATTCCTTAAAGGGGTGGGATACATTAATTATAATTAAACATCAATACACCGGTAACTACATAACAACTACAAAAGATTTAGACAGTGGCGGCTACCGTATAGGCACTGTGGAATTGCAGCAGCCCCTATTCCGCTTGATATGATCGATAACAATTAATACGATGAGCCTTTTTTCTTTAATTCTTTCTTTATACTTGTACAATACATAATCCTTAAGCTTAATGCCAGTAGCCATTCCCCGGTTTATGAAAAACACACAAAAATTTTTGTACGGAACTCACCGCTTCCGTACTAGGCTACTGAGCGCATTCACACATAGGAAGCTGCACGCGAGGTGCGAGAGAGAAAGAACACTGTTGCTCCCGCAGTGCCGACCCTGAACTACTACCTACTGGTGGAAGGTAGTTCTTTTTTTTTCTCCGCGTGTGTATTAACGATCCTTGTTCGTTCCCTTTAGCCGATGGAAGGTATATGAAAGCAGTATAGTTGTCTTATCAGTAGCGATCAGAAGATGGAGGAAAGCAAATTGATTGCGAAATCTGTACACTGGAATAGCGAAAGGGAAAGTAATTGGTAAAAACTAATCATGTATTTGTTCTGTGTACATAAAAATTTTAACTAAGCGCCGTTGCACAATAGTGTTTTTTAAGCGGACATTTTATTAAGTTATTATGTAATAATACTAAAAAATATTATCTGTATTGACACTTTATCATTTATTCGATTAAACGGAATATGGTTTTTGAAAAAAATGTGCTTAAAAAAGTACACGGCAATTTGCTTATTCTTGAATGCGATAATATTATTATCCTGCTTCCATCTATTCTATTTGATTCATTTTTTTCAGTTCTTTTATTTTACAGAAAACTTTAACCGTGCCTTGAAAAGGTCCAGAAAAAACTTCCTGGAACAGAACCCCCACTAATTTTAGCTACGGGCCGCCACTGGATTCAGATATATACACATTTTATTTTTCTATTCGTATTTCTATTCTATATACATAATAGAATGTCTTTGTCGGAGTTTACACATTTATTTTTTCAACTCAAACAAACTGCTTTCCTCATAGACCAACAAAATTGTTAATAATAAATTTCTAATGTCAAGGCATTGTTTTACAAAATAATGATCTCTACTTGTAGAGAATGCTTGTATGCATTCGGCGCTGGGGATGTCATTTATGAAAAATAAAACTAATTTTGAACGGTGTACAGTATAAGAGAATGTAATTCTGAACTTTACTTTAAACAGAATCCATTGAGAATTTCGACTGATATCAGTAATGCGCCGTTTCATGTCATTAAGTCGTGTCGACTACTCCCACGTGTCGGCTGACCACTGTACTGAAGAAATCCTGGTTTTCATCAAGATATCAACCGTCATTAAACTTCAAGTATCTTCATTCTTCTACGTCTCGGCATAATAATTCTTACTTCAATCGGCGAGATAAAAGTTATAAAATAAATATAAATCTGATTACAAGTCAAGTACGTTGATAGATAGATACAAACGAATTTATTACAGAAGATTTTATCGTGTTTATTTACTATTTGTTTTAATTAATTTAAAATTTAAGTTAAGCCTATAGAAATTAATAATGTCTTTAGGTAGACCGTATAAATATTTGCATAGATATATTATATTGTTATTACTATTTATTTATTGAGTAATATCGCTTTATTCTGGCAATCACTGTCTGACGGTTAAATTTATTTAAATCACGTGATCAAAGTTGAGACGATCGCTTATTTTGCATAAATAGACAATTGTTGATATTAAAAAGTTGCAAAGTCGAAACGCATCGAATTGCAAAGCGACTACGTTGCAAAATGAAAAATAAAAATTGTTGAAAAATCTTGGGTTTTCTTCAGGCCGCAAACTTTCCGAACAGCCTCGCATGAAGGTTACAAAATTGTACGTAAATTAAGATTCGCCACAAAAAATGAATAAATATTATATTTTATAATGGTGATCCGTGCTCAATAAGTATTTTTTTTAATTTCAATTGCAGCTTTATACATTTATTAATAAAAAATAATAATAAACAAAAAAATATTGATGTAAAGTTCATTATCATAATTTATACAACGAATCGATCATAAAGATAGACCTCATTAAAAAAGTAACAGCTGATATTAAATTTGGATAAACCATTATTTATTTAAGTAATATAATATTATAAACGTTATGAAAGAATTCTGTAGAGGTACCGCTGATCCGGGTGTGTAATAATTTATGTACGATGAAACGTTAAGCGTAGTCTTTATTGAATAAACATTTCGCATCGCGATCACAACCTAAGGACCTAAGCTATTAATCGTGGCTGTCTCGAACGAGCTGGCAGTGAGATGTTGGAGCACAATACTTACGCATTATTAACTACTGGACTATTCAACGCCAGCAGGTATTAGGCTGGTCAATTGCCAGATATTGGCCGTGGTTAAATGGATAGTGCAGGAATAAATCAGTTAGGTGATACATACAACCGATTCTAAAGAAACGAAAAGCTGTTTATACTCCCACAGGTTCAACGAACCAAAGAGTTTTACTATTATTATTAGAATACGGTTCTGCATTCTTTGCAAAAAAATTAAAAAAAGAAAAAAATATTTTTTCTCTCTCTATTTAGTTATTCTCTATATATATATTCTTCTCCATTATACATTTCATGTTGACAATCGTTATAAGAGTTTTTGTCTTTAATCATTTGACTGGTTTGATGCAGTACTCCAAGATTCCCTATCTAGTGCCAGTCGTTACATTTCGGTACACTCCCTACATCCTACATCCCTAAAAATCTGTTTTACATATTCCAAACGTTTCTTGCCTGCCCAATTTTTTCCATCTACCTATCCCTCCAATATCAAAGCGACTATTCCAGGATGACTATAAGTCTGTCTCTTCTTTTAGCTATATTTTTCCAAATCCTTCTATCCTTCTATCTCCATCGATTTACCGCAACACCTCTTCTTTCAGAATTTATGTTTATTTAATAAAACCAAACTACACCGATTTAATAAAGTATTACGTTCGACGTAGTAACAAAGTAGAAATTTAAAACCGAACGGAGCCGGCTCCAACTGCAGTCATTTGAGTGCCACCTTTTAACGCTTAACATATAATGATAATACATAACTATTTTAAGAAGTTGTGTTATAAGTACAAACAAATTAAACGAATTAAGCATTCTTTTACATCTGTAACCTACCGAAAACTGTTACTTATATAAAGTGATTAATTGAAGCGATTCGCGTTGAATCCCTTTAAAACATTTTCTAGAATTTGTCTTTTCATTTTGGATCAGTAAGTGAAATATATTTTTCTGACCCTCTCGGGTCTAAGTGACTATAAATAGCTTCTAACTTCATGAAAGAATAAATGTAAAAATCGGCCTTTGACTGTAACAAATACAACAAATTAAATTCTGCCTTTAAAATTCCTAATAAAATGTAATCGACTGATTAAAGCTCGCCTTTATATGAGCCAATAGAGGAAACTTTCGGGCAACATTCACTATACATTGTTTCTGGTGGCAGATATAAGAGTGAAGTTATATTCCCCAAAAAACGCCTGATTATTTTTTACTGGGAATGTGACATTTCTTTTTAATTCAAATATATTTTCATGAGCTCTCCAATTTTTCCAACCTAATATATTTTTTCAAAATATTTGTAACTGCTCGGATATTTAATTGTTCGAACAAATACAACAAAAATGAAATTTATTATTGAATAAAGTGAATTTATTATATTCAAAATAATTAGTTAGTACAGTATGATTGTACTAACACAGAAACAAAATTTTGTCGAATAAATGATACTAACAATTTTTTACATTTATTCTTTTAATTTTATACCAGGAGATCTATGAAATAAAAAATTATATTGATTCAACAATAAAACATGTGAAATTAAGACAAAAAAACACATTGTCAGTTAAGTATTTAATGACAAAGCTGATTGCCTGATGAGTTTTCAACTTTGACTGGTCGATTTGGTCGCTCCTAGGATTGCCTAAAAGCATTTTAGCCAAAGGCCGAAAGAGAAAGTCTGTTTTCAGCTTTGACTACGAAGCTTAGTTAATCTGCAGGTTTGACTAGTCAAACCTAGGAATGACTGTAAATCGGCCTTTGACTGTAACATATATATATATATATATATATATATATATATATACGAGATGCGACAATAAAGTAATGAGACTGATGTGAAAAAAAATGTTGCTTACCGTTTTTGTCATGTTTAGTGTTGCCTACTTCAAAGTAGTTCCCCTCTTATTGCACACACTTATTCCAGCGCTTCTGCCATTGATGGTAACATTTCTGGAACTCATCTTCTGTAATATCCTCCAAGACCCTCGTCACAGCTTTTTGGACATCTTATGTTGTTTCAAAATGGTGTCCCTTGACCGCCATTTTGACTCTTGGAAATAGAAAAAAGTCCCACGGAGCGATATCTGGTGAATAAGGTGGCTGTGGTAGTACTGAAATTTGTTTTGAGGTTAAAAATTGCTGTACTGACAGAGCAGTATGGCATTGCGCATTATCGTGATGCAGAATCCAATTATCAGCAATGTTGGCACGGACACGAAGAACTAGTTTACGAAGTCTTTCCAAAATTTCTTTGTAGAAATATTGGTTAACTGTTTGTCCAGGAGGCACCCACTCTTTATGAACAATTCCCTTGGAATCTAAGAAGCACAAGCATGCATTTCACTTTTGACTTTGACATGCGAGCTTTTTTTGGTCTGGGTGATCCCTTTGAGCACCATTGCGAACTTTGGCGTTTTGTCACTGGATCGTATTGGGAAAACCAACCTTCATCACCAGTGATAACACGGCTCAGCAAATCTGGATTGATTTCCGTTTGCTCTAACTGATCGGCTGCCACATTTTTCCGTGTTTTTCGCTGTTGTGTGAGATTTTTGAAGACCACTTTTGCACAAATCTTTCTCATACCAAGATCTTCAGTTAATACTCGGTATTAGACGAACCGTTTCTCGATTGATGATGAGTTCTTCTGCAATCATTTTCACGGATAATCTTCGATCAGATCGTAAGATTTCACGTACGATCAATCTTTGGTCAAGTTGACATCTGTCCGTGAGGTTGATGGTCGTCCACTGCGATCTTCATCTTCAACATTCGTTCTGCCTTCACTAAAAATTTTATGCCACCGAAAAACTTGAGCTCTTGACATAACCTTCTCCCCAAAAGCCTTCTGAAGCTTACCGTAAGTTGTCGTCTCGTTTTCACCCGATTTAACGCAAAAAGAAATGGCATACCGTTGCGCAATATTTTGCGGTTTCATTTCTGTGACGAGCGACACAAACACGTGTTCACTTATTACAGCACAACTCACGACTGGAGCAGTTGCGTCAATGTGACGCTTGGACTAGAAGTAGCTTATAGATCAAGGTCAGAGATGGTGTGCCTACGCAAGCTGCAGGGTTGCCACATCTTGCAAAGAAAAATCAGTCTCATTACTTTATTGTCGCACCTCGTATATATATGTTGTAATTTTGTGTCTGTGTTCATGTCCACCACTTTACGTTCAATTCGATTAAATACTGTTTTTATTTATTGTTAATTCTAGTATTGTAAATTAGTATCAAATTAAGTAATAATTTTCTCACAATAATAGACCTATTTATTATAACACAAAATTACATCAATTTATTCCCCATAACTCGACTATTTGTTAAAAAAAAGTCTTTTTTTTTTCAAAATAAAAGGCTTATTATTTTAGATAATAACGTAGATTTTGATCAAATTAATATTTATGGAGATATCACGTTTTGAAAAATAAACATGGCCGCCATTTTGTAATCTGCGAAGTTATTTAAGTCCTGATTTTTTACTAATTTTAAAATTTTATCTTCAAGACGCTTACTAAACAATAATGTGATTCGTCTATCCGAACATGAGATATAAATTATTATATTAAAACAAAAAGGCAGACAAGGGGAGAACGAAGGAGAAATTACCATTTTTCGCAAGGATATTTTTTGTTTAGTTTTACAAGCAGAATCCGAAAAAGTATAGCCAGCCCATCATTTTAGAAACATATATATACACACAATAAAAAAACAAGAATTAGTGTTCATTTATTTTTCTTAATCTGAATTATTTTAAAATGCGCTTTTGAGAAACTATTTGTTAATTCTACACTGTAACTTCTCATTTGGACATTTTCCAATATTTTCAATTTAAGAATTCTTTATGCCTCAAGGTTTTTTTTCAGTAATTACTCGAAACTTCAGCTGTTCTTCTCAGATATAACTTGTGTTTTTCATTGCGTATTATTAAATACGGGATTCATACACACATACATACATGCATACACGTTTCTATAAATAAGAAACTTAAAATATAAAATAGTAAATATATATTTAATAGTAAACTCATAATTAAAAAAAGAAATTATACCTTAACACATGGTAACAGTCGAATAATCTAAACGTATAATACAGTAAGATTTGAATTTTTTAGAAAAGTGATCTACACCGCTTTAAGAAAGTTCCTAACATTTATTTACCGTTAAATAATAAGTTCTCATCGTTTCAGTAACGAAACCTAACTGTTAATCGAACCGGTCAAAATTTACAACATGGAATTTGAATCGATAAAAAAAAGCCGGCAAAAGATTGCGTAACTTTCCCGGTTCCAGTCTATTCCTTTGCTTCACAACTACGTCATCATATAACATTTATAATGATACCCTCAAAAGTATCAGAAATAATAAAAAATTCAAAAACGTTTTTAAATTCTTAATCGGGGTTCCACGAGAGGACTTCTTTTTAAAAGCAGTTTTTAATTCCCATGCGTCCATGTTAATTATATATGTTACTCGCTTAGCTCGTAGAGCTTTTTCTTTCTTTCTTTTTCCTGTTTAGCCTCCGGTAACTACCGTTTTAGATAATACTTCAGAGGATGAATGAGGATGATATGTATGAGTGTAAATGAAGTGTAGTCTTGTACATTCTCAGTTCGACCGTTCCTGAGATTTGTGGTTAATTGAAACCCAACCACCAAAGAAGTATTCAAGTCCGTGTAAAAATAGCTGGCTTTACTAGGACTTGAACGCTGGAACTCTCGACTTCCAAATCAGCTGATTTGGGAAGACGCGTTCACCACTAGACAACCCGGTGGGTTAGCTCGTAGAACTGAAGTAAAGTAACTGTACGTACGAGTATTCAGGCGGACAATTCACAAGCATCCCTGTAAATCCTGATGCGTAGTATAAAAAAAACTACGGGACCTTAATATTCAATAACCACGCGCTATCATATTTTACAAACATTACACATATATTTTAAATTTAAATAAATTTAGACATGTCAAATAAATATTTTTTACCTTGTTCAGCACATCTGATAACCCGTGAATATTTTATTCCTTAAAATTGTTTATTGTTACCAAGTTTCTTAAAAGTTATGAAATTGTCAATTGTCCACTAACAGTAATAGTTCACTATTATTTTAGATAAAATTTCTATGCTAATAAAGAAATAATAACTTATAAAGTACTGATTATTGTGTTGGATATAGATACGGCCGCGTTGTGAATCGGCGCTGATACACGGGACGTGATTCGGAAGAAACATGACGAAATCACTAACGTGATTCTTCACTCTACAAGCTAACCGAACGCACTATACATACGATAGAATTTTTAATACTGCAAATTAAGTTAAAAAAATTGATATTTTAAGTACAAGTCCCATTAAGCCCCTTGTTTTTTGGTGCTAAAAAGTTTATCGCATTAATTTCTTATTTCGATTAAGTGGACAAGGTTAAAAAATTATAGTTTACTAAAACAAAAATATGGCTATCGTGATATCCCCTTGTCAGATGGGGTCTAAAATCAGGCCAAAGTTGGGATTATACAGCTAACATTTGCATTAAATTTTAAATTGGTCAACGGGTTTTCGAGATATAACGTGAAAACTGCTTACAACTAACGCTTAATATCCTTCCCGTTCCTAAATCCGATCGACTTAAAACTTCGGAAATTTCAATAACCAAAGTATTTTCATTACTAAAACTCAATTTTCTACAATCGCTAACACTATCCCTTCGCCTTTTATAATTTTATACAAAATCTAATATCATCAATTCCCATTACAATGAATATTCCTTGAGCCATTCCCGAGATATTAATGAAAATGCAGGCCAACCATACATTTTCTGGAAATTTCTACATATTTTTTGTTTCTGACGCAGAGCTTACACACACCACACAAAACTTAACTTGAAGTATTTATCGTTTTATTTAAATATATTTTTTCACTTATTCAGTTGAATGATTCTAAATAAAGCGCGCGCGCATAGCGTATTTAATTCGCGCGGGTGTGGTGGTACCAGAGGCGATGATCGGGACTAACTAAACTAATGTTATGTCACGACTTGTAGCTGAAATTGTTGTGAGAAACCTACAAATTCCGCTTGTAGGTCGACAGAACGGCGTAGCCGCAAGGCTTAACACACCAGATACCGAGTCGACCGAGCGATCGAGTTCGGGATCCGGCCAGACCGAATTACATTTTTACACTTTTATATACAGACGGAATCTGACCGAGTTTGGTCAAAATCGGTCCAGTAGTTCTTGAGATATAAGATGATTTAGAGACCGACACCGAACGCACACACGTGTATATACGAACATTAACATTCGGAAAATTTCCATCCGGTTTTTTGGTTCCTTAGATGTCAAAAGTCAAGATCCGGTGAAAACCGCACCCGCCCACATCGGACCGATTATAATATTTTCCCTTCTAGAACTATAGCGCTGTCTAGACGGGAAAGTAAAACGTTACAAAAATAAACCGTTACAAAATTATAATAGAAAACAATAAAACCAAACAGTAATTAATATCGGCGTACACTATAAGCGATATAAACGCACAAAAGCTGTCACACTGTCACGCCGTTACTTTGTTAACTATCTATCAAAGAAACAAGTTGTTAGCCAAGAAATAAACTTGCCAACTGTGTCACTGTAAATCCGGCCGGCCTTCATTGTAATATTTAAAAAAAGACTAATCGATTGACATTACAAATCTTTCTTGTATTTGACGATTTAAAAAAATACCTGGACGTGATTTAGTTTATATATTCAAATCTTGATAAAATTCTACGTATTATAAAATGAAATAACTTACTAGATCAAACCGATTAAAAATAATATTGATTTAGGTAATAAGAATCGGCTGTTAATTAAAAAAAAACTGTTTAAATTTTAAATACTTTTTGACATTTATCCTTTTTTAATTAAGTTACAATCTTCATAAATAGGCATGAATCTACGTAAAAAAATTACGTAGAACCGTAATAAAAATTTCCTCCGTTAACTAATTTAAAAAGTTTACTAATTTAAATTCACTAGTTCAAATTGACTTCCATTACAGCTCGATTGAGTATTGTTAAGTATAAAAATTATTCATTCAGTTTTATAGATATTTCAATATTTTGAGGTACTGCAGAATCAAGAAACACTAAAAAAATCCAGTTAGAAAAATGTTTTTGTATCTATGTTGGCCTACTTATATATATACAACCTCCCCATCGCAGCTTCGCCTGCGATACATAGGTACTTGCATTTCTCGTAACAGTCAATTCTTTTATTTTCTGTTCTTTATTCAAGTAACCGTTGATAGGTGCAACCGGTCACACATACAGTTACGGTGGCAGTGGCTGTGTTGGTTGAACCACAGCGCCGTATATATTCGCACCCCTTAAAAAATCGGAATTAAAAAAACCCTAAAATGGCTTTTAAATATTCATCTGAAGAATGTTTGCAAGCTCAAATCTACTGAATATCTAGTTTACTATAGTCGGGATTGGGAAAATGTACAATCATTGTTCAAAATTTTATTTACCATTCTTCATCCCTTTTCAAGGCTGAATTTCAAAAATCGGTTTATCGACATGAAGATTACACTCACCAATCAAGGTTTAAAAAAAAAATCAAAATTTCATTTTAACACTTTTAATCTCTGAATTTCAAAAGAATGTAGGAATCAATGTTTATATATTCATATTAAGATTACACACACCAAAAATTAAGTTGATATCTACGTCTGACTTTTGGAATTACCAATTCTGGAAAGTCCAGCGTATAAATGTCCACGAGAAAAAGGACTCAACAAATACCGCCAAAAAGACAAAGAAATAAAATTTGAATACTCACATATTTATCGCTTAACAAATACCGTCAAAATAATTCTGTATAAAAAATTATGGGCATGGGTTTGTTTGTCGTATATGCTCACATTTTTATTTAAGCTGCTATTGGCGCAAAGCGGACCAATGGGGATGCGCCGAGCGGCTGCACACGGCTCACTCCTCGCTAAAAGTTAAGCTTTACTTTACGCTAACTCCCGTTAGAAGCACTCCGTTGTCAATTAATTTACAGATTATTTTATTTAATTTCTAAGCGTAGATTATTTTAATTTATATTTTTATTTACTTATTATTTATTAATTTTATTTATTTAATTTTGTAAATTTGAATAATCAAATATTTATCACCTAACGAATTAAAATTCGTCGTATTCAATAATTAAAAATTATCGGCAACGTACGCTCTTCTGATTACGTAGACTGAATTTATCACAACATATCCGTCACCTAGCGGAGAGCCAATATACTACATAAAAAGTAAAGTTACCTGGATGCAACATATCCACCGCGGGAAGCCTTGTTGGGAAGGGCATCTCAGCCATCCAAAAGAGGGAGTTGGGGTGCTCTTATGATTCAGAAGAGACTCCGATGGGGGATCAGACAGGATGGGCGTTACTCTACGCTGGATGTGTTAGTCAACGGTTGGATGTGAAGATGTCCGTTTGGGGACTACGTGAAAAAAAAATTCGATTTGTATTTTCCTGATGCAAATGTCTGCCGAGGTATTTATATCGGTGGCATCCCGAACGAGACCTGGTTGATGACTGTGAGATGTAATCAGTTAGAGGATCTGACGACGACCTCCGGTCAAGCGTTCAAAAAAAAAAAATATTTTTACACAAGAGGTAATCAATTTTTCCATTCCGAGACGTTGCTTTCCAGGGCAACCCGCCCGGAGGGCCTAGCAGCGTGTTAGGTGTTCAATAAATTAAGCATAATAGAAAACAAAATCGGATGGCTAATAATACGAATGCAAAAAGAGAAAGCAAAATCATTGATGACCTTGACCGATTCATACGAATAGCAGTAGCAGTACTATAATAATTAAGTATTATATAACATTATTACTTTTAGAATTTTATTATAAGTTTAACAATGTATCACACACGTTTATAGTCAATAAAAAACAACCAAATTTTAATCGCAAAAGTTTTAATAAACACGAAAAATATTACATAAATTTAACGGATGAATGAAATGCACATGCTTGAATTATATAATAAATACGAAATTATGAATGAGAGGAGCATGTAAATCGGTAACATAATACTAAAACCCAACACATTTTTATCGGCAATCAAATCGACTGGTTAACACACAGAAAAAAACGCAGTTAATGACATCATTTTATCTACAAAGTTTTCAATAATAAATATATTATTTAAATTTTAAGTTTATTTAAAAAAACCTCACGTGACAAAAAAGGAAAGAATTTAATTTTACTTGACACACACACAGTACTTTTTTTCTTTAGTAAATGAAAGGGCGTATATTATATATATATATTTTTTTTGTAGATTCGTTAAAATTTCTAAACATCAAATAATAAATTCAAAAAAAAAAAACAGAAAAAAGATGGAAATAAGAGATAGACACGTGGCTGCCACAACTGTCAAAAACTTTTTAAAATGTTATAGAATTTGTTTGCTCGGAGTATATTTTTGGAAAGGTTCCAATATCGATTGCTCCAGTCTAACATGCATTTTTTTATGTATTTTTTTTTAACACTGCAGATCTGTTTGTATAATCTAATTAGCTTGATTATGTACTCATAGTTTACATCTGAGAGGTAATAAACCAAGTTATGCGCCTCCAAAACACCATAGATAAACCTTAAAAAAATTAAAACCTTAAATAAGTAAATAATTAACTTAATAGATTGATACTGTTTTACTTACCCGTCTAGAGAGCACTATAGCAAATCTATAGCTCTTTAAGTGTTAAAATCGGTCTGATTTTAACATTTAACATTTTGGGCATATGCAGTGTTCACCGTATCTTGACGTTTTTTCACGTAAGGAACACAAAAAACCGTGTTCGCTGTCGGCCTCTAAATCACCTTACACCTCCAGAACTATTGGAACGGTCAGATTAATTCTATACATTAGGCATTGATGCCGTTAAATTTTCAACTTAAAAGGTTAACGGGATGAGGCTGTAGAGCAAGGTCACCTTCAGTATCTCGAGAATTCGTCATTAAGGTCGTATTTTTCTTAGGCGCATTTGTTAACTATTAAAAAAACCGTATTTGCAAAAACCTTTTTTTGCAAAATCATACCCCTACTCCAAAATATGCTGTTGCAGTCGTCTGCTGTGTTGTGACGTCACAGGTGAGCGGTATAATGAAAAGAATTAATAACATTTAGTGTAAAAAAGTAACTCCATCTAGCTGCGTCTCCAACTAGATCGCCCGTTCGACTCAGTACTTGGCGCGTTAAGCCTCGCGGCTACGCCAGTCTGCCGACCGTACAAGCGAAATTTGTTCTATTTAAGTTGTGAAAACACATTGTTTAGTGTTGACCGTCACCGCTAGTACCGTCACACCCGCGCGAATTAAATATGGTATGCGCGCGCGCTTTAGTTAGAATAACTGAATTAAATACAAGAAAAACATTTTAAGTTAAGTTGCGTTTGTAATCCGTGCATCAGAAACAAACCGCAATTGTAGACCTTTCCAAGAACGCGACGGGAAAGTCCTAAATTGTATTGTAAGGTTTTTTTTATAACAGTAATATACACAGCAACTTATAATCGTACTTCTTACAGATATAATTCTCAAGATATACGAAGGTTATTTTTTTTTCAAGGTCCGACCGGTCACGAAATTAAAACCACAGTGAAAATAAAAAAAAAATTTATTTGTAACATATAGTAACATAGTTACGCTATTTCTCTACATAGTCGCCACTCCGATTTAGACGTTTGTCGTAGCGTGGTACCAACTTTCCAATACCCTCGTCATAGAACGGAGCCGCCTGTGTTTTCAGCTATGTTTCAACGCTGGTCTACAGCTCGATGTCAAAATGTTAGGTCCAAAAATGTTGACGTCCTCATAGCCAACGTTTCATCTTTCGCTTATTCTTATTCAAATAAGATAAGAGGAGAAAAATGTGGTCATCAGGCAATGTCTTTCTCCATGACAATCTTCGGCAGCACACTACAGCTGTAACAAAGAAGCGCCTGCAGCGTTTTCGTTGGGAAGTGTTTCATCACTCACCATACATCACTTGGATTTGGCTCCATCCGATTTTCACCTCTTTGCTCACATGAAACGTTGGCTAGGAGGGCAAAGTTTTGGTACAGACATCGAGTTGCAGACCAGCGTAGAAACGTGACTGAAAACACAGGTGGCCCCATTCTATGACGAGGGTATTGGAAAGTTGGTACCACCCTACGACAAATGTCTAAATCGGAGTCGCGACTATATAGAGAAATAGCGTAACTATGTAAGTACTTTCTACAAATAACAAATTTCTTATTTACTCTGTGGTTTTAATTTCCTGACCGATCGGACCTTGAATAAAAAAAATCACCCTCGTAATATTCGTTCTTCTCAAGATGTAATTACTGGATAATCTTTCAAGTGGATTATTTGAGAATATATGAAATTATTGTATAGAAACATGGCGTCTTCATAAAAAGCAATATCTTCAATGTAGATTAGTAAACAGTTTTTAAACAGTAGATTAGTAGTAAACAGTTTTAAATTAATTAAGTTAATATTTTACAAAAAAATACGTTTTTACTCTAATTATTATTAAATTGAAGTATTAACGCGTGTAATTTGACGTATTTAATTACTTTACCCGTAGGAAAATGACAATTTGAAAGTTTGTCTTTTCGAATTTGAGTAATATATATTTCTGCGTGTTTTGAGAAAGAAGAAAGAGAAGGGGATATTAAACTATTTTATTTTAAGATTACACGGATTCAAGACAGCCTGTGTATCAAACTACAGTTTGGCAGTGATCTCGTCCGGTTTTAGGCTGGCTGATAAATGGCTTAGATAAGTGGTTAACATAATATAAACAAAACAAAAATAAATCCTTAATTAAATAATCTGTGGGCGGGCATGTTCGTCTGTGAAAATTAAGACATCAACCCTTTTGAAAAATTCGTTTTATTATTGTCAATGAATATAAGAGTACGGTATTTTTGACATCTGTAAAAATATTACGATAAATATCACATAGTTTATAGTAGTTAATTTTACCCATAACTCACAAATAAAGAAGAAAATCCGAAATAAAAAATTAATACGTTATTTATATAATAATAAAACACTACCCTTCAATCACTAGACACACGCAAACAACGCTCATCACCAGTATTTGGGTCACCTGTAAATATTTTTTTTATAAGAAAAAGAAACAAAAACATTTATAAACTAGCCGGCCCGTCTAGTCAGAACCTGGATCCTCGGGGCTCAGGTCAGCCCAGGAAACAACTCAGGGGTTCCTCGGGGCCTACGCGGGCCTACTCTATTGCCGCAAAGTTCGCTTCGCTCATCATTCCCAATTTTCCAGGGGTAAATAATTTTTTTAAATTCATTTAATATTTTATTAAACGTAAATTTAATTTTATAATTTTCGTAATATTATTCAATCGATTGATTTGAATCAGTAGCGAAAGACAAATCATAATTAATTAACTCATTAAAGTTTATGCTTTAATGTATTTTTTTTTTCGTGATGAATTATATCTTAACATCTTTCTAGTTATGCAAAGAAACACGGGTAAAAATTTGGTTGCGTTTGATCGAGTTGTTTTTCTGTTTATCCCGAATAAACAAAATCCCTCCATATATACAGTATACATAAAGATATTGAATTGTGCACGACTGACCGCAATTCGTTTTTAATTTTTTACTATATGTAAATTTTTTAACCTTTTACTATACGTAAATTCAGTCAGATTAACCTTATGTACATCATAATTCCGTAAAACATTTACGATAATTAAAGTAATTTTATTTTGATTCAGTTTTACAAAATCTACAAATTTCTGCCAGCGATCTTACGTAGTGATATTTCACACATCACCTCTGTTACGAATAGTCAAGCCAGATTTAATTAATCCTCAACTCCTTCATAGTACCTATTTCAATTTTTTTTTTTTTTTAAATTATAAAACGTAAATTTCTTTAAAAAAATAATTTTAATAAAATTTAACTGTAAGTGTCTTTGCCCATGGCTCATAACTTAGAATTTTAGATCACAATCTGTAACATTATGTGTACAAGCAATCTTTTTTATTACGTGAATAAATAAAGAAAGTTTAAAGACTTCAAGAAAAACCATGTAAATGATTTTTACGTGGTTTTACTTTTCTTTTTTTTTGTAAAACAACAAAAACAAAACGAACAAATTACTTTTATTCGTTTGCTGAATTGTCATTTTTAAATAATAGCCTACCTCTTCCAGCTTATCTAATTTCGGTGTCCAGACTACGCAAATACAATAACTTATAATTCCACTGTAAAAGCGATTTTCAGTTCCTTTTAAATCAACAAGGGTCGAGCTCAACCGCCATTTTAACTACAGATCTGTGCATCACACGTATAGTGAGAATATATGTGAATATTCTCTCGCAATTATTAATGTCTACCTCTAGAGAAAAAGGAAAAAGTAATTGTAATGTAAAAAAAATTATAATTAAAGATTAATTAATAAAGTAAACTTACCGAACGGTTTATATTTTACCTTCCGTTTTCAATTTCATTCTAATCTATCTTGATTATCGTGTTAACATAATTACCTGAAAACAAAAAAAAAAAATTATTACTGTGAATGAAATACAGTAAAACCTTTACTACATAACAAGAAAAGTTACTATATAAATTCCCACGGCTTAATTCCGGATATTAAAATGACCGAGAAAGTTTTAATAACATACGAGTATCACCAATGTTTCGTTCTCAAATTGTATACTTTCTTATATTTGTACAACTAAAATTCGTTGTTTATTTTAATCTCGATTTTTTTTAATTTTTACTTAATAAATGTTTAATCTCGCGGGTTTTAAAAATTAGAAGCAATTAAACTACAGCCGTTTCAATTTTGGTTCTGGTTAGTTAAATCCACCGTAATTTAAAAGATAAAATTTGAAGCTTTTATATATATATATATATATATATATATATATATAAAACAGAATGACAAAATAACCGTTTATTAAAACGGCATTTGAAAAACGGAAGCGTGATTTTGTTCAAATACAAGTCCTTCAGGTTAACCCACCGGGTTGGTACCTAGTGGTTAACGCGTCTTCCCAAATCAGCTGATTTGGAAGTCGAGAGTTCCAGCGTTCAAGTCCTAGTAAAGCCAGTTATTTTTACACGGATTTGAATACTAGATCGTGGATACCGGTGTTCTTTGGTGGTTGGGTTTCAATTACCCACACATCTCAGGAACGGTCGAACTGAGAATGTACAAGACTATATTTCATTTACACTGATACATATCATTCTCATTCATTCTCTGAAGAATTATCTAAACGGTAGTTACCGGAGGCTAAACAGGAAAAAGAAAGAAAAGAAAAGTCCTTCAGGTTACAACAATAATAAAATACGAATGTATTTTGGCCGGAATGAAAGTTACAGAAATATTAACGATCTACAATTTGAAACGTCAAAACATTCTCAAACTATGGAAACGTAAAACACAAACTAAAAAATTGAAATGAATTTCCAAAAAAACTTCAGATTTTTGTAAAATACTATAGTTTGTTGTATTAGTACGTATAAAACAACAGACGAAATAAAAAACCATTTTCAAAAACTATGTCTTTTCCACTTTAATTCCCTGAATCACTTCCGAAGGTATGCAGTTTACGAGTGTATGTTACACCCAAAATGTATACATATATAACATACACCCCCGCGCTATTACGGCAAATGCAAACTATGAAGGAGGCAACACAACAGTCTTTTCCGTTATTCAATAATTCTTGTTTTATTTTTTTACTAAGCCAAAGCTCCCATAATTTTTTGGTTAAAAATTATTTTTAAACCATTTTCTACCTTCAAATATTTTGTAAAAATGTTTTCCAAAATTTCATAAATTTGAACATTTTTCGGTTACTTTTACTTAAGTAAATAGAGAATATGTAAACAAAAACCCATAAAAAACGCTGCCATCAAGACTACGATTACTGGTCTTACGTCAATTTTCACTCCTATTTTCAAGATAGATTTTGTAAAGTAAATTTTTACTCTTTTTTTACAGCTAACGAATTTACATATTTTTTCTTACTATTTATTATTTATAATCCGACGTCTATCAAACCACCACCTAGCCGGGAGGTAACAGCACAACTGAAAAAAAATATTATCATTAACCATTGCTGCTGTTTGGTCATCGAGTTTGAACGTTAATAAATAAAATAATGCTGTAAAAAATAAATATAAGCTTAATATGCTAGATATTCTAAAGGGCTATTTGAAGTTATTTTAATATTTCTATGTTATTTTCTAAATTTTTATTTATTTCGGGTGTTTTACTTTCCCGTTTAGATAGCGCTATAGCAGAGCTATAGTTCTAGAAGGGAAAGTATTGTAATCGGTCCGATTTCGCTATATGGGGTTTTTACTGGATCTTAACTAGGTCGGTGTACTTCTATATATGGGGCATTGATGCCATTAAATTTTCAACTTAAAACGTCAAGGGGTTGAGGTTGTAGAGCAAGATCACTCTCAGTATCCCCAGATTTCGCCTAATTAAGATCATATTTTTCGCAGGCGCATTTCTTAACAACTAAAGAATAACAATACTTGCAAACAGTAAAATCGAACCCCCACACCAAAAAATGTTCTACACTTGGGGCAAAGTGAACATGCGCTTCAACAGTACCCCTTGTTACCACAAGGAGCACTAGTGGCGGAGTCGGCCATCATATCGTAATTTCCTTTTTCCTCTTTTTCCCTTTGGGAAATTCTCTTTCCCTCGTGTCATGGAACGGGAAATTTGAATTCAACAGGATTACCAACCGACCGAATTATTTTCTACTTTAAATATTAACTATGTATTTTATTTAAATTAATTAATATTTCAAAGGTTGGTAACACTGACGTACAGCTGTTGTAGTCATCTGCTATATTACGTCACATCATAGCAGACACGGCAATTAAATAATATTTAAAGTGTAAAAAAGTAACTCGGTCTGGCCGGGTCTCCAACTCGATCGCCCGGTCGACTCGGTACCTGGTGCGGTAAGTCTCGCGGCTACACCAGTCTGCCGAGCGTACAAGCTTAATTTGTTCTATGTAACTTGTGAAGTCACATTAGTTTAGTTAGTGTTAACCGTCGCCGCTGTTACCGCCACACCTGCGCGAAAATCCTACGTGTTGTCAGGGTTTTTTCATACAAACTCATCGATTTTTTCGTGTACCTAGATTATGTTCATCTGTCACTTCATCCACCATTTATCTTCACATACAAACGTTGTATACGATTTTACTAAACTTTTTTAAAGCTATTACTGTGATTATACGTAATTAAATTACGGCTTAATTTTATTTTTAAAAAATGTTGTAGGACGCATCGCTTCTTTTGGAGGCTGAGGAATGACCCGTTCGAAGCTGAATTAAAGTTAATTTATTTTTATTTCCCCGCTATATTTAGCCAATATTTTATCGGTCATAAAACATTTTTACACGGCTTTTAACGCTCGTAAAGCTATCGTTAATTTAAATTCTTAATTAATTTATAGGGCTTTAGATGAGATGTAATATTATAATTCATAACATTAAATAGGGGATGATGTCACGATAGAATATATAAAGACAATAAAGCGTGTAAGAATAAAAACATATTTTTTTTTACGCCGTCAACAATCTCTACAGTATTTTAACTAAATACTTCGTTTCTATAACAACTATGTATAAATGTAGACTGCATTAATACACATTACTGTAGCCTGAAGTTTATACTGCCTCGACAGATTTTGTCTTCCGGCAGTTACAGAGTGATATCCGGCATTCGCCGACAACAATAACCCTAGTCGATTTAGTCCACACCCTTAAAATCTATATTAAGAATAAACATGGTCATAATGAATGTAATACTTTTTTAAAAGACCATTAAATTTATTTTCTAATTAATTAAAGTACGTTTTTAATTTTAATTACATTAGTTTTACGAAAATGAAACTTCTTTAATTTATAATTTAAAAAACATATGCTATACCGTGAGTAATTAAATAATTATAACTGCACTTCGCAGTGAAAATATAAGCTATTATTATTATTATTAAAAGTCGTGTTTTTCATAACGTATATTTGTTCTGTACGCTCGTATAGAGTATTTCACGCATTAAAAGACGGTTTAGTTGCAATTAATAACTTGACGGGTAACAAAGACGGAAGAATTCATCGTAGTAATTTTACATATTATTTACGACTAATACGATACAATAAATAGACACTTTACGTAATCTACATTAAAATATATAAATAACAATTTTACGAAAGAACAGTTCTGAATGTACGTCAAGATAAAGAGATGAAATCGACACGGAATTTTATCAATTTTAACTCGACAATTGTTACTTAAGTAACAGTTGAACGAGTGTACGCATAAAATTCAGGTTTACATGATTAAAATATTTTTTAAAACTCACATCAGAGTTATACTGTTTCTTAAAAAGCAGATATCTAAATTTTAAATTAAATAAATTATTTGATCAAGGTAATGTAATGTAGAATATCAAATAACGATGCATGTAAGGTCATTTCTTGTAGACCATAGTACAATATAATTGCTGTACTAACATGAAAAATCTGTTCTTTGATGTTACATACGTTAAATTTTATGTATTTTTGAATATAGACGTAATTTTTCTCCCACACTATCTCTCTCTCTCTCTCTCTCTCTCTCTCTATATATATATATATATATAGAGAGAGAGAGAGAGAGAGAGAGAAAATATATATATCGATGAAAATGTTAAAATTTTAAATTTAATAGAAAACGACCAACATGAGTCATGTTTACTGAAATTAAACGCAGATCAAACAAATGACAGCTCATTTTTTATCTTGAAATCTCGTTCTGACTTTTGAAATAGCCCCATGATGTAATAGTTTTTACACAAATAATAATAATAAATCTCACTAATGATAACTGGCTTCAAGCTTCATTTAAAACGCTTTAAAGCTATATAATTCGGTTTGATAAATATAAAAATATGTAATTTAACATCACAGTTGTAGGACTTTCCCAGAATGCGGCTTTAACCAAAGCCGCGTGTGGGAAAGGTTTACAACTGTGTTGTCGGCTTTTTTTTAAAATGTAATACCGATTGTTGGGGCGATCTCATATTAAAGAAAAGTCACTCCAAAAAATGACAACAATTTCAAGTAATCCTATGCTTTTAGTAGAAAATTGATGATTGAAGCGGTTTCCCGTTGCTTTCTTTATTGAATCGAATGCACTGTTAAATATCAGCACGCCAAGCTCATGTAAATACAGACTACATTCAGTTCTACACGACACCTTCACTCTGTTCACCAGAGGGACTAGTTGTACATTGAAAATTAATACTTTCCGATAAAGGAACTGCGACTCGTGCCTCTTTCTCGTGTTTATAATGTATCACAGCCGTAAAAAAGAAACTAAGACAAGTAGTGTAAAAATAAACGTACTTATTGATAACAGTTTCCAGTCAGTAGGAGGACAGTTACACTACTTTTGAACAATGAAAGAAAAAAAATTATGCCTTTTGTAACAAAAGAAATAAAGTTTATAAACAGTCGAACTTCTGAATGACGAAATACCACGGAACCCGCTAAAAAGTTCGTTAAATGGAAAATTCGTAAAATTGAAATTACAGTGTTAACAGTAGTAACACTGTAATTTTATTAAAATTAAGAAATCTTCAATAAACATGTACTGTATATAAAAACTAAGTTATAAGTTCTATATTTAAGTACTGTACTGTAATTGTCTTTCTTTTTTTTACCCAAGACAGATTGGTAACGGTATAAGGCATTTAAGGTAAGAGTGTGTTTTTCTCAAAAATTACTGGACCGATTTCGATTCGGTGTTTTGTATTAAATACGAGTAGGTATCACTTTAAAACATGTTTTACGGTTACAGGCCACCAGGGAGCGCTGCAGTACATGTGTTTCTCTAAAACAGTTTGGCCGATTTTGATGCGGCTTTTTGCGTTACATAGGTATCATCTCATAGCAGGTTCTTAGATTAGTTTTACGGTTATAAGCTGCCAGGGGGCGCTGCAGTAGATATGTTTATTCAAAACGGCTTCGTGGGTTTTGAAAAATTTTTAATTTTATCAGTTGTTATTAATAAAAAATGTAGTTATATTAATCCAATAATTCCTTTTTAATTGACAATAAAATGAAAAAAATTAATAAAAACGTTAAATTAATGAGTACAATATGTTTAAAAGTCGGTAAAACAACTTACTAAAAAGAAGTCTGTAATTTTTGTTTGAACTGTTTAGTCCTAAGATAATTTCATTTTCAAAAAAAGATTCTTCAGTTATTCAAGCAATTAAACATAATATCCGGTAAATTTTCAAATTAATGAAGGCCACTTCTTATCGTATCGAACGATCGCAATAACTCATCATTTGTAGGCTTAACGGTCGATAAAACATCCGTTTCATCTACGTCATCTTCCAATGCGGGTCTACTAGTTTTTTTGTAACTACGTCTCTGATTATTCTCTCATCGTTACGACACTCTGCTACTCATCGATCATTAGATATTCATCAAACTACAATTTTAATTCCGTGTTGCTTTGTAATTTACTCCGGTTATAAGCAACAGATTCTGGAATTTCAAATTCATTTACACCTTCAGTTGTAAAATTGTTACTGGTGGCTGTTACTGTCTCGTTCTTACTTAACCCGGCTTTTTGAAATCGTTTCGGGGTTGCATCATGAGACCGCGCTTTAAATATTTCAGCAGTACATTCTTTTAAAGTTATTAAATTTTTAGCCGGAATATTGTCATCGATAGCTTTAAAAACCTTCATTAGAATTCGTTTTCTGTAGTGAACTTTTAAACTTTTAATTATACCTTGGTCTATCGGTTGTAGTTTTGAAGCCATACCTAGCGGAAAGTAAGCGACAGTTACAGATTTTATGTTTACATTTACACGCCGGGGACGGGCCGGGCAGTTATAAATAAATAACAGAATTATAGGTTTTGTCTTGACGTCTCAACATCAAATTTTGATAACCATTTTGTATAAATTTCAGCCGTCATCTAAGTTTTTCTGTTGCAATCGTAATCTATCTCTAACGAACTGATGCCTTTAAATCAAGGAGGTCCTGAGACTTTCCGATTACTAAAGTTTGAGCTTCTCAGTGGCGGTCGTTGGGAACTTACCGTTGCAGTAACCTTCTCTTTGTTGTACTTTCCACCGAAATATTTTTCATTCTTAAAAGCTAACGTTTTGTTTGAAAGGCGTTTAAAAAACAACCCAGTCTCATTGGTGTTAAAAATATCATTTTCATTGTATTCAAGCACCAGGGTACGCAAGATGTTTTCATTCCGTGTTATACATTCCTCTTTCAAATCGGCACCCTCGCCGCATAAAACTTTTGTACAAGAGCAGCCGAAATTTAAACTCAAGTCGACCGGTACTAACTTGAAAATCAGAAAAATTTAGTGTTTTTTAATAGAAGCTTTATTTTCTAATGTTGTGGAACGACAATTCGTCAGTTTACCGAAAAGAATTGCAATCTTTTTTCTTACCTCCTTTTTTTAAATTCATCGATTATTTGCATTTTTTTGGAAATTTTTAATAACATACACGATAACACCAACAACTGTACAACACAAAAAACAACCCGGGGAAATACGGTACTCAAAACAAAAAAAAATGCAATATACTACTACTGTACGCACAGTAAGAAAAACAAAATCACCCAGAAACACTACTGGAACAAAACAAAACTATTACATCTGTATCGTACAGTATGAAAATTAGGACTGAATACTTTCTTACTTTTTCCTGTTTAGCCTCCGGTAACTACCGTTTAGATAATTCTTCAGAGGATGATATGTATGAGTGTAAATGAAGTGTAGTCTTGTACATTCTCAGTTCGACCATTCCTGAGATGTGTGGTTAATTGAAACCCAACCACCAAAGAACACCGGTATCCACGATCTAGTATTCAAATCCGTGTAAAAATAACTGGCTTTACTAGGACTTGTACGCTGTAACTCTCGACTTCCAAATCAGCTGATTTGGGAAGACGCGTTAACCACTAGACCAACCCGGTGGGTCAGGACTGAATACTAAATAGCAATTCGCTTACGCACTAGGCTTACTTTTTCAGTAGCAAAAGACAAAGGTAAGAAAGGAATCCCAATCCCGTAGGGGAAGATACCCACCTTGTGGCTATTCCAGTCTCCCACCACCCCCCTCCGTTTGAAACCACAAAGGGCTTTTCCGGAGGTCGGCTTTAGACCCTCTAACTAATTACATCTCACAGTCATCAGCCAGTCCTCAGTCCGGTGCAACCGATGGAAATGCCTCGGTAGACATTTAAGTTAGTAAAAATTATTATCTTAGCCACCGCCTTTGCTTTAGGCTTCCTTCGGACATATTCACTATTCTTTTCCTACAATATCACCCTCTGAACTAGCTAACCGAGTCAGCGGAAACGTGAACCCCGCGCCTACTACAATTTTAATACAGATGCTTTTGACTGTAAATGCCTCTACCACCGACTAAGTAACACCTCACAGCTATAAGGATAACCATATCCTCGGTAGCGCAGTCACCCCCCCTGCCGGGTGAGGGGAAAATCCACCTAACCACGCACAAATCAGACACAATTGGAAGTATACCGTGCGTGTAACGACCAACAAGGGAGTCATCCCACCTGGTCTTCAATTTCTCTTATAGTTCCGAAGTAAGAAGACCATCCTGTTTGGAAATATAACGGTCCTTACGTTCTACGGCAAGAATATCTATCGGCTTAATGCCACCTATAACACGGTCTGCCTCCCGCGACACAGTCCTGTAACCACCGACAACTGCCAACAGAAAGAGAAGCTGGGCTCTCAAAAGAATGTCCCTGTAACACCTAAAGAATATGCGATGGGCCCAGGCAGGCGCAGCGTATAATACAATAGCATTACTGACACCCTTGTAGAGGGAACGTATGGTACGGCGACGGAATAACCCCCAATCGCGACGGATAACTCTGCGAATTCCAAAAAAAGGCAGAAACAGCCTTCCTGGCAACGAAGCGATAGCCCATCATCCGCATAAGCAATAATGCGGACACCACTAGGCAACCTCAACCGTAACATAGAATCGAACTCAATTATCCAAAGGAGACTCAATACACTGCCCTACGGGCACCCTTTGGTAGGGTCTTCCCTACTTCCGAGCTGCCATCACAGAGGGCGACGGTTTGATGGCTGAAGTAACTTGAGAGAATCTTTATTTCATTCACGTACAACAATGTTTTTGCATTTGAAACAAGGCAGAGGGCCACCATAAGCTATTGAAAGCCCCGGATATATCCAGAAAAACACCAAACACATACCTACATACACTGGAGGAAGCAATATTAAAAAAAAAAAGGAATTACGAAACAATTTTAGCTGCCGACGTACCGTCGCTGCCAACTTCCTGTCGTTCATACAGTACACTAATTGACAAAAAATAATGTAGGTCTATATAAACAAAATACAGTACTTATTGGTTATTTTTATCCGAATAATTTTTTTGTCATTTTCATTTATTATACTCAGTAAACATACATTATTTACAACAAAAAACTTCGTTATGTAGAAATTCGAATTCGCTAAGTAGACAAATTTTTAATGTAATATGCCAAATTTTCCCGTTCTCCAAAAAGTTTCGCTAAACGGAAAAATTCGCAATTTTAACGTTTGCTACATGGGAGTTTGATTGTAATTATTTTCTCCTCTTCAATTTTTTAATACATAAAAAATGTTTAAATGTTACAAATGTGCCAAATGTTTAACAAATAATTAACAAATTAAACTGAATCGCGCGAATTCTTCTTTAATTAAAAAAAAGTAATAAATTCCTGAATTTATTGAATTTTGAATTCGGAATAACAAAATTAGAACTACAAAACTTTGTACATTAATAGATTAAGAAAAAAAATTTTAGTTAAGAAAAGAAGCTAAGTTTATGCAAAAAGTAAATGTATATGCATTTTTACCGTATCGATATTATGTTTGGAAAGTACATCAAAGAAGCTTGATTTAAATTTGGATATATCAACAATAAATTAGAACTTTCTTTTGTAGCAGCGGCAGCAGAAGCGCAGTTTATAATTTTTGTTGTTAATATTTAAATGAATTTGTTTCTATAAAACACGATTAAATGGCTATGTAAAAATTTCCAAAATAAAAACAAACACATTTCAAAGAAAAATTTTCTTTAGATCGTATTAATATTTCCATAACGTGTCTGGATATTTTAGAATTGTATAAAATAACGAAATTAGATTTAATGTATTAATAACAAAAAGTTCATTAACATATATACAAATTTATCGTGATATAAATTTTCATCACTACAAAGAACATAATCAACATTAATCATAATAATTAGCTATTATAGAGCAGCATATCGCGCTATTTTTATGGCATTAAACAGGTGATTAAAGGCTGAAATAAAAAACTGTCTATTTTTAAAAAATTTACCCTTCATAAATTTACTACACGAGAACTCGGTAGAATATAATAAAAAATAATGAGATAATTTTGGCATATATCCATTGAACAATTGACCTACCAACTGTACACAACCAAACCCAAAACATAAAAAAATATAAAATAATTTGATGTGGACACTACATGACTTCCCTGTACGACTATTAAATTACATATACACATTTTATTAAAAATGAAAAGTACATAAAATTTTATTTCATTAAAAATTCTGATTTTTTCATTTTTTCATTGTTTTTATTAAATTATTATTTATCGTAAAAATATTTTACAATCAAGAGGTTAATAATTATTATAAATCGATATATTTAAATTAAAAAAAAGAAGGAAATTAAGTCTGATTCGAACCGATGTGCCTTACCCTTGTAAGATCCAAATATTTCATTAATTAAAATTTTATTTGGGTATATCTCTGGAACCAATGAAAATAAATACCATTTTGATATACTTGGCCCAGCCTATGTAGGAGCTTGTGACGTCACGAGCAGACTGCGTATTACTACTCGACCTGAAAACATCAACTCTGAGTATCATATCGAAGTATTACTTATTATCATATTGTAGGCGGTAATAACTATCATATTTACATTTACTAATTATAAAAAATAAGTAATTAATTCTTTTACAACCTTTATTTGAACAAAATTATTGATGTTTAATAATGAACAGAAGCTTACTTGAATTTTCTTTATGCATCTAATTCAAACTTCTAGCAAGTTCACCATCCTCGCTAAACGAATCACTGTCACTTTCACTATCAGAGTCTACACATATAATATAACGTTCTGTCATTTCATCTATCAGTGGTTCCAGTTTTTCATATTCTTTTTCAATATGTTTTACTTTTTCACAATTTTGCCAGTCATCTTCATTCATGGGATTAATTTTCTCCGTAGTTAAATGTCCAACATTTATGAAAGAAGATGTTGTGTTATTACTAGCCACATTTATTTATACGGCTGACCATACCACGTCGATCGGATTCAAATCAAAATAGTACGGTGGGAGTCTAAGAACACGATGCCCATGTTTTTTCAAAAGTTCATCCAAGTAGTATTTTTGTATTTTATTTTTATGTAACTTTACTGATTCATATAACTGTGGTTTCAGAATTTTTTAACTATAAGGAATATCTCCGTTACTTTTTAATCTTTACATGGAACTAGCAGTTAATGATGTTAAAGAACAATTTAGTTTCGGAGTAACAGTACAAGGTGAAAAGATAAAGATGCTACGATTTGCTGATGATATAGTAATTCTAGCCGAGAGTAAAAAGGATTTAGAAGAAACAATGAACGGCATAGATGAAGTCCTACGCAAGAACTATCGCATGAAAATAAACAAGAACAAAACAAAAGTAATGAAATATAGTACAAATAACAAAGATGGACCACTGAATGTGAAAATAGGAGGAGAAACGATTATGGAGGTAGAAGAATTTGTTATTTTGGAAGTAGAATTACTAAAGATGGACGAAGCAGGAGCGATATAAAATGCCGAATAGCACAAGCGAAACGAGCCTTCAGTAAGAAATATAATTTGTTTACATCAAAAATTAATTTAAATGTCAGGAAAAGATTTTTGAAAGTGTATGTTTGGAGTGTCGCTTTATATGGAAGTGAAACTTGGACGATCGGAGTATCTGAGAAGAAAAGATTAGAAACTTTTGAAATGCGGTGCTATAGGAGAATGTTAAAAATCAGATGGGTGGATAAAGTGACAAATGAAGAGGTATTGCGGCAAATAGATGAAGAAAGAAGCGTTTGGAAAAATATAGTTAAAAGAAGAGACAGACTTATAGGCCACATACTAAGGCATCCTGGAATAGTCGCTTTGATATTGGAAGGACTAGTAGAAGGGAAAAATTGTGTAGGCAGGCCACGTTTGGAATATGTAAAACAAATTGTTAGGGATGTAGGATGAAGGGTATACTGAAATGAAACGACTAGCACCAGATAGGGAATCTTGGAGAGCTGCATCAAACCAGTCAAATGACTGAAGACAAAAAAAAAGAAGGAATATGGGTTCTCCAGCCAATTTTTTCTTTTGAAGTTAGGAATTGGTGCTTTATCAATGCCTGTATTGATAAAGGCATCATGCTGTTGATAAGGGGCGTTATCAACAGCTACTACTGACATTGGTGGAAGATTTGAAATCGATTTTTAACGATTCGATTTTTCTGTATTCATGTTGTCATGGTAGTCGCCACTTTTCGAAGCGGCCCTCCAAGTTAGTAATGCGTTCGGAATAAAACCGATTTATCCTCCAGCATGAAATACTATTAAACGGTCACCTTTATTAATCGGTACCCCTCAACAATACCATTAGACCACGACTTCATCGAACAATGCGAACTTAAAACATAAGTTTAATCCAAAAAAAACAATTGTAGTATTGCTTTGTCTGTACTTAGCCACTGCCTGCAACTATTAATTCTCTTCCATCTGATATCGGATTTCTGAATGATAGGTTTTCTGTTATTGTCAATTTACGCCATTTGAAACGTAACTCTTTCAAAATAACAGCTAAAGTTGATTCACTACCTTTAAAAATCAACAGATGACTTAAGTTCTTGTCTTATTTTTTTTTTAAATAGGTAATCCATTCTTCTATGAATGAAATTCATTAACTGTTCTTTTAACTGCACCTAAATCAAAACTGTCCACTCCACTGACAGGTTTCGAACGTCATTTACACTTTTTCGGCGTGCTGAAAGAACACGATTGGGATGCTGATTGAAGAATCATGTATTTTTTCTCTTCTAAGTTTTTGAACCTGTGTTCTTGATATCCCACAAGCAGCAGCAGTTATTTCTTCGCATTTTTGAATGCTAATTATATATTTGTCGTCAGTTAATTTAACTACTTTTAGAGCTACTTTTTTCATAAAATCATAAACATTATTGAAAACTTCACGTGGTTGACTTATAAATTTTTTTCTGAACTACGGATTAAAATTCTGCCATAAAAACCGCACTAATATCACATGAACAAAAATAAAACAAAAAATAACATATTAAAAAAAAATTGCAAAAAACAATGAATAATTATAAAATAATATGACCGCACAAAAACGCTATCCAAATACCTTCGCTGACCACGATATAAACTGGACTAAAGTTTATTTCTTTATACACACATTGTGTACTACGAATGATGGATCTAAATATAATCGTGACAAAAGACCTCATTTCTAACTACAAGGCTTATTACTGCAGTTAAAAAAGAGTCGAGACTTTTTTTTTGACATTTTTGGTCCAGTCGATTGCAATCAAAAGGGGAGGTGCACAACTAGATGTTACAACAGTCCTAAATTCAAAATTTCAACATCCTATGGCTAACTTTTTTTGAGTTATGCGAGATACATACGTATATAGATGTCACGTGGAAACTAGTCAAAATGGATTTCAGGGATGGTCAAAATGAATATTTCCGTTGAAATCTGAAAACCGAAATTTTTCGCGATCACAGTGCTTCCTTTACGTCGTACAAGGAAGTAAAAAGGACCTTTTTTCTCTAATGAATAGTTCTTGAAATGGAAGGCATGACTTCAGAAAAAGAACCTTGGCAACGAAGGGCGCTCACAATGGATGATATTTACGGATTATACAGATCATCGAAAAAAGGTTGCAGCAGATTAAAAAAATCGTATTTCAGAAACTACTAGACATAATCAAAACGCGTTTTAACTCGGCGTCATTGAGGTTGGATCAAAATGACCCAGTGTGTTTAAAAATTCAAATATATTTTTACGTACGCGCGCGACGTTGCCATTCTTCTCAGTAGCTGGAGCCAACGCTGTGTTCTAAACGTGTTTGAAAAGAAATCAATCGAGCGGTGACCGTGGTGGGAACTAAACGCGCGCATTTGTCAAAAAGGTAAATATGACCCATCCTCACAATTAACGTAACAATTTCGAGCCTTATTTAAGTATAATATTTTATTACTGAATTGTTTTTTGGTGTTTAATTTTTTTCTTATGTTTTTATGCTCATGTTCTTGATTTTACTATTTTTTCCTTGCTTCAAGGTAGTTAGAAACATGGATCATCACTGCTATCGCCATAGTTAAGCCTGCGATGATCCAAGGGACCTGGGCAGAAGTCGATTATCTGCTGGATGTTTGCAGATCGACCGACGGAGAATATTGAATGAAACATTCTAAGGTATGTAAAAAAAAAAACGTTTTGATTATCTCTAGTACTTTCTGAGATACGAGTTTTTTAAATTGCAGCAACCTAATTAGATCTGTATATATACCAATATATATATACCATGTATTATTAGACACTGCAATATGGTATACCAGTCTAATAAAAAAATATATACGAGTAATATTCTTATATTTGTCGTATATTATTCTAATAGATATTAGAATATTATTCTAATATATACGAATATAGACTACTTTAGGTGCTACTAAAATTCATTAATTTGTTGAAAATGATTCACTTAAAAGTTTAATAATATCCTAAACATACAAAAAATCCACGGAATATAACTCCGGTGACCTAGGTGGCCATAGACCGCAGGAATCCCTTTCCTCGAAGGTCTCATGAGCAGCAACATTGTTTATTCCCTATGCGGGCTTTGCTCGTCTTGATACGATCAGCAATTGCGTTCATCTTCTTCTAATCAGCGCTATGAAATCGGTTATAAACTGCTGGTAGCGTTCAGATGCCACCGTTTCCGTAAAAAATATTGGACCACCTATTATTTTCTGAGAAATTGCATACCGAACTCCGATCTTTCTTGAATGCGATGTAATATCGAGGAAAAAGTGAGGCTTCTCTACACTCCAACATCGGTTGTTCTGGTTGTTCACATAGTCACCCTTAAAACAAAACCGTGCTCGTCACTAAAGAAAATGTCCGAGACCCGAATACTGCCGCGAACAAAACGCATAAACCATTACATATAATTCTTCCGGAGTCGGGCAATCCTGTGTCATATTTTGATCTGCTGATATAATGTTCTCTACTGACTTTCTAGGCGATCGTTGAAGAATGTAAGGACTTCTAAATTTTCGTGATTTAAAACTGTTGGCCGGCCGTACAGTTTTTGTTCATATACACTGTCGGTTACTCTAAAACCGGCGTCTTTGAATGAAATTATCTACTTATCGGAAACGTTTTGTCGAGGAAAAGAAACAAAAAAAGTCTTCCTGGCATTTTAATAACGACAGCGATTTAAAATAACTTTTAAATTGAAATCATTGACACCGTGTAAGCCCCACAATTTTTTTTTTTAGCATATCTGCCACTTACGGACAAATATGCAGAAGTTATCTGCGATCGGTTTTTAAACTTTATTGCTACTCGATTCACTTTAAGATCTACCCTATTATAAACAAACCGCGTAGCGTTATAATAGACCGTCTCGAAAGATACGCGTATAAATAAGTAAATAATCTAAGGACGATTCATTTATTATTTGACGTTTTCATTTAGCACAGACTGAATCTTATGTAGAATCTATACCAGAAAAATTAGCGATAAAAAAATAAATAAGTCGTGCCCTGAAGAGAACGGATAGATGAAATTAACGCCAGAAAAACAATCTCCAGGATAAAACCGGACAGAAAATAACGAAAAGGGACTAAACCGAAGTTCTTTTTTTACATTTGATTATGAATAATAAGATTCATTTGTTCCAATAATTCACAATTTTTTTTAGGCTCTTCAGGAATAAAATTCGAGAAATACTAAAAAATGAATAAAAGTTGGTATGCAGTCCTTTATCTGGACAAATTCGGAAAAAATGTTATTAAACAAATAATTGAATAGGAGTATTGCAGATTTAAATTATGTAATAATGAAAATATATTACTTCCTTTTTTTATTTTACTTAATGGTTTCAACTGTAATTTACATTTATAATGTAAAATTATAAATATAAATTACAAATGTAATTTACATTCAATTAGATTAAATAAAATCCATATGACTTATATTACGTCATAAGAAATAAGTGAAATGTAAGAAAACGAGAGGGGAATCATTAGAATTGCACATCGTTTTACTAGCTGATTAAGAGGTTAAGACAAAAATAGGATGATGATACATAAGCGGGGTTATTTGACAAGCTCAAATAAATGAAGTGTGTGTACATCTAATATAAACGATTTTTTTTTTAATGTAATGCACATAATAAATAGATAATAAAATTTTATCTTAGCAACAGAATATTAATAAAATTAATTTTGTACCTTTTCTCGACAATGTAGAACAACTACGTCGACTCAATGTCGAGGAGGTCAATGTATGACTCAATGTCGAGGACTAACCTCGTAAACTTAACTAAAAATTTCTGCTCCATTAAAACACATTTTTAATTAATTATAAATTAAACTAAATTTATCAAGGCCACTCATATTCATATTTCAGCTGGTCATTAATTAAATTTACGCTGTTTTTTAATCAAGTATATTTTTCAAACGTAAGGGAATTAAATCTTTTCCTACTGGTTTTTATTATAAGCAGGTTTTCGATAATTGAAAACACGTATTTACTATCGCTAAAACGATCAGCGTAATTTAATTTAATTTTTTTTTTATATTGATTCTAAATATTACTGAAAGCGTATTTTTTTATAGATTATGTTTTGCAATTTTTATCTCTGAATTTTATTCTATATTGCTCTCTAAGAAATATTAAATATAACAATTACGTTACATCACTGTTATTGCGCGTTTTGATTTAAGACACAAGAACCCCATCTCAAGGCTATCAAACATAAGACTCTACTCTACTCTATTAAGACTCTAAAGACTATCAATACTTGAGTATTCATAGTCTTTACTATCAATACTTTGAGTATTGAGACTATCAATACTCGAGTACTGATAGTGTCAAGTAACGACTATCAAGACTTAAGACACTTCCATTTTTTTTTTCGGAGAGGGAAAACGCTTTTGCGTTATCATCGCCCGGGTCAGAAAGTAACAAAAAAAGCCTTTTCTCAAATGTTAAAATACTAACTAAGGTCAGGACTAAGATGAAAACTAAGATAGTAACAAAATTAAAACTAAAATAATAAAAGAAACGTAACCCTAGGATAAAACATGTGACAGGAAAAAATAACATTTTTGATTGCTTATCATTAAATCTTATGAAGTATATTGATTCTTCTTAGAAGTAACAACACCCCTTCTAGTATATTCTTATTTCCTAGGAAGGGCCGAATAACATCGATAATTTGAATTTTCGACGTAAGGCCGCATAACATATGAAGTCCACAAGGATGCGGCGCACAGTCAAGCGGCAATCGTATCGTACGCATAGTGGTGCGTTTTCTGCCTTTCTGTCAACATCAGGTATCCATGAGTAGTTCTGGTATGTCCCTTTGGTAATCGGCACATGATAGCTTCCTCTCAGCGAATATTTTTGTATGAAGATTCCCATAGTAATACAGAATCTTTGATTTTTCGCGGTTTATTATCCGCTGTAGCGATCCAGTCACCTGGCCAATTTCTCCGAAGCGTATAATTAATAGAATTAATAAAATCGGTAGTTGCAACTCAAGTGATGAAAGACGGTCGGCTAAATGCACCTTTAGCAGCGTAATCCTCACGTTCATTACCCAGGATTCCCGCATAGCTAGGGATGTAGCAGAAATTCACTCGGGTGTTGTGACGATTCGATTCAGCGACCGATAGTATTATGAAACACGGTGACCATACTATGTCTAGAATACAAATCCTCTAAAGCTCGGAGAGCACTACACGAATCGCTGAATCGCTACAGAAACGAAGACGTTTTGATTTAATGATATTTAAAGCCGTATTGATGGCGTACAGTTTAGCATTGTAGACACTTAGAATACCAAGTAGACCAAACACATAATTTCTGTCGTTTACAACAAAAGCGCATCCAAGCTAAAGCGGTATCATTCTGCTTCACCCATCTGCGTATAATAATGCGTCGGAATTTATCTCAAATAGAAAACGGTAAAATATTTGCTGAAAGATGAGAGGAGTTAATTTTTTTATTATATACGGTGAGGTTATAATTAAAATTTACGGGGTCGAGTCTCCAAGGAAGATATGAACTGGGATAGGTTGAGGAAAATAGAACGCGTGTCAAAATTTAAAGGGTACATTAAAAACCGGGTACTGACACTCATCGGTGCTGTGTTACACGGATGGTTTTAAAACCGTTGGAAATCAGGGTTTGCGAGGATCACTTTAAGAACCGGGCGATTTGGTTGTCCTTTAAGACGGGCAAAGGAAGATCCCAGCAGCTGGTCCCACCCATCCCAAAGCGATGGCTCTCCGCAATCAACAAGTACGCTTGCGACAGGGCTTGATCTAAAGTCACCGGGTTGGTCTAGTGGTTAACGCTCCTTCCCAAATCAGCTAATTTGGAAGTCGAGAGTTACAGCGTTCAAGTCCTAGTAAAGCCGGTTATTTTTACACGGATTTGAATACTAGATCGTGGATACCGGTGTTCTTTGGTGGTTGGGTTTCAATTAACCACACATCTCAGGAACGGTCGAACTGAGAATGTACAAGACTACACTTCATTTACACTCATACATATTATCCTCATTCATTCTCTGAAGAATTATCTAAACGGTAGTTACCTGAGGCTAAACAGGAAAAAGAAAGAAAAGGACTTGATCTAAACCGACCAGTGACAAGACGAAGAATAAAATAGCGTATAAAATCAAGCATCTTAAATACGACATGACGCGCTCAAGAGTAGACGATAAAACCATAATCCAAACGGGACCGACCTAAAGAATAATAAAAAAAACGTAATACATGATCGGTCAGCTCCCCCCTTGATATTGCTAAGGTCTCGTAGCTTGTCTAGAATTTTTATACATCTCGCCAATAACTGTTTTACGTGTTTAACCCGCATAAGACGACTCCCGAAATTATACGTGACGGCAATATAATTTAAAACGATTAGAAATTATTATTTATCTAAATGTAAATTAATTGTTTTATTTTTACGATTATTTAAAATTAAATTTTTTAATGTTCCTTTATATAGTGTCATCGGAAAAACTTGCAGCAATTCAAAAGAATCGTACCTCAGAGAGAAACTACAACAGATAATCAAACAAGTATTTCTTTTTTTAAATTCACCAACTTAAAAAGTTTTTTTACGTAGCTTACAATGTTTCAATACGAGCTACGATGGTTTCTCTGCAAACATCCAACCTATAAGCGACTTCTGACCAGGTCTGCTGCATTATCACAGGCAGCCGTAACTGTGGCAATAGCAGCGGTGATCCGTCGTCATAATGCTGTATATCCCAGTTTTTTCACTGTAGACAAAATTTTTAACGTAACCCTACACAAAAGGTGTGGGGATATCAAATTTTGGCTTCTCGGAGGCCAAAACACAGGACCGGCCCTATCGATCCAACGATTAAGGAATCTTTCATGGAAAGCATGTCGAACGCCTAGGCTAAATTGTGGGGACGCACCATCTTATTGAAACGTTACAGCAACGTTACTTTCTTGTTCAATTTGGTTAACTTGCGGGAATACACGCGGTTATAACATCCCTAAATAAATATTCCCTGTGATAGTAGGCTCATGAATGGGCCGATCATACGATCGGACATAAAACTGCACCACACGTTTATTTTTTGGGAATCTTTGACAAACTAAATTATTTTTATTGAGCTGCTCCAGTCGGGGAAATCTCCGTATACAACAATTAAACAATAATGCTTCAACAAGATGGTGCAACCCCGCACTTTAGCTAGGCGTTTGACGCGCTCTCCATGAAGATTCCCTAATTTAAGATTCCCTAATCGTTGGATCGATAGGGCCGGTCCTGTGTTTTGGCCTCCGAGATACCAAGCTTTGACATCCCTAGCCTTTTTTTTATAGGATCATGTTAAAAACATTGCGTACAGTGAAAAAATCAGGGATGTACAACATTTAAGAGAACGGATCACCGCCGCTATTGCCACAGTTACGCGTACGATGGGCAGAAGTCGATTACCGGATAGATGTTTGCAGACGGACCCACGGAGCTCATATTAAAACATTAAGGTATGTAAATAAAACGTTCCGAGTTGGTGAATCTCTAAAAAAAAAATACTCGTTTGATTGTCACTAGTAGTTTCTGAGGTACGATTTTTTAAACTGCTGTAAACTTTTTCGATGACCTGTATTATAACTATTTTATTAAATTTTTATAAAAACATTTTCCGATGATCTTGAAACTAGTCAATTCTGAGGAAAAAATAAAAGCAGTAAGTGTAAAATTTTACATACCCGAAAATAAAAAATGATCAACTCAGATACAATCGGGCTGGTTTGCCAAGATATTTAAATTACAGAGTGATGCAAGAAACTATTGGAGGAGGGACTTCAGTGGAATGAACGTTAAATTAATTAAATTAAGTAGACAGGGAGGCGTAGTAGTCTAAGATAAAATACCTATTTTTATTGCATTTGAGCTACATTATGACGGAAAATACGCGGTATATAATTAAACAATCCGTGAAAAATATTAATGTGCATAGTAAACATATTCGTTTATTTTATACAGCATATTAATAGTTCCAGTAAATGAAATTAAGACGTAGGTTATACGTTTTTTGAAGGAAAAGATTTTGAAACGAATAATATTATAAACTCTGTACCAGATTAGATTGTGAGAACATCGATAAATATAGAAATTCAATTGTAAGAGAGAGAGAGAGAGAGATAAAAAAACGGTTACGTACCGAGGCGGTGTTATAAGTAATTAATTTTACTACTAGCTTTCATCGAACTGGTGCTCAATTCGATAAATAGGACGATTCGTCGCTAAGGTTTTTAAAGAACACCTAAATAAATCGTTTAAAATAATTTGAATGAGATAATCAACGTACAAAGTAATGAATAAAACACATAAAATAAGTTTTGTCACTAAGTTTAACGGATGCAAATGGAATAAGTGGCAACGTCCCAAATATCTAGGCGCAAATAAATACGCTGGAGGTGTTAAAAAGTAATTTAACTACATTACGATTTAAAACAGTTAAAAAAAAAATCATTTTTAAATACACCGCTGAGAAAGTAACAATAATAATTTAAAAAAAATAATTTATCATAAAGTGTTAAGTGAAGTATTTTCTAGGTAAATAAAACTATTAATTTACAGCGAGTATAAAACTACAAGTAAGTTCTATTAAATTGTAGAATACATTTGACTTCATGTTTCAAACGAAGGGGAACATTACATTCTGAACGAAGAAACATCTGTAAGTAGAAATAAGACTGAACGTCTGAAATAAATTTATTCTAGCGGATTTGCATACCCCTTAAAAATATGCCAGGAAGAAAAGGAAAATTTTATAATTATAAAATGCGTAATTCTCAATGTAATCATCTACTTGTGCGATCCCCTTGTTACAGAAATCATACACTTCTAGATCACAAAAGAAAAGATGTCTTTTAGACGTCTTGCAGCCTTTGTTTTCATTTCGTTAAAGGGCAAGCTTCCCTCTATGAATCAAGGAAGGAAATATTGCGAGTGAATACGGGTTGGACAAAAGTAATGAAAGAGAGGACCGACTTATTGAATTCTGCACGAAATATAATTTAGTAATTGCCAACACCCAGTTTAAAAATCATAATAGAAGAATATATACGTGGAAAAACTGGTAATACTGCAAGGTATCAGGTAGATATCATTGTTAAACAAAGATTTATAAATCAACTCCTCGACTGCAAAGAACATCCAGGAGTAGACATTGATAGTGATCATAATTTAGTGATAATGAAATGTAGATTGGAGTTTAAATACCTGAAGAAAAGGTGTGAAATGAATCGGTGGAATAGAAGGTAGGATACCTGCAGAATCACTGCGTAGTGCATGCGAGGAGGCGATATAAATTATACAAACTGGCGTGTAATATTTACGAAAAAGGGAAAGTTCCGTCAGATTTCAAAAAGAGTGTTATTGTCATAATACCAAAGAAAGGAGGAGCACATAAATGTGAAGAACACAGAACAATTGGCTTAACAAATCTTAACTAGAATTCTATATAGAAGCAAAGTGGAAGTAGTTTTAGAAGACCAGTTTGGTTCAGGAAAACTATAGGGACAAAGGAAGCAATTTTAGGTCTCAGATTAATATTAGAAGTAAGATTAAACAAAAACAAACCTACATACTTGGCATTTATAGACCTAGAAAAGCATTCGATACGGTAGACTGGAATAAAATGTTCAGCATTTTAAAAAAGTTAGGGTTCAAAGACAGAGATAAAAGAATAATTACTAACATTTACAGGAACCAAACAGCAACAGTAATAATCGAAGAACATAAGGATGAAGCCGTAATAAGAAAGGGAGTCCGACAAGGATGTTCCCTATCCCTGTTACTTTTTAATCTTTACATAGATCTAGCAATTAATGATGTTAAAGAACAATTTAGATCCGAAGTAACAGTACAAGATGAAAAGATAAAGATGCTTCGATTTGCTGATGACATAGTAATTCTAGTTGAAAGTAAAAAAGATTTAGAACAAACAATGAACGGTATGGATGAAGTCCTACGCAAGAACTATCGCATGAAAATAAACAAGAACAAAACGAAAGTAATGATATATAATAGGAATAATGTAGATGAACCACTGAATATAAAAATGAAAAATGAAATGAAGATTATGGAGGTAGAAGAATTTTGTTATTTGGGAAGTAGAATTACTAGAGAAGGATGAAGCAGGAGTGATATAAAACGCCGAATAACACAGGCGAAATGAGCTTTCAGTCAGTAATATATTTCAATTACATCAAAAATTAATTTAATTGTCAGGAAACGATTTTTGAAAGAATATGTTTGGAGCGTAGCTTTATACGGAAGTGAAACTTGGACGATCGGAGTACCTGAGAAGAAAAGATTAGAAGCTTTTGAAATGCGGTGCTATAGGAGAATGTCAAAAATTAGATAGGTGGATAACGTGACAAGTAAAGAGTTGTTGCGGTAAATTGATGAAGAAAGAAGCATTTGGAAATATATAGTTAAAAGAGATAATACTTAAAAGCCAAATAATAAGGCATTCTGGAATATTCGTATTGATATTGGAAATGAAAAAAATTGTGCAGACAGGCAACGTTTGGCATATGTAAAACAAATTGTTAGAGATGTAGGATGTATACCGAAATGAAATGACTGGCACTAGATAGGGAATTTTGGGGCGCTGTATCAAACTAAGCAAATGAATGAAGTCAAAAAATAAAAAAGGGCAAGCATTATTTCCGAGAAGAAATAAGTATAAAATATGGATTACTTTTGGAAGGAATTACAAGTTGGACTTTTCACTACGCTTAAAATAAAAGAGTAGCAGTGCAGAGCCAAGTTCTGCTCTCTGAGTACCAGAGTATAGAGTATACAGGTAGTTCTTTATCCTATAAAAAATCTGAAGAAATTCCTCTGATTAATCCCATAAAATGGTTCCGCTAACTTTTCTACATGAATATTTGATTTTTTTTGTTTTTTTTTTTACTATCCGCAGTGGAGTTGAGTTTGAATTATCATCGCCTACTTGCTGGTTTTGATTGTGGGATAAAATAGTACACGCATGTTTCAAAATCTGTTATCATAGAGTCAAAACACTTGTTTGTAAGATTTTTCATTGCACACAAAAATTATTTGTCAACAACCACCATTCTATTTTTGTATTCAGATCGCAAAAAAGTTGGGATATCCAATTATCATCACTTTGTTAAATTTGAGATGATCAGTTAACAGTGATTTTTATATACTTAGAACTTATTTCAATCGGCCGAAATTAAATGCGGTTGTATTCAAGTACCGAGTAATCAAATACCAAGTTCAAGAGCGTGCGGTTCATTCTCAAAACCAGTTGAGAATGAACCTTATTTCTAAAACCTTATAAACCTTATTTCTAAAAAGTTTAATTAATAACAAATCGCTGTATACGTAACTGTGATCTTTCCGCTAACATATGTCGATTACAACGGACAAGAAGAAAAGAGAGAACGTCCATGTTTGTCTATTTTACAATTACATGAACAGAGCTTAGAAATTGCTATTTTATGTTCCATTCTTCCTTGAATTGCAGAAGCCACTGAAAAATCCGAACTTATAAAAATCCGTGGCTGTTCAGATTACGAAAAATTCGGTTTATCGAGGGTTCAACTTAAAATGTACAGGACAGGTTATCTGTTATTTTGGAAGTCGAAATAAGTGCTGAAATTCTTTCTTAGTATACAAATAACGCTTTTGTTTTCTTACTGTATTGATATTTACATTGGAAAAATGGATTTAGTATTGTTTCTTTAAAAAGTCTGTGATTTCTGTCTGTTTCATTGAAGTTACCGCGTCTTTTCTTATTTGAGCCGATGAAAGTATTTGTGCGGTGGAATGTTATTTTCTGTTCCCCACTGAGTACAAGTGTTAAATATTTTACTGCTTCTTCATGCTTTACGCTCTTCGCTACTATTTCAATTTCATCGTCATCATTTTCAAAATTTTCACCTAGCCCTTGTCGTACCGATTCATTGTGTCATCGTCGGATTTAATTCGGAAACATCTTTTCGCGTCTACGTTACTCCGTTTCGTAATATCTTCTTTTCTTATTCCGGTTCAAGGTTAACAGTTGTAGTCACTTCTACCACGCTTTCTATTTGTTTACTGAGACTAGTGTCTACATTTTCATTACCTTTAGTCGTAGTAGGTAAAAGTTTTCCCATGACGCTCAAATTCCTTGTCAATGGAATCCCAAACAACAGCAAGAGAAATCACAACATTTTTCCGATTAATTTTTTTAATATGCTACTATGTTATCATTTTGGGAAATGAGTTGGAAAAGGTCTTTTCTGTATTTAATTTTAATCGATTGGATCACGTTTTGGTCCGTCGGTTTTAAAGTGACTGCAATCTGTTAGCAAGAACAAAGCGGTTGTTTTTCCATCTTCACTAGTCAACCCTGTTCCAGGTTCGGATGTCCTGGATAATTATCAATTAACAGAGCTTTTTCTTCCAAATTTATGGATTTTAAATGCGAACATTCATCTAAGCATTTACTTGATTTGTATATTTGATCGGCGATAAAAAATTTCTAAACGCCCTTTGATTTTTAGCTTTACTTTACAAAAGTTGTAATTTATGATTACCAGTAATGTTAGCGCAAAGGATAGAGAGGAACGTAATAAACACACGGCTTCTTGTAAATTTGGAAAATACCAATGTAAAATTAATTTTTTTAATATTTTTTTGAGTTCACATTACCCGGGGTTCAGATTTTTCAGGGCTACTGTATTTTTGATAAGCTAGTGGAGCAATACGGTTATATTGTCAAGAACATTTGAATTCATTAAAACAATACTAAACTACTAAATTATTATTTGTATTACAAGGAGACATTTTAATTAAATGTAGAGCATTAACATAAGATCTTTTTAATGTATTAGAAGAAAACTACTAAACGTAAAATCCGATATCTTCAAATTTATAGAGATGCGAATGGAAATCATGCATTTTGACAATTTTTTTTAACATTTAGATTACGTAGCATATTTTTGGTGTTCTACTGTAACAATTTCAGCCATATTGCAGCTATTTAACAATGGATTTGAATAAATGAGGTATCATTTTGTTTACAATAAACGATTTAATATTGTATTTAAAAAAAATATATTTCGATAAAAATAACATTTGCGGAACTATTAATGATAAAAGAATTTTACATGCCACAACTTTTTAATTTCCAAAGGGAAAAATTTTCAAACTTTCCAGATTTTAATGCCATCAATCCCTCATATATATTCATATATATGTTGTTACCGAATGGCTTCGACCGCACGTGACACTTACTAACCTTATGGTAGCCCTGAAAAGGGCCGTCTGTGTCATCGATTGGCATCGATAGCTTGTTGTAGTCACAAACTTATGGTAGCCCTGAGAAGGCTGTTGTCGAATGGCTTCCACAGCTCGTAATTCATAAACTTGTGGTGGCCCTGAAAAGGGCCGTCTTTTTCGTTAGCTCTGAAAAGAGATGTTGGGTCCGGAAGCTGGTCTCCGGCGAAGTCGGGGAGTTGCGGCTTCTCCATTAAAGTTACCGCTTTCCCTCATCGGCAGGGGTACCCAATACAGCGTGGCAGCGGTGGCCCCCAGAGCCCCACAGTGTCGGTCGACCTTCGCCGGTTCGGTTCGGTTCTCCCCGAGCGATCCCACGCTGGGCCGGCTACTGCTGCTGATTCCGCCGACCAGGGCGATTGAAGCCCGGCGAGCTGGAGCGGGAAGGTAGCGTCCGCGTCCAGCGGCTTCCTCGGCGTGCTGGCCAGGCCTGCTGCTCCAGAAAGGATGTTGGCATCCGCCGCGAGGTCCCACGTTAAGGCGGCCAGGGAAGTTCTTCTGTCTTCTTGATCTTCTCCAGGCGGTGGTCGACGTTGATTTGAAAATTCACTCTCGTGCACACTGTTTTATTGGAGCTGAGAGTGGTGGGGCTGTAGTGCCGCTATGGTAAGAGAACTGCGCGGTCATCTACGCGGAGGTAGTGATGCTTGTATAGCACGTACGTATACTGTGTGCTCACATTGTTGCTACCGTGTTCGCCCGCCGATATTAAATTACGCATATATGTGGTAACAATATGCATCAGGATTTACAGGAGATGCTTGTGAATCAGCCGCCTCAACATTCGTACGCGCAACTACTTTAGTTCAACTCTATAAGCTAACTGAATTAGATGTAAATGGTATCGGCTAGCTAATATGCAGCAATATATACCGTATTATCATTCCGTTGATAAGGCGATCGGAAACCACTGCCCTCTTATTTTCCTTAGTAATCCTACCAAAAAAATCGTATTATTCTTGATAGTGTAAAGGCGATTTCAGTAATAGCTCGATTCATATCGAGTCGCATATAACTGTACAATTATAGCAACCGATAAAGATTTATCAACATAATTCCGACGGAATAGTAAAAAAAAACATGATCCATAAATTTGTCCATCAACAAATAGTAAATTTTCTTCAGTTTTGTTCAATCCGATACTTGCAAATTCCACGCATGAACAAAGGTATTAGTTCAGGAAATATCCATTTCTTTTAGATCTATTTAACCGATGGAAGAAAAACATTTTTTCACAGCATACACTTAACCCAGACGACAACGAAATAGTTAACCACGTCGATGCTTTAGATTTTGGATAAAAATGCCCCTACTTTGATTCAGGAAAAATATCTGGATATCTAGAATGAACTTCAAACTTAGGCGCCGGTCTCGCATTACAATTTTTCCAAGGTCGTCCTTTCTCACCGTTTTCCTATTTTTCGTAACCTTGAATCCATTCTTTCCTATCGAGTAATCTTTAGGTTTGCCAGATCACCGTTAAAATCACGCTTACGAAACCAGGATGTTCAGAACCGGTGTAGTTTTGATGCGATATGTTAGGAGCAATTAGTGAACTTTATCGCTGAACACCTGGGGCTTAGTAATAACCTTTAAAATACAAATACACATACAAAATTTATCGTAATCCTACCGTTAGAATGAAAACAGACATTCGTAAATAATCAATCTAAAAAAAAACACAATCGTAAAATTTAAAAACGATATTTTTATAATATTTATTATCAAAGAATAGGTAAAATAAAATTTATATTATATTTAATAAATTGCGGAATAAATTAAGGGAGATTATAGAACAAGTTACCCGCATGATTTGCACGACTATAAATGAATACGGAATGAGAGAATATGTAATATACATACAACATAATAGGATTCGGATAATGTGAATTATTATCCTACTAAAGGAGTGATACTTAAATAAATAATATTAAAAAAAGGTTAATATAACCTTGTATTTTATACGCTACATTCTCGAAACCATATATCTGTTAATCCAGTTTTATATATAAAGTATTAGGCGGTAATGTACCGAGGAAGATGTTCCGATAATTCATTTTCATATTCTTTGCAATTTTTTAAATATACCGTAGGTAAAAATATATTACTCACGAAACCGATAAAGAATATTTTTATTACAGTAACAATAATCACTAAACATAAATTATAAAATTTAGTGTGCGAAAAATTAATGATAGAATAAGCGCATCTAATATATTTTTTTTGCACTGTACTATTGTTTAAAACCTCTACGCGATATACATTTATCTTTTCTTTCTTTTATTCCAGAAAGTATTATTTAATTTTACTTAAATTTTTAAATAGAGAAATAAAGCAAAATATTTTTTAGAACAAGATCAAAATGTAAAGTATCTATGGAAACTATAGTGTACAAAGACAATACACGAAAAATAATATTAAATAACGACTTCTTATGGGTTTCCTGGTACAAATTTATTCCGTTTCTCGTTAAAATATGTTCTGTTTCCGTATCCGCAAAGCGGATTACTTTGATTCTTCCAATACTCGGCTACGTAGATATATTTTTCGTCGTTTTATATCAGCTAGTCGTAGAGCAGGAATGTATCATCTGGCAGCATACCAGGAAGTGTTCGTGCTGGCCGCCGCGGCGCGAGTGGTAGTAGCTTCTCGGCCTTTCATCCGGAGGTCCCGGGTTCAAATCCCGATCAGGAATGGCATTTTCACACAAAAATAAAACTGCAATAACGAGTATAAAATTTCATTTCATCCTCTGAAGCAATACCTAACGGTGGTCCGGGAGGCTAAAAAAAAAAGGTGTTCGTAGTTCCGATTCCTTCCGCACCGACATCTTGTGTCCCCCTCGATGAACCCTCCGTTCAGCTATGTTTGTTTTGCACCTCGTCACACCCTTCGTAGCGATTTAGAGAACGTCAGACGGCGGTAAGGTAGTTCTGATCCCGGGGCTGAGATTTTCTTGTCGCGTCATCAAAAGTTTTGGAATTAAAATTTCGCCGCATAACCAGTCTTCTTTGCTCGGAAGAGATGAGACAAGAAGCGGTTCCGACAAACAAAGTTCGTCTTTTGTGTCGCTAATAACAGCACACACACCGTTTAAATGAATATTCAAATTCTAGACGCTAAACTTTATTTTTGATAAACTGCCATTGCTAACCTATGAAAAAAAAGTTTTATTACGTTTTAGAAGGATGATTTTCAAAATTTTGAACATTTGTAAGTAAATTATTCCGTTTAAAATCGTATTACTTTTCCGATCAGATCTGTGTGTTTTGTTTAATTAAAGTTGAACTTGTCGAATTTTGTTTAATTTTAATACACGATACTTAATAAATTTTCTCAACGTTATATTCTCTACAAAGATAATCTTAATTTGTTTATAGATAAACAAAATGACTTTATTCCGAACCTAAAAAGTGTATTTTCCGACAAAACGTTTTCGTGTTTTTATTTAAAACCTAAGCGAGTTAGAGGTCCTGGATAACCTTTATTCAATTTTTTACATCAAAAACCATAAAGAAACATCAAATTTGTACCCCAATAATTTTAGTACGATTTAATTTTACAGAGGGAGCAGAAAGCAGGCTAGATGTATCACAAGCCGAAACTCGATAACGAACAGTTTTCTGACTTTTGTTTACGTCAACTTTTGTCCTTATTTTTGGCTGTAGAATCATTTCCCGAGAGATTTCCGTGCAATTTCGAATCGCCGTAAAGTGAACAAGATCTAACTGATATATGCAGTCAGCAAGCTCCCGTAGAATCAATCGGCGATCATTTAATACGACATTGTGGATTTTGGTGGTGGTTTCGTCACTAACGGTTTGTGGGCGCCCCCCGGGCGTTCATCATCTTCAATAGATGTACGACCACGTTTAAATTCAGCAGCGCACTATTTTTTACCGTCGAAAACGAAGGGGAATAATTCTTTAATGTAGAATCTAACTCCTTTTTATGCACTTCGGGGTTGAAACAAAGTTCTTTGTAACATTGTGTCTGATTTAAGAACATATCGAAAGACCATCATCAAGAAAAATTAATAAATAAAAATTATATATTGATTAAAGAACTTTTGTGAAAATAGTTAGCGTAAAGGTAAAATTTACTCCGAAAAATAACTAACATAAGAAGCACTCATGACAGCAAGAATGTTAATAATTTACATCTTAAAAAAACTAGTATTTCCAAAATTGTTTTAAATAATAATAAAATCTGGAAAACTTTAAAACGTTTTTTCCAGTCAACAATTACATAGGAAATAATATTGTCCAAGATTTTGTTAGAAAAAGGCGAAAAAGTTATTCGAAGTTAAAAGAGACCAAAGCGATTATGTGATTTGATGTGATGTGTGGAGTGTGCGGCGTGAGGTATGTATTCTGACTGATGTTTGGATATCGTGGAGTGTGTGGTGACATTTTAGTCTGATGTTTGGTATCTTGTGATGTGAGGTCGGTGTCCGTTGACTGGAGTCTGAATGCGTGTGTATTCCCCCTTCCTGAAGTAATGAACACCAGCTGTACCAAGAAGAGTGGGTAGCCAGGAGTGGAGGTTTAGTCGGTAGTGCGCAGGAACACATACGCATTTAATAACATCTTGCGGAACCTCTAAGCAAGCCCAACAATACCTAGGAGCTCGTAAATGGGGTTCCTCCACCTCTTAAAAAAAATAATAAACAAAAACGACTTTGTTATCATTTACAGGACTAAATTCCCAAGCAATATTAAAACGTTTTCTTGTTACGCAAGATGTGTTGAAAAAATGTAGGCTTTAATTTTTTTTTCCTAATAAATTTTTGAATAAGTAAATTATGAGGAAAAAAATAATAAAAAAGTTGATATTCCCGTGAGAGGGGAAGATTCATTTTGAGATTTTAATATGCTTCAAACAAAAATTAAAATTGCAGGTATTGGGAAAACGGCAAAAACCGTTTTTCACTAAGAACTGCGTAGGAGAGTGACGTTCCAGGCATATTTCTGAAATATTACTTAACTGATATTAAACAAATCTTTACTGTGATCCCAACGTAATTCTATAAAAATTATGTCGATTAAGATAAATCTGCACCTACGAGTATAAAAAAACATGTCCTGACCGATTTATCAACGCCCAGCAAAATCTAATGAACATAGTTTCATGAAAATCGGTATGCTCGTTCTCCTTACGGTGTAAGTGTACACTAAAAAAAGGATTTTTCGAAATTCCAAGTTTAAAGAGTGAAAATGGAGTAATAATGAGATTTACTATTTTTTTTAAATTCTCTGTAACAAATGAAGATATCAGTTTGATTTTTTTGTGTATAACTGCATGTGAAGATCTAAAAATTAAATTCTAGATTCTTTAAAATTCCGAGTCTAAAACGTTAAAATAGATTTTTAATATTTTTAGAAACCCGGAAAAATACATTTTTACACATACCAAGTACGGGTAACCAGTTATAAGTAATATTTTTAAGATGGAGCCCGGCTGTTTTGAAACATATATTCTTCGATCAAACGTTTCGGGTCCTATACTAACTGCTGCTCTGAAGAAATTGCAATCCACTGATACATTTTATAAGGTGAACAGGTTTTAATTTTTATTTATCATTATTATTCTCACAAGAGTTCTAAAGTTCAAAGCCTAGTAAAGGCAGTTACTTTTATACGGATATGAATACTAGATTGTGGATACCGATATTCATTGGCAATTAACTACACGTCTCCAGTACGTTCGATCTGAAAGCGTACAAGACTACACTTCATTAACATCATACATATCATCCTCTGAAGTAATAGCTTACGGTGATTCCGGAGGCTAAAAAGAAAGAAGAGAGCATGAGTTTAATGAACACAGCAGGTTCAAGGGGCAGAACCTTCTGGCTTGACGGGAAGGGCGAGCGGAAGCGAGCCATAACCGGCTAAATATACCCTTACCGAGGCGCGGATGCTAGAAATTCATTAAATAACCGTAAATTAATATTTGTATCCTTTATTAGGTTATATTTCTGTGACCAAGGCGACAGAACTATAATGAAGAAAAATGACTACTTTTTTTCTTCTTTAATGAATATCTGTAAAATATTTAATATTTCCACAACCATAAGGATAACGAACGCGTCAGGGGTCCAGAAGGTGAAGTCCCTCGTCTAGATTGTGAGCCCTGATCTGCTAGATATAAAACATATAAGATAAAAAGTAGATGTATTTAAAGTCCACAATAATTATTTAAATAGAAATATGTAGTAAATTCATTAAATATAAAACATTACAATAAATAATCTACAATTCAGACTATGAAAAATACTTTCAACACATATTCACGTTGAACGGGATATGGAAATAGCGTGCTTTTTGTTTTAATTAGTATTATTTAAAAAATTCAACAATAGCGTAATACTGTTTCCGTAAACAAAAATATTTTAATTGTATTTTAAATAAATCGGTGAGAAGTATTTTCAAAAAGGTAAGCAATTAATTGAAAATGGCAACGAAAACATTTACAGCCGTTTCTCGTAAGCCTCGTAGAAGTGCGTTGAGTTAAACGAAAATAGTTGTCTGGTTTGGTAGCCCACCGGGTTGGTCTAGCGGTGAACGCGTCTTCCCAAATCAGCTGATTAGGAAATCGAGAGGTTCCAGCGATCAAGTCTAGTAAAGTAAGTTATTTTTATACGGATTTGAATAGTAGCTCGTGGATACCGGTGATCTTTGGTGGTTGGGTTTCAATTAACCACACATTTCCGGAATGGTCGAAGTGACACTGTACACTACACTTCATTTACTCATACATATCATCCTGTTAGGTATTACCTGAAAGGTAATTACCGGAGGCTAATCAGAAAAAAGAAAGAAAGTTTGTCTGGTTTGGTAAATGTGGATATAGTTATTTTCAAAAAAAATAAGTAACCAGTGTTACAAAGATCGTACATTTATAATAACAAACAGAAGCAAAAAAAACTGTTTTCCGCCAGCGAAAATTTCATCAAAATCTGATGACCACCTTTATTACTTGTAGAAAAAAAACCAGAAAGAGAGAAGAAAAAAATGCTATAGACTATGTGATGAAACACTATTATACGATAAAATTTTAAAAACAAGACCTTAAAACGGTAAGTAAAATGTATTTCGATATACAGACAAAATCTCTCAAAATAATTTATAAAATAATGTATCGTACAATATAAGAACTACGCAAAGCAACGAACGTGAAATAATCGCACCGAAAAGATTATGTAGCCTACTTGTAGAATTTACAAACAAACAAAGAACGAAAAACACGTTAGTATTCTAAAGACGCTGACTCCTGTGTAATCTAAGGTATCATTATTTCTTGTACTGCCTCGTACATTTATTTAAATCAATAGAAAGCGAAGAATAAATGTATATACATATATGAATTACAAATTATTAACCGATTACGTTATACGGTTTTATTTTCATTTATTAAACAAACGTTGGAATATTTCCCTCTATTTAAGTATATGTTTTAATACAAAAAAGTACAGACTTCTTTTTCTTGAAATATAAACTCTCGTAATCTTCCTTTAGATTATAATACGGTGATTTTAAAAAATACAGCAACAGAGTAAAATAACTGCAGTCAAAATTATATATGAGTGAGAGATGAAATGTTAACGAAGATGCATACAAAAACTTCAGTTGTATTTAATAAAAACTTCCCGATAACAAATTAACTTGAAACCAGTAAAATTTCCTAACGTTTTACATAGACATAGTTTCTTTTTGTTACGATTTCATAAAAACATAGAAGCCAGAAAAAAATTGAACAAGTAGTAAATTTTGACAAATTTTGTTTACGAAAATCTTGTGATTCCCCTTCTGCGTACGGTCAGGATAAGTGAACATTGGTTACTATAATAGAAACCTTATTCTGTACGAAATCAAATGTTCCCTCGGACTTTCTTATAATAATATTAAGAATCTCTCCTGAAATTAGAATTTATACCACCCATTATAAGATCGTAGCAAAATTTATAAATTAATAACTTATGAATAAGAAAATAAATAATATCAATTGCATGGTATCCCCCAATATCTTATTCGGACGGAAACCAGTGTAGTTCAAATTATTTTTATGAATACTTACGGAATATGAACGCTAAAAAACTTACAAAATCATTGTAGACAATTTTAAATTTCATATATAATGAGGAAGAGGTCTTTTTTTTGTTAGGGATAAACAAAAACTACTCGATCAGTTGCAACCAAATTTTTACCCCTCGTTTTTTGGTATAACTGAAAAGGTTTTCACATATATTTAATTTCGAAAAAAAAATACATCTAGCAGTGGAGATTTGCCGGTTGAAGCACACGCTTTAATGAATTGAATTACCGGGAATCAACTATGAGTCTCTATCGCTGTGTGAGCTGTGTTTGAACTAAATGATTCGAATCAATCGAATGAATAATATTACAAAAATAATAGAATTAAATTTAAAAAAATTCTGTTTAACAGTAATGGGCTTTCCGTGGGGGCTCCGCGTGATACTAGACTGGTGAGGTATACGAGCACCTCGTGGGAGGCTACACCAATCATCACCGTCAACCGGCAAAAACGCTGTTTTGGAAGATGGGATAAGGTGACCTGATAATAAATAAATCTGCCGAAATAAAATCGTCCGATTTTCAAAATTCAAATGGGGTATTCGCAACCAACACAGCCACTGACATTATTACTGGATGTGCGACTGGCTGCACCTGCCTCCGGTTACTTTACGAAAGAACGTAAAATAAAAAAAAAATGATCGCGACGGAAAATGCAAGTAACCATATAGCGCGGGCGAAGCTGCAACGGGATCTATTTTGTATATATATAGTTACCACGACAAAAGTTAGGGGCCGTTCGATGTCTTTTTACAAAATGCGCAAGATTCTTTCTTTCTCAATTAATGCAACAGATTTTTATGAGTTTTAGTTGCATAATTTGGTTCGGCGACAACAAGAATAAACCTAACAAAAAGTTGAAAATGAATATGCTTTGGCCAGGTGTACAAACCAGTAATAAATTTAATTCTTACACATTAAAAAATAGCTGACAACAGTAATAGGACTTTCCCGGAACACGGGTTATTTCTGATCACGGCCTACTCAAACAACTTAATTTAAAATATACATAGTTTTATTTAAATACAATATATATTTTTTCATTTAATTCGATGATTCTAACTAAAGCGCACGCGTGTACCGTATTTAAGTCGCGCGGATGTGACGGTACTAGAGGCATCGGTCGGCACTAACGAAACTAATGTAATTTGTAATTTCACAACTTTCATAGAAAAAATGCCGCTTGTACGGTCGGCAGATTGGTATAGCCGCGAGGTTTAACGCACCAGGTACCTAGTCGACCAGGCGATCGAGTTCTAGACCCTGCCAGACCGAGTTACTTTTTTACACTTTAAATATTATTCATTTATTTAATTCTACCGCTCAATTGTGACGTCATAACATACAGGCGACTACAACAGTATTTTATGGAGTGTGTGGATTTTGCAAATATTGTTATTTTTATCTCAAGAAATCTCGAGATACTGAGGGTGACTTTGCTCTACAGCCTCACCCACTTTATCTCTTAAAGTTGAAAACTTAATGACATCGTTCTTGGTTGTTATCATTCTCTTGATAATTGTTGTTACGTGTTGTTTTGTTCTGCGTGTTCTTTGTATGGTTGATTGATGATTGCCTTTCTTTTCCTTTTTCCTGTTTAGCCTCCAGTAACTACCGTTCAGATAATACTTCAAAGTATGAATGAGGATAATATGTATGAATGTAAATGAAGTGTAGTCTTGTACATTCTCAGTTTGACCGTTCCTGAGATGTGCGGTTAATTGAAACCCAACCACCAAAGAACACCGGTATCCACGATTTAGTATTCAAATCCATGTAAAAATAACTGGCTTTACTAGGACTTGAACGCTGGTACTCTCGACTTCCAAATCAGCTGATTTGGGAAGACTTACGAAATTATTTCGTACTTATTTATTTCATAAAATTAAATAACTTTATTTTCATATATGTGTTTTCATGTACGAGTATGTTATATAAAAAAAATACCACAGCAGTTCTACTGAACTGGTATGGAGAAGTAAAAGAGTAGTGGGAGATTTATTTTATCGTCAATTAAAATTATAATTTATGTAATACCTCGTTTATTTTCTTAATTAATAACTTCGCTGAATTAAAATGATAGGAGAACCTTTTTTAATTGATATCATGTAATTTTCAAAATATATTATGATTTATAATTTTTTTTATGTTTTGAAAATCCATATTTTAACCGTATTTAATTTTCTCCGAGAGGTAAAAACGTCTTAAACACATAGTAGGTAGCAGCTGCATACGCTGTTTGTGGGAATATAAAAATTATTACAACGTGCAATGGAATAAATTGATAATCGAGTGATTGATTTACATTTGAACTACCTTTTACATTCGTTTCACAATTCGATACTTCACTCTCACGTAATCGATATTAGTAGACCTATAGCAGTCGAATGACCCGTTTTGACTTACTTGACGGTAGGCTTACACGTAAAGGTATTTCAAGTCGATTGTTATGCTGTGTAGTACCGGTTACATTTTCCTTATCTGTGATAAAAACCTAATTAACTGATACAATTATCAATTTTACTGATATTAAATGAAGTATTAATGTAGAAACACATAGTCGCCAGTAAACTCGAACAGTTATTTAGCAAACCTCCAGATCACAATGGCAGCCTACAGTATCCTATATTTGTTAATCGCACACGTGCACACGCGCGTGCGCATACACGCACACACAGATAGATAGATAGATAGATAGATAGATAGATAGAGAGAGAGAGAGAGAGAGAGTTGACTGTGAAACCTTCAAAATTTAGAAAATAAAATTTTTCTTTTCTTTTGTTATAATACAAAATTTTTGAACATAGGCTGCAAACTTATGTCTCCTATACAAATTTATTGCCGGATTTTATATCTGATTATAATATATCAAAAGATGTATAAAATTACGTTACAATATTATTGTTTGAATAAATCAATCTATATCTATAAAGAGGAAGTAGATTTTTGTTTGTTCAGTATTAAAAAAAAAAATTAATCAATCGCAACCAAATCTTTACCCGTGTTTCTCGGCATAACTGAGAAGGTTTTTAGATATATTTCACCTCAAGAAATCTCGAAGAACCAATCGATCGATTACTTTCAAAATTTCAGGACACATTCGTATTATACCATGGAAAGTTATAAGCCACATATCAAGGCCCTAGCTCCGTTGAAGGTTAAAATATTAAAAATATTCATTATTTCTTCACCCCCAGGTATCTTTAATTTACATTAAGTGTAAATTAAAGCCCCTCAGCTGGCTCCGCAGTTCGCGTGGGCCGATCTGGGCCCTGGTCCAGGTTCTGGATAGACTAGGCTAGTAAGATTTAAAAAAAATAACATTAAATATCATTTTATAATGCTCATGACAGTTTTCAATCGGAAAATAAATTTTAGCGGTAACTAAAATTGTTTTCTAACTTTCCGTAACTTAAAAATGAATAGCTAATTCCGAAAAATAATTAATAGAATATTTTGAAACCTACATTCTAAGTATAAACAATTCATGAAGTACTTATTAAAAATAACTTCCTTAAGAAAATGTGAACTTCTTAAAAAAAATATATATATATTAAACAAATAAGTCAAATGATTTACTACTTAAAAGAATAACAAAATAATGTTTTTTTCTTTAAATTCGTAAAATAAAAATTAAAGCAAGATGTTAAAAGACTAAATTGTTATTTAAATATACTATTAGAAAAAAAATTAAAAAAATAATAACTGCTGATCCCTAATATTTAACAGAACCATTATATTTACGCAACGTTACATTCAAGTTTATAGGCCATTGAACTAACCGAGTCTGTATTTTGTGGAGGGAACGAAATGCTATAATGAAAAATGTTATATAACAAATTGCTATATACAACACACGACGATTTTGTATTAATCCATTACGATTCAACGACGGGTAAATATTGCACACACAGACACACATTAGCCGGCCCGCCTGGTCAGAACCTGGACCCTCAGGGACCTATCCCAGGGCCGCAGAGCTCGCTTCGGTCGCCAATCCCGTTTACCCAGAGGGCTTCGCTCCCTGGACCTCCGTACTGGCATTATCCTCATGACCGTCAGAGTAATACTGATACGTAACAATCAAAGTATTCAGAAACCTGAAACTAAATTACAAAAGATATAATAACAGTAGCTACGGTAACTAAAGTACACATATCTTTGACGCCGAAAAATTCATAACTTATTTCTTTGCCACGCTGGTAGAAATATAATTACTAAGTAATTATATTAATCTCTCTATTTTTTCCTTGATGAATATTTTTAATTTACAACTTCACCCTCCTTGAGGGTGAAGAAATAATGAACATTTTTAACATTTTAACCTTCAACGGAGCTAGGGCCTCTGATCCGTAGCTTAAAACCTTTATGGTATAATACAAATGTGTCCAGAAAATTTGAAAGCACTCGATCGGTTGTTCTTTGAGATTTTTCAAGATAAAATACATCTAACAACCTTCTCAGTTATGCTGAGAAGCATGGGGTAAGATTTGGTTGTGATTGATGGGGTAGTTTTTTTTGTTTATCTAAACAAACAATAACCCTTTTCTTCCTTATATAATAGTGTGTGTGTGTGTGTGTGTGTGTATATATACATACACATACATATTATATTATGTGTGTGTGTGGGGGGGGGGTTAGCAAACTTGAAAATCCGATATGATCTGCTCCACTAAAATTCAATATTTTTCAACATTCTAAGCTCTGAACCGAGAAAGTTGGACCTAGATGTTTGCAGATTTCCATTACTTCACACAAATTAATCTATTAAAATAGGCTACTCTCTTTTTAATTTCTTCGGCTCTTTTAACAAGTAAAGCATCTTTATCAAAATCAAAAAAATATAATAACTGATGCTCTCAGTAATTTCTGATTAATATTAATTTCGATTACGGTTCTACATCGTGTTAGAAAACCATTTTGTTTCTACATAAAAATAATCTGCAAAAAACCGAGCTAGGAAAAAATTTGATACATCGACTTGTTTTTGTTTAAAATATAAACAAAGCAAGTTAAGCAAAATAACAGCAGGATTTCCGGTTTTTTATAATAATAAAAGAAGTTCCATATTATTTGTTATTACGTAAAGAAACGCAAAGTACGAATAACAAGAAAGTTTGTTTTTCAGGGATATAATTATACGGTAAATGTGTGCAAACATATTATAGAAATGGGCTTTTTGGCAACAACCAGTAAACTTAAAGACCCAAATAGAAACAAATTATTACCATCCTGAGTTAGTATTTATAAATATTTTTTAAAACACCGTTAACAAATTGTTCCAATATGTCAGAGTGAAATTTACAAGGATGTTTTATCGCATGTTTTATAAATAAATAAAATTAGTTGTTTGTATTATATACGAATAAGCGCATGGATAAAGGGTAGACATTTTTACACGCAATATTTAGCTACCGTAACTATCATTTACAATCTGGCTTTATTTCGTTTTTTTTTTTTTTTTAATTATTTCTACTTATGTTCCTCGTGTATATTATTTTCTCGTATTTATGTTGAATTATTCTTTAAACGTTACAATAATTTAAAATAAAAATAAATGTATGTTCTGCTTTCAAAAGTTGTATTAGGTTTAAATTTACTGTATAGACATTTATAAGGCTTACTGAGTTACCGTCGAATAGAAAACAATCCTTTAACAGGTCTACCCCCCCCCCCCTCCAACCGTTCACATCAATCAGTTGATAATAGAGACCGCATTCTTCCATAAAGTATTTTTTTTCTCGGCAAGGATCAAGATAAATGTTATGAAGAAAAAATGGAGGGATAAGAAAGGAGAAGAAAATAACAAATGATAGACAGAATATCTGCAACATTAGAAAAAAAGGTATCAAAGGTTTTTTGATTGATATGAATGATAGACGATCCCGTCAATGTTTATAAATAATTTTTCGTCGAGAAAGTTAAGTATTTTACAAAAAAATAAAAAATAAAAATATTTTTCTTTATAAATAAGAAATCGTTCCAACAGAGAATTGAAACTCCTAAAAGGAATGTTTTCACAAAATTATGTAACTAAAATTATGCACTCAAATTAAAAACTTTCAACTCAGTAAAATTGTATAAAAAATTGTAAAAATGAAGAAGGCTGATCTATATATATAAATAAAAGAACATGTCTTGATCGATAGGTAATCAACGCCTAGCAGAAACCACTGAAAATAAATCGAACATTTGTATAAAAGTTGTTCTTACGCTGTAAATGCACACCAACAAAGAACTTTTTGAAATTCCGAGCTAAGTGTTAAAATGGATTTAAATGTTTCTTTTTGTAACCCGGCTATTTTTTTAATTTATCGGAAACAAACTAAGATATCAATTTGAAATTTCTGGATTTTTCGAAATTCGACCTTGAAAGGGATGAAGAATCGAAAGGGGTAAAAAAAATTAGAAAGATGAATGCTAATTTTCCAATTTCCGACTATACTAAACGAGATATTCACTAAATTTGGGCTCGCAAATACTCTTCAGGTTTCAATTTTTTAAACGGTGCCATGGAGTTTATGCAAACGGTGCCAAGGCGCAGCGGCTCATCTTACGCAAAGTCACTGCCACTGTTACTGTGCGACGCGACTGGCTGCACCTGCCTCCAATGATCTGACTAAAAAATCTACTGTGGACATTACATGACTTCCTTGAACGCCTATTAAATTACATATAAACTTTTTTTTTTTTTTAAATAAAAAGTACATAAAAATTTATTAATAATTTCTGATCTATTTTCATTTTTTATTGTTATTATTGAATTATTATTTATCGTAATTTTTTTTACAATCAGAGGTTAATAATTATTAATAAATCAATATATGTAAATTAAAAAAAAAAAATTAAAAAAGGAGATTAAATCGGATTCGAATCGATGTGCTTTCCCCTTGTAAGATCCAAATATTTCATTAATTATAATTTTATTTGGCTATAACTCTGGAACCAATGGAAATAAGTAGTACATGATATATCGATAATCTGTCGATGTGGGCAGATTAACTACAGTTACCAAAAAGTCCAAAATCCAGATTTTTTGGATTTTGGGCTTTTTTTGGGCAGTCTTGGTTCAGTCGATTGCAATCAAAAGGATAGGTGCACATCTAGATGTTACAGTAGTCCTAAATCCAAAATTTCAACATCCTACGGCTAATCGTTTTTTACTTATGCGAGATACAGACATACGTACAGACGTCACACCGAATCTAGTCAAAATAGATTCAGGGATGGCCCAGATGGATATTTCCGTTGAAATCTTAAAACCGAAATTTTTCAGGATCACAATACTTTCTTTACTTCGTACAAGGAAGGAAAAATTATTTTCTCCTATTTTTTAATTATTTTTGAGAAAAACTTTAGGCCATTTTTATTTACTTCTCTTAAATAAAAAAAATTAAAGAGTAAGAATGTTTCAACTTTATTATTTCGTGATAACGTTAAAACTTCGAGCTTTATTTAACTGTCGGGAGATTAACAACTATTTAAAAAGAAAATAAAATGAAAAAAAAATGTTCCTGATCAAGCTATTTGAATTCTCGGTGCGGAAATAATATTAAATAAGGGTTTTTTTTGTTTTTTTTTTTTTTTTAATTTTAGAAGCTTTAAGAATAACTGAAAATATAAAATAATGACAGCCTAATACATTAAACACAATTCAGCAAAATTACACGATAAAAATAAATAACGACATTTATCTGATATAATATATAATGTTATACAAGTCACGCTCTTTAAGTGAAACACGCAAACAAACCGTTTTAAATTAGGTGATGAAAGTATATATAATTAAAAACATACTCTAGCAATTATATAACATTTAATAATAACAATAAAATATAAATGAAAACATCAAAACGATCTTCGTGAAGTACTGCTTAAATAATAGTAATACTTTCTATCTATTATTTAAGCGATACTTAAATAATAACAGAGTGGGAACGATGTGAATTTCGTACTAAGTGCCGTTTGTTTCCCACACAAAGAAACTCAATAATCTGTTGCTTCGCACGGAAATCTTTTAATGTTTATTGTAATGCATTATATGCGTACCGTTTAAAGTATAAATAGCATTAAGTAAACTTTCTATCTACAAGAGTAGAGATGTTAATTATACGGTCAACTCCTAAGCTAACATATCGAATATGTCGCTTGTAAGACTGAATACGACTTCTCGCAATATAGAAACTTGGCATCTTGATATGCATTAGTATTTTTAACTCTGTGATTAAGGAAACGGGAAACCACTTCCCTCCTTACTTTCTACTAAGACTGCGAACTATACATGATTATACCTCAGAATAACTGGGGCGCTTTTTTAAGAGTGACATAACATATAAGAAGTCTGTTCAGAAAATAACCGAACATTTTTAATTACGCGCCAACTGAGATATTTAGTGACGTTTTGTGTTCCGCATAACCACCTCTGTAACCACGTGTTCATGGATCGTTGATATCTCGTTTAGTTTTCGTATTATTGCTATTTGAGTGAAATGTGTCCTCCCTCAGCCTTACTGCTCACCAGACCTGGCTCCTTGCGATTTTTTCTCGTTTCCGAAATTAAAATCGGTGATGAAAGTACGCCGATTTGAGACTATCGATGACATTAAAGCGAATTCGCCAAAAACCTTAAAGGCTATTTCAAATGAAGTTATCCAGGACTGCTTCGCGAAGTTGAAACACCGCTGGGAAAAGTGTGTGAATAGGGGAAGGAAGTACTTTGAAGGAGAAAAGGACCAATAATCTGTAAAATTAATAATAAAGATTAAAAAACTACAGTTCGGTTATTTTCTGAACAGACCTGGTATTTATCAAGTAACCGAGATACAATACCTATTTACATTTAATATGCTAGGCAATTTTAATAAACTGACAAAAAGATGGTTATATTCATAATTATATTTTCTTTTAACGGGCTATATGCCGGCTAGTACAGCAGTTGGTTTTCTCCGTTTCTTTTTCAACGATAATACTAAGACAACTGTAGTGATTATCCAAAAATATAGAAACTGAAGTTAATTTATATCTAATTACGCTAAGTTTGACTGTGTTCAGTAGGATCATACAACTGCTATAAAAGTTGAGAAGCTGTATTAATAAATCAACCAATCGATTCCATCTATTCGCTGTAGTAATCAATTATCATGCGATATAAAGAATCAGTTCCTTGTATTTTTCCGAACCCTATATTAGTAAAGATGCATTACTGAATGCCACAAAAACTTTAAAGAACCTGATATCTACGATTCTTTTTATCACAAAACCATTTAAAATAACTATTACTTCTATTTTTATTACTATTTAATTAAACTCTACTTTTATCCAATTTGACTTCCGTTAGCTTCAAATTTAATACGTATTACCTCAGGTACTGTACGTCCATAGTATGATGCAATCGTATAGTTTCCTTACGGGCGGCATTCACCAAAATAAGATATTTGAAATGTTTTATATGTACCACATCTCCAAATCACAAGATTTTACTGTTTTTTTTTTTTTTTTTTACATATCCTTGTTTTATTTTCTTTCCGATTGACGATACTGTAGAAGGTATTTTTAAACGTATTTTAATTTTTTTTACAACTTTCAATTTTTTCAAAAGTAAATAAGAAATATTACACATTTATTAATGATGCCCTAATAAAGGAACAATACAGTAGTACCATATTGTGCACATTAATTGGGACAAACTATTTTTTCTCTAAATTGCTAAGCGATAGCCAGTTATGTCTGAAACCGCCTTAAACCGATTTTATCTGCCTTGAGGTGGTACGGCTGTTCGACCTTGACAATAAAACAGCAGTTTGACCGGCTTTAAAAGTGAAGTAGTCACCTTAGCTTCAGCTGTGAAGCTAAAATCAAATTAATGTGCTCGACCGGATTGGAAATTCACCAGACTTAAATCCCCTTGACAACTTGTGGAATATTTTGAAGAGATGTTTAGGTATACAAAAGAACCCGTTACAACTAACGGTGTAAAAGCGTGGTTTCACGACGATGAAGTCAAGAATACGTGTCCTAATCTAGTAGAATCGATGCCAAAATGTCTTCAAGTGGTTATTTTTTCTAACGGAAACATACTTCGAACTAATACATGTATTTATCAGCAAATGTAAAGGCAGAGAATGAATAAAAGAAATCGTTTTTGAAAGTATTTTTTTTTTTTTTTTTTTGCTTTGTCCCGTTTAATTTGCATAGCATAGTAGTAGCAGAAGAATTTCGGACAGCCGTTAGATTAATAAGTGAAATAAAACGTTAAAGAATGAAGTATCTAACCTACGGCCGCTAAAAGACAAAAACAGTATATGAAGATAGGAGCGGTGGGGAAGAAACTTCCCCACCGCTAGACCATCCATCCACCAAATCTAAGAGAGAGAGCAGCCGCCGTTTTAAAATAATAAAATTCATTAAAAAAAAATTAACATATATCGTTCCACCAATAAGTACGGAATGTTATTATTACAAAATTAAATAAAAAATCGAAAAAAGGGTTGGACGGCAATTGAAAAACAAAGACTAAGACAAAAATTGAGTAAAACAAGCTTTGCCTCGGTTAAGCAGGAACGCTTTCAAATTACTTTCTGACAAACACTTCCTGTTATTTAAGATTTTCTTTATATCATTAAAAAAAAATGAATCAGTTATAAACTATTAATTATATATTATTATTAAAGAATATTTTACGCGATTGAACGGGAATGTAAATACACCACGTAAAACATATTTATATAACTATAAATAAATTATTTTTCATACTTTTTAGTTGTCGGTAATATTAACCAGGAACATGAACCATCATAATAAATTCTTATGAAGCAAAACTAACCTCATGACAAGTTGTCGATGAAAAAAAAAATTAAACAAAGAAGATAGAAATATCAAACGCTATTCTATATTTAAACTTTGTAACAAACGTTATGAAATTCAGTAAAAAATTCTTTTTATTCTATGGAAAATACTACGACCTATTGCATTTAAGTTATGTTATCTCACGTTTACAATGTAAACCTTTATTTTAAGCCGTTAGGTCTGTCGTTTACGATTCCAAGTCAAGCGATTAAGATAATATTGAAGGACGGGACTCGGATAATCGATTTCTAATTTTATAGAAGAATAACTATTCATTTCATCCAGAACTACGATTAGTTATCAAGGAAACGATTACAAGAAAAACCGTAGAACAAACAAAACGTCAAGATAAAAAAAGGAAGTCATCGAGGTAAACAATACCTAAAACAAAAACACGTGTGTAATAAAGTTCACAGTAGTAATGTAATTTATCACTAAAGAGTACAGTTACGCACAATTATGAATCCAAATTATACAACAAAATTATCGGTAATGTTTTCCGAATAACATAATTTAACACGAAAACTTAACATATAAAGAAAGAGGTATTAGAGCAATGAAAAGACCTCAAACGTAAAGAATACGATTTCAACCGATTGGCGGGTATGATTCCTACCAAGGATTTGACATTTTTTCGTTATTTATCTTCAGTAAAACAAAAGGATAATCCTATATATATATATATATATATATATTATATATATATATATAATATATATATATATATTATATATATATATATAATTTTAATAATTGTATATATACTGAATAAGTAAGCTGATAATTAGATAAATAACGTAAATAAATTATAAAATACTACCAATTCGCATTCAGAGGTATTCTTAATACGAATATAAATCTTAAAATGTTTATTATTACGTAATAAAGATTAAATATTTGTAACATATTAATAAATAGGAAAATGAAGACGTCTACGGATTTCAAGGTAACATTACCTTTCGACTTGAATTAGCGCGAGTAAACATCGCTGCATTACGGTCGCATAATTTGCTTGCTTTCAGTTGAAATGACAGACACCTGCATTTACATTGTGATATTAGAGGTGAATTAATCTAGTAAGCTTAAGTAGTAGCATATATTTTTTATTTACATTAAACTACACAAATATTTTGTATTCTTACACTAAACGATTCTTTCAAAACGGCGTTTTAAAAATCTATAAATAAATCTATACTTGCTAAATCTTAATATAATAATAAATTTTTCCAGTATGCGTTTATTTCCCTTTTGACAAAGTTATTGTATGTCAAACATAAAAAACAGTATTTTTTACTTCAATTTTCACTCGAAACCTAATGCAGATACGGTTCCGGACCTATTTTATTAAATTTTTCAGGTGAAAAACCAGAAGTCACTAATTTTTATCCTTAATTAACGTCCTAAAAATTTCAGTACGTCTTAATTTCACCGGGTTAGCAGAATTCGAAGCATTTTAGGACACATGTTTATATAAACCTTTTCCATTATTTTCACAAGTAGAATGGTTCTGAAAATAGCAGGATAAATTCATGATACACCCAGTATAATGAACAATGGACGTATATTGTTTAATCAATAATTGTATTTATTGAATAAACGGAAAGGAATAATCGGAAGAAAAACTTATCAAATGAATAACAATAACAATACAACTAGGATTATTATCTACTTAAAAAATTACTTTTTAAATCATTTTATTAAGATCTATTTCAGAGTTTGAAAACTAGTACTGGATAAACTAACATGCAAAATTAATTATTCCAGGTGACTGAGACCTTGAGATCCATGAGTCACACAGATCTAGAACACTATGTAGGTTTACTCGATTCATTTTAAACAGCTAAAGTTGTGTATAAACCGCCCGACGTTATAATAGACTGACCCTAAAGTTACAATTATAAATTACTTTTGAGGATTTATATTTGATTTATGATCCCTTATATCATTGATATTTCGCGCCGACTGATTAATCAAAGTTATATAGGAATTAATTTCACGGCAGATATATTTTTAAAGTTATATCGCTGTTGACAAAAACACGATTTTTCTTTTTCTGTTTAGCTTCCGGAGCCACCGTAAAGTATTACTTCAGAGGATGATATGTATGAACGTAAATGAAGTGTAGCCTTGTACAGTTCAGGTCAACCGTTCCTGAGATGTGTGGTTAACTGAAACCAGATCGTTAACACACACCGGTATCCACGATCTAGTATTCAAATTCGTATAAAAATAACTGCCTTTACTAGAATTTGAACCTTAGAACTGTCGAGTTCGAAATCAGCTTATTTGCGATGACGACTTCAGCACTAGACCGACCCGGTGGGTTGACAAAAACAGATATACGATAAAATTATTATTTAAATACTGGTGTGAACTAAAAAATCGAGTCAACCGGCGTATTACTGCACTAACACAATCGCACACGCTGCAATAAAATCTCACTACTACAAACAACAGCTAGGATAGCTCTTGCGTTGAACACAGTAAGTAACGTTGACTATAGAATAAGAATATTAATGTTAAATGCAAAACAGTACTCACAGAAATCGATTAATGATGAAGAAAATTGCTTGAAAACACACCTACCTGTAAAAATAAAAGTAAAAGTTGAATAAAAAAATAAAATTAATTTTTTAAGTAAATTAAAATATTTTTAAAAATGTAACTCAATTAGAACTATTTACAGTTACATAAGATTTTAATAGCTACTTCCATTTTTCCACAAATTTAGTAAATACACAGGGGGGGGGAGAGAGCAATAAAATATAAATTTAAATAATTAAATAATGATAAAAATGAAAATGAAGTGATAACCGATCACTATCGATCAGCTATAATTCGTCATTCATGAAGTAGAAATAGCGGGCCGTGAGACTTCCAACAAGATAAAGTTTATTTATATACATGTAATTTACATCCCCATCCACCGACATCGGTATACGAAAATTATGTAACGGGTAACAAAGCATTTTATCATTTATTCAACATAAACGGAGTTAAACATAATTAATTCAAAAACTGCTGTATTATCAGCACCACCATCATCATCATCAAAATATGAAATAAAAGATTTAATGTTTTTATTACATAAAACAAAACAGTAATATATATTTTTTTATAAAAATTATGATTACCTTCATTAATAAACGATTCTTGACATTTTTTAATGTTACGTAAAATACTAATAAATGAATGACTACTGTTGTCTCCACATACATTTGACCGAATAAAAATCTAGCCTTGGACATCTTTCTTTTAATTTTTAATTACCACATTTAACCGGACCATTTACTACCTCCGCTCATTTGATTGTATGTATTAAGAGTAGAGATTAGAACCAAAAATTTACGATTACTGATTTTCTGTATAGTGCTCGTACTTTTTTTTACCATAGATTTTGATACGAATTTTACAGTTACAATAAATAATCTTACCGAACCTAAATTTCCTTGGTTATCGGTATCAGAATTACTGCAATTTGTTTCAAAACCTTTACAGATTAATCTGTTTATCGGGAAATCTCGCTAAAAATTCATTGCTGGGGCAATTTTCTCTCTAAATTATTTTTTTAAGGAGTACATAAAGGTTTTCGTCAATTTTAACATAATTACCAACTTCTCCTGAAAATAGTATTTTCATTATATCGAATTCTTCCTACATACATTCTTTCATTCAGTTATCATAATCAACATAAATGTACATAGTATATCTATACCTATAAAGTAACTCGTCCTGACTGATTAATCAATGACCAGCAAAAATTAGTTATAAAAACCAGCAAATTATAAAGTTATAAAAATTTGTGTACTGGTTCTCCTTAAAGTCTAAATACACACGAAGTTTTGAAGTTCCGAAATTAACGGGTTAAAATGGAGTAACAATGAAATTATTATTTTTTTTTAATTTCTCGGTAACAAACAAAGATATCCGCTTGATTTTAGGTGTGTGTAATTTTCAAGTAAATGTCTAAAAACAAATTAGTAGATTTTTCGAAATTAGACCGTGAAAGGATGAAGAAAAGAAAAAAATTGTAGAATGATTGCAATTTTCCCCGTTTCCGACTAATCTAAACGAGATATTATTAGATTGAGGCTTGCAAATATTCTTCAGATAAATATTCTAAAAACAGTTTTTGTTTTTAATTCCGACTTTTTAAGGGGTGTGACGATGGAAGGCGCGGCGACGCAACAACATACCCACTGTTATTATAAGTAAGATGGGACTGGCTGTCTGCACTTGCATCCGGTTACTTTATCAAAAAACATAAAAGTAATTAAAAAATAAAAAAAACGAGCTACGGTCATCTCCTAGTGCTGTAATGCTAGAACCGGGCAAAATATATTTTTATACATACGAAGTACGGGTAGCCAGTTATGACTAGTATTTTTAAGATGGATGTTTAGTAATTTTAAGATCTTCTAAAACCCACATTCGTAAATCACTAAAGTTTCGGGTCCTATACGGACCAAATAGCGCTTTGAAGAAGAAATTACAATACACCGAGATTTTTATAAACTGAACGGGCTTTAATTTTTATTTAACAATATACTATTCTTACAAGCATGACTTTAAGGAACACAGAGGAGTGAGTCCAAGGGGCAAAACCTTCTGGCTAGACGGGAAGGGAGAGCGAAGCGAACTATAACCGGCTAAATATCCCCTGAACGCGACGGGATACGCAAGCAACCATAGAGCTCGTGCAAGGCGCGGCGGGATGAAAGGTGGTAAATATTTTTTTTATATTTTACAATTTTACGCATTTCTCGGCAACGAATTGAGATATGAATTTGATTTTTCGAGGAATTTTCTTCAAATTTATATTTAAAAAGATATTTCCGGTTTTTTCAAAATTCGAACACCAATAGGATCAACAACACAAAAAAAGCTGACAACACAGCTGTAGGATTTTCTTGCCACGCGGCTTTTTCTGACGCACGGCTAACACACACAACTTAATTTTAAATATTTACCATTTTATTTATTTATTTATTTTTTTTTTTATTTACTTCAATGATTCCAACTAAAGGGCGCGCGCATACCAAATTTCATTCACGCGGGTGTGGCGGTAATAGCAGCCACGTAAAATTATTTACTCTTTAAATATTATTCACTTATTTAATTCTATATTTTCTTATTTAATTCACCTGTGACGTTACAAAATAGCCGGTGTCGGAGGCTACAGAAAAAGAAAGACGATTAGAAGAGTTGTACGTCAGTGCTACACTAGCGCTCCTTATGTTCAGAGGGGGTACTAATGACACACTGTACCCACTTAGCCAATAGTTTATTTAGATTACTTCAGTCAGTGCCGATCGTCACTGCTAGTACCGCCACACCCGAGTGAATTACAATACGGTATGCGCGCGCGCTTTAGTTAGAATCGGTAAATTAAATAAACGAAAAAGTATTACGTTTAAATAAAATGATGAATATTTTTAATTAAGTTGTGTATATAATAAGTCGTGCATCACAAAAAATCACAGCTGTAGGAAATTCCAGGAAGGCGACATTAGCCGCGTGACGGGAAAGTCCTACAACTGTGTTGTCAGCTTTTTTTATGATACTTCATACGTGTTAGGTGACTGTTATCTTTAAAACTAATTTCTTGTTGCGGAATTTATTTATTTAAATAAAAAGGAAATCGAAATACTTATAACTGTCAGGGAGCGTAGAAAACTATATTAAAATGTTTAACTAGATTAATTGTAACTATTTGTATTTTTAATACTATGAAAACCGTTAAGAGTTTGTAATCGTTTATATTAGAAACTACTGCATACATTAGTATAACGGTTAAGCTAATATTATGTTGAATTTTTCACTTGTAATATAATCTAAGAATAAAGAATTATATTTTTGGATAAACCAGGGCCTGAAGAATCATTCTAAATAAATCACCCTACATCAATAAATAACATAATATCCGTAATAATAACAATAATAATAATGAAGAGCGTGATTACGGAAGGGTTATTGCTTTTTGTCAAGGATGTTATGTTTTGAATAGAAGCTATAATCAATTTCGTTGTATCGAGAGGGAATGATTTCATCCAGCTGTGAACAACAGTAAAATTTAAAAATAACTTTTTCAATAAACCCTCTGACGATGCTTAATATTTTACGATTCATAAATAAAATCAAAATAAGATTATATTATATAGATCTATATCATGTAACTACAAACGTTTTCCTAAACAACAGTCAAAGAATTAAAGGGGCTTAGGTAAAGTTTTTATTTTAAAATAAAATTTAAAGGTAAAGATAAAATTAAACGATTCTTAAGAAATATTAAATATAAATGACCATCGTGTAACACTGATAAGTACATCTGCTTATAAATGAAAAAAATGAAGAAATCAAAAACATCATATTTTTAATGCACAATAAACCCGTTATTATTTGAAACAAGTTCTGTATTTTTACCGATTTTTCAAATTTTACAGTATTACTTTCGGTCGCACGGTGGGATTGAGGGGGGTAAAATTTAATTTCACCCCTTTAAAAAATTAAATTTCACGTTTTGAAATACGAGTACTAAAATACAATTTACTTAAAATGTATTTTCCATATATATACGAGGTGTGATCAAAAAATACGGTGAATGAATTTTTATAGCGACAACTGCCGACGCTACATCCATATGCTGTAATTCGTCCAATAGCGTCCAATAACTGAGACAGACAGGAACAAGTTGTAACACTTTCGAGCTTGCCGGTCAGCTGCCAGAGCCGCTAAAGTGAAGTTGTGTTTATCGTGTCTGTCGCGCAACATGGATTTTGAACAACGCATTAACATTAAGTTTTGTTTTAAGTTGCAAAACAGTGCCAAAGAAGCTCACGAAATGTTAGAATCGGTGTACGGCGATAATGTAACTTTTAAGACTGTGTACAAGTGGTATGACCGATTTAAAAACGGAAATGAGTCTGTTGAAGACGAGCAGCGTGCGGGATGTCCAGTAACCTCAAAAAACAGTTGAAAGCGTGCAAAAAGTGGAAACAATGGTTCATTCAAACAGGCGAATGACTATTCGAGAGCTATCGGAAGACCTTAACATCTCGTACGGATCCGTTCAAAGCATTTTAACTAATGAATTGCAAATGAGACGAGCGAGTGCAAAATTTGTTCCCAAACTTTTGAGTGATGAACAGAAGGAAAATCGTGTGTCAATTTGCACGGAGTTGAAGGGTCGTCTTCATGCAGATCCGGACTTCATGGCCAAAATTGTAACTGGAGATGAAAGTTGGGTCTACGGCTACGACCCGGAGACCAAAATGCAGAGTTCCCAATGGAAAACCAGTTCATCTCCTCGCCCTAAAAAGGCACGTCAGTCAAAATCCAACATCAAGGTCATGCTCGTTTTTTTTCAATAGTGAGGACATAGTACGATGAGATTTCGTTCCTAGGGGAACAACTGTAAACTCTGAATTTTATAAGGGTGTACTGCAACATTTGCGAAACGACGTACGAAGAAAGCGACCAGAAAAAGAAAGAAAAGCGACCGCCGTGTCACATCTCGCTTCTCATTCGCGAGTTTTTGGCCGAAAAAAGTGTTCCTGTCTGTCCACATCCGCCATAATCACCGGATTTAGCACCATGCGACTTTTGGCTCTTCCCAAAAATTAAAACTGTGCTTAAAGGAAAACGTTTTGACACCATTGCTGACACTGAGAGGGCCACGACCGAGCAGCTGAAAGCCCTTCCGAAAGACGCCTACCAGAAATGCCTCCAGTCATAGAGTCAACGTTGGGATAAGTGCATTGCTAGCCAAGGACAGTACTTTGAAGGAGATTAAATCGAATTCTGTGTAACCTTATTACTTTTTTTAATAAAAAATTATTCACCGTATTTTTGATCACACCTCGTATATATACACACAAGGTCTGTTTAGAAAATAACTTTACGCGCTAAGGGAGATATTTAGTGACAAGCCGTTGGCAGCACTGTGTTCCGCATACCCTCATCGGTAACCACATGTTCTTGAATTGTTGATAACTCGTTTAATTTTCGTATTATTGTTATTTGAGTACAAAGTGTTTTAATGTTAGTAACGATTTTTGTAATATGCGATTTTCGGGAGCGACGATACAACGTAAAGTTTTGCGTGAAACTGGGAAAAACTTTCACAAAAACGTTCTGACTTTTGAAACAAGTTTACGGAGACGATACTTTGGGTCGTACACGCAAGGTTACGACTGGTTTTCACGAGTTAAAAGCAGTCATCAGTCGATCGAAGATGGCCCTTGACCGGAAAGGCATTCTACTTCAACCGATGACACCCGCGTTCAGAAAATAAACTATGTGGTGCGTTGAAATCGCCGATCGACTGTCAGAGAACTTGCAGAAGAAGTTAGAATCTCGATCGCATCAAGCCGTTGCATTTTAACTGAAAAAAATTAAACACGTATCGAGTCGCAGCAAAGTTTGTTCTTCGTTTGATAACCGAATAGCCGAGAGAACATAGAATGCACGTTTATCGGAACTTTTTAAACAAGCCGTCTAAGATAATATACACAACAAGGTTATTGCAGTAATTTAATTAAACGCACTAGTTGATGATTTAAAAAAATAATTTTTTTTAAAATTTGTTATAGTAGATCTATTTAAATGTTAAACAAAACACACATATATATATAAAACGGCCAAGGTTAAGAATTAAAAAGTATGTAAATTAATATTACGTGATGTTGAGTGGCCATAAACATACAGTTAAACAATTATTCCCAAAAATATTTAAAATCCAGTTTTAAAATTTCTTTTGAATGCTAAATTTAATTATTTTAATTCGCTTCAGATAATTTTTGTTTTAAAAAATAGAACATAACAATTTACGAGTGACGATAACAAATAAAGATTTAATTATATCCTTAATTACTCTATAAATATATAGAAAATATCATATCTGATACGCATATATGTATAACGAAAGTGATTAAATTCTTTTTATAAAACTAATTCATGTAATAATATAATAATTAGTCATTTAGTATAAACAGTTACGAAAAAAATTTATAAACCCGTTCCTAATCATTTCATTTCAACGATCAACAAGTTTGAGACATCGGGGATCAAGGTTGATCCGGTAAAATGTTTTCGTACGTAACCGTTAATCAAATACGGTACCTTAGGTACAGTAAGCGAGAGCATACCACGTGGCTTATGTAAGGGAGAATTTATTTTTTTATTAAAGATATTTAAACGAATTTAATTCGATTTAAAAAAAAAAAAATCTTCATTCTATTAAGAAGTTGAGCAGTTAATTTGTGAACCGATCAAAGACATAGTTATTAATAGTCGAACAGAAAAAATTTCGTGAAAAAAATGTAATTAATAATGCTTAATTCTGATACACGTTTTGGTAGTATCATTCGTTTGTGAAGGTTCGCGTAGAGTTTTCCGTTAAAATTTTAATATTAAGTTACTCGATAGCTTTTTAATATTTCTTATTTATAAGTAACAAGTAATACAAATTTTATTGCATTTATTTATCAAGCGGTAATAAAACTCCGTTGTTCTCGTTGTTCACGCATAAAATAAACCTTCCGTCTATCGATGTTTTAAAAGGAATACTGAAAGTACACGAGTATAACCGATATACTAATCTTACACTGCAACCTTCGAGTGACAGAGCATTTTTTTTTCGCCGCTCATTATAAATAGTTAAAAATCTTCAGATTCTATACCTAATTCAGTTAGAGTTTAAATAGACTGCGCGTACGAGTGGTCAGGCGGCCGATTCAGAAGCATCTTCTGTAAATCCTGAAGTACATAAAGAAACTAAGCGACGTTTATATTAAATAACCAAGCGCTATTATGTTATACAAAAAATTCATATATTTTAAATTTAAATAAATCAAGACTTGAGTTATGAGGTAGTCAATTGTCCGCTAACAGTAAAAGCTCACTATTATCTTAGATTAAATTTCTATGATAATAACCAAATAATTAATTCAATTTGGTTTTCGTCATCTGATTGCGAGAAATTCATAGTGCTGTAAGTATTAAGAGATACAACGGGAGGCTGAATTTTGTTTTCTATTATATTATCCGATTCCCAATATTTCGATTCAACAGTACCCTTTACATGTTTTATATTAGTACATTTTATGTATTCCTGCTGGCCCGTTCTATCGATGACTTTTAAGCGTACATTTTTAACATCGGATATTTTATAACTAGCATTTTCTGACGCTACGTAACTTTTGATTTGTCTCCAAATTAATACGATCGAGTCGAGTTCACAACGATAGGGAGATAATCGAAGCACGGTTTTACCACTCGATCTTATTAACTCATCAATTTTATAGACATTAAAATTACTTTTAACACGGGTAACCCTTTGCGATAATCAGATATTAAGCACACCTTCTTCAAAAGTAATTCCTATTGAACTAAGCCGCATTTTGATATTCTTTTTCCACGGCAGAAATTCTTTCCGTTTTACATGAATGATAAGGGGCGTTGTCTAAGACAACAGCCGAATTCAGACCGTCGAATAAATAAACTAACACCTGACCGTTCTAACGTTATCCCAGGGTTGTTTTGCTAATTTATTTCGTTATATTTTTCAACGAAATTACAATTTTTTTATTTATTATAAATTAGTAAACGTCATTTTGAACTATAAGGGAAAACATAAATAATACTGCACGTACCAATTACCAAGGGATACACACAAGATTAGGAAGAATACATGTTATACAACGCCGCAAGCAAGTCGCTTATACAACGTTTTACGTGTAATAAACAAAGGCCTATCCTAGAGTAAATAATAAGATTAAAAACGATAAGAAATTTGAGACGTATCAAAATAGATAAGAGAAAACAAGAAAATAATTCTTGATATTATAGTACATAAATACCGTAAACACACAAAAAAAAAAAAAATAAATAAATGACCGGCGTTCTTTTTTTTCTATTCGTAAATGGATTCTTTACTTTTAAAAGAATAGTTAGGTTATATATGTATTACAAGTACAATGTTAACACCTTGGCAACTACCGTAAGTGATGACATCACTGTAGCTGATCTCACCGGAAGACCCACCCCCTCTCCGACCGGCAACGACACACCACCTTTACATTGCATACGAGTATAATCTGTTAACCGACACACGCAACATCTAATGAGTCATATTCCCAGAGATATTTTTAACGGTTAAATAGTACTCTATAACTATGTCTGCAATGATTTAATTTATTGTATGTGATGTGCGGCGTTTTAAAAATAAATAGGGTTTGATAATACGGGTTAATAAGTAGCAATAGGGGTTGACCTTGTAAATGATAGTCACAGATAAATCTCAATTAAAATAATTTTATATGTATTTACAAGGAACGAGTGCGTATATGTGTGCATTTAATTTTAAACATAACACTTTTTTTTATATTCTGAAGGCGCTGTATTCTTGAGTACAGTGCCTTTTCTGATTCATCGAAAAATTCGGGTCACGGATATCTATATCTTGATACAAATAATAATTAATGTTACAGTAAATTAAGTTCGTTAACAAATTAACGGTTTTTTACTTTCTTGGCTAGTGCTATAGCTCTAGAAGGGAAATTATTGTAATCGGTCCGATTTGGGCATCGCGGTTTTCATCCGATCTTTAGGTTTTGACCCCATTAGAAACCCAAAAACAATATGTAAATTTTCTGGATGTTCATGTTCGTATGTAGCTGAGTACGTGTTCGGTGTCGGCCTCTAAATCACCTGATATATCCAAAATTACTGGACTGAAATTTGACCAAACTTGGTCAGGAATGCTTCTATACATGGGGTATCGATGTCATTAAATTTTCAACTTAAAGAGATCAAGCGGGTGAGGCTGTAGAGCAAGGTCACCCTGGGTACCTCGAGATTTCGCCTAAATAAGGTCATATTTTTGTTAGGTGCATTTTTTAATAATTAAAAAAATAATAGGTATCTGTAAAATCGCAATCCTACCCCAAAAAATACTGCTGCCCTATGACGTCACAGTTGAGCGGTAGAATTAAATAAATGAATAATATTTAAGCGTTAAAAAGTATCTCGGTATGGCCGTATCTCGAAATCGATGGCCCAGTACCTGGTGCGTTAAGCCTCGCGGCTACATCGGTCTGCCGACTGTAAGTTGTGAAATTACATTAGTTTAATTGGTGCCGACCGACGCCCCTAGTACTGCCACACCCGTGCGAATTAAATACGGTAAGCACTCGCGCTATAGTTACAATCATTGAATTAAATAACCGAAAAACTATTATATATAAATAAAATGAAAAATATTTTTAATTGTGTGTGGGTATGCGTATGTAAGCCGTGCATCGGAAACAACCCTCAGCTGTAGGATTTTCCCGGTACGCGGATAAAACTCCAGTAAAGTCGTACAAATGTGTTATCAGCTTTGTTTTCTGTCTTGAACCGACTTATTTATTGGTTTCGATTTAACTTTACATACATTTTCTTAAGTTATACTATTTTTACTTCCTTGGTCGAAGTAAAGGAAGTATTGTGATCGCGAAAAATTTCGGTTTTCAAATTTCAACGAAAATATCCTTTTTCACCATCCCTGAATCCATTTTGATTAGTTTCGGCGTGACATCTGTACATAAGTACGAATGTATGTACGTTCGTACGTATGTATCTCGCATAACTCAAAAAACGATTAGCCGGAAAACGTTGAAATTTTGGATTTAGGACTGTTGTAACATCTAGTTGAGCCAAAAAAGCCCTCTTCCTTTATCAAAAAAACTTTTTAACAAATGAGGGCTTATGAAAATAAGCCCTTATTGAGAGCTTTTCAACCATATATGATGTACTACTTATTTTCATTGGTTCCACAGTTATAGCCAAATAAAAGTTTAATTAATGAAATATTTGGACCTTACACGGGGAAGGCACATCGGTTCGAATCTGACTTAATCTCCTTTTTTATACTTTTTTTTAATTTACATATTTTTTTATTAATTACTATTAACCTCTGAGTGTAAAAAAACATTACAATAAATAATAACAATTACAATATATATATATATATATATATATATATATATATGAAAAAATATCGTAAGTTATTAATGAAATAAAATTTAATGTACTTGTCATTTAAAAAAAAATGAGTATACGTAATTTATAGGCGTACAAGGAAGTCACGTGGTGTCCACATCAATTTTTTTCTTATAATTTTTGTTTAAATCCATTTCCTTTTTTGTTACATTTTACAAACGGTTTAATTATTTTTTGAATTATTTAATTGATTTTTTTAATTATTAAATTAATATCGCGGTATTTTATTTAATATTATTTTTTGTGAACTGATAATTTATTTACATAATTCCTATTTAATATTATTTCTCTGGTTCTATAGGGTTTGTAATACAATTTTCTTTCAACGATTTTGTTGGTTTATCAAATGTGAAAATGTGTGTACTGTACGAGTTGCTTCATTAAACTTCTTAAAAACATATTTTCATTAAAATATAAAAGTTGTAATGCAGGATTTTTGAAAACTATTAAAAAAAAACTTAAAGGAAAAAAGATTTTATCGTCTAAGAAATTGATACCTCATTTTATTATGATACGTGAAAACAGACTCCGGTATTAACTTTTATTACATAAACAAATGTAGAGATTTCGTTATAAGTGAAAAAATAAAAAAAATATTAATAAACAATCTCAAAATTCGCACAAAAAAGTGAATATATTGTCTTCAGTTTTTCTAATCTCCACTATATGAACTTTCCGTCAAATTAAGGATCGGTTAAGTTATCGATAGCGGTTTCAAATTTTGAGTTGACTTCAAGAAGTTGAAATTGAAAGGGACTGGATAGATAATTTTTTTCAATTATTATTTTTTTTTTTGTTTCTTAAGTTGGTATTTCTATTTTACGTCTAATTATTAGTCTTTTTAATACTGTATTCATAAATTCTACGTTGGAAATTTTTTTTTTTGTTCGCTTAAACTATGCAAACAAAATATTTATTGTCAACGATACAAAAGTCGGTATTAGGTCTAAATCGGATAAAAAAAAACTAAAAATAAATAATTAAACTCCATATTTTTACAATGCAAGCAACCGGATCAAATTTCATGATTCTATCAAAGGTTATGGCTCAGCAGACTGAAAAAAATAAAACCGTAAATTGGATTAAATTCAATTTACTTTATATACGATTATATTTATCATATTTTTACAAAAGATAATCGAAATGAGCGTCCTGCAATTCTCAAATTCACATAACACCACAAAAATAAATCGCGACTAGAAACATTTGGGAAGACATATTTTCTGCAAACAAATCGCCTGAATTATCATCGAAAAATTTTCAACCGAGTAACACGAGCGGTGTGTTTCTTTGAAGGAATGGAGTGAAAGTATTTCGTCTTCCGCAACTTTACAAGGCATTGAAGGAGAAAGGAAATTCTGGTTCAAAATGTGGAATGAAGTACAGGAAAGCCAAACGTAACTGAAGCTTTAATAAAAAGTGAATCGTTTTTCGTAACTATTGGAAAGGCTCTACTGATATTGCTTTCAGATTCTACTGGGCCCTGCAAAAGTACTATTCAGGCGTTCATTTAATTCCCTTCATCGAAATAAAATACCGCTAAAAAGCACCATTAGTGTAAACAGGTTAAACGGGTTACCTATGTTAAGCATTCACCGACAACATTCGGTAACGAGATGCTGTAGTTAGACAACTTGCATCTGATCCTAGCAAACTATTGTTACAAAATTACAGAATTTTTTAAAAAAATAAATCTTTATTCTTCCTTTTGTTATTGTGTATTATTGCATAGCAACCCTCTCATCAACTACGTTCCGCCACGAAAGAAATTACAAACAAATTCGGAAAGCCGCTCGCCTTCTGTTTTAAGCTGGATACGACCCTGGCTGAGATATTGGGATTCGGAAATCTTTCCGTGAATATTTCATCCGTTTCTTGAAAGGATTCAGAACGCACATAAGTTACTACCAAATCTTTGCTTCGACAACAACTCCAAATAACGAATGTTCTTTTCAACAACTTTAATGAAAGACGAACAGTTTACAGATGATAACAATAAATAATGCATTACCATACACTAGTAATGACGGTATGAGCGTTAAAGTTGAAAACCAAACCGGCTCCGTTCGTCTTAGTTGTACATCCGGTAGTAAAACAGAAATAATCTAACGGATTTCTTCGGCTCTGATAAAGAAATTAATAATACATTCTATACAGTACGTGGTTCTAAATTTTTTTGAAAGGTAGCAACAATAAAAGGGGATATTCGTTTGTTATACACCAAAACAGCCAAAAATAAAATAACCGCATATAAATTAGATGTAGTAGAAATAACAAAGATGGACCACTGAATGCGAAAATAGGAGGAGAAAAGATTATGGAGGTAGAAGAATTTTGTTATTTGGGAAGTAGAATTACTAAAGATGGACGAAGCAGGAGCGATATAAAATGCCGAATAGCACAGGCGAAACGAGCCTTCAGTCAGAAATATAATTTATTTACATCAAAAATTAATTTAAATGTCAGAAAAAGATTTTTGAAAGTGTATGTTTGGAGTGTCGCTTTATATGGAAGTGAAACTTGGACAATCGGAGTATCTGAGAAGAAAAGATTAGAAGCTTTTGAAATGCGGTGCTATAGGAGAATGTTAAAAATCAGATGGGTGGATAAAGTGACAAATGAAGAGGTATTGCGGCAAATAGATGAAGAAAGAAGCATTTGGAAAAATACAGTTAAAAGAAGAGACAGACTTATAGGCCACATACTAAGGCATCCTGGAATAGTCGCTTTAATATTGGAAGGACAGGTAGAAGGGAAAAATTGTGTAGGCAGGCCACGTTTGGAATATGTAAAACAAATTCTTAGGGATGTAGGATGTAGAGAGTATACTGAAATGAAACGACTAGCACTGAATAGGGAATCTTGGAGAGCTGCATCAAACCAGTCAAATGACTGAAGACAAAAAAAAAAATTAGATTCTTCAGGATTATTCTTTTAAACAAATACATCTGAAGTTTTCTTTCTAAAGAAATTGATTTATTAAAATAGGTTTCAAATCTGTTAAAAATTAAAAAAACACGAATAAAGAACTCCCCCAAAAAATAGGATGTACGGTCAGTGCAGATCATTACACGACAGTGTAATGTAGAAATCCGTAGCCCCTAACTTTCGGAGCGTTGCCATTAGATCCGTTAATGCTTTATGCCAATACGATTGAATCCCTCGAATATTACGCATCAAAAGGTGAAGAAGGGCAATTTCTCTGTCCTTTGTTCTCTCATATCGCTATATACGGGAGAAGCTGTTTTACCGCTTCAACTGATCAACTGGTATCGGACGGTCGTCGGAAACATCATATTTCGTACATCTGTGCCAATCGGTATTATACTAGTTGTAACGATTTCACTCTCGTACATATAAAGTAAATCGCCACACTCGTCCTCATAACCCTCATCATTTGCAACAACTTGAGCTTGCGTTTCAAAAATTACTCTTTAATATAGGATAATTAAAGAGCGTGCGGGTGACAATTTAATATATAGGATTTGTATATACGGAGTCTTCTTAAAAGAACGGTGGTGTTTCTATAATTCATATCAAGGCAGTAGGGAAATTTTGAGGAGTTATGTTGGTAACCCTGATACCCTACGATTCAAAGATTTGTGTAACAACAGTTCAAACCACCACACCGGTTTCTGTATTGTTGCTGAGGTGTGTTTAGATCGTTACTATGTTCACTGTTCAAGAAAAAGCAAAGTGCGTTTTGTGGCAGGCCGAATTAGAGTCCTTAATTTTAGTTCAACGTTTATTTCGACTTGAACGTGAAAAACAGTCACCGCATGAAAGTAATATAGATGTAGGATCAAACGGTTCGAAGAAACTGGATCTGTTCTCAAGGAAAAAACAACCGGCAGACTTCGAGTATCACACGAAACTATCGAACGAATTAGACAATTTGTAATCACGATCAGAAGTTCTAACAAATCTATCTCCCGTCGAAGCCTCGAGTTATATATTACGAAAACAACAATTCACAAAGGTTTACACAAGACTGAAATGACAAGCATGTAGTAAAATCCAGCAACTGCAGGAATTGAAATCTGGTGAAGAAACAGTTTCAATTTCGCTATTGAAATTTTTTCACAAAATTAATGAAAAAGAACCATTTTTAGACGATATAATTTTTACGGATGAAGCCACATTCCATATTTATGGGTGTTATAACAGACACGATTCACAATTACGGCGATCTGAAAACCCATATGTAATTTTCGAGAAACAACGTGGCACGCCTAAAGTTAATGTTTGGTGTGGTGTAATGAATAATCGTGAAATCGGGAATTTTTTCTTCGCCGAAAAGACTATTAATGGAAATGTTTATCTAGATAAAGGACTACTGCTTTTCAACCGGATAAACTCGAAAACATACAACGATTTCATTTCCGACAAGATGGCGCACCCCTGAACTTCAATGCATTCGTAAGCCAGGCTTTGAATAGAAAATTTGGACATCGATGGATAGGCCGGCAAGGATCTATACCCTTTAGAGCTTTCTTCTTCCTGTTCAGCCTCCGGTAATTACCTTTCAGATAATACTTCAGAAAGGATTTATAGCCTGGTCTCCAAGGAGTCCACACCTGACACCTTGCCATTTTTCCTTGTGGTAACACATTATTTATTCGCGAAAAATACGCGACCTATGTTACTTAAAGGAAAATATTAATGAAGCGATTGTAACCATAACAGAAAATATGTTGATTCGGGTACGGACAGAAACCTAGTATCGATTGGACATCTGCCGAGCGAATATTGAAATTTATTAGTTAGGTAATAAAACATGTTTGATGTGACAAATTCGGTAAATAAACAACATCAGCTGTAAGTAATTTTGTTTTCATAAAATCCATGTTTAAAACCAACCATTTTTAATGAACAATCTGTAGTATAATTTTTTGAATTTATTTAAACGCGTATTAATTTATATATATTTATATAGACTATGACACTCCCGGTAACGTAAGGATTCCAGCGCGGGAACATAAATATAAATCGGTTCAGCCGTTGAGTAGAACATACATATACCCTAAATACATTACACTCCTTTTTGAGCAGTCGTGTAAAAGAACTTGCTTTGAAATCAAGATAATAAAATTATTCAAAATCTGAACAGATGTTCAGATTCTTTCTGTTAACTAATGATGAAGTCCTTTAATAATTTATAATTATCACAGCTTTTAATCAAGAAAAAAGTACAGAAATCTACTATTAATTACACTTACTTAAAACATTTATTATGGTAAATGTATATTATCTTATTAAAATCATACGTAAATAAATTAGCAAATCAATTTAGATAACATAAGGAATTCTTTTATAAAATAATTTATCAACAAAATAACTATTTAATATAAAACTACAAATAAAATATACATATATATAATTGTAATGGTGTTATATAAGTGTAGAAAATAAACTCGGTCGATAATTCACTCTTCACCAAATAACCTCGACTGGAATCTGTCGGGGTAAAAGAACGCCTTAGTATTTAAATACATTGCCGGCTACAATCAATGTAATGGTATGTAAACAAAAAAATGAAACGAATTCCAGCAACGGTACGAGGAGTATTTTGTTATAATGGAATTTAAAAAAAAAAGAAACAGCTTTAAGCATAACAATACAACAACATTAGAGGGTAGTTTATTCTACGTTACAATATACAAAAAAGGGGAGAAAAGTTGCGTGAAATTTTTGTATTATATAACAATAAAAGAGAAAATGTTTATATATATCACGGAATAAAACACGGTTTATAAGAAGACTGATGTGTACGGTCTGATTACATAATACAACATATTATAAAAGGAATTATATCACTCTAATTAATATTCCGTTTCAGTCGCTGAAATGAATATTGTTTGAAACGTCTCTTTTCGTTAATTAAAGGATATTATCCTTCAGGATATACGAAGGATCTAATGGAGAAATTCTCTACGGTTCGTTAAAGATATAGCTCCTAATTACAATCTATATAATCCATACAATCAGGATACATATGTATTATTTTTTAATATTTGGATTTTTAAAAATATTTTATACATATATTATCAACTTAACGGATCATTTTATATAATAATAATTAACGCTTGTTTAAATAATGAAACCTTTAAGTACAACTGCTAACTATCAAGTATATATATATATATATATATTTTTTTTTTTAAGAATCTATTATGTTAATAATAATAGCTTTTCGTTTTTAATTATTTAATTTTAATAATTCAGTTTTAAATCTTTATTATTAATGAGAAATAATAAAAAAATACACTGTTATTTTATTATTAATAAAATTATATAAAAAATAAAAACCTTTAATTTTTTTATAAATCCTTAATTAATTTGGTTTTACCAACTAAAAGAAGACCGTAAATATATTTTCAATGTTAGAACAGATTTCAACTTTTAGAATAAATTTAAGTCGATTCTATTAAAATCTTCAATCTAACCGACAGTTAACTCGGTTCAGTAGTTTATAAGCTTATTAATATTACGGTTAAATTAACTAAAACGACTGTAGTACATCGGTAGCACAAACAAACAAACAGAATTTAATAACAAACGGCCGGATTCAAACGTAAATTATCCCATATTAAAGAACAACTGAAATAATTAATAGGCAATCACGTAAACCGTTTTCAAAACTGATAAATTCGAATTACTGCTTAAACAATTGTTGCGGTAACTCTAACTACATATAGTACCCAAGTAAAATTATCTTTTAAGATTTTTATTGAAACGACACTAATGTTCACATTTTAAACGCTAAAATTATAACTACATAAAAAAAGAAGAAAAAAATGAAATAAAGAATGATAATCAAATTTCAAACCTTTTTTTAATATAAACGCTACTAATAAAGACAAAAATAAAAGCTTTATTTTCAGCATCACGCATTTCACAAATACTCATAGACAGATCAAAGCGGGAATTCTACAGAACTACGAGCTAATTTTGATTTAATCATCTAAGATTCCCGTTTTGCTTTATCTTATAAATAAAACATTTAAACATAAAAAGCGATCGTTTAATTTTATTTGACTGCTTAAGTATATAAGATCTGTCTTCAATATTTATTATTATTCTACAAAACAAATCGATTCATTTATAGAAAACCTGATCGGAATTTATTAATCGACATAAGGAAAATTTTAAATTACTTTTTAGCATTATGATCTTTCGTATATAAATTTTGATGACTAAAAAGCGACTCGGTTCAGAAATTGAGACTTTCCCGTTTTAAGGTTCGTCAATCTAAGACGCTAAATAAATAACTCGAACGTTTTCGGTAGAAAAATATTAATCGGAACGCGATTGTTAATATTCTTGCCGATAAAAATCTCTAACTGTACTTTGAGAAGATATAGTGCCTTATGATAACGATAACAAAATCAAACAAATTTCCGAGTAGATGAATGTATTATAGATAAACTCAAAAAATATTATTATAAGACCAAAGAATCTTTCTCTGTAATGTACGCACTTGTTTAAAAAAAGCAACAAAAAAAAAACAGATTTATAGCATTTAATAAATTTTCACGTGAAGATGGCAAAAATGTAAGAAAAACATTCGGATCATCACAATAACATATCTTTCATTTTTAAGACATAAGTAAAAATAAGAAATAATTAAAAAAATTAGAATGAAATGAAAAAAAAGAAAAATGCTACTTTGGGTAACTAAAATATATAATAGGCCTATCTCTTTATTTACACAGAATGTATCACGACGTTCTCCTGGGACTTCTATAACCTATTTTACTCGTGAAAATAATGGAAAACTTCATATATCGTATACTTCATATGTAAAAACTTCATATTTTATCAAATGCTTCGTTTGCGAATTACAGCTAATAAACGTTTCGCACGGATTTCAGCTACCCCGGTGAAAATGAGGTCGTACTCAAATTTTTAGGACGTTAATTAAAAGACAGAATTAGCGATAAACATCTGAATTTTGACCTGAAAAATCGAATAAAATAGGT